>NC_138307.1:29050000-30250000 GCF_965601325.2 Salmo salar | reverse complement strand
AGCCTTACTCCTGCTCTGACTGTGGAAAGAGTTTCTCTGTTCTGGGCCACTTAAAAAGACACCAACAAATACATAAGGGAGAGAAGCCTTACTCCTGCTCTGACTGTGTAAAATGCTTCACAACATCAACTGAGCTAAAAGTTCATCGAAGAACACACACAGGAGAGAAGCCTTACTCTTGCTCTGATTGTGAAAAATGCTTCACAACATCAACTTGGCTAAAAGTTCATCAGAGAACACACACAGGAGAGAAGCCTTACTCCTGCTCTGACTGTGGAAAGCGTCTCTCTCGAATGGGCCAGTTAAGAAGACACCAAGGAAGAAGACACCTTAATTCTGCTCTCAATGTGGCAAGAGTTTCTCCCGATTGGGCAATGTAAAAACACACCAACGGATACACACTTAAGAGAAGCCTTATCACTGCACTAACTGTGAGAAGCGATTCAGATTGGGCCATTTAAAAAGACACCAATGTATACATAAAGGAGAGAAGCCTCATCAGTTCTCTCAGACCAGCTAAGATTAGTCACTCCACTTAATTCCCATCTCATAAAGTAATTGGCAACGTTGAGTTGGCTCAAATGAAGAAAGCGTAGAGCACTCTATTGTAATCCTATTGTTTCTCACTGTGAGAGAACTGTGCAGAGGAAAGGGAGTGTTATAGAATGTTAGCCTCTCATTACTTTACTGATCAGTGGGCACCTTGTCAGTTTTGGTGTGTTTTGTTAGCTTCTACTGCAAAGATATTGAGATGATCTTGGATTTGCCCTTAAGGTTTAATATCCTCTGTGAGGCGTCTCACTATGGATTCTGATGGTTGACTGGGTGGTACTGCTTCCCTCTGCAGTTTTCTGTGGGAATGAGCTGGTAGACACAACATACACTGAGTGTACAAAACCTGTTCTTTCCATGAGTAGACTGACCAGGTGAATCCAGGTGAAAGCTATCATCCTTAATGATGTAGTTGTTGTGTATTTATTATGGATCCTCATTAGCTTTCAGCAAAAAACAAGAAACTGCGGTTGCAGTGGCATGAAAACACTGGAAAATTGGGAACATATTGCCTGGTCTGATGAATCCTGGTTCCTGCTATTTCACGCTGATAGGAGGACTAGAGTATAGAGGAAACTACGAGTACATGCATCCAGTGGTGGAAAAAGTACCTAACTGTCATACTTGAGTTGTAAACGATACATTATTTTCTTTAGGAATGTAGTGAAATAAAAGTAAAAGTTGTCAACAATATAAATAGTAAAGTACAGATACCCCTTAAAATTATTTTTACTTAAGAACTTTACACCTCTGTATGCATCCATGCCATGTGTCAGCATTGCAAGGTGGTGGTGTGACGAGTGGGGTGTGTTTTCAGGGCACACATTGGGCCCCTTGATAAAAGTTGAACAATGTTTGAATGCCACAGGATATCTAAATAATCCTTGCCAATCAGGTGCATCCCTTCATGGCAGCAGTGTGCAAATAGATCCATCTGCAAATATATATTTTTTGTAGGATTTTGCCCCATGCCACAATGCTTGTCCAGGAATGGTTCCAAGAACATGACAGTGAATTCAGCTTACTGCAGTGGCCTGCCGAGTCACCAGATCTCAATCCAATTTTGCATCTGTGGGAGGAGATAGAACGAGTTATTTTGAGTACAGTGGGGGAAAAAAGTATTTGATCCCCTGCCGATTTTCTACGTTTGCCCACTGATAAAGAAAGGATCAGTCTATAATTTTAATGGTAGGTTTATTTGAACAGTGAGAGACAGAATAACAACAAAAATATTGAGAAAAACGCATGTCAAAAATGTTATAAATTGATTTGCATTTTAATGAGGGAAATAAGTATTTGACCCCCTCTCAATCAGAAAGATTTCTGGCTCCTAGGTGTCTTTTATACAGGTAACGAGCTGAGATTAGGAGCACACTCTTAAAGGGAGTGCTCCTAATCTCAGTTTGTTACCTGTATAAAAGACACCTGTCCACAGAAGCAATCAATCAATCAGATTCCAAACTCTCCACCATGGCCAAGACCAAAGAGCTCTCCAAGGATGTCAGGGACAAGACTGTAGACCTACACAAGGCTGGAATGGGCTACAAGACCATCGCCAAACAGCTTGGTGAGAAGGTGACAACAGTTGGTGTGATTATTCACAAATGGAAGAAACACAAAAGAACTGTCAATATCCCTCGGCCTGGGGCTCCATGCAAGATCTCACCTCGTGGGGTTGCAATGATCATGAGAACGGTGAGGAATCAGCCCAGAACTACACGGGAGGATCTTGTCAATGATCTCAAGGCAGCTGGGACCATAGTCACCAAGAAAACAATTGGTAACACACTACGCCGTGAAGGACTGAAATCCTGCAGCGCCCGCAAGGTCCCCCTGCTCAAGAATACATATACACGCCCGTCTGAAGTTTGCCAATGAACATCTGAATGATTCAGAGGACAATTGGTGAAAGTGTTGTGGTCAGATGAGACCAAAATGGAGCTCTTTGGCATCAACTCAACTCGCCGTGTTTGGAGGAGGAGGAATGCTGCCTATGACCCCAAGAACACCATCTCCACCGTCAAACATGGAGGTGGAAACATTATGCTTTGGGGGGGGTTTTCTGCTGAGGGGACAGGACAACTTCACCGCATCATTTGACGGGGCCATGTACTGTCAAATCTTGGGTGAGAACCTCCTTCCCTCAGCCAGGGCATTGAGAATGGGTCGTGGATGGGTATTCCAGCATGACAATGACCCAAAACACACGGCCAAGGCAACGAAGGAGTGGCTCAAGAAGAAGCACATTAAGGTCCTGGAGTGGCCTAGCTAGTCTCCAGACCTTAATCCCATAGAAAATCTGTTGAGGGAGCTCAAGGTTCGAGTTGCCAAACGTCAGCCTCGAAACCTTAATGATTTGGAGAAGATCTGCAAAGAGGAGTGGGACAAATCCCTCCTGAGATGTGTGCAAACCTGGTGGCCAACTACAAGAAACGTCTGACCTCTGTGATTGCTAACAAGGGTTTTGCCACCAAGTACTAAGTCATGTTTTGCAGAGGGGTCAAATACTTATTTCTCTCATCAAAATGCAAATCATTTTATAACATTTTTGACATGCGTTTTTCTGGATTTTTTTGTTATTCTGTCTCTCACTGTTCAAATAAACCTACCATTACAATTATAGACTGATCATTTCTTTGTAAGTGGGCAAATGTACAAAATCAGCAGGGGATCAAATACTTTTTCCCCCCACTGTAGATATCAATTCCCAGCCAACTTGACACAATTGTGGGAAGCATTGGAGTCAACATGGGTCAGCATCCCTGTGGAACACTCTCAACACCTTGGACAGTCCATGCCCGACAAATTGAGGCTGTTCTGAGGACGAAAGGAGTTGCAACTCAATATTAGGAAGGTGTTTGTAATGTTTTGTACACTCAGTGTAAATCAGATAAAGAGGTTTTGATCAGTTTTTAACATTAGTTTGGGTGGATTATTTTATGTTAGTAAACAATTTTGTTTAATGATAAACAGGCTATGAATCGACTACTTGTGTTTATTAAATTGTATTTTAATATTAGATTCATTATTTTAGTCATTGATGATGAATGTATTTGAATAACTGTATTGAAGTTAATTGATCTGTCAGCAGGTAGCCTAGTGGTTAAGAGTGTTGGGCCAGTAACTGAAAGGTTGCTGGTTTGAATCCCGAGCCGACTAGGTGAAAAATCTGTCATTGTGCCCTTGAGCAAGGCAATTAAGCCTTATTTTTCCTGTAAGTTGCTCTGGATAAGAACATCTGCTATATGACAAGAATGTAATGAAAAATGTTTGTACATGAATTTATGCTGGGCAACCACTTTTTTCTCTTGTGTATAATTATATGAAATAAACAGTTTTTAGTGAAATACTGTATATACAATACACAACATTGCTGCTTTGTTTACCCTGGCCAGAGGGACAGGGCCATAGTAAGCTAGACTATGTAGCTGCTGTTGTTAGTAGCTGTCACGTCCTGACCAGCAGAGGGAGCAATTGTATTAGTTTTGGTCAGGACGTGGCAGAGATTTTTGTGTTATGTGTGAGTTGGTTGTTGGACTCCCAATTGAAGGCAGGTGTGTTGAGTTGCCTTTGATTGGGAGTCCTATATAGTAGTGTGTGTTTTTCCTTGTGGTTGTGGGTAGTTGTTTTTGCACTGCGTTTTGTGTGCCTGCAAAACTGTTCCTGTCGTGTTTATTGTTTTTTTTCCTGTGGATGCTTTACTCGTGTTTATTAAAAATATGAGTATCCACATTCCCGCTGCGCCTTGGTCCATTCCTGACGACAGACCTTACAGTAGCCTACAGTTTCCATGCAATACAGCATGTCAGATCACTAATGATTAGGTGTATAGGCTGCTACATTTATACAAGAGTTTTTGCTTGTGTCTATCAGGAGTGATGTGTTATCAGGCTTGTTAAATAACTACTGGAGGGAAGTGGAGAGCGCGCATTGACCTTTGTGCCCGGCCCACCCGACATGGTCAAGAGAGACAATGGACATGCAGCAGCACTCCAATGTGAAGAACTGTTCAAAATGTACAGTTGTACTAGAATGAAAAAAATATAGCATGATATTTTGGTGGAATGGTAGTGACCAAAAAACAATATATGGTTTCCATTGTACTAAACCTAGGAACATAGACGAAACTGCCAGATGCGTTATAATAGCCCGGAATTAGAGCCACATTTGAAATTGAATGCATGCAGCACGGTGGAAAAAAATCACATTTAAAACATGATTTAAATGTAAATGTATTTTCGGAAGGGCTGTGGTCACCATTCATGTAATACATTAAATATATACATCAGACGGTATTGGGGAGCTATTTCATAGGGTTTTCACGGGTACATTATTTACCCTTTATATCAACCAACCTTATGCTTGGTGTGACTGTTATGGGCAGAGCAGACCATCAGATATGCCCTTATATTTTGTAATATGCAACCTGGAATTAAAATGTAAGAGGACCAGTGCTTCTACAGTGAAACACATCTCACATCTGTGCTGTTTGAGAGCGATGTTGTTAGACTACATTGTATCGTTGTTTCCTCTTCTGGGTGCACTTGTGGGGAACAACATTTCAATTCACAGAGACAATGAGTCCTTCAAGTTTAGCACTATATCCACACGTTTGAATTATCTGAATGATGATGGTGAAGGGGGAGATTGATTTTACAATATACAACGGGGGCAACTAGGCTTTTAGCTAGTCTGGGGTCCAGAACATAATTATCCTATTAACAAATAGCCTATAGCTGCCCAATTCATAGTCCTACACAGTGTAGGCTACACTACACTTTTAACATGTGGTAAGTGGGCTAATCAATTCAATGACCATAACATAATAATGTTGATCTGATTACAGTGGTAAAATCACCAATGTCTATATTAATAGTCCTACCTGTTCTGTTACAATATATTCATCGTATTTCTCCAATGCCAAACCAATGTGTCTTGTTTGCATCGACACTGTCACTGTTTGCAAAGAATTCAATCTGAGATGTCATTATGAATCTAAGCATGGTACTTTCAGAAGTAGATTTCCCACCTCAGACATGAGGCTGAAGTCTGACGCAGAAAGGAAGGTGGGCCTAAGGAGTGAACACCCTGTGTGTTTTACAGTGGAGATTTTAGCATTTAGATATTGTATTATTATTATTTAACCTTTAATTAACAAGGCAAGTTGTGAAACATGCTGACGCCTTAAAGGCTAAGAGAAAGTCTGTCTAACAATGGTTTCAGTGGTCCTACATTGTCACAAGGTATAGGTTGTACACCTATTTAGACCTGAAGTAGCAGACAGTCTAAATCCAGATTAGTGACAATGTCGGACTACTAAAACCATTTGTAACATTATTTAAATTAGTCCAGCATAAAGTTTGAGCTTTCCTTTCAGCACCATGGAGTGAATCCTTACCACCGCTACACCTGGCTATCAAGCCTTATCTGGCAGCGAAACAGTTAATTCAGCCTCATTTACTGCCTTTAAAAAAAACTGCTGATATGGCTGACTTGCTTAACCAATATGGTTTCTACTGACTCCTTGTGGATTTCTGTAAGTCGATAAGAACCGCCTAGTTAAATAAAGGTTAAACAAAAACAGCCGAAACAGTTCGGAAGAGTTTGTGCATATGTTATGACGACATGTTGTGACGTTTTCGTTTTGGACATTGTGTAAGGGGTTTTTTGGCTATTCCGTGCACACACTTTTTTCCTGGAGGCAGGCCGAAGTCAGTAGCTGAAGTCTAAGCCCCTTCATTGGGGATTGGTCAACATTAATGACAGATTTATTGAGTTATCTGACTATTTTGAGGAAGTAGCTATAGACCCTTTTCCAGTACTGGACACACTGACGTCACTCACAGATGTGTGAGACTCTTGGCGACAGTAGCCTAGATTTGCGTTTTTATTGCTTCTAAACAAAATATATTTTTGCAGTTTATATACGCTTTCAATGTTGTTTTGAATCTTGCTTGAACAGTTGCTAAGATTACAGAATGCTAATGCTCATTGATATAGGCTATAGCAAATGCTAGCCAAAGAACCATTTTACTGGTTGAAGTGTTTTTTTAAAGTATAATGCAGCTGATTTGTGATGATGACACAAACATTATATGAAGCAGGACATTCATACAAATCATAAAATCCATTTATAATCCAAAAGTAGTGTGAAATGCACTAATAAGCAACATGTAAATAGAGGCTTTTTTTTGCTGGCGTTCTATAAGAACTTGTTCTGCCACCAACTTGCGCGCCTCACCCTCTTGCAGCAAATTTGTAAACACAGAAAGGGTTCTATGGCATCTCAAAATGGACAAACAGCACTACTGCCGCTTTTTATTCAAGCAAAGGTCTTTAAAGGGAGTATGCAAGCACACTCGTTAGGTTCACCTAGCCTTCTTAATTAAAAGATGACTGTGGCGGATGAATCAGAATTAGTTGGGTAACATAGATAATTAAGATGTTTTATTTGCATAATATGCATATGTGAGATACTTGTCATTAGAATGTATCCCTTTGGACTCTGGTGTTGGCAGTGGCACTTTTCCCTTAGCTAGGGCTTAGTCACTTGGGGCCCAGAGAGGGGAGAGGTCAGGATTGTCTTTCACATATCCCTGGTGCTATGCAGAATATCAGAAAGGGAAGAGGACAGAATGGAACATTGTCTTCATATGTGAATGTGTCTTTACCTATTCTTAAACCATGTGAAGGGATGGCGTGATTAATGGGGAACCAATTACTTGTCTCCACAATGTCTGTGCGCAAGTCACTCCCTCCTTTGGCATTGGGGGAAGGTGTATGGCAGTGTCTGGAACCATTATATGTCCCCTCTGATGTTGCACTTATCTTGGGATAGTGTATGACCTAGAGAGTCACTCCCCTCAGTGTGCTTGTCCAGGAGTGGGATTAAGAGGGGGTTTACTTGAGATGGGAGTATCTAGAGTTGTCAGTTGATTTATGCCATTGGATGAGATGGTGTTTTTGTGCTATGAAGTACCAGGAACGAGATTAGAACCTCATCTTAGGGACCAAACTGAACGATAATTTATAGTGAATGTTATCTGGCTAAGGGATACTCCTTTCTCAAATATAAAGTCCCTTTGTGAACTGTTTCTAAGATCTGTGGTTCGTCATGTAGGTTGAGAGGGTGTACCTTGGCTATAAAAGAACTTTGTACTTTTGTGTTGACACTTTCAATGGTTCATTAGAGATGGCGCATCATTGAAAGTCAAGTGCTTTTGCAAAGCTCTTAATTATTAAAGATGTAGTTTAAGTATAACTCTGACTGGTGTGTGAAGTTTGTAACTCTCCTCATTTGGTAATGCAGAAATTAGACACTACATGACAAAAGCAGTTTTCTTTATAAAATAAATGTATGTTTATTTATAGCACATGCTTAGAGCAAATGCACCTCTAACTAAATTAACTCCAAAGGAACTCTAATTAAAGGGATAGTTCAATGAAATTATAAATGTCCATCTTGGTTTCCTCATCCTGTATACAATACCAATAATGTGCACGTCAGCAGTGAAGTTCTCAAAATGGAGGACTTTCAGTACAGCAGTGTTCCCCTACTCTTGTCCCAAAGGGGTGTACATGTATGTTTTTGCCCTAGCACTCACATACCTTAATCAATTCAAAGGCTTGCGTTGCTTAGTTGAATCCAGTGTGTGAGTGTTAGGGCAAAAACAAAAAAAACACACCCATATGGGTCCCCTGGACCACGATTGGGAAACATTGTAGTACATAGCAAAAAGTGTGATGGTGCAAAATGTATGCAATTATCATTTTGGTCATTTGCATATCATTTGCATAATCTTCACACTTTTTGCTTTGTACTGAAAGTTCTTGAAAATGTGATTACAGTGTACTAATGAACAAAATACTACAACGTTTTTTGGGGTGAAACATCCCTTTCATAGAGCCTACCACTCCATTAAAGGAGTAGTTCACTATTTTACAACTTGAAGTCTTGTATGTAAGATTACTTGGTTTGTATTCAGGGGACTAGGTACAGTATGTACTCAGGAGATGAATCTCTGATCTTAGCACCGCCATTCTTACACCTCCACGTCATTGCACTGTGGTTCTTCAATGTTTTCCTGATTGTTTATTTTTTTATTTTTTTATAAACCTGGGTCAATGGAAACCTGTCTACTGATGAACAATGGCTTCCTAAAATGCTGTGGTGCTTACTAACACCAAAGGAAAAGTTCTGGTAGACGTGGGCCATCACAGGTGAGTTCACAGCTCTTTCACTCTGAGAATTCATATCAATGACTCACCGTCATATGGACCATCAGTACCACAGTTCTACAAGACTATTTACATAATCAACCGCATTTCAACAGCTTGATCCTCAATATAGTCCTGGGGAGACAGTATATTAAGCTCTAACAATGGGAAGTTGGAAGGCCACCTCAATTCAATTAGCTCTTCCCCAGCAGTTCCAACCTAGCTAGCTTGCTAGCTCATCCAACAGGCTTAAGCTACAGTGAAACAAAGACCAGACAACCTGACCACGATCCTATTGTGTTTAAGCTACCTAGCTACCTAATGGATTTTTAAATTATTTTTATAGATAATATAAATATATTTGTTTCCCCCTCAGAGCTTCCTAATATAGCAAGCCAGTTGATAATACAGTAGCTAGGATGAATGCAATGTATGACATTAGTAACTATATAAAATACTTTGATTTGTAGCTTATTGTTCTGTGGCTATATGGCCAGGCGACATTAGATCTGAGTGATATTAAATCAGAAGGAATGTCTGATCGCATCAGAAAAAGGACACCTATACAGGAATTACTGAGTCTAATGTTACAGGTATCCACTGGGAAATCTTTACATAAATTACATCATCAAAAAGGTGCACCAGAGAGACGATTAAATGGTTGCGCTTACTATAGATTAAGTGCACTACTTACGTTGTGTAGCCTAATTTAAAGTGTGTACTTTGTGTCTAATATGAATGAATTCATGTATTGTTGTCAATACTTACCTACCTGATCTATTGAAATGAGATCAGTGCTTGACTTGGACAGGAGCTCACCTCAAATGTCTACTGCTTGAGCTCATGTTCCTCTTATAGAATATTAGCTCAACAGTATTGTGGAGCTCCTGCACCTAAATATAAACTGTACCGGCACCTAAACTCAGCAACAACAAAAAAAGAAACGTCCTCTCACTTTCAACTGCGTTCATTTTCAGCAAACTTAACATGTGTAAATATTTGTATGAACATAACAAGATTCAACACCTGAGACATAAACTGAAGAAGTTCCACAGACATGTGACTAACAGAAATGGAATAATGTGTCCCTGAACAAAGGGGGGTCCAAAAGTAACAGTCAGTATCTGGTGTGGCCACCAGCTGCATTCAGTACTACAGTGCATCACCTCCTCATGGACTGCACCAGATTTGCCAGTTCTTGCTGTGAGATGTTACCCCACTCTTCCACCAAGGCACCTGCAAGTTCCCGGACATTTCTGGGGGGAACGGCCCTAGCCCTCACCCTCCGATCCAACAGGTCCCAGACGTGCTCAATGGGATTGAGATCAGTGCTCTTCGCTGGCCATGGCAGAACACTGACATTCCTGTCTTGCAGGAAATCACGCACAGAACGAGCAGTATAGCTGGTGGCATTGTCATGCTGGAGGGTCATGTCAGGATGAGCCTACAGGAAGGGTACCACATGAGGGAGGAGGATGTCTTCCCTGTAACGCACAGCGTTGAGATTGCCTGCAATGACAACAAGCTCAGTCCGATGATGCTGTGACACACCGCCCCAGACCATGATAGACCCTCCACCTCCAAATCGATCCCGCTCCAGATTACAGGCCTCGGTGTAACGCTCATTCCTTCGATGATAAACGCGAATCCAACCATCACCCTTGGTGAGACAAAACTGCGACTCGTCAGTGAAGAGCACTTTTTGACAGTCCTGTCTGGTCCAGCGCCCATTGGCGACGTTGTTGCCGGTGATGTCTGGTGAGGACCTGCCTTACAACAGCCCTACAAGCCCTCAGTTCAGCCTCTCTCAGCCTATTGCGGACAGTCTGAGCACTGATGGAGGGATTGTGCGTTCCTGGTGTAACTCGGGCAGTTGTTGTTGCCATCCTGTACCTGTCCCGCAGGTGTGATGTTCGGATGTACCGATCCTGTGCAATTGCTGTTACACGTGCTCTGCCACTGCGAGGATGATCAGCTGTCCGTCCTGTCTCCATGTAGCGCTGTCTTAGGCGTCTCACAGTACTGACATTGCAATTTATTGCCCTGTCCACATCTGCAGTCCTCATGCCTCCTTGCAGCATGGCTAAGGCACGTTCACGCAGATGAGCAGGGACCCTGGACATCTTTCTTTTGGTGTTTTTCAGAGTCTGTAGAAAGGCCTCTTTAGTGTCCTAAGTTTTCATAACTGTGACCTTAATTGCCTACCGTCTGTACGCTGTTGGTGTCTTAACGACCGTTTCACAGGTGCATGTTCATTAATTGTTTATGGTTCATTGAACAAGCATGGGAAACAGTGTTTAAACCCTTTACAATGAAGATCTGTGAAGTTATTTGGATTTTTACGAATTATCTTTGAAAGACAGGGTCCTGAAAAAGGGACGTTTCTTTTTGTTGATGAGTGACCGCTGATCCAATAACCAAAAGTTATTTTCAGCTGTATGTAATAATGCAAGAAACGTTCTGAACAAATAATGCAAGAAATAACCCCTCCCCGAAAAAATAAATACTACAAAGTTGCTTAGGAGCTGTTCTGAGGGCAAAGGGGGTCTACGAGAATTAAGGTGTTTCTAATGTTTTGTACACTCAGTGTCTATTGAGACACATTACAGACAGTAGCCAACAAGTAGCAAAACAGAACTCACTTGACTGACAATTAAATGTATTTCAACATTGAAATTGGCCTATAGGCTACTGTTTATACACTACATTACCAAAAGTATGTGGACACCCCTTCAAATTTGTGGATTTGGCTATTTTAGCCACACCCGTTTCTGACAGGTATTTAAAATTGAGGCACACAACCACGATCTCCATAGACCAACATTGGCAGTAGAATGGCCTTACTGAAGAGCTCAGTGACGTTCAACATGGCACCGTCATTGGATGTCACCTTTCCAGAAAGATAATTCCAATAGACGCCCCCATAGAGAAGGCAATTTTCAAAATTCCAAAAAAGACAGTTTCGTTATCACCTTTGTGCCAAACATATCAATGGAATTTGTCCATGAATTGTCTTAAAGACCGATCCCCCCCCCCCCCCCCCCCCCCCCCCCCCCCACAAATCACAGCTAAAGTTAATGTTGTATATTCATGCTATTACATGGGAGCTTGTGCCACACGCAGAAGGAAAAACAATAGAAATCACTCACGTGCTCTCGTCCAGGACCTGCTCATTCAATGTGATGGATTCCTGACATTGGAAGATGAGACAGACTGACTGAAGTGAATGGATAGTCCAGGATCTGCTGTTTGTATGTGGCTGCTTTGAAAGTGAACTGTGTTTGTGTGTGATCAGGGGTGTATTCATTCTGCCGATTCTGTTGAAAAACTTTCCTTAAATGGAAGCAAACTAAATGAAGATAAACATACCGGAATGTGTCCAATAGAAACTCTTGTTTGCAACTGTTGGTCTAATGATTACACCCCAGATCAGACAGATACAGGCAAGAGTGTGCAAGGCGGTATTGAATGTGTCAATGTCACCTTGATTACTCAAATTTCTCTTGACCTGTGCACCTATGTTGTAAACCTTCATTCATAGGCTAGGTTGTAGCAACCTCTTGATGGGTATAGGGATAATTAGAGTATCATGTAGTAGCCTAAACCTATCGATGTTACATTGAGCTGGGTGAATGGCATATGAATGAGTCAACCAATATGCTGTTATAGAAATAAGGCCATACTCATTAAAAAAAAGAACTGTCCTCCCTTGTCTTAAACGGCACAGACCGACACTGGCATTTACTAATGGGCTCCTGAAACCGCAGCAAGATGTCAGCCTCCTTGAATAGGCGTATCTGACCGTGAGTAGATTACGTTCAAAACAACGGTCGGCCATCTTGGAGGCTGTCTCTCGTTCTTATTATAACTCAATGCATTGCTGGCTTCCACCATTTTAATGTAGTCAACTGGGTGGTACTTCCAACTACATTGGCTGATCCCTCCTGACCCCGTTGGAGTCATCTCCAGCTGGCTCATCAGTAGGAAATATGCTGATCCACAGGGCACAGGTCTACGGCCCGTGATGTAAACGGTGAACAGGCAAATGTGGCAAGGGATTTAGCGCCCTTCTCAAATAGCAACAGTAATCTGCGCCTTTCGGTCATTTTGTCAACAAGGCAGCATGGTGCATCATCCAGAAACATCTCTTTTCCATAAAATATTTGTTCAATTTTTTTTAAACCAGGTTTCATTGGGAAAGCAGATAAAGCTTTTTATCAAAAGCAATAACTTTTTCATTTGAAAACACAGATTCTTACTCATTACTCCAAATGCCTAATTACATCACTTTTGTTTGGAGCAGACATTGCTGTGTGCTTTGAATGTGGTACCTGGCCAAAAACAAAACGAATGCCATCAACTTTCACCCCGCCCAAAACACGCCTATCCGGGAGCCCAGGCGAGATTAATCGAATCCCCTCAATGCCGCTGCGCATTCTGTCACAGACGCAATAATGACACAGATACAAAGATGAGTCCTCTATCTATCTTTATGGCCGAG
The DNA here is from genome assembly GCF_965601325.2 of Salmo salar. Taxonomy (NCBI): domain Eukaryota; kingdom Metazoa; phylum Chordata; class Actinopteri; order Salmoniformes; family Salmonidae; genus Salmo; species Salmo salar. The sequence continues at coordinate 30,236,730 of NC_138307.1, read as the reverse complement.
CACCATTGTTCAGAATCTGTGCTGTGAAGACGATGCTTTTTGTCTCCGCTTCTATTCATTACTATAGGTAGGTAATAGCACTTTAAACTATCTAAAATCGACAGAACATGTCATAACATGATAGATTACAAATCCGTCAAGGGATTGCCAGGTTTCTTATGTTAAATTTGTGTCGTGACGAGAACGATTTTACAAGTCAAATAGCTTGAGATTTTGGGTTCGTCTGACTTAATGTACACAATTTCGTCAAGGTAATTTAAAAATATTACATTTATTTGAGATTTCTGAGTTCGTTTAATGTTATTGGTTTTGTGTATTTAAAAAAAAGTATCACGAGCTGGTAAAATGGCAGCGCCCGCTGTCTGCGTTTTAAAGTCCAAATAGAAGACAATGGACCGATCATATATTTATGTAGTTGGTGCAGTATATTAAAACCTCTTACATCTAGACGTTCCGCTAGCGGAACACCTGCTCCAATATCCAATGATGGGCGTGGCGCGAAATACAAACTCCTCGTAAATCCGAAAACTTCAATTTTTCTAACATATGACTATTTTACACCATTTTAAAGACAAGACTCTCCTTTATCTAACCACACTGTCCGATTTCAAAAAGGCTTTACAGCGAAAAGCAAAACATTAGATTATGTCAGCAGAGTACCCAGCCAGAAATAATCAGACACCCATTTTTCAAGCTAGCATATAATGTCACAAAAAACAAAACCACAGCTAAATGCAGCACTAACCTTTGATGATCTTCATCAGATGACACTCCTAGGACATTATGTTATACAATACATGCATGTTTTGTTCAATCGAGTTCATATTTATATCAAAAAACAGCTTTTTACATTCGCATGTGACGTTCAGAACTAGCATTCCCACCGAACACTTCCGGTGAATTTACTAAATTACTCACGATAAACGTTCACAAAAAACATAACAATTATTTTAAGAATTATAGATGCAGAACTCCTTTATGCAATCGCGGTGTCCGTTTTTAAAATAGCCTTTCGGTGAAAGCACATTTTGCAATATTCTGAGTAGATAGCCCGGCCATCATGGCTAGCTATTTTGACACCCACCAAATTTGGTACTCACCAAACTCAGATTTACTATAAGAAAAATTGGATTACCTTTGCTGTTCTTCATCAGAATGCACTCCCAGGACTTCTACTTCATCACCCAATGTTGTTTTGGTTCCAAATAATCCATAGTTATATCCAAATAGCGCGTTTTGTTCGTGCGTTCAAGACACTATCCGAAGGGTGACGCGCGTATCGTGACAAAAAAAAATCTAAATATTCCATTACCGTACTTCGAAGCATGTCAAACGCTGTTTAAAATCAATTTTTATGCTATTTTTCTCGTAAAAAAGCGATAATATTCCGACCGGGAGTCGTTGTTTTCGTTCAAAGACTGAAAATGTACACATGGAGTCGTCTCGTGCACGCGCGCCCCCGTCTCATTGTTCTCAGATCGACCACTTACCAAATGCGCTACTGTTTTTCAGCCAGAGACAGCAGAGTCATCATTCAACGTTCTGCCGCCTTCTGAGAGCCTATGGGAGCCGTAGAAAATGTCACGTTACAGCAGAGATCCCCTGTTTTGGATAGAGATGGCAAAGAAGGCCAAGAAATGGTCAGACAGGGTACTTCCTGTACAGAATCTTCTCAGGTTTTGGCCTGCCATTTGAGTTCTGTTATACTCACAGACACCATTCAAACAGTTTTAGAAACTTTGGAGTGTTTTCTATCCAAAGCTAATAATTATATGCATATTCTAGTTTCTGGGCAGGAGTAATAACCAGATTAAATCGGGTACGTTTTTTATCCGGCCGTGAAAATACTGCCCCCTATCCATAACAAGTTTTAACTAATATACATGGATTCTAACTTGAACCATTATTTATTCGTTTACAATTGTACAATTTATGCTCCCCGCATATATAAACCACTAACACAAGATCGTTATTTTGATGACACCTGGGGAGTTTACTGCCTACTGTACACAGTAAAATGGTGCGCACCAAATTGTAGTTCACATTTTGGTGTGGAAAACGGTTGTGAGGATTTTTCTTCAATATTCATCAAATATGAACACAATTACAATCTTTATAGAATAGAAATCTCATGTAATCAATTGCATGTGGAAAAACGTTATCAAGCCAGCAGCAGATGAAACAACCTGAAATTATCTCCTCTCCCTGGTTTTAGCTTGCTGCTATCACTGTCTAGGTTTAGGATATTTAGCCTATACCAGTGACAAACTAGCTCACTTATTTTTCCAGCTAGAAAGAAACAGACACACATTTATTCTGAATCGGAGCAAGCTGCCCACCCAGCAAACTGTCTTGAAAAAGACGACTATGCCCGTTCGGTTTTCGGTTTTGGTTGAAAGTGACAGTTGAATAGACATATTTTTCATGTCGTTGAAAAGACGCCTATAAAAAGACGTCCATCTAGGCCCGTTTTGGTTGAAAGTTGAAAATAAGTGTTTTTCAGGTCGTTCTTTTAACGACTTGCAAAGAACATAATTTAAATGTACTTGTAGCCTATACACATGGACGCAGTAACCCAAAAATTGTCAATCACACTACTCATTACATTACTCCACTATTTGCACATAACATTCAGTCAAAGAATACTATCTAGTACAGTGATAAGACAAAATACAGTTAAGTTCAAATGAATATAATTAATTATATCCATCAAAATTATAGATATATTTCGCTGCGTTAGCAACGACCCTATGTGATGGTGACGTGGAAACCATCACCTCAGGCTCTACCAGGAGCATGCTTGAGGTGGTCTGCCACAGCTCTCCGAACATCATGGTCAGTGGCCTTGCTGTTCCATTTCTTCACTGTAGCTGTAACACCAAAATAAACACAGTAAGTTATAGAAAAGACTAATAGATATGGAGCATCTTACAGGTTCCCCACGGCACCTAAATCAGCATTCAGAGCTCAAACCACCGGTTTATCACTATTTTCTGTTGTGCAGTAATAATGGTAATTTTACATTTATTCAGAATATTTTAGAAATCGATTAATGTGTTTGCTTCTCCGTGTCTATCAAAGACAAAATGCAATTTACAAGATAAGTTGTCCTTCTCAGGGGCTGACAATTGATTAGGGCCGGGCTCAAACTTGCACGCAGTGTAGAAAAGACGAGGGCCTGTTTGAATGGCGCAAGTTGTCTCTTTCACTCCTCCCTAATAGACTATTATAATCACATTCATTGGTAAACTGAACACTGTAGCCTAATATATTTGTCAGTATGCGGAGATCGCAAGTAAAAAAAAAATAATTATCAATTTGAAAATGGGGGAATGTTTCGCTGACTGGTTGCTCAGGAGATAAAGGCAATGTCAGACGTATGGAAGACATTTGACTTGAACTCATAGAAAGAGGAAGGAGACAGCACTGCATGTGCCAAACAAGTGCTGTAGGCTACTGTATATTTTTTTTCTGATTGCTTGGTACAGTGTAAACAACACAAAATAAAATTATAGCTGTTCCAGAGAGTTGATCTGTACTAATGAAAAAAAAATGATAAAGCCTTTATTATTATTATTTAGGCCATTGTATACTGTAGGCTAATTATTCAAGAGAATGCTTGACTGCATTTAAATGAAGGACCAGTAGGCTGTGTGATGAAATGAAGTAATAATAAGGACTAATTGATAACATGCCAGAAAGCTGAACAAAACCAGCATAATGACATTCTAGAGAGTCGAATGAAGAAAAAAACATGGCAAAGCATTTATTAGGGCTAAAGCATAGCATAAATAAATAAAAACATAGCATAAATAAAAACATAGCATAAATAAATAAAAACTGAATTTGAGAATCTCACGCTGGACCATTATACATGTTTAAGCATTTAGGGCTACAGCATAGCAAAATACATTTTTTTTTTTAAAGAATTCGAGAAAATGTCAACTTGAGCGGACCGTCATACATTTTTAGAGCTTGCCATTAAGGTCACCTCATTCAAAATTGCCAAGCTCCTAAAACCATTCTTCTCAAAAAGGGACCACACACATTACCACCATTCAAATGAATAATTGGTTTAGAAGACAAAATAAGAATCTAGCCTATTAAAACAGACAGAGCAGGTCATTTTGATTGTGTGACCTTAGTGACCCTTTAAGCAATGGGAGGGTGTAGTAAAGGCCTTTCTTATGCACAACGCAACTCAGCGTGCCTGGATACAGACTAACCATGTATTGTGTGGTTACAGTACCACAAAAACCAGAGGACTTTGCTTTTACGGCTATGACACTTACAGCCATGATAAAAATGTCATAACACATGGGCTCATGTATTATTGCTTAAATATACCATGGCTGTTAGCCAATCAGCTTTCAGGGCTCAAACCACCCAGTTATTAATACAAAATATACTACAGAATAATGACATGTTTGTAGGTACCGTTGACAACAGAGTACACAGTTGTGTTTCCTTAGTCCCTGCTTTGCGTGATGGCCGTTGAAGTTGAACAAGGACATCAGGCCGTTGGTAAAGAGCCTAAAAGTCAAGCACACATAGGATGTTCTTTGTGAATTGAACACTTTCAAACTGCTGAGGAGATAAGGCTCTTGGATTTACTGTCTTTGTTGCAGGCAGTTTGCATCACTAACGATACCTTTAAAATTACTTTCTTATTGGATCCATTCTAAAGATATGACATACCTGTCCATGACCTTGTTGGCACAGTCCTTTGTGTCCTTACCACCAATTTTGCTTAACCTTCCAATCTGTGTCAAGAGACTGTTTGAAACCCTGGAAGTTATGCAGTAACCGCTGTCTCAGTAGGACTAATTAAAAAATAAAAATAAATATATGTGTATGTGTGTGTGTGTGTGTAAGATACGCAGTGAGAGCTATTGTGAATAAACCACTGCAGTTATGAAATTTGTAAAAGAATGTCCATGTTTCAAGTGTGTGCCGACGGAATCTTTTTGGTATTTATTAGGATCCACATTAGCCGCTGCAAAAGTATCAGAATTGTTCACTTCTCTCATTGACTTCTCAAACCCCGTCTTGGTCGGCTTCACAGGCGTTCTCTGAAGTCTCGCGTTGTTACGTCTCTGGGTTTAGAAACTGGTAGTGAGGAGAAGGCAGTTCCGCGCAGGAGCGCATTATTCTTCAGAATAAAGGATACGCCAGAATTGTGCAGTCGAGACGACAATTTCTGTGTTGGTTTCAAGTGTATTACTACTGGTATGTAATAGCACGTTCTAATATCGAAAGAACATGTCATAACATGCTAGGTAACATACGTCAAGGTATTATGACGTTTTGATAAAGGTTGTATGTGCTATTTTTGTGTCAAACCGTATGAGTGAAGCTGATACCTTTTTTTACAAGTCACATAGAGACTTTGTGTTAGTCTGAGTGGATGTATATCATTTCGTCAAGGTAATTTCATTAAGGATCAATTTATTTTCGATTTCTGGGTTCGTTTTACATGTCGTTTTTGGTTTTGTGTAAAATTCACGAGATGGTAAAATGGCGGTTCCCCCTCGGTCTGCATCAACGTACTTCAGTGCAGGCAGTGAGGGTGCAGCAGAGATAACGTTAGACCCTTTTACGGTTGCACTACTGTTTTGGAGCTAAATGTAATGATTATCAGTTTTCTACATGTGTACTAATATTCAGACACATTCAGTTGTTTCTGTCTATCTATACATGTTAATATGGTGTGAACGGAAATACTATTGGTTTTTGATTGGAATAATACAGTGAAGACAAGGTTATTCAGGAAAATAGTACATAGTGCTGCCTAAAACATACTGCAACCTTGTACTACATGTTTTTTGAGACATTTATGCATTTATGTGAATTCAGGAAATCTACTATAGATTAAGTGCATTTAAGTTGTGTAGCCTAATTTAAAGTGTATACTTTGGCTAATGTGAATTAATTAATGTTTTGTTGTCTGTGCTTAGCTACCAGATCTATTGAAATGAGATCAGTGCTTGACTTGGACAGGAGCTCACTGGAGCTGATTACCTGCACCTCAAATGTCTACTGTTTGAGCTCATGTTCCTCTTATAGAATATTAGCTCAACAATATTGTGGAGCTCCTGCACCTAAATATAAACCATATTTTTTGAGAATAAAGAAAGTCTTGACAGTTCTGGCACTAACTTTTGTGTCCGTTTCTCTTTATTACTACTGACTGACTCAGATTAAGTCTGAGGCCGGTAACATCAACAGTGAGGACAAACCCAGCCTGCCTCTCCTTCCACACTGAGTCCAAACTTACAGTCACTGTGTCCTGATTGTGACAGTGGAGCCCAGTTTGCACTGCAGGATCCAGAGATGGCATCAGTGAAGCTGGAAGACTGCAGTCAAACACTGGAGCTGAATGTTAACATTAAAGATGAAGAAGAGGAGGAGGAGATTGGGGAATCTGTTTCTCATGGTAAGAGCGGGTTCTATCTAACTAAGTTTGTGTTATTCACTCCAACTTCCCACTGTGCATGAAAAGTTGCTGTAGAACTGTTTTATTTTATTTCACCTTTATTTAACCAGGTAGGCCAGTTGAGAACAAGTTCTCATTTATAACTGCGAGCTGGCCAAGATAAAGCAAAGCAGTGCGACAAACTCAACAACAGAGTTACACATGGGATAAACAAACGTACAGTCATTAACACAATAGAAAAACCTATATGCAGTGTGTGCAAATGTAGTAAGATTAGGGAGGTAAGGCAATAAATAGGCCATAATGGCAAAATAATTACAATTTAGCATTAACACTGGAGTGATAGATGTGCAAGTAGAGATACTGGGGTGCAAAAGAGCAAAAATAAATAACAATATAGGGATGAGTTATTTGGGTGGGCTATTTACAGATGGGCTGTGTACAGGTGCAGTGGTCGGTAAGCTGCTCTGACAGCAGATGCTTAAAGTTAGTGAGGGAGATACTGTTGAAGTCGGAAGTTTACATACGCCTTAGCCAAATATATTTAAACTCAGTTTTTCACAATTCCTGACATTTAATCCTAGTCAAAATTCCCTGTTTTAGGTCAGTTAGGATCACCACTTAATTTAAAAATGTGAAATTGTCAGAATAATGTTAGAGAGAAGGATTTATTTCAGCTTTTGTTTCTTTCATCGCATTCCCAGTGGGTCAGAAGTTTACATACACTCAATTAGTATTTGGTTGCATTGTCTTTAACCTCTTCGGGCTAGAGGGAGGTATTCGGAAGTTCGGAGAGCTGGCGTGCCCAAAGTAAAATGCCTTTTACTCAGGCCCAGAAGCTAGGATGTGCATATAATTTGGATTTGGATAGAAAACACTCTGAAGTTTCCAAAACTGTTAAAATAATGTCTGTGAGTATAACAGAACTGATATGGCAGACAAAAACCAGAGGAGAACCCATCCAGATTTATTTTTTTTGACCTCACCACCCATTATAATGGGAAAATAAATGGAAATCCTCCCAGATTGCAGTTCCTAGGGCTTCTTCTAGATTCAACAGTCTTTAGAAAGCGTTTCAGGCTTGTTTTTAGAAAAATGAGCTGTAATTTTAGTTTTTCCAGGTGGCTCCCATTTTGGCTTGTAGTGTTATGACGCGAATGGATGAGAGCGCGTACTTTGCTGTTTATCTCTGGTAATGGACATACTATTCTCCGTCTTAAATTGTATCGTTAATTTACATAATACGGCACCTGAGGATTAATTATAAATGTTGTTTGACTTGTTTGGAGAAATTTATTGGTAACGTTTGGGATTCATTTTGTATTCATTTTGAACGAGGTTAACCGGTGGATTACTGAGTCAAGCGCGCCAGCTAAACTGTCTTTTTTTGGATATAAAGAAGGACTTTATCGAACAAAAGGACTATTTGTGATGTAACTGGGACTCTTATGATTGCAACCAGATGAAGATTTTCAAAGGTAAGTGATTTATTTAATCGCTATTTCTGACTTTAGTGATGACTCTGCTTGGTTGAAAAATGAATGTACTGCTTTTGTGTGCGGGAAGCTGTCCACAGATAATCGCATGGTATGCTTTCACTGTAAAGCCTTTTTGAAATCTGACAAAGGGGCTGGATTAACAAGAAGTTAAGCTTTTAAATTATGTAGGACACTTGTATGTTATCAATGTTTAATATTACGAATATTGTATTTTTTAATTTCGCGCTCTGCAATTTCACCGGATGTTGGCCAGATGGGACGCTAGCGTCCCACCTAGCGCAGAGAGGTTAAATTGTTTAACTTGGGTCAAACATTTCGGGTAGCCTTCCACAAGCTTCCCACAATAAGTTGGGTGAATTTTGGCCCAATCCTCCTGACAGAGCTGGTGTAACTGTCAGGTTTGTATGCCTCCTTATTCACACACGCTTTTTCAGTTCTGCCCACAAATGTTCTATAGGATTGAGGTCAGGGCTTTGTGATGGCCACTCCAATACCTTGACTTTGTTGTCCTTTGTGGTGGCTAATTTCTGCATTACCAAATGAGGAGAGTTACAAACTTCACACACAAGTCAGAGTTATACTTAAACTACATCTTTAATAATTAAGAGCTTTTGCAAAAGCACTTTAACTTTCAATGATGCGCTATCTCTAACAAACCATTGAAAAGTGACTACACAAAAGTACAAAGATCTTTTATAGCCAAGATACACCCCTCTCAACCTACATGACGAACCACAGATCTTAGAAACAGTTCACAAAGGGACTTTGAGAAAAGAGTATCCCTTAGCCAGATAACATTCGCTATAAATTATAGTTCAGTTTGGTCCCCAAGAGGAGGTTCTAATCTCGTTCCTGGTACTTCATAGTACAAAAACACCAACTCATCCAATGGCATATATCAATTGTCAACTCTAGATACTCCCATCTCAAGTAAACCCCCTCTTGATCCCACTCCTGGACAAGCTCACTGAGAGGAGTGACTTGCGCACAGACATTGTGGAGACAAGTAATTTGTTCCCCATTAATCACGCCATCCCTTCACATGGTTTAAGAATAGGTAAAGACACATTCACATATGAAGACAATGTTCCATCCTGTCCTCTTCCTTTTCTGATATTCTGCATAGCACCAGGGTCATGTAAAAGACAAGCCTGACCTCTCCCCTCTCTGGGCCCCAAGTGACTGAGCCCCAGCTAAGGGAAAAGTGCAACTGCCAACATTCATTATCCAAAGGGATACATTCTAATGACAAGTATCTCACATAAGCATATTATGCAATAAAACAAATTAATTATCTATGTTACCCAACTAATTCTGAGTCATCCGCCACACCTTAATCCATTTTGCCACAACTTTGGAAGTATGCTTGGGGTCATTGTCCATTTGGAAGACCCATTTGCGACCAAGCTTTAACTTCCTCACTGATGTCTTGAGATGTTGCTTCAATATATCCACATAATATTCCTTCCTCATGATGCCATCTATTTTGTGAAGTGCACCAGTCCTTCCTGCAGCAAAGCACCCCCACAACATGATGCTGCCACCCCCGTGCTTCACGGTTGGGATGGTGTTCTTCGGCTTGCAAGGCTCCACCTTTTTCCTCCAAACATAACAATGGTCATTATGACCAAACAGTTCTATTTTTGTTTCATCAGACCAGAGGATATTTTTCCAAAAAGCACAATCTTTTGTCCCCATGTGCAGTTGCAAACTGTAGTGTGGCTTTTTTTATGGCGGTTTTGGAGCATTGGCTTCTTCCTTGCTGAGCGGCATTTCAGGTTATGTCGATATAGGACTCGTTTTACTGTGGATATAGATACTTTTGTACCTGTTGCCTCCAGCATCTTCACAAGGTCCTTTGCTGTTGTTCTGGGATTGAGTTGCATTTTTCGCACTAAAGTACGTTCATCTCTAGGAGACAGAACTAGTCTCCTTCCTGAGCGGTATGACGGCTGCTTGGTCCCATGGTGTTTATACTTGCGTACTATTGTTTGTACAGATAAACGTGGTACCTTCAGGCATTTAGAAATTTCTCCCAAGGATGAACCAGACTTGTTGAGGTCTACAATTTATTTTCTGAGGTCTTGGCTGATTGCTTTTGATTTTCCAATAATGTCCATCAGAATTATTGAGTTTGAAGGTAGGCCTTGAAATACATCCACAGGTACACCTCCAATTGACTCAAACGATGTCAATTAGCCTATCAGAAGCTTCTAAAGCTTTAACAACATTTTCAGGGAATTTTCCAAGCTGTTTAACCTGTTAGGGCTAGGGGGCAGTATTGACACGGCTGGATAAAAAACGTACCCGATTTAATCTGGTTACTACTCCTGCCCAGTAACTAGAATATGCATATAATTATTGGCTTTGGATAGAAAACACTCCAAAGTTTCTAAAACTGTTTGAATGGTGTCTGTGAGTATAACAGAACTCAAATGGCAGGTCAAAACCTGAGAAGATTCTGTACAGGAAGTACCCTGTCTGACCATTTCTTGGCCTTCTTTGCCATCTCTATCCATTACAAAGGAACTCTGCTGTTACGTGACACTTCCTACGGCTGCCATGGGCTCTCAGAAGGCGGCAAAACGCTGAATCGTGGCTTTGCAGGCTCTGGCTGAAACAAAGTAGCGCGTTTGGGTAGTGGCTGGTTACAGTACTGTGAGACTCAGGCTCGTGCCCGCGTCGACCGAAAGCTTTGTTTTCTTTCCTCTGTTTAGCTAAATGGACATTCCCGGTCGGAATATTATCGCTTTTTTACGAGAAAAATGGCATAAAAAATGGATTTTAAACAGCGGTTGACATGCTTCGAAGTACGGTAATGGAATATGTAGATTTTTTTTGTCACGAATTGCGCCATGCGCACGACCCTGATTTACCATTTTGGATAGTGTCTGGGACGCACGAACAAAACGCCGCTATTCGGATATAACAATGGATTATTTTGGACCAAACCAACATTTGTTATTGAAGTAGCAGTCCTGGGAGTGCATTCTGACGAAGACAACAAAAGGTAATCAAACTTTTGTAATAGTAAATCTGATATTGGTGAGTGCTAAACTTGCCGGGTGTCTAAATAGCTAGCCCGTGATGGCTGGGCTATGTACTTAGAATATTGCAAAATGTGCTTTCACCAAAAAGCTATTTTAAAATCGGACATATCGAGTGCATAGAGTTCTGTATCTATAATTCTTAAAATAATTGTTATGCTTTTTGTGAACGTTTATCGTGAGTAATTTAGTAAATTGTTAGTGAATTCGCCGGAAGTTTGCGGGGGGTATGCTAGTTCTGAACGTCACATGCTAATGTAAAAAGCTGTTTTTTTATATAAATATGAACTTGATTGAACAAAACATGCATGTATTGTATAACATAATGTCCTAGGTTTGTCATCTGATGAAGATCATCAAAGGTTAGTGCTGCATTTAGCTGTCTTATGGGTTTTTGTGACATTATATGCTAGCTTGAAAAATGGGTGTCTGATTATTTCTGGCTTGGTACTCTGCTGACATAATCTAATGTTTTGCTTTCGTTGTAAAGGCTTTTTGAAATCGGACAGTGTGGTTAGATTAACGAGAGTCTTGTCTTTAAATAGCTGTAAAATAGTCATATGTTTGAGAAATTGAAGTAATATGATTTTTAAGGTATTTGAAAATCGCGCCACTGGATTAGACTGGCTGTTGCGTAGGTGGGACGAATTCGTCCCGCCTAGCCCAGAGAGGTTAAAGGTACAGTCAACTTAGTGCATGTACATTTCTGACCCACTGGAGAATTGTGATACAGTGAATTATAAGTGAAATCTGTTTAAACAATTGTTGGAAAAATTACTTGTGTCATACACAAAGTAGATGTCCAAGAAATGTGTGGAGTGGTTGAAAAACGAGTTTTAATGACTCCAACCTAAGTGTATATAAACTTCCGACTTCAACTGTATGTCTCCAGCTTCAGTGATTTTTGAAATTCGTTCCAGTCATTGGCAGCAGAGAACTGGAAGGACAGGTGGCCAAATGAGGAGTTGGCTTTGGGGATGACCAGGGAAATATACTTGCTGGAGCGCTTGCTATGGGTGGGTGTTGCTATGGTGACCAGTGAGCTGAGATTAGGTGGGCCTTAACCTAGCAAAGACTTACCTGGAGCCAGTGGGTTTGGTGACCAATATGAAGCGAGGGCCAGCCTATGAGAGCATACAAGTCGCAGTGGTGGGTAGTATATGGGCCTTTGGTGACAAAACAGATGGCACTGTGATAGACTACATCCAATTTGCTGAGTAGAGTGTTGGAGGCTATTTTGTAAATGAAATCGCCGAAGTCAAGGATCAGTAGGATAGTTTTACGAGGGTAGGTTTGGCAGCATGAGTGAAGGAGGCTTTGTTGCGAAATAGGAAGCCGATTCTAGATTTAATTTCGGATTGGAGATGCTTAATGTGAGTCTGGAAGGAGAGTTTTCAGTCTAACAAGACACATAGGTATTTGTAGTTGTCCACATATTCTAAGTCAGAACCGTCCAGAGTAGTGATGCTATGCGGGCGGGTGCGGTCAGCGATCGGTTGAAGAGCATGCATTTAAGAGCAGTTGGAGGCCACGGAAGGAGTGTTGTATGGCATTGAAGCTCGTCTGGAGGTTTGTTAACACAGTGTCCAAAGAAGGGCCACTTGTATACAGAATGGTGTCGTCTGCGTAGACAGAGAAATGTCTGCCCGAGAATTGAACCCTGTGGCACCCCCATAGAGACTGCCAGAGGTCCGGACAACATGCCCTCCAATTTTGACACACTGAACTCTATCTGAAAAGTAGTTGGTGAACCAGGCAAGGCAGTCATTTGAGAAACCAAGGCTGTTGAGTCTGCCGATAAGAATGCGGTGATTGACAGTCGAAAGCCTTGGCCAGGTTGATGATGACGGCTGCACAGTACTGTCTTTTATCGATGGCGGTTATGATATTGTTTAGGACCTTGAGCGTTGCTGAGGTGCACCCATGACCAACTCGGAAACCAGATTGCATAGCGGAGAAGTTACGGTGGGATTCTAAATGGTCGGTGATCTGTTTAGTTACTAACCCTTGTGATAGTGAGTGGAGGATGATCTAGCTCATAATTTTCATGACTTATTAGATACTTTTAGAATAGTTTTATTCCCATTTTGTATTGCACATTCTTACATGAATACACACAGTGCATTCGGAAAGTATTCAGACCCCTTGACTTTTTCCACATTTTGTTACGTTACAGCCTTTTTCTAAAATTGTTTAACCTTTATGGGACCGGGGGCCGTATTGAGAAGTTTGGATGAAAAGCGTGCCCAAAGTAAACTGCCTGCTTCTCAGGCCCAGAAGATAGGATATGCATATAATTGGTAGATTTGGATAGAAAACACTAAAGTTTACAAAACTGTCAAAATAATGTCTGAGTATAACAGAACTGATATGGCAGGCGAAAACCCGAAGAAAATCCGACCAGAATTTTTTTTTTATTCAATCACAGGCTTTTATTTTGCAAAGCTATAGAAAACCCCTATGTCCGTCCACCAGATTGCAATTGATATAGCTTCTACTAGCTGTCAACCGTCTTTATTCAAGGTTTTGCGGCTATTATTTTGAAAAATGAATTAGTATTTTGACTTAGAGTGTGGTGACTGCTAGGGTCACATCAGTGGTTTGCGCACAATAGAGAAGGTGAGCTCTTGCTAATTTGGCGTTCATATTGAACACAGTCGTTTCCATATGAAATATTATAGTTTATTTAAATTTTCGACAAGCTGAGGATGATATAGACACGTTGTTTGACTTGTTTTGACTAAGTTTGCCGGTAGCTTTTAGAACTTTGTCTGCATTTTTCAATGAGAGAAACCGGTGGATTACTGAGTCAAGCGCGGCAGCTAAACTGACTTTCTTTTAATATAAAGAAGAACTTTATCAGACAAAGGGACCATTTGTGATGTTTCTGTGACTCTTATGATTGCAACCAGCTGAAGATCTTCAAAGATAAGTGATTAATTTTATCGTTATTTCTGACTTTCGTGACTCTTCTACTTGGCTTGAAATTGTTTGTATGATTTCGTAAGCGGGGCGCTGTCCTCAGATAATCGCATGGTATGCTTTCACAGTAAAGCCTTTTTGAAATCTGACACAGCGGCTGGATTAACAAGAAGTTGACCTTTATTTTGATGTATGATACTAGTATTTTCATGAATGTTAAATATTTATATTTCTGCAATTTGAAATTCGCACTCAGCAATTCCACCGGATGTTGGTGAGGTGGTGCGCTAGCGGCACGCCTAGCCCAAAGAGGTTTTAATGAAAAACGTTCCTCATCAATCTACACACAATACCCCATAATGACAAAGCAAACGCAGGTTTTTAGAAATGTTTAAACATTTATAAAAAATTTAAAACAGATACCTTATTTACATAAGTATTCATACCCTTTACTATGAGACTTGACGTTGAGCTCAGGTGCATCTTGTTTCCACTGATCATAAGGTCACACATTTCACAGTGCATGTCAGAGCAAAAACCAAGCCATGAGGTTGAAGGAGTTGTCCGTAGAGCTCCATGAAAGGAAACATTCACAAGCTGGTAAAATGGCGGCACCCACTCGGTCTGCGTCAACGGACTTCAGTGTGGATGCAGCTCTACTGTTTTGGAGCTAAATGTAATGATTATCGGTTTTCTACATGTGTAATAATATTTACGCATTCGGTTTGTCTATCTATAAATGTTACTATGGTGTGAACAGGAAATGCAATTGTTTTTTGAAGTGAAACAGTGAATACAAGGTTATTATCGAAAATGGCACATAGTGATGCTGAAAACAAACTAACCTTGTACGAAATGGTTTTTGAGTCATTTATGCATTTATCTACTATAGGGTAAGTATTAGCTCAAAAGTATTGTGGAGGAAGGATGCTGCATGGAGTCCGTTGACGCAACTTAGGAAATGGCTGCCTAGTTTTTCATACTGCACATCGGTTGGGTATTTCCCCCCCAAAATTCAAGTATTTACTCTGAGCATTATAATAACTTACTCGAAATGGAAAAGGGGAAAATAGGAAAAGGTCGCGGAGCTACAACAACAACAACCCGTAACAAGACAGCAGAAGATATAATCGCAGATGAACCCGAGATGGCTAATGCTAGTGCAAATAAGATAGCAGCAGCAAAAGAACCCTCAGTTCGTGAGGTGAGGCGCTCACAGGCTTACGAGAGGAACTTCAAGAAGATGTAATAAAATAACTAAATGAGTTCAAGAAGGACATTAACCAGAAACTCGAAGAAAAGCTGTGATGTTCTTCTTTGTTGTTCTTCTTTGTTATCTACAAGAATTGGGGACGCAGAACAGCGCATTGGGGAAACGGACACATGGAACTCCGCAGTCAAGGAAATAATTGAACAGTCACTAAAAAGCCAACACGCACTACAGACAAAAGTGACAGAACTCGAAGGTTTCTCACGTCAAAACATTAGACTTTATAACGTAGTAGAGGGCGCAGAAAAAGACTCTATGCCCAAATTCGTGGAGGGTCTTTTCAAAGACATACTTGAAGACGACACTGACCTGGGAATCGAGAGAGCACACCGAGCTCTGGCCTCTACCCCCCAGCAGCGCCCCACCAAGATGCATAGTAGTACGGTTCCTAAAATTCTCAGTCGAAGAGAAAGTCTTAAATGCAACCTGGAAAAAGCCTTAAATGCAACCTGGAAAAAGCCTAACTTCCAAGGCCAATGAGTGTTCTTTGATCATGACTACGCGAGAGAGTTACTGAAAAGAAGGAAAGAATACACCCCCATTAAGAAAGCACTTAAAGAGAAGGGTATTCGCTTCCAAACACCATTCCCGGCAAAAATGCGGGTATTTCTGGAAAATAGCCCGGTCACATACGAGCATGCAGACGAGGCGGCTGAGGTCGAGGGGCATCCCAGTGGAGCATACCGCCAGGAGAAAGGCGACATCACCGGCGGAAAGACTCGAGCTGGCTTTCCCATGGATTGTTGTCGACAAGCAGAGTCATGGAGAAAGAGGGAAACCACCTCGGCGAGGACGTTCACATCCGAGAGAGACTCAGGCATTTCCAACGGGAAGATGGAAGACACTGAACCAGATTTAACAGAATTAATAGTTACCGGGAGCTGTTAAGACGTTGGGTTGTTACGGTTGACATTGCAATAAGTAAAATATCTCCCCTATTTTCCCCCAATGCTGAACAAGGGCGAGTAGCCAAAAGTATGTGTTCTTTATGAACACACTAAGTAGCGTCATATAAATAACGTATATATTAGTTAACCTCTCTTGGAGCATCTGGGACGCTAGCGTCCCACCCGCGGTACACACTATCAACAGCCAGTGAAATAGCAGGGCGGCAAATTCAAAACAACAAAAATCTCATAATTCAAATTTCTCAAACATACAAGTATTATACACTATTTTAAAGATAAGATTCTGCTTAATCCAACCACATTGTCCGATTTCAAAAAGGCTTTACGGCGAAAGCATAGCATTAGATTATGTTAGGACAGCGCCGAGACAAGAAAAACCACACAGCCATTTTCCAAGCAAGGAGAGGCGTCACAAAAACCAGAAATACAGCTAAAATTAATCACTAACCTTTGATCTTCATCAGATGACACTCCCAGGACTCAATGTTACAAAATACATGTATGTTTTGCTTGATAAAGTTCATATTTATATCCATAAACCCCATTTTTATATTGGAGCGTGATGTTCAGAAAATGTATTCCCACCAAAACATCCGGTGAATGAGCACATCAATTTACAAAAATACTCATCATAAACGTTGATAAAATTTACAACAGTTATTGAAAGAATTATAGATACACTTCTCCTTAATGCAACCGCTGTGTCAGATTTTAAAATAGCTTTACGGCGAAAGCACATTTTTCAATAATCTGAGTACAGAGCTCAGCCATCAAAGCAAGCTATACAGTTACCCGCCAAGTTCTGGAGTCAACTAAACTCAGAATTAGTATTATAAATCTTCCCTTACCTTTGCTGATCTTTGTCGGAATGCACTCCCAGGACTCCCACTTCCACAAGAAATGTTATTTTTGTTTGAAAAACTCCATATTTATGTCCAAATACCTCCGTTTTGTTCACGCATTCAGATCACTAATCCAAAGGCATAACGCGGGAGCGCAAAACCAGAGACGAAAAGTCAAATAGTTCCATTACCGTTTGTAAAGACATGTCAAACGATGTTTACAATCAATCCTTAGGGTCTTTTTAACATAAAACTTTGATAATATTCCAACCGGACAATAGCGTATTCATTACAGAGGAAAAAGAAGGAGCGGCGTGCCAGCATGCCTGCGCAGTAAACAACTCACTGGTCCCAGGCGGTCCACTGATTGACTGAGCTCCTATTCTCTGCCCAGTAACAGTAGACACATGAAACAAGTTTCTAAAGACTGTTGACAGCCAATGGAAGCCTTAGGAAGTGCAAAATGACCCCACAGACACTGTAGTTTGAATAGGGATTAGATAGAAAAACTACAAGTCACTTCCTGGTTGGATTTGTTTCTCAGGTTATTGCCTGCCATATGAGTTCTGTTATACTCACAGACATCAGTCAAACAGTTTTAGAAACTTCAGAGTGTTTTCTATCCAAATCTAGTAATAATATGCATATCCTACCTTCTGGGCCCGAGAAGCAGGCAGTTTAATTTGGGCACTTATTCATCTGAATTTCTGAATACTGCCCCGTCACCAAGAAGTTAAGGATTAATTACACATTGACAATGGGGTGACAGAAGGGCATATCAAGGGGAGGATTCAGGATATGCACGCATGACCAATATAGTTTTCACTTGTAATTAACTGATGTGTACAAGCGACGAAATAGACGCCCTTATTATTTTCGGATCCAACAGGTCTTGTTTGTGACAACGTCACGCATTTTCATATCTGAGCGAGGGGCCCCTCCTGCGGATAGGCTCATCCCCTCAAACCCCAGAGGCAAGAGACAGTCCTCTGACATGGGAGTCCAAATACCAAAGTATTTTCCCACTTTGGTTTACCTTATTATCGTTCTTCATTTTTAGGCTCATGATAAGCAGGCAGGTATGGTGCACAGGTTTTTTTTATTTATATCGATGCATCATCGGGAATTTATTAAGGTCATAAGTCTCAATGTAAACGGACTGGGGAGTGCCATCAAGAGAAGTAAGGTAATAGCAAAGATGAAACAGGAGAGAGTTGACATACTATTCTGGCAGGAAACTCACTTATCCACACCTGCAATCTTGATCCCAAATTCAGTTAATTTTGAGTTTGTCAGTAATAAAAGACGAGGGTAGATTTATACTTGTTAAATGTAAACTGGATAACAAGGAAGTTACATTATTTAATGTATACGCACCACCAGGGAGTGACATGGTCTTCTACAGGAAGGTGTTTGATTGAATTGCCACAGAAACCTCTGGCACTCTTATCTGTGGAGGGGATTTTAACACGATTTTAAACTCGAAATTGGACAGCACAAATCAACATAGGAAAATGAGTCTAGTTGCTAAAAAGATCAATAGGATATTGCAGGATCTAGGACTGCTCGATGTATGGCGTGACACCCACAAGACAGATGAGGAATATACTTTTTACTCAGCCCGCCACACTAAATACTCCAGGTTAGACTACTTTTTCATGTACAATGCAGATAGACACAGGCTTAAGGACTGTAGGATCGGGCAGAGCGACTTATCAGATCATAATGGAGTTTACGTTTTGCTACACCTTGATAGCAAACCAAGAAATACTATATGGAGACTTAATACAAGCATGCTGAATGATCCAGCATTCAAGGAATCAATAAAGACCGAATTGAACATCTATCTGGAGAATAATGATAACGGGGAAGTATCTCCTGCTACATTGTGGGATGCAGCTAAGGCGGTTATTAGAGGAAAGATCATAGCCACATCTCTCAAGAAAAAGATTAAAGCACAGAATCTGCTGAAATTACAAGAAACCCTAAGAAACTTAGAAGGATCTCATAGTCAATACAAAGACCCTCTTACTTTACAAGAGATCCAAAAGGTAAAACAGGAAATTTACCAGATTTATAGTGAAGAAGTAGAGAAAAAGCTCAGGTTCCTGAAACAACGATATTATGAAGCAGGCTCAAAGGCAACCAAATTACTAGCATGGAGACTCCGGAAACAACAAGCACAGAATACCATTTTCAAAATAAAAGACCCCAAAACAAAGAATATCACATGCAAATTAGATGAAATACAGAATGCATTTGAATCATATTACACATCTGTACAAGCAACCAGAGAAGGCAGATGCACAGACAATAGAGCGGTTTTTGAACTCACTTGATCTCCCCTAAATTGGGACAGAGCAAAATGATAGACTAACTTTAGAAATAACCACCGATGAAGTTAATAAAGCAATATCTCAACTAAAAGTAAACAAGTCTCCAGGCCCTGATGGCTTCCCTTCAGAATGGTTCAAGACCTTCAGAGAACAACTAACACCTCCACTTAAGGGCCTGATGGCTTCCCTTCAGAATGGGTCAAGACCTTCAGAGAACAACTAACACCTCTACTTAAGGCCTGTTTTAACTGGACTCTGCGGGAGGTCGGTCTCCCACCATCATGGAGGGAGGCCATCATATCTGTAATCCCAAAAGAGGGTAAAGGTAAGAAGGAATGCAGTTCATATAGACCTATCGCAATTCATAACACAGATTATAAACTATATGCATCAATAATAGCCAAAAGAATGGAGAACAAAATCCCAGAACTGATTGACGGAGATCAAACTGGTTTCATACAAAATAGGCAGACACAGGACAATAAGGAGAACACTACATGTTATGGACCACATTACTCAGAATAAGACACGTGCAATATTAATCAGTCTAGATGCAGAAAAAGCATTTGATTCAGTGGGATGGGATTATCTATTCCAATTTAAGAAGTGATACAGTGCATCAAAACACTGTATTCAGGTCCGACCGCTAGAATAAAGATAAATGGACATTTGTCACGAGCGAGGAACAAGACAAGGCTGTAATATTTCACCCACGCTCTTCTCCTTGTACCTCGAACCATTAGCACAGGCAATAAGACAGGACCCAACTTTAGAGGGTATAACAATAAGAGGCAGTGAACATAAGATATGCATGTATGCTGATGACGTTCTGTTATTCCTTAAAGACCCAGGCTCAAGTGTACCTAGATTGATGGATGTTTTACAAACATTTGGAACATATTCAGGCTATGTGCTTCACGTACACAAGACTCAAGCCCTAGTATATGATTATACCCCACAGGAAGAGCTGAAGAGTACAGTCGTGGCCAAAAGTTTTGAGAATGACACAAATATTAATTTTCACAAAGTTTGCTGCTTCAGTGTCTAGATATTTTTGTCAGATGTTACTATGGAATACTGAAGTATAATTACAAGCATTTCATAAGTGAAAGGCTTTTATTGAGAATTACGTGAAGTTGATGCACAATATTTGCAGTGTTGAACCTTCTTTTTCGAGACCTCTGCAATCCGCCCTGGCATGTAGTCAATTAACTTCTGGGCCACATCCTGACTGATGGCAGCCCATTCTTGCATAATTAATGCTTGGAGTTTGTCAGAATTTGTGGGTTTTGGTTTGTCCACCCCCCTCTTGAGAATTGACCAAGTTCTCAATGGGATTAAGGTCTGGGGAGTTTCCTGGCCATGGACCCAAAATATCGATGTTTTGTTCCCCGAGCCACTTAGTTATCTCTTTTGCCTTATGACAAGGTGCTCCATCATGCTGGAAAAGGCATTGTTTGTCACCAAACTTTTCCTGGATGGTTGGGAGAAGTTGCTCTCGGAGGATGTGTTGGTACCATTCTTTATTCATGGCTGTGTTCTTAGGCAAAATTGTGAGCGAGCCCACTTCCTTGGCCGAGAAGGAACCCCACACATGAATGGTCTCAGGATGCTTTACTGTTGGCATGACACAGGACTGATGGTAGCGCTCACCTTGCCTTCTACAGACAAGCTTTTTTTCCAGATGCCCCAAACAATCGGAAAGGGGATTTATCAGAGAAAATGACTTTACCCCAGTCCTCAGCAGTCCAATCCCTGTACCTTTTGCAGAATATCAGTCTGTCCCTGATGTTGTTCCTTTAGAGAAGTGGCTTCTTTGCTGCCCTTCTTGACACCAGGCCATCCTCCAAAAGTCTTCGCCTCACTGTGCATGCAGATGCACTCACACCTGCCTGCTGCCATTCTTGAGCAAGCTCTGTACTGGTGGTGTCCCGATCTCGCAGCTGAATCAACTTTAGGAGACGGTCCTGGCGCTTGCTGGACTTTCTTGGGCGCCCTGAAGCCTTCTTCACAACAATTGAACCGCTCTCCTTGATGTTCTTGATGATCCGATAAATGGTTGATTTAGGTGCAATCATACTGGCAGCAATATCCTTGCCTGTGAAGCCCTTTTTGTGCAAAGCAATGATGACGGCACGTTTTTCCTTGCAGGTAACCATGATTGACAGAGGAAGAACAATGATTCCAAGCACCACCCTCCTTTTGAAGCTTCCAGTCTGTTTTTCAAACTCAATTAGCATGACAGGGTTATCTCCAGCCTTGTCCTCGTCAACACTCACACCAGTGTTAACGAGAGAATCACTGACATGATGTCAACTGATCTTTTTGTGGCAGGGCTGAAATGCAGTGCAACTGGTTTTTGGCGATTCAGTTCATTTGCATGACAAAGAGGGACTTTGCAATTAATTGCAATTCATCTGATCACTCTTCATAACATTCTGGAGTATATGCAAATTGCCATCATACAAACTGAGGCAGCAGACTTTGCGAAAATGAATATTTGTGTCATTCTCAAAACTTTGGGCCACGACTGTAGGTATAAATTCCACTGGACTTCTTCATCCATTAAATATCTTGGAGTATATCTACCAAAAGATACACCCAAACTTTATTGCATGAATTACGATCACATCAACAAGAAAATATATGATGACCTAGACAGGTGGAATTCACTTCCCTTAGATCTTAGAAGTAGAATTGAAACAATCAAAATGAACATCCTGCCGAGGTTACTCTATTTGTTCCAATCACTGCCCATAGAAATCCCACCTAAACAGTTTAGGGATAAACGGATATCAAGGTTTATCTGGAACAGTAGGAGACCAACAATTATATATACAACATTACAATTACCAAACAACTGTGGGGGTGTGGCCTTACCAAACCTAAAATATTATTTTGTGTCAGCCCAATTAAGACCTCTGGTGTGTTGGTGAAATTCAGAATCTGAATCCAAATGGAAAGACATTGAGACTACTTTGACAGAGAGGACAAAATAAGGACATGGTAATAGAAACATACAATAGACAAAATCAGTGGATTAATTTCTCTCTGAAGACATGGTTTAGGGTAGTTAAGCAAAATAATTTAGATAGAGATCAAACTGCTGAGTTGGCCCGCATACGACCCCAGCTTCATCCCTGCAACTCAGGACAGCAGATTTAAACAATGGATGCAGAAAGGCATCACATCATTCAGTACAATTATAAGGAATGGGGACCTAGATAACTTCCAGGACCTAAGTAAAAAAACATGGCTTGGATAAACAAGATTTTTACAGATCCCTACAAGTTTGACACTATTTCTGAAGGGAGATAAAAGCGATTGACCCTCGAGCACCTCAAAAATTAATCCAAGTATTCACTAACGCATACAACTTGGGGAGTAACAAGAAAACGATTTCAAATCTCTACTTGGGTATTGAATCCTCAAAGAAACATTCTACAAACTATATTAAAAAGAAATGGAACTTAACATTGAAATAACTGATGAAACATGGTTGAACATATTAGAGACTCAACAAAACTCCATCTCAAGGTCATGGAGAAAATTCTGTTGGAAGAATGTTATACGTTTCTTCATAATACCTAAACTGAAATCAAAACAGACTGGCTCCCTACAACCTTGTTGGAGAGAATGCTGTCTTGAGGGTGGATCACTCTCATATCTTTTGAACCTGCACCGCAATCGAAACCTACTGGGGAGAAATAAGATCTAAAATTGGGAAAATAATGGGATTTGACATAGAACAAACATTAATTTCTTTGTACTTGGGTGAAATAATACCTGATAACTTACACAATAGAGAAAAGTACCTCTTGAAGGTCCTTCTGGCAGCCAGTAAAAAGGCTATCATTAGGAAATGGCTACAAAAAGACCCTCCCACAGTGACACAATGGATAGTCATTGTAAAATCAGTACACCACATGGAGCGTATGACCTTTGCATTAAGAACACAACAGGAGAGAGGTCAGGAATACTGGGGAAAAATAGGTTTTGTACTTGGAAAAACTCTAATTCAAAGATGTCAATGTAACTAATATGATGAATGTATGACGTGCGCTGGTACTCCTGCACCTAAATATAAACAGTACCGACACCCAAAATGAGTATCGGCAACTATTTCAGACCAAATCCAGCACTCAATTAAATAATTGAACAAGAAAAAACAGTATATATTTAATAGAGAATAAAGAAGGTATCAGAACTGTCAAGAAAATAATTTTTGTGTCTGTTTCTCTTGTACTACTTGCTGACTCAGGTATGAGGCCGGTAACATCAACAGTGAGGACAAACCCAGCCTTCCTCTCTCCTTCCACACTGAGTCCAAACCTACAGTCACTGGGTCCTGATTGTGACAGTGGAGCCCAGTTTGCACTGCAGGATCCAGAGATGGCATCAGTGAAGCTGGAAGACTGCAGTCAAACACTGGAGCTGAATGTCAACATTAAAGATGAAGAAGAGGAGGAGAAGATTGGGAAATCTGTTAATCATGGTAAGAGCAGGTTCTATCTAACTAATTTTGTTGTTTGTTACAACTTCCCACTGTGTATGAAAAGTTGCAGTAGAACTGTTTCATGATGAACTGTTACAATGAGAAGGTAGATGTTATTTCATACTACTGAGACTTGCATGGTTTGACACCAGTATTGCCAGCATTTGTTTTATTCACTGGGCGATCTGGAGTGCTCAAAGAGTAGACTAAAGAAGTGAAGTAAAACTGCCAGTGTTTTTAAAGTTCTATGAAATTAGTCTGTGTAGTTTCTAACCCTTGTGATAGTGAGTGGAGGATGATATGAAGTGAGTCTGTGTAGTTACTAACCCTTGTGATAGTGAGTGGAGGATGATATAGGTCATAATTTTCTTGACTTATGAGATACTTTTAGAATAGTTTTATTCTCCTTTTGTATTGCGCAGCCTACTTATATGAATACGTACAGGTAGCCTAGTGGCTAGAGAGTTTGGCCAGTAATCGAAAGGTTGTTGGATCGAATCCCTGAGTTGATAAGGTAAATATAAACTCGGCAAAAAATTAAAACCTCTTACTGTCAACTGCGTTTATTTTCAGCAAACTTAACATGTGTAAATATTTGTATGAACGTAAGATTCAACAACTGAGACATAAACTGAACAAGTTCCACAGACATATGACTAACAGAAATGGAATAATGTGTCCCTGAACAAAGGGGTGGGTCAAAATCAAAAGTAACAGTCAGTATCTGGTGTTGCCATCAGCTGCATTAAGTACTGCAGTGCATCTCCTCCTCATGGACTGCACCAGATTTGCCAGTTCTTGCTGTGATGTGAGATGTTACCTCAGTCTTCCACCAAGGCACCTGCAATAATCCCAGACATTTCCTGGGGAAATGGCCCTAGCCCTCACCCTCCGATCCAACAGGTCCCAGACGTGCTCAATGAGATTGATTGTTGTTACCACGTGTAACAACACCTGAACAGGATCGGTACATCCGA
Source organism: Salmo salar (assembly GCF_965601325.2). NCBI lineage: Eukaryota > Metazoa > Chordata > Actinopteri > Salmoniformes > Salmonidae > Salmo > Salmo salar. The sequence continues at coordinate 30,211,998 of NC_138307.1, read as the reverse complement.
ACATCACACCTGCTAGACAGGAATGTCAGTGTTTTGCCATGGCTCTTCGCTGGCCATGGCAAAACACTGACATTCCTGTCTAGCAGGTGTGATGTTCGGATGTACCGATCCTGTTCAGGTGTTGTTACACGTGGTCTATTCCACAGGCCAAAATCAACATCCTCACCAATTCTATGTAAAAGAGATGTGTCCCGGAGGAGGCAGCGGCAGCTACCCACTTCTCCAGTGTTTACTGTGTAAATTGGGAGGTGCTGGAACCAAAAGTGAGCCTGAGAGGTGGTGACCTGGGGGGTTCTGAGGTACCAGAACACATTAAATAAAATACCTTTATAATAAAGCATTGCATTATCATGGCTTTTGCGTACTGGCATATTATAATTGTTTTATTTTATTTAACTAGGCAAGTCAGTTAAGAACAAATTCTTATTTACAATGACGGCCTACCCGTACCAAACTCGGACGCTGCTGGGCCAATTGTGCGCCGCCCTATGGGATTCCCAATCACGGCCAGAGGTGATACAGACTGGATTCGAACCAGAGACTGTTGTGATGCCTCTTGCACTGAGATGCAGTGCCTTAGACCGCTGTGCAACTCTGGAGCAGTGGTGTTGAACCGCTTACAGAAGTTACACACATGAAGTACATTTTTTGTAGCCTAGAGTCCGGGAAAAATGTGGCAAAACGGATTTCATGCAGTTCTACATCATTTTAGATGACTGGGGACTTTTGAAGAATCTTTTTTAATACCTCACAAATGACCAAAATGACAGGCTACTTTGACACTGACAAACTGAGAATCTGAGGTCAATAAAAACCACCTTGTCTCTAATCCATCAAAAGCCTAGTCCAGGTGTGAGGAGAAACACATTGTACAATATGAGGAGGAAGTTATAGTCCTAAACAATCTTTCCAGTTTCACTGACTCACCCAATGATGTGCAGCTCACTCACCGGCCAAAAGCCCATCTCTCTCTTGCTTTACTTTGTAAAACAAATGCTGTTTGCTCAATAGACCTATTTGGAAGTTGATAACTTGGTAACATACAGACAGATTAGTATTTTATTTTCAGCAGGATCTATTTGCTTTACAACCTGTGTTTTCCAGTGACTGTATTAGAAATATTGCTAAAGGCTTGTTTTGGCTGCATGCTGTTCACTGACAGATTTGCCACATGTTCCTGACTGTAGACATGCCTTGTGATTTGGCTACACACAACTAGGCTTTTTTATTTAAATTAGCTATTGATCCTCTGTAGCTAAATACTCCTGGTGTAGTTTTGGGAATTATTTCATTTCTTTCTGAACAGACTGCAGAGTGCTGCAGAACCTCAACACACTTCCCACAGCTATTATTCTATTAGGAAATAAATGAAGAAGTGCAATGCTGGAGAGATGAGTTGCTGGCTCATGTCTATAACAGCACAGAGAGGGAGAGAGATCATAGAAAGTGAATCTCATTTTAGTTCTGTGAGAGATACAGGCGTGCTTCTCTCTCACCACAGCAATGGCCACGCCTTGGTCTAAATAGGGTACAATGTTGCATAAACCATAAACCTGGGACGGCCCAACATTAATACATTCTTAGAATATCAGGCACGTTTTCACATTACGTTTTTTAGGGGGCATGACAATTACAGAGGAATCCAAATGTAATTAGGATTTTTACATTGCAAACAGTGGAAATTATTTTTCATGTCACTAGAGGTACAGTTGAAGTCGGAAGTTTACATACACTTAGGTTGGAGTCATTAAAACTCGTTTTTCAACCACTCCACAAATTTCTTGTTAACAAATTATAGTTTTGGCAAGTCAGTTAGGATATCTACTTTGTGCATGACACAAGTCATTTTTCCAGCCATTGTTTACAGACAGATTATTTCACTTATAATTCACTCTATCATAATTCCAGTGGGTCAGAAGTTTACATACACTAAGTTGACTGTGCCTTTAACTTCTATGGGCTACGTGGGACGCTAGCATCCCACCTGCGGTACACAGCCAGTGAAATATCAGGGCGGCAAATTCAAAAACAACAAAATGTCGTAATTCAACTTTCTCAAACATACAACTATTTTACACCATTTTAGAGATACACTTCTCCTTGATGTAACCACATTGTCCGATTTCAAAAAGGCTTTACAGCGAAAGCAAACCATTAGATTATGTTGGGAGAGTACATAGACAAAAATAATCACACAGCCATTTTCCAAGCAAGGACATGTGTCAATAAAACCCAAAACACAGCTAAATGAAGCACTAACCTTTGACGATCTTCATCAGATGACACTCCTAGGACATTATGTTACACAATACATGTATGTTTTGTTCGATAAAGTTCATATTTATATCCAAAAACAGAATTTTACATTGGCGCGTGATTTTCAGAAAATGTATTCCCACCAAAACTGCCGGTGAATGCGCACATCAATTTACTAAAATACTCATCATAAACGTTGACAAAATATATAACAATTATTTAAAGAATTATAGATAGACTACTCCTGGATGCAACCGCTTTGTCAGATTTTAAAATAGCTTTATGGAGAAAGCACATTTTTCAATATTCTGAGTACATAGCTCAACCATCAGAGAGCTATACAGACACCCGCCAAGTTCGGGGCAACCTAAACTCAGAATTAGTATTAGAAATATTCTCTTACCTTTGCTGATCTTTGTCAGAATGCACTCCCAGGACTGCTACTTCCACAAGAAATGTTGTTTTTGTTCGAAATAATCCATATTTATGTACAAATACCTCCGTTTTGTTCGTGCGTACAGATCACTTATCCAAAGGCATAACGCGCGAGCGCGGAACCAGAGACGAAAAGTCAAAATGTTCCATTACCGTACTTAGAAGCATGTCAAACGCTGTTTAAAATCAATCTTTATGGTATTTCTTCCGAAAAATTGTGATAATATTCCAACCGGACAATAGCATATTCATTCAAGAAGAAAAAGAAGGAACGGGGCACTCGCGTGACCGCGCATATCCAATCCCTTTGTTGCCAGGCAGACCACTCAGTAACTGAGCTCCTATTATCTGCCCAGTGACAGGAGAATGCTCAAACCACTTTCTGAAGGCTTTTGACGGCCAATGGAAGCCTTAGGAAGTGCAACGTAACCCCACAGATACTGTAGTTTCGAAAGGGACTAGAAAGAACTGCAATTCTCAGATCCTCCACTTCCTGGTTGACTTTTTCTCAGGTTTTTGCCTGCCATTTGAGTTCTGTTATACTCACAGGCACCATTCAAACAGTTTTAGAAACTTCAGAGTGTTTTCTATCCAAATCTACTAATAATATGCATATTCTAGTTTCTGGGCCAGAGTAGTAACCTGTTTAAATTGGGTACGTTTTTCATCCGGCCGTGAAAAAACTGCCCCCTAGCCCAGACAGGTTAATCAGCTTGGTAAATTCCAGAAAATGATGTCATGGCTTTAGAAGCTTCTGATAGTCTAATTGACATAATTTGAGTCAATTGGAGGTGTACCTGTGGATGTATTTCAAGGCCTACCTTCAAACTCAGTGCCTCTTTGCTTGACATCATGGGAAAATAAAAAGAAATCAACCAAGACCTCAGAATTTTTTTTTTGACCTCAACAAGTCTGGTTCATCCTTGGGAGCAATTTCCAAACGCCTGAAGGTACCACGTTCATCTGTACAAACAATAGTACGCAAGTATAAACACCATGGGGCCACGCAGCCGTCATACCGCTCAGGAAGGAGACGTATTCTGTCTCCTAGAGATGAACATTCCTCTGGTGCGAAAAGTACAAATCAATCCCTGAACAACAGCAAAGGACCTTGTGAAGATGCTGGAGGAAACAGATACAAAAGTATCTACATCCACAGTAAAATGAGTCCTATATCGACGCTCTGCAAGGAAGAAGCCACTGCTCCAAAACCACCATTAACCTCTCTAGGGTCGGCGGGACGAAATCGTCCCACCTACTCAACAGCCAGTTGAATCCCGTGGCACGTTATTCAAATACCTTAGAAATGCTATTACTTCAATTTCTCAAACATATTACTATTTTACACCATTTTAAAGACAAGACTTTCGTTAATCTAACCACACTGTCCGATTTCAAAAAGGCTTTACAACGAAAGCAAAACATTAGATTATGTCAGCAGAGTACCCAGCCAGAAATAATCAGACACCCATTTTTCAAGCTAGCATATAATGTCACATAAACCCAAACCACAGCTAAATGCAGCACTAACCTTTGATCTTCATCAGATGACAACCCTAGGACATTATGTTATACAATACATGCATGTTTTGTTCAATCAAGTTCATATATCAAAAAACAGCTTTTTACATTAGCATGTGACGTTCAGAACTAGCATACCCCCCGCAAAGTTCCGGTGAATTTACTAAATTACTCACGATAAACGTTCACAAAAAACATAATTATTTTAAGAATTATAGATACAGAACTCCTCTATGCACTCGCTATGTCTGATTTTAAAATAGCTTTTCGGTGAAAGCACATTTTGCAATATTCTGAGTAGATAGCCCGGCATCACAGGGCTAGCTATTTAGACACCCACCAAGTTTAGCCCTGACCAAAGTCAGATTTACTATAAGAAAAATGTTATTACCTTTGCTGTTCTTCGTCAGAATGCACTCCCAGGACTTCTACTTCAATAACAAATGTTGGTTTGGTTCAAAATAATCCATAGTTATGTTCAAATATCCTCTGTTTTGTTCGTGCGTTCAAGACACTATCCGAATGGTAAAGAAGGGTGACGCGCATGACGCATTTCGTGACAAAAAAAATCTAAATATTCCATTACCGTACTTTGAAGCATGTCAACTGCTGTTTAAAATCAATTTTTATGCAATTTTTCTCGTAAAAAAGCGATAATATTCCGACCGGGAAAGCGTGTTTATGTTCAAAGATGAAAGAAAATAAACCATGGGGTCGACTCGTGCACGAGCCTCAGTCTGATGGTACTCTGACCGGCCACTATCCAAACGCGCTAATGTTTTTCAGCCAGAGGCTGGAATTACATCATTCAGCTTTTTCCCTGGTTCTGAGAGCCTATGGGAGCCGTAGGAAGTGTCACGTTACAGCAAAGATCCTCAGTTTTCAATAAACAGAGCCAAGAAGAACAAGAACTTGTCAGACAGGCCACTTCCTGTAAGGAATCTTCTCAGGTTTTTGCCTGCCATATGAGTTCTGTTATACTCAGAGACACCATTCAAACAGTTTTAGAAACTTTAGGGTGTTTTCTATCCAAAGCCAATAATTATATGCATATTCTAGTTACTGGGCAGGAGTAGTAACCAGATTAAATCGGGTACGTTTTTTATCCGGCCGTGCAAATACTGCCCCCTATCCCCAACAGGTTAAAAAAGCCACACTACGGTTTGCAACTGCACATGGGGACAAAAATCTTACTTTTTGGGGAAATGTCCTCTGGTCTGATGAAACAAAAATAGAACTGTTTGGCTATAATGACCATTGTTAAATTTGGAGGAAAAGGAGGAGACTTGCAAGCCGAAGAACACCATCCCAACCGTGAAGCACGGGGGTGGCAGCATCATGCTGCAGCAGGGACTGGTTCACATCACAAAATAGATGGCATCACGAGGAAGGAAAATGATGTGGATGTATTGAAGCAACATCTCAAGACATCAGTCAGGAAGTTAAAGCTTGGTCGCAAATGGGTCTTCCAAATGGACAATGACCCCAAGCATACTTCCAAAGTTGTGGCAAAATGGCTTAAGGACAACAAAGTCAAGGTATTGGAGTGGCCATCACAAAGCCCTGACCTCAATCCAATAGAAAATTTGTGGGCAGAGCTGAAAAAGCGTGTGCGAGCAAGGAGGCCTACAAACCTGACTCTCTCTCAGGAGGAATGGGCCAAAATTCGCCCAACTTATTGTGGGAAGCTTGTGGAAGCCTACCTGAAACGTTTGACCCAAGTTAAACAATTTAAAGGCAATGCTACCAAATACTAATTGAGTGTATGTAAACTTCTGACCCACTGGGAATGTGATGAAAGAAATGAAAGCTGAAATAAATCATTCTCTCTGCTATTATTCTGACATTTCACATTCTTAAAATAAAGTGGTGATCCTAACTGACCTAAAACAGGGAATATTTACTAGGATTAAATGTCAGCAATTGTGAAAAACTAAGTTTTTAAATGTATTTGGCTAAGGTGTATGTAAACTTCCATCTTCATCTGTAGTCTACCTGATCCTGGCAAATGGGTTCCAGAACGAAAGACTACAAAACTGAGAGGTGCTGGAGGATCCGGCTCAAATTAAGCACCGCCCTTCTCATAATGGGGTAGGGCCATCCCAAGGATCCCTGAATACATGGACGATTGCACTGAAGATAGACCACAACCAGTCGTTTCCGATGGGGAACAGATGAGTCATAGCGGGCAGAGCCAAGCACCAGCTACCGAGATCTAATTTGGCGCGTTCTAGCACACATCTGCATATTTCTGTTAGGAAATGCCTCCTCTGTGAAGCACTTGTGTGCAATAACTCAATTCGCCTTTACATTCCTTCTAAACAACGCAATTAAAAAAAATACTTTGCGAAGGGTAAAGTCTACAAAACTTAGTCCACTCTGTTCATAACAGATTTTAGTTTTGGGGACAGAAAACTGTATTAAGATCTGATGTTTCATTGATTGGAACATTTGCAGAATGTCGGCCAAAATCCGTCTCGTTCCATCTTCTCCCACTGCTGGCCAGTAGGCTTCCTCTCACTAGCAGATTTGGTAGTGAGTGGAAACGCTAAGCGGATGCTTCACATTTATACATCTGGTGAAATATCTGTCTCATTGTTCTATCTGTGGCTGCACTGTGGTAGTGGGGAAACAGGAAGTTTTGGGCAGGCACTCACCATTCTTCAGAATAAAGTGCAACAACTATGATGTTAAGAAGATAACATTTGTGTCCTTTTATATTTATTACTACATAGGTAGTAGCAGGTTTAAACTTCCTAATATCAAAAGAACATGTCATTCCATGCTAGGTAACATCCGTTAAGGTATTATCACGTTTGGTAAAGGGTTGATGTTTTATTTTTGTGTCAAACCAAGTGAAGAACGTGATAACTATTTTACAAGCCACATAGCTAGAGACTTTGGGTTTGTCTGAATGGATGTACATAATTTTCTCAAGGTAATTTCAAATTATCAATTTATTTGAGATTTCTGAGTTTGTTTTGCATGTTATTGGTTTTGTGTAAAATTCACAAGCTGGGAAAACTGCGGCACCCACTCTGTCTGCGTCAAAGAGAGACAATTTTATGTAGTAATATTCAGACACATTCCGTTTCTATCTTTGTCTATAAATGTTAATATGGTGTGAAAGGGAAATACAATTGGTTTTTGATTGAAATAATACAGTGAAGACAAGGTTATTCAGGAAAATAGTACATAGTGCTGCCTAAAACATACTGGAACCTTGTACTAAATGGTTTTTGAGTAATTTATTAATTTATGTAAATCCAAGAAATCTACTATAGGTTAAGTTTAGTTACGTTGTGTAGCGTGTACTTTGTCTAATTTGAATAAATTAATGTTTTGTTGTCAATGCTTACCTACCTGATCTATTGACATGAGATGGACAGGAGCTCACTGGAGCTGAGAACTGACACCTCATTTTCTACTGTTTGAGCTCATGTTCTTATGGAATATTACCTCAACAGTATTGTGGAGCTCCTGCATCTAAATATAAACAGTACCGCCACCCAAAATGAGTATCGACAACTATTTCAGTCCAAGTCAAGCACTGATTTAGATAATTGAACAAGAAAAAATATGATGTATTTTAATAGAAAATAAAGAATGTGCCAGAACTGTCAAGACAATAACTTTTTATGTCTGTTTCTCATTGTTACTACAGGACGACTAGAAGTAAGTCTGAGGCCGGTAACGTCAATAGTGAGGACAAACCCAGCCTGCCTCTCTCATTCCACACTGAGTCCAAACCTACATTCACTGGGTCCTGATTGTGACAGTGGAGCCCAGTTTGCACTGCAGGATCCAGAGATGGCATCAGTGAAGCTGGAAGACTGCAGTCAAACACTGGAGCTGAATGTCAACATTAAAGATGAAGAAGAGGAGGAGAAGATTGGGAAATCTGTTTCTCATGGTAAGAGCAGGTTCTATCTATCTGATTTTGTTGTTCGTTCCAACTTCCCACTGTGCATGACAAGTTGTAGTAGAACTGTTTCATGATTAACTGTTTCAATGAGAAGGTAGATATTATTTCATGCTACTCAGACTTGCATGGTTTAACACCAGCATTGCCAGCATTTGTTTTATTAACTGGGTTATATGGAGTGATCAGAGTGTAGACTAAAGAAGTGAAGTAGACAAACTGCCAGTGTTTTAAAGTTCTATGAAATTACTCTCCTTTTTTTAACCTTTATTTATCTAGGCAAGTCAGTTAACCTCTCTGCACTAGGTGGGACGCTACCGTCCCACCTGGCCAACATCCGGTGAAATTGCAGACCGCCAAATTCAAATTACAGAAATAGTCATAATAAACTTTCATGAAAATACAAGTGTTATATATCAGCTTAAAGATTAACTTCTTGTTAATCCAGCCACTTTTTGAAATCTGACAAAGGCTTTACGGCGAAAGCATACCATGCGACTATCTAAGGACAGCGCCCCGCTTACAAAAGCTTACAAACATTTTCCAACCAATTAGAGGAGTCACGGAAGTCAGAAATAGCGATAAAATGAATCACTTACCTTTTGAAGATCTTCATCTGGTTGCAATCATAAGGCTCCCAGCTACACAATACATGGTTGTTTTGTTCAATAAAGTCCCTCTTTATATCCAAAAAACTCAGTTTTGTTGGCGCGTTTTGTTCAGTAATCCACTGGCTCAAAGGCGGTCAAAACATGCAGACGAATACATCCTAATAGTACCGGTAAAGTTCGTCGAAACATGTCAAACGATGTTTATAACTAATCCTCAGGGTGTCAATTATCTAAATAATCGCTAATATTTCAACTGGACAAAAGTGTTTTTTAATAGAAAGGAAAAAGAACAAAGAGCGCGCACACAGTCATGCGCGTAACTAGTACTGCATGACTTCCCAGTCCCCTGACAGAAAGGTCTCATTCTTCTTCATTTTTCAGAAAACAAGCCTGAAACCATGTCTAAAGACTGACATCTAGTGGAAGCCATAGGAACTGCAATCTGGGCCCTAACCCATGACATAATTAATAGGCTGTCAATGGAAAACCACTCGCATCAAAAATATCCCACTTCCTGGATGGATTTTCCTAGAGTTTTTGGCTGCCATATCAGTTCTGTTATACTCACAGACATTATTTTAACAGTTTTGGAAACTTAAGAGTTTTCTATCCAATACTACCAATTATATGCATATCCTAGCTTCTGGGCCTGAGTAACAGGTAGTTTACTTTGGGCACCTCATTCATCCAAACTTCCGAATACTGCCCCCTAGACCGAAGAAGTTGAGAACAAATTATTATTTACATTGACGGCCTACCCCTGGCCAAACCCGGACGATGCTGGGCCAATTGTGTGCCACCCTATGGGACTCCCAGTTACGGTCAGATGTGATACATCCTGGTTACTAACCCTTGTGATAGTGACTGGAGGATGATATGATGATAATATTTATGATGATATTTTCATGACTTGTACCCACTTTTAGAATAGTTGTATTCACTTTTGTATTGTACAGCCTACTGATATGAATACGTATGTCACCCGGTACAGCCAGAAGAGGACTGGCCACCCCTTTGGGCCTGTTTCCTCTCTACGTTTCTTCCTAGGTTCCTTCTTGCTGGGAAGTTTTTCATGGCCACTTTGCTTCTACACCTGCATTGCTTGCTCTTTGGGGTTTGAGGCTGGGTTACTGTAAAGCACTTTGTGAAAACTTCTGATGTAATAAGGGCTACATAAAATACATGTGATTGACATGTATATCACACCAATTGACTGGTTCTTCTGATGTTGTTCATACAGGAGACCGTGTTGAGACATTCTCTACATCCAGAGAGCAACAGCAGGAAGATCACAGAGCTAAGCGGTCTCACCCCTGCCCACATTGTGAGGAGATTTTCCCAATTCTATCAAAACTAGAAATACACCTAAAAATACACAAAGGAGAGAATCGGTATTCCTATACTGACGGTGGGAAGAATTTCACATCATCAAAGGCTCTGACAGTTAATCATAGAGTGCAGACAAGAGAGAAGACTTACTCCTGCTCTGACTGTGTAAAATGCTTCACAACATCAACTTGGCTAAAAGTTCATCAGAGAACACACACAGGAGAGAAGCCTTACTCCTGCTCTGATTGTACAAAATGCTTCACAACATCAGCTAAACTAAAAGTTCATCAGAGAACACACACAGGAGAGAAGCCTTACTTCTGCTCTGCCTGTACGGCGAGTTTCTCTCTAATGTGCAACTTAAAACGACATGAACGTATACACACAGAGAAGCTTTACTCCTGCTCTGACTGTGCGGCAAGTTTCTCTCTACTGTGCAAATTAAAACGACATGAAAGTATACACACAGGAGAGAAGCCTTACTCCTGCTCTGACTGTGGAAAGAGTTTCTCTCGACTGGGCCACTTAAAAACACATGAACAAAAACATACAGGAGAGAAGCCTTACTCCTGCTCTGACTGTGGAAAGAGTTTCTCTATACTGGGCCACTTAAAAATTCACCAACAAATACATACTGGAGAGAAGCCTTACTCCTGCTCTGACTGTGGAAAGAGTTTCTCTCGACTAGGCCTCTTAAAAACACACCAACAAAAACATACAGGAGAGAAGCCTTACTCCTGCTCTGACTGTGTAAAATGCTTCACAACATCAACTGAGCTAAAACTTCATCAAAGAACACACACAGGAGAGAGGCCGTACTCTTGCTCTAACTGTGTAAAATGCTTCCCAACATCATCTAGGCTAAAAGTTCATCAGAGAACACACACAGGAGAGAAGCCTTACATCTGCTCTGACTGTGCGGCGAGTTTCTCTCTACTGTGCAACTTAAAACGTCATGAAAGTATACACACAGGAGAGAAGCCTTACTCCTGCTCTGACTGTGCGGCGAGTTTCTCTCTACTGTGCAACTTAAAACGACATGAACGTATACACACAGGAGAGAAGCCTTATCACTGCACTGACTGTGAGAAGAGATTCTACAGATTGAGCCATTTAAAAAGACACCAATGTATACATAAAGGAGAGAAACCTCATCAGTTCTCTCAGACCAGCTAAGATTAGACAATCCACTTAATTCCCATCTCATAAAGTAATTGGCAACGTTGAATTGGATCAAATGAAGAAAGCGTAGCACACTCAATTGTAATCCTATAGTTTCTCACTATGAGAGAACTTTACAGAGAGGAAAGGGAGCGTTATAGAATGTTTGCCTCCCTTTACTTTACTGATTAGTGTGTACCTTGTCAGTTTTGGTGAGTTTTGTTAGTTTCTATTGTAAAGATATTAAGATTAATTTAGGGTTGAATATCCTCTGTGAGATGTCTCACAATGGAGTCTGATGGTTGACTGGGTATTACTGCTTCCTTCTGCAGTTTTCTGTGGGATTGAGCTGGTAGACACAACATACAGTGGGGGAAAAAAGTATTTAGTCAGCCACCAATTGTGCAAGTTCTCCCACTTAAAAAGATGAGAGAGGCCTGTAATTGTCATCATAGGTACACGTCAGCTATGACAGACAAAATGAGAAAAAAAATCCAGAAAATCACATTGTAGGATTTTTTATGAATTTATTTGCAAATTATGGTGGAAAATAAGTATTTGGTCACCTACAAACAAGAAAGATTTCTGGCTCTCACAGACATGTAACTTCTTCTTTAAGAGGCTCCTCTGTCTTCCACTCGTTACCTGTATTAATGGCACCTGTTTGAACTTGTTATCAGTATAAAAGACACCTGTCCACAACCTCAAACAGTCACACTCCAAACTCCACTATGGCCAAGACCAAAGAGCTGTCAAAGGACACCAGAAACAAAATTGTAGACCTGCACCAGGCTGGGAAGACTGAATCTGCAATAGGTAAGCAGCTTGGTTTGAAGAAATCAACTGTGGGAGCAATTATTAGGAAATGGAAGACATACAAGACCACTGATAATCTCCCTCGATCTGGGGCTCCACGCAAGATCTCACCCCGTGGGGTCAAAATTATCACAAGAACGGTGAGCAAAAATCCCAGAACCACACGGGGGGACCTAGTGAATGACCTGCAGAGAGCTGGGACCAAAGTAACAAAGCCTACCATCAGTAACACACTACGCCGCCAGGGACTCAAATCCTGCAGTGCCAGACGTGTCCCCCTGCTTAAGCCAGTACATGTCCAGGCCCGTCTGAAGTTTGCTAGAGAGCATTTGGATGATCCAGAAGAGGAAACTCGTCGTATTTGGAGGACAAAGAATGCTGAGTTGCATCCAAAGAACACCATACCTACTGTGAAGCATGGGGGTGGAAACATCATGCTTTGTGGCTGTTTTTCTGCAAAGGGACCAGGACGACTGATCCGTGTAAAGGAAAGAATGAATGGGGCCATGTATCGTGAGATTTTGAGTGAAAACCTCCTTCCATCAGCAAGGGCATTGAAGATGAAACATGGCTGGGTCTTTCAGCATGACAATGATCCCAAACACACCGCCCGGGCAACAAAGGAGTGGCTTCGTAAGAAGCATTTCAAGGTCCTGGAGTGGCCTAGCCAGTCTCCAGATCTCAACCCCATAGAAAATCTTTGGAGGGAGTTGAAAGTCAGTGTTGCCCAGCGACAGCCCCAAAACATCACTGCTCTAGAGGAGATCTGCATGGCGGAATGGGCCAAAATACCAGCAACAGTGTGTGAAAACCTTGTGAAGACTTACAGAAAACGTTTGACCTGTGTCATTGCCAACACAGGGTATATAACAAAGTATTGAGAGACTTTTGTTATTGACCAAATACTTATTTTCCACCATAATTTGCAAATAAAGTCATAGAAAATCCTACAATGTGATTTTCTGGATTTTTTTTCTCATTTTGTCTGTCATCGTTGAAGTGTACCTATGATGAAAATTACAGGCCTCTCATCTTTTTAAGTGGGAGAACTTGCACAATTGGTGACTGACTAAATACTTTTTTCCCCCACTGTACTCTGAGTGTACAAAACATTAAGGACACCATGACATAGACTGACCAGGTGAATCCAGGTGAAAAGCTATGATCCTTAATAATGTAGTTGTGGTGTATTTATTATGGATCCCCATTAGCTTTCAGTAGAAAACAAGATACTGTGGTTGCAGAGGGCTAAGGAATGAAATCACTGGAAAATATTGCCTGGTCTGATGAATCCCTCTTCCTGCTGTTTCACACTGATGGGAGGACTAGAGTATGGAGGAAACTACGAGTACATGCATCCAGTGGTGGAAAAAGTACCTAACTGTCATACTTGAGTAAAAGTAATGATACCTTTTAATAGAAAATTCCTCAAGTAAAAGTCACCCATTAAAATACTACTTGAGTAAAAGTATTTGGTTGTAAGTATACTTAAGTATCAAAAGTAGAAGTATGAATAATTTCAAATTCCTTAAATTAAGCAAACCAGATCGCACAATTGTCTTGTTTTTTTATATTACGGATAGCCAGGGGCACACTCCAACACTCAGACATCATTTACAAATGGAGCATTTGTGTTTAGTGAGTCTGCCGGATCAGAGGCAGTAGGGATGACCAGGGATGTTTTCTTGATGTGTGTGAATTGGACCACTTTCTGTCCTGCTAATCATAAAAAATGTAAGGAGTTCTTTTGGGTTTCAGGGAAAATGTATGGAGTAAAAAATATTTTCTTTTCTTTAGGAATGTAGTGAAATAAAAGTTATAAACAATATAAATAGTAAAGTACAGATATGCCCAAAAAACTGCTAAAGTAGTCCTTTAAATAAATTATTCTGAAGTACTTTACACCGCTGCCTGCATCCATGCCGTGTGTCAGCATTGCAGGCCGGTGGTGTGATGTGTGGGGTGTGTTTTCAGGGAACACATTGGGCCCCTTGATAAAAGTTGCACAATGTTTGAAAGCCACAGGATATCTAAATAATCCTTGCCAATCAGATGCATCCCTTCACGGCAGCAGTGTATCCTTCTGCAAAGGGATTTTTCAGCAGCATTATGCCCCGTTCCACAAGGCTTGTCCAGGAATGGTTCCAAGAACATGACAGTGAATTCAGCTTACTGCAGTGGCCTGCCGAGTCACCAGATCTCAATCCAATTGTGCATCTGTGGGAGGAGATGGAACAAGCTATTCAGAGTAGAGATCCACTCCCAGCCAACTTGACACAATTGTAGGAAGCATTGGAGTCAACATGGACCAGCATCCCTGTTGAACGCTCTCAACACCTTGGACAGTCCATGCCCTGACGATTTGAGGCTGGTCTGAGGACAAAGGAGGGTGCAACTCAATATTAGGAAGTTGTTCCTAATGTTTTGTACACAGTGTATATCAGATAAAGATGGTGGGGTGATCTGTTTTTAGTGTTAGTTTGGGTGGATTATTTTATATTACTAAACTATTTTGTTTAATGATAAACAGGCTATGAATCGACTACTTGTGTTTATTAAATTGTATTTTAATATTAGATTAATTATTTTAGTCATTGATGATGAATGTATTTGAATAACTGTGTTGAAGTTAATTGATCTGGTGGCGGGTAGCCTGGCGGTTAAGAATGTTGGGCCAGTAACTGAAAGGTCGCTGGTTTGAATCATTTACATTTACGTCATTTAGCAGACGCTCTTATCCAGAGCGACTTACAAATTGAATCCTGAGCCGACTAGGTGGAAAATCTGGCATTGTGCCCTTGAGCAAGCCAATTAACATTTATTTGTCCTGTAAATTGCTCTGGATAAAAACATCTGCTAAATGACAAGAATGTAATGAAAAATAATGTTTGAACATTAGTTTTTGCTGGGCAACCTCTTCTTCTCTTGTGTATAATTAAATAAAATAAACTGAAGTGAAATACTGTATATACAATACACAACATTACCACTGTGTTTACCCTGGTCAGAGGGACAGGACCATAGTAAACTAGACTATGTAGCTGCTGTTGTTAGTAGCCTACAGTTTCCATGCAATACAGCATGTCAGATCACTAATGATTAGGTGTATAGGCTGCTACATTTAAACAAGAGTTTCTGCTTGTGTCTGTCAGGAGTGATGTGTTATCAGGCTAAATAACTACTGGAGGGAAGTGGAGAGCCGCCTTGAGCTTTGTGCCCGGCCCACTCGACATGGTCTAGAGACGCAAAGTGCATGCCGCAGCACTCCGATGTGAAGAACAGCCCTTACGTGGAATGGTAGTGACCAAAAAAACTATGTTTTTCATTGTACTAGGCCTAGGAACATAGAAGAAACTGCCAGATGTGTCATAATAGCCCGGAACTAAAGCAGCACTGGGAATGGATTACATTGAATACATGCAGCAGGGTGGAAATGATCACAGTAAAACAAGATTTAAATGTATTGTTGGAAGGGCTGTGTTCACCATTCATTTAATACATTAAATATATACATCAGATGGTATTGGGGAGCTATTTCATAGGGTTTTCACTGGTACATTATTTACCCATTTCAATCTTTTACCAACCAACCCTATGCTTGGTGTGACTTATGGTCAGAGCAGACCATCTGATATGCCCTTAAATATTGTAATATGATATATTGCCAATATACCACGACTAAGGGCTGTGTCCAGGCACTCTGCTTTGCAACCTGGGATTCAAATGTAAAAGGACCAGTGCTTCTACAGTGAAACACATCTTTGCCGTTTGTTTCCTCTTCTGAGTGCACTGGTGGGCAACAACATAATTTCAATAAACAGAGCCAATGAGTCCTTCAAATGTAGCACTATATCCACACGTTTGAATTATCTGAATGATGGTGAATGGGGAGACTGAATTAAGCAATAAGGCCCGAGGAGGTGTGATATATGGCCAATATACCACGGCTAAGAGCTGTTATTATGCACGAAGCAAAGCAGAGTGCCTGGACACAGCCCTTAGTCGTGGTATATTGGCAATACATCACAAACCCCCGAGGTGCCTTATTGCTATTATAAACAGGTTACCAACGTAATTAGAGCAGTAAAAATAAATGTTTTGTCATACCCAGCTAATCAGCACTCAGGGCTCGAACCACCCAGTTTATAATTTACAAAATACAATGTGGGTTGGTAACTAGGTTTGGCCTCCAGTCAATTTAATGCTGAGTTTGTAGCTAGTCTGCAGGCCAGAACATAATTATCCTATTAACAAATGGCCTATAGCTGCCCAATTCATAGTCCTACACAGTGAAGCTACAGTACACATTTAACACGTGGTTAGTGGGCTAATCAATTCAATGACCATAACATAATAATGTTGATCTGATTACAGTGGTAAAATCACCAATGTCTATATTAATAGTCCTACCTGTTCTGTTACAATATATTCATCGTATTTCTCCAATGCCAAACCAGTGTGTCTTGTTTGCATCGACACTGTCGCTGTTTGCAAAGAATTCAATCTGAGATGTCATTATGAATGTAAGCATGGTACATTCAGAAGTAGATGTTCCACCCCAGGCATGAGGCTGAAGTCCGACGCAGAAAGGAAGGTGGGCCTAAGGAGTGAACACCCTGTGTGTTTTACAGTGGTGATTTTAGCATGTACATATTTTATTATTATTTAACCTTTATTTAACAAGGCGATTCTTATCGACTTACAGAAATCCACAAGGAGTCAGTAGAAACCATATTTGTTTAAGCAAGTCAGTCATATCAGCAGTAACTGAGGCTGAATTAACTGTTTAACTGCCAGGCGAGACTCCGGTGGCTGATAGCCAGGTGTAGTGGTGGTAAGGATTCACTCCATGGTGCTGAAAGGAAAGCTCAAGCTTTATGTTGGACTAACTAAAATTATGTAACAAATGGTTTAATTGAGCTGTTCTTGCCACAATATGGACTTGGTCTTTTACCAAATAGGCCTATATTCTGTATACCACCCCTACCTTGTCACAACACAACTAATTGAAATGCATTACATGAAGCTGGTTGAGAGAATGCCACGAGTGTGCAAAGCTGTCATCAAGGCAAAGGGTGGCTACTATTTTGATTTGTTTAACACTTTTTTTGGTTAATACATTATTCCGTATGTGCTATTTCATAGTTTTGATGTCTTCACTATTATTCTACAATGTAGAAAAAAGTAAATATAAAGAAAAACCCTTAAATGAGTAGGTGTGTCCAAACTGTTGGCTGGTACTGTATGTATTCATATCAGTAGGCTTTACAACACAAAGGGGGAATACAACTATTCTAAAAGTGGGTAAGAGTTGAAAGCTAAAAAGGGGTGTGTCATCCTCCACTCACTATCACAAGGGTTAGTCACTACACAGACTCACTTCATATCATCCTCTCACTATCACAAGGGTTAGTAACTACACAGACTCACTTCATATCATCCTCCACTCACTATCACAAGGGTTACTAACTACACAGACTCATTTCATATCATCCTCCTCTCACTATCACAAGGGTTAGTAACTACACAGACTCATTTCATATCATCCTCCACTCACTATCAGTTAGAAACTACAGACTCATTTCATATAACTTTTAAAAAATAACAGCGTTTTATTAGGTACCAAAGTCCAGAGAAAATATTTCCCATTCAATTCAAGAATTACCCACTATCTATCTATTGGGGAATGGATCCAGAAAGGAAGCTTGTGTTACCTTTCTCACACCACTACAGTATTCATTTCAACAGACCTTTTCCATGGCCCTTTGTCAGAGCTCAATATATGCCCAGGACTATAATGATGGTCAGACTGTTGTAATGCCCAGTTGATTATGTAAATAGTCTTGTAGAACTCTGGTATTGATGGTCCATTTGAGGGTGAGTCATTGATATGAATGCTCAGAGTAAAAGAGCTGTGAACTCACATGTGATGGCCCACATCTACCACAACTTTTCCTATTGTGTTAGTCAGCACCACAGCATTTTAGGAAGCCATTGTTCAAAATGTGTTCATACAAACAGTGCGATGGGAGGGGATGTAACATGAACAGGGGAGGCCCAGGAAGTTGATCTCAGACTTCTATTTAGAACTGGGATCCTATCCAGGGTTGACAGATTGACAGTGAAAACAAACCCAGCCTGCCTCTCTCCTTCCACACTCCAAACCTACAGTCACTGGGTCTTGATTGTGACAGTGGAGCCTAGTTTGCACTGCAGGATCCAGAGATGGCATCAGTAGACAGGTTTCCATTGGCCTATGTTTATTTGACTATGTTTTATTCTTTTAAATCTGGAAAACATTGAAGAACCACAGTGCAATGATGTGAAGGTGTAAGAATGGTGCTGCGAAGATCAGGTATTTGTATTTATTAGGGATCCCTATTAGCTGCTGCAAAGGTGATATAAACAGTGTTATATAAAGGTGGTATAAAAGGTGTTATATCTGGAGTTTAATAAAGGTGTTATATAAAGGTGGTATAAAAGGTGTTATATCTGGAGTTTAATAAAGGTGTTATATCTGGAGTTTAATAAAGGTGTTATATAAAGGTGGTATAAAAGGTGTTATATCTGGAGTTTAATAAAGGGGTTATATAAATGTGTTATACCTGGAGTTTAATAAAGGTGGTATAAAAGGTGTTATAGCTGGAGTTTAATAAAGGGGTTATATAAATGTGTTATACCTGGAGTTTAATAAAGGTGGTATAAAAGGTGTTATAGCTGGAGTTTAATAAAGGGGTTATATAAATGTGTTATACCTGGAGTTTAATAAAGGTGGTATAAAAGGTGTTATAGCTGGAGTTTAATAAAGGTGTTATATCTGGAGTTTAATAAAGGTGGTATAAAAGGTGTTATATCTGGAGTTGAATAAAGGTGTTATATGAAGGAAAAAGGAAACCGCACACTGCTCTTGATAGTATCACTGATATTTAATAAGCTTATGTATCGGCCTTCGTCAGAGCTTTTGTGAATTTTTTAAAATTAGCACCCTTATGTAGACCTAGCCCCACCCACATCCGTTCCACACATCGAAAGGGGTTGGAGACAAAGGAAAAACAAATAAGTACTACCAAATATAACAATATGCATTTCATAAATATTTCAGAAGTGTATAAATAAGACGTATTAAACACGTCTGTTAAACCACAATGAGGACATAGCAAGTTTTCATTAATCATTGGGTACATCGTACGAAAAACATCAGAGTAATCTTAAATAGGCACATAATTCATGTTCAAATTCACAACATAACATTTCATTTCATCATTAAGTCCTTTAGGAAATAATGTCTGGAGGGTGAAAATCCAAATAAATGACATTATTACATGTTCCACCACCCATGTTATTTACATTATTAAATGTCCATGTGGGCTCTGCTATGTCGGTAAAACCTCCCGTTCTCTCAAACAGAGAATTAGTGAGCATAAAAGTTCAATCAGGAGAAACGACAGGGATTATCCAGTCGCAGTACATTTTAATGACCTAAAGCATGACATTTCTCCCTTTAGATTTTGTGGCATAGAGAAAGTTGAGATATCAGATAGGGGAGGTGATATTAATAATACTCTGAGTAAAAGAGAATGTTTTGAGATTTTCACCCTCCAGACATTATTTCCTAAAAGACTTATAAAACAAAAGTTGAAACAGTGAACTATGTTTGTACTGAATGAGCTAAAGATAAAACAGTACATCATATGACATCCCTACACCACCACATCTCCACAACACAAAATGTTCAATGCCACCATACAACAATATCACAATGTGTGCTTATGCATGTGTCTGTACCTTTGTGTGTGTCTCTTCACAGTCCCCGTTCTTCCATAAGGTGGTATTTTTACCTGCTTTTTAAATCTGATTCTACTGCTGGCATCAGTTACCTGATGTGGAATAGAGTTCCATGTAGTCATGGCTCTATGTAGTACTGTGCGCCTCCCATAGTCTGTTCTGGACTTGGGGACTGTGAAGAGACCTCTGGTGGCATGTCTTGTGGGGTATTCAGGGGTTTCCAAGCTGTGTGCTTGTATTTTAAACAGACAGCTCGGTACATTCTGCTTGTCAACAGCTCTTAAAAAAACAAGTAATGATGAAGTCAATCTCTCTTTGAGCCATGAGAGATTGACATGCATGTCATTAATGTTAGCTCTCCGTGTACTTTTAAGAGCCAGCCATGCTGCCCTGTTCTGAACCAACTGCAATTTTCCCAAGTCCCTCTTTATGGCACCTGACCACACTACTGAACAGTAGTCTAGGTGTGATAAAACTAGGGACCTGCCTTGTTGATAGTGTTGTTAAGAAGGCAGAGCAACACTTTATTATGGACAGACTTCTCCTCATCTTAGCTACTGTTGTATCAATATGTTTTGACCATCACAGTTTACAACCCAGGGTTACTCCAAGCAGTTAATCACCTCAACTTGCTCAATTTCCACATTATTCATAAGGAGACGTAGTTGAGCCACATCCGTTTTTCCAGCAGCAGACTATGATCGATAATGTCAAAACATACTGAAGTCTAACAAGACAGCCCCCACAATCATTTGATCATCAATTTCTCTCAGCCAATCATCAGTCATTTGTGTAAGTGTTGAGTGTCGAGTGTCCTTCTCAAACATAATTTTTTCCAGAAGTTTGTTGACAGGCTGATTGGTTGGCTATTTGAGTCAATAAAGGGGGCTTTACTATTCTTTGGTAGTGGAATGACTTTGGCTTCCCTCCAGGCCTGAGGGCACACACTTTCTAGTAGGCTAAAATTGAAGATGTGGAAATATCATCTGCTATTATCCTCAGTCATTTTCCATCTCGATTTTTTTAACCTTTATTTGATGAGGCAAGTCAGTGAAGAACAAATTGTTATTTACAATGACGGCCTATTGGGGTCATTGTGGGTTAACTTCCCTGTTCAGAACAACAGATGTTTACCTTGTCAGCTCAGGGATTTGATCCAGCAACCTTCCAGTTACTGGCCCCACTAGGCTTCCTGCCGCCCCTAGATTATCAGACCCCGGTGGCTTCTCATTGTTGAAAGACAACAATCGTTTTTTTCACCTTTTCCACACTGACTTTACGGAATTCAAAAGTACATTTCTTGTCTTTCATAATTTAGTCAGATATACTTGGATATGTAGTGTCAGCGTTTGTTGCTGGCATGTCATCCCTAAGTTTGCTTATCTTGGCAATATCAGTGGGTTTTGTGATGAATGAGCCATCTGATTCAATGTATGAAGGAGCCGAGTTGACTTTTTTCCCCAGAATTTTGTTTAATGTGCTCCAACGCTTTTTACTATCATTCTTTATATAGTTTATCTTTGTTTCATAGTATAGTTTTTATTTTATTTAGTTTAGTCACATGATTTCTTAATTTGCAGTACGTTTCCCAATCAGTTGGACTGCCAGACTTATTTGCCATACCTTTTGCCTCATCCCTCTCTACCATAACATTTTTCAATTCCTCATCAATCCAAGGATATTTAACAGTTTTTACAGTCATTTCCTTAATAGCTGCGTGCTTATTAGTAACTGGAATAATCAATTTCATAAATGTGTCAAGTGCAGCGTCTGGTTGCTCCTCATTACACACCACAGACAAGCAAATATTCTAGAAATAGCATTACACAATTAACATCTTGATCAACTCTATGCAAAGGAGATGTGTCCTGCAGGAGGCTACGACCCCTTCTCATGTAATGTGGTAGGGCCTTCCCAAGGATCCGGAATGCACGGACGGTGTTAGTGGGTGAACAGGAAGTTCCGGGAAGGCGCCCACCATTCTTCAGTATAAAGAAAGAGCCAGAACGATGCAGTCAAGAATATAACCTTCGTGTTCGTTTCTATCTATTACTACAAGTATGTAATATCACGTTTAAACTTTCTAATATCGAAAGAATATGTCATACCATTTTAGGTAATACATCCGTTAAGGTATTATCACGTTTGGTAAAGGTTTGATGTGTTTTTGTGTCAAGCCGATTGAAGAACGTGATAACTATTTTACAAGTTATCGTTACATAGTTAGAGCCTTTGGGGTTTGTCTGACGGGTGTACATCATTTTATCAAGGTCATTTCATAAAGAATCTATTTACTTGAGATTTCTGAATTCGTTTAGCAAGTTATTGATTTTGTGTAAAATTCACGAGCTGGTAAAATGGCGGCACCACTCGGTCTGCGTCAACGGATTTCTTTTTTCTTTTATTGCAACAATAATAACAATATTACAGGTCAATGCAGGGACATTCCTGTGAATACAATGAAAAAAAATGTAAAGTCCAGGCAGTGAGGGTGCAGCAGAGAGACAATTTCACGGTTGCACTACTGTTTTGAAGCTGAATGTAAAGATTATCAGTTTTCTACATGTGTACTAACATTCAGACACATTCATTTGTTTCTATCTTTATTTATAAATGTTACTATGGTGTGAACAGACATACTATTGGTTTTGATTGAAATAATACAGTGAAGACAAGGTTATTCAGGAAAATAGTACATAGTGCTGCCTAAAACAAATGGTAACCTTGTACTAAATGTTTTTTGAGTCATTTATGCATTTGTGAATTCAGGAAATCTACTATAGTTGAGTGCACTTAAGTTGTGTAGTCTGATTTAAAGTGTATACTTTGTCTAATGTGAATCAGAGCTATTGAAATGAGATCAGTGCTTGACTTGGACAGGAGCTCACCAAAGCTGAGTACCATCACTTCAAATTTCTACTGTTTGAGCTCATGTTCCTCTTATAGAATATTAGTTTTACAGTATTGTGGGGCTCCTGCACCTAAATATAAAGTGTTTTTTGAGAATAAAGAAAGTGCCTGAACTGTCAAGACTAACTTTTGTGTCCGTTTGTCTTTATTACTACAGGCCGACTCCGATTAAGTCTGAGGCCGGTAACATCAACAGTGAGGACAAACCCAGCCTGCCTCTCTCCTTCCACACTGGGTCCAAACCTACAGTCACTGGGTCCTGATTGTGACAGTGGAGCCCAGTTTGCACTGCAGGATCCAGAGATGGCATCAGTGAAGCTGGAAGACTGCAGTCAAACACTGGAGCTGAATGTCAACATTAAAGATGAAGAAGAGGAGGAGAAGATTGGGAAATCTCTTTCTCATGGTAAGAGCAGGTTCTATCTAAATAAGTTTGTTGTTCGTTCCAACTTCCCACTGTGTATGAAAAGTTGCAGTATAACTGTTTCATGATGAACTGTTTCAATGAGAAGGTAGATGTTATTTCATTCTGAGACTTGCATGGTTTGACACCAGTATTGCCAGCATTTGTTTTATTCACTGGGCTATCTGGAGTGATCACTAAATAATTGAAGTAGTTTTTTAAAGTTCTATGAAATGAGTCTGTGTAGATACTAACCCTTGTGATAGTGAGTAGAGGATGACATGCCCCAACTTGCCCACTTTTAGAATAGTTTTATTCCTCTTTTGTATTGCACAGCCTTCTTATATGAATACATACAGTGCATTCGGGAAAGTATTCAGACCCCTTGACTTTTTCCACATTTTGTTACGTTACAGCCTTATTATAAAATGTATTAAATCAAAAAAATGACACAGGTTTTTTAGAAATGTTTGTACATGTATTAAAAATTCTCAACAAAAATACCTTATTTACATAGGTATTCAGACCCTTTGCTCTGAGACTCGACATTGAGCTCAGGTGGTCCTGTTTCCATTGATTATCCTTGAGATGTTTCTACAACTTGATTGGAGTCCACCTTTGGTGAATTACATTTATTGGGCATGATTTAGAAAGTTAAACACCTTTCTATATAAGGTCCCACATTTGACAGTGCATTTCAGAGCAAAAACCAAGCCAAGAGGTCGAAGGAATTGTCCGTAGAGCTCCATGAAAGGATTATGTCGAGGTACAGATCTGGCGAAGGGTACCAAAACATTTAAAAATAAAAAGTGTAATATGTAGGTTACTCTAGGAACTACAGCCAATATTCACATTAAAAAAATAGAGAATATACAGATTTACAGTTCCAATGCTTCTACAATATCACCGGTTTCCAAAAACTCACAAAACAGATCCCAAATATTATTAAACTCTGGGCCTTTCTTTTTAACTATACAAGTACATTTTTCAAGAGCCAGGCTTGACGTTAATTATTTTAACCAATGACCAAGTGAGGGAACTGACATACTTCCAGTGGAGAGCTATTGAACGTCTAGCTTGTAATAGACAGAGGTCAACCATTTTATTTTCTCTCCTATGTAAGGAGAGATTCTCTGGGTAAAGATTTAGGAGGCATAGTTTAGGGAATAGTGGTATTGGGGTAGAGGTAATCTCAGAGACATAGCGCAGTACTGAGCTCTCAGCACATTCCTCCAGGCAATGATACAAGGTGCCTAAATGCGTGTTACATTTAACACACAGGTCTGGGGTATTGGGGTCAAATTTGTGGAGCTTAACAAGGGTGATATACAGTTGAAGTCGGAAGTTTACATACACTTAGGTTGGAGTCATTGAAACTCGTTTTTCCACCACTCCACAAATTTCTTGTAAAAAAACTATCGTTTTGGCAAGTCGGTTAGGACATCTACTTTGTGCATGACACAAGTCATTTTTCCAACAATTGTTTACAGACAGATTATTTAACTTAGAATTCACTGTATCACAATTCCAGTGGGTCAGAAGTTTACATACATTAAGTTGACTGTGCCTTTAAACAGCTTGGAAAATTCCAGAAAATTATGTTATGGCTTTAGATGCTTCTGATAGGCTAATTGACATCATTTGAGTCAATTGGAGGTGTATCCGTGGATGTATTTCAAGGCCTACCTTCAATCCCAGTGCCTCTTTGCTTGACATCATGGGAAAATCAAAATAAATCAGTCAAGACTTCAGAAAAAAAATTGTAGACCTCCACAAGTCTGGTTCATCCTTGGGAGCAATTTCCAAACTCCTGAAGGTACCACGTTCATCTGTACAAACAATAGTACGCAAGTATAAACACCATGGGACCACGCAACCGTCATACCGCTCAGGAAGGAGACGCGTTCTGTCTCCTAGAGATGAATGTACTTGCGAAAAGTGCAAGTCAATCCCAGAACAACAGGAAAGGACCTTGTGAAGATGCTGGAGGAAACAGGTACAAAAGTATATCCACAGTAAAACGAGTCCTATATCGACATAACCTGAAAGGCCGCTCAGCAAGGAAGAAGCCACTGCTTCAAAACCGCCATAGAAAAGCCAGACTACGGTTTGCAACTGCACATGGGGACAAAGATCGTACTTTTTGGAGAAATGTCCTCTGGTCTGATGAAACAAAAATAGAATTGCTTGGCCATAATGACCATCGTTATGTTTGGAGGAAAAAGGGGGAGGCTTGCAAGTCGAAGAACACCATCCCAACTGTGAAGCACGGGGTGGCAGCATCATGTTGTGGGGGTGCTTTGCTGCAGGAGGGACTGGTGCACTTCACAAAATAGATGGCATCATAAGAAGGGAAAATTATGTGGATAAACTGAAGCAACATCTCAAGACATCAGTCAGGAAGGTAATGCTTGGTTGCAAATGGGTCTTCCAAATGGACAATGACCCCAAGCATACTTCCAAAGTTGTGGCAAAATGGCTTAAGGACAACAAAGTCAAATTATTGGAGTGGCCATCACAAAGCCCTGACCTCAATCCTATAGAACATTTGTGGGCAGAACTGAAAAAGTGTGTGCGAGCAAGGTCTACCAAACTGACTCAGTTACACCAGCTCTGTCAGGAGGAATGGGCCAAAATTCACCCAACTGTGGGAAGCTTGTGGAAGGCTACCTGAAACGTTTGACCCAAGTTAAACAATTTAAAGGCAATGCTACCAAATACTAATTGAGTGCATGTAAACTTCTGACCCACTGGGAATGTGATAAAAAAGCTGAAATAAATCACTCTCTCTACTATTATTCTGACATTTCACATTCTTAAAATAAGTGTTGATCCTAACTGACCTAAGACAGGGAATTTTTACTAGGATTGTGAAAAACTGAAAAACTGAGTTTAAATGTTTTTGGCTAAGGTGTATGTAAACTTCTGACTTCTACTGTATGTACTCATTGTCCAATTGTATTGCAACAATCTCAGGTGGGTGTTTATTGTCTGTATCTGAGCTCTAGAGCATATCATACCCCAATACACTGCACATATCCAGAAGTGGACGTAGAAGTTTGTCCTTAAATGTCTTCTAAATATCTATTGGGAGCCCATCTGGACCTGCCTCTTTACCTGCCTTCATGTTGAAAATAGCATCAGATATTTCAACATCATCCACTTCCTTTTCCAGATCCAATTTAGTGTCTTCTGAACTAGAGGGAATATCAAGACCTGATTAGTTCTCAGGAGATTCAGAGTTGTAAATTGTGTCGTAGTGGGAAGCAAATGTTTGGTTTATTTCTACATGATCCATTAATAATTGTCCTTGTTAATTATGAATTGCAGGAATGGCTCGGTCTGAATTGAACTTCTTAATGCGCCAGGCCAGCAATTTACCAGGTTTTTCACCTTGATCATAGGACTGTTTCAGCCTAGTTAAGCTGTTTGCAGCCTTTGAGGTGGAACGTTCTTTATACTGAGCTTTAAGAACAAATAATTCCTTGTTTACTTCTACTGAGTTATCCAAATAATTTTCCCTCTCCATTTCTCTGATTTTCATTTTCAGCTTTAATTGATATGAAACTGGTAAAACGTATAATTTCCCCCCTAATATATGCTTTGAAAGCCTCCCATCTGGTACTCGCTGACGGTTGGTCAGTGTTCAATGTAAAATAAACCTCTATATGCACTCCAAAGTAATGTACAAAGTCCTGGTCCTGTAACTATCTGGGATGCAAACACCATCTAGAGGATACTTTTACTAGTTTTGTATCCTTATAGAATGACGACACAAGGGAACGGTCACTCTGAACAATACTATCATATCCACTTCCTGCTACATTGGGAAGCAACTATCAAGAAACTAAAGAGTAGTCTATACGAGAATATGATTTAAATATGACGAGTAACATGAATACTCCCTTTTACTTGGGTTCTGAGTCCTCCAAGGTTCACATAGATTAAAGTCCTTAATGAAATCCTGGAATTTTGTTCTCTGCGAATGGGAAGTGTCTAACCAGAGGAGCGATCTAGATGAGGATCAATAGTGCAATTAAAAACCCCTGCCATTAGGACTTAGCCTCCATTCCTGGTAATCAATAGAAATTAATTCTCAAATAATTTTATCCCGATTGTTTTTTTTATTTTTATTATTATTATTTTTTTCCCCCCCACCTTTATTTAACCAGGTAAGCTAGTTGAGAACAAGTTCTCATTTACAACTGCGACCTGGCCAAGATAAAGCAAAGATCATCATCATTAGGACCATAAACATTAACCAGATGAATATGCTCATTCAAAGAGTTTCCTGTATCAGAATGTATCTACCACATGTATCAGTTATAATAGTATCCACTTGAAACGGAACAGATTTGTGAATTAAAACCATAACACCATGAGAATGAGAGGAGAAACAGGATGCTATTACTTGCCATCTCCTACATACTTTCAGTAGCTCAGCCTTCAACAAGTGAGTTTCTTCTAGGAACACAATAGATGAAGTTGTTAAGCCTAGTAATAACCTGTTTAAACTTGGATAGTTTACAAACTCCACAGACATTCCATAAACTACATTTCAGTTTTGCATTTGAAGTCATTTAACCAAGATGTAAACATGGAATAAGCTAAAGCATAAAGGCATATCTAAAATATGTTTAGTAACCACAAGGAATGCAGGAATATTTTGTAGTGAGAAAAATATGTAAAGATCTGTTGGAACAAACAAAAATAAATCTATCCTAACAGTAAAACACTGAATCCCATTCCACTGTTCTCCCTAACCGAGACACCCAACGCTTCCTCTCCCACCTCCCTCTAATCATTGAGTGTAGCCTGGTGGACGACTGATCCATTAAAGGGAGCAGTCTAACCTAAGCGACTCTAAACAAAACAGTGCCTCCTACCTTCTCTCGGCCATTACTCCTCACGAACAAAACAAAAGGCATATCTAGCAAGATGTTATGTAAAATATCACATAGTATTTGTTTGAAAAGAAGAAAAGAATAGCTCCGCCTAAAACAGGGGTAGTGGCCAGACAGAAGCCACTCCTCAATAAAAGGCACATGACAGCCTGCTTGGAGTTTTCCAAAAGGCACCTAAAGGACTCTGACCATGAGAAACAAGATTCTCTGGTCTGATGAAACCAAGATTGAACTCTTTGGCCTGAATGCCAAGCGTCACGTCTGGAGGAAACCTGGCACCATTCCTACGGTGTAGCATGGTGGTGGCAGCATCATGCTGTGGGCATGTTTTTCAGCAGCAGAGACTGGGAGACTAGTCAGGATCGAGGGAAAGATGAACGGAGCAAAGTACAGAGCTCCTTGATGAAAACCTGCTCCAGAGCACTCAGGACCTCATACTGGGGTGACGGTTCACCTTCCAACAGGACGACTACCCTAAGCACACAGCCAGGACAACGCAGGAGTGGCTTCGGAACAAGTATCTGAATGTCCTTGAGTGGCCCAGCCAGAGCCCAGACTTAAACCCAATCGAACATCTCTGGAGAGACCTGAAAATAGCTGTGCAGTGACACATCCAACCTGACGGAGCTTGAGAGGATCTGCAGATCCGAATGGGAGAAACTCCCCAAATACAGGTGTGCCAAGCTTGTAGCATCATTCCCAAGAAGACTTGAGGCTGTAATCGCTGCCAAAGGTGCTTCAACAAAGTACTAAGTAAAGGGTCTGAATACTTATGTAAATGTGATATTTCCGTTTTTTATTTGTATTCAGTTAGCAAGAGATAGGTTTTATGACAAACAGGGAAATGGTTCCTTTAATTTTAGAAACACTTAAAATAAGGATTGTGTTTTGTGTAGGCTTACCCTGGTGTGATGTTTTGATAACCGTGTAAATTTCTCTCAGACAAGTTGACTTGTATCAATATATTCCGCTCTATTTCCTCTCAGATTATAAAACTCTAATTAGCATCAAAGTAGCCATCATGGAAAATAACATCACTGCATCACTGTAGCATATTTATGCATTACTAAATTTGACTAACATTAGTTCACCCAGAGATCCTTTGCCTAGATTCAGCACTCTTGTCCAGATCATCATGGCATTTGTAGTTCTTTATGATAGCCACATTAGCAGCTAATTAACATTTAATTTTTGTTGTTGGTAAATACAGGCGACTATATTGATACCTCACCTTGTCCTAGAGAGATTTACACGGTTATCAAAACACCATGCCAGGGTAAGCCTACAGGAAACACGGCCCTTATTTTAAGTGTTTCTAAAAATCCTCTGAGAGAAATGAATGGTGGAAAAAGGATTGGAACCATTTCCCTGTTTGACTGCTAGGTTTTTTTATGGGTATTTTTTATTTATTCTATGGTACTCTATTGGTATGCAGCTACCCAAAGCTAGAGGGGTGTGGATGAGCTGAGAATTTTTTTGGCGAACAAGGAAAAAAAGTGGAATGGGGGATTGCACATGGCTTCTGGAAGATCTGATGAAGGAGAAGATGGTGGACAAGGAAAAAAAGGAGAAAGGTGGAATACGTTTTGAGTGAATATGTAATGGAGGATCACACAGAACTTTTAGAAGAGCTACAGGAGGAAAGTGAACGTGATGAGTGAGGATGAATTTACTGCAATGGCCGGTGCAATGATGACCCCCGAGATGGAGCTGAGTGTAGAGGGAAGCAGTGTGGTGAGGAAGGAGCTGAGTGTAGAGGGAAGCAGTGTGGTGAGGAAGGAGCTGAGTGTAGAGGGAAGTTGAGTTGATGAAAGTAACTGAGTGGACTCTGATTGATTGTTTCTCCTCTGTCCAGAGGAGATTATGCGATTAGGAACAAGAACTGTGACTCGACTTGCTCTCCAGAACAGGGCGGCATTGAAAGAAGTGATAATGGGATTAGGTTTAAGTGTTAAGGAGGAGCAGTTGAAATGGAATATTCCAGGTGTTTGTGATGCCCGCCGTTTGGTGAGACATAGATCCAGTGTAGAGCCTTGGGAAACAGAAGACATTCTGTCATGCTGAGTTTTGATGCAGAGTCTCTGCCAGAAGGGTAAAGGTAGGAAGTGTCAGTTATCCCGTGGGCGCTTTTGTTCCGTAAATACTACAGTGTTTTAGGTGTCAGGTTTATGGGCCTGTTGCAGCAGTGTGTAGGAGTGAGAATAAGGAATGTGTGGTATCGTGGAGAAAGTTCTGTTTGTTAGTTGTGGGGGGGCCAATGGGGCTGGAGATCTGAGGTGTCAGGTGAGAGAAAGGCAGATTGAGGTTGCCAGGGTTACAGTAGTACAGAAAGTGTTGTATGTCGATGCAGTAAAGAGAGTGGTAGAGGAAGATGGGTACAGGGTAAGTGATCTTGAGAGGAAGTGGTCTGGCGTAGGACTAGATAGGGTTAAATAGTGAAATGGGGTGGTGGGTTTTTGTCGTGGAAAATCACCACATAGGGACTAAGTGAAACTTAAATGAATCGTTCTTTATTATCAGCAAGCTGGAGAGGTTCCAACAAACCTAAAGCACCATAGTACACGTCGGTCTGGAGCTCTGCCGGGGCAGTCCTGTTAGTTCTCCTATATACTGCTTAGACAAGTTATATTTGTATGATTTAGCTTATTCATTATTCATCATTAACGTTTAGTTCCTGCATGTGACCGACCAGTACCTCATGAGGCTTCTTCTCTCCAAGCTGAGACCTTGAAACTGAGAGATCCCTTTTGGTAAATACAAGCTGAAATAAATCACTCTCTCTACTGTTATTCTGACATTAAAACATTCTTAAAATAAAGTGGTGATCCTAACTGACCTAAGACAGGGAATCTTTACTAGGATTAAATGTCAGGAATTGTGAAAAACTGAGTTTAAATGTATTTTGCTAAGGTTTATGTAAACTTCCGACATTAACTGTATGTGAATTTGTGAAATCTACTATAGGTTAACTGCACTTACCTTACTTACCTAATTTAAAGAGTCTACTTTGTCTAATTTGGATGAATTAATGTTTTATTGGCAATGCTTACCTACCTGATCTATTGAAATGAGTATCAGCACCTCACATTTCTACTGTTTGAGCTACATTTACATTTTAGTCATTTAGCAGACGCTCTTATCCAGAGCGACTTACAGTAGTGAATGCATACATTTCATACATTTTTTTTTTTCTTTTTTCGCACTGGTCCCCCGTGGGAATCGAACCCACAACCCTGGCGTTGCAAACACCATGCTCTACCAACTGAGCTCAACATGAGCTCACGCTCATGTTCCTCTAATAGAATATTAGCTCAACAGTATTGTGGAGCTCCTGCACCTAAATATAAACAGTACCGGTAGCTATTTCAGTCCAAGTCGTGTGGTGAATTAGATAATTGAACAAGAAGAAATGTATAATATATTTTTAGAGAATAAAGAAAGTGTCAGAACTGTCAAGACAATAACTTGTCTGTTTCTCATTATTACTACAGGACGACTCAGATTAAGTCTGAGGCCGGTAACATCAACAGTGAGGACAAACCCAGCCTGCCTCTCTCCTTCCACACGGAGTCCAAACCTACAGTCACTGGGTCCTGATTGTGAAAGTGGAGCCCAGTTTGCACTGCATGATCCAGAGATGGCATCAGTGAAGCTGGAAGACTGCAGTCAAACACTGGAGCTGAATGTCAACATTAAAGATGAAGAGGTGGAGGAGAAGATTGGGAAATCTGTTTCTCATGGTAAGAGCAGGTTCTATCTAACTACTGTAAATTCCGGACTATAAGCCGCAACTTTTTTCTCACGCTTTGAACCTCGCGGCTTAAACAATGACGCGGCTAATATATGGATTTTTCCCGCTTTCAAATTTAAAAAAACAAAACAAAAAAAACACATTCTGTGACGTGCTCAGTTTTTTGCCGGCATGAAGCTTTCATTAGACCAATGAAATTGCCGAACGGGTTAAGGTCAAACAGTGACGAGAGCGACAATGAAAACGATCCAATATCGGATGAAGCAATTCTGAGGCTATTCAACTCCGACACCGAAGGAGATGACTTCAGTGGTTTCTGTGCACAGGAGGAGGAAGATAGTGACCAATGACTTTCTTGGTACGCTACTGTTTACTGCTAATTGTTTATTTTTTGTTACAAGCCGTGTTTCGTTAAAGCCTATTTATTTTTGTTACAAGCCGTGTTTCGTTAAAGCCTGTGTAAAGTTAATTTGTTTCAATGTACCGGTAGGCACCTGCGGCTTATAGACATGTGCGGCTTATTTATGTTCAAAATAATACTTTTTTTTTAATTCAGTGGGTGCGGCTTATGTTCAGGTGCGCTCAATAGTCCGGAAATTACGGTAAGTTTTTGTTGTTCGTTCCAACTTCCCACTACGAATGAAAAGTTGCAGTAGAACTGTTTCATGATGAACTGTTACAATGAGAAGGTAGATGTTATTTCATGCTACTCAGACTTGCATGGTTGAACACCAGTTTTGCCAACATTTTGTTTTATTCACTGGGCTATCTGGAGTGATCAGAGTAGACTAAAGAAGTGAAGTAGACAAACTGCCAGTGTTTTAAAGTTCTATGAAATGAGTCTGTGTAGTTACTAACCCTTGTGATGTTGAGTGGAGGATGATATGAAATGAGTCTGTGTAGTTACTAACCTTTGTGATAGTGAGAGGATGACACACCCCTTTTTAGCTTTCAACTCTTACCCACTTTTAGAATTGTTTTGTGACAACTGCTGATGTTAAAAGGGCTTTGTAAAATAAATGTGATTGTTTGATGTACAGTACCAGTCTAAATTTTGGACACCTACTCATTCAAGGGTTTTTCTTTCTTTCTACATTGTAGAATAATAGTGAAGACATCAAAACTATGAAATAACACATATGGAATCATGTAGTAAATAACATATTTTTTTTGATATTCTTCAAAGTAGCCACCTTGATGACAGCTTTGCAAACTCTTGGCATTCTCTCAACCAGCTTCATGAGGTAGTCACCCGGAATGCATTTCAATTAACACCTGTGCCGCCTTTAAAGTTAATTTGTGGCATATCTTTCCTTAACCTCTATGGGCTAGGTGGGACGCAAGCGTCCCACCCGTGGTGCACTCCATCAACAGCAGGTGCATTTCAAGAGCGGCAAATTTGAATCCAAATAAATGTCAAAATTCTAATTTTTCAAACATACAACTATTTTACACCCTTTGAAAGATAAACATCTCCTTAATCTAACCACGTTTTACGATTTCAAAAAGGTTTTACGGCGAAAGCATAAATTTAGAGTATGTTAGGACAGTACATTTACAAGAGTTGTGTGTAATGTTGTGCCAATTCAAAGACAGGCGTCACCAAAACCATAAAATCAGCTAAAATTATGCACTAACCTTTTACAATCTCCAACAGATGACACTCCTAGGACATTGTGTTAGACAATGCATGCATTTTTAGTTCTATCAAGTTCATATTTATATCCAAAAACAGCGTTTTACTGTGGCGTTGATGTTCAGGAAATCGTTTCCCTCCAATAACCGGCATTCAAGTCAGCACCACTAATTAAAATTAGAAAACATTGGTAGAATATTATATTGTCATTTAAAGAATTATAGATTTACATCTCTTGAACGCAATCAACTTGCCAGATTTAAAAATAACCTTACTGGGAAATCACACTTTGCAATAATCTGAGCACTGCGCCCAGAAAAATACGCGTTGCGATACAGACTAGCCGCCATGTTGGGGAGATCTAAAATCGAAAATACTATGTAAATAATCCATTACCTTTGATTCTCTTCATCAGATGTCACTTCCAGGTATCACAGGTCCATAACGAATGTAGTTTTGTTCAAAAAAGCTCATCATTTATGTCCAAAAATCTCCGTCTTGTTAGCACATGATCTAAGCCCGCCGGACTTCACTTCATGAACGAGGGGAAAAAATATATTTACGTTCGTTCAAACATGTCAAACGTTGTATAGCATAAATCATTAGGGCCTTTTTTAACCAGAACATGAATAATATTCAAGGTGGACGAATGCATTCTCTTTTATAACGTATTGGAACGAGGGTACCCAACATGAACTCGCGCGCCAGGTGTCTAATGGGCCATCATCGTTCCATGGCTCTTGTTCGGTCAGATCTCCCTCCAGAAGACTCAAAACACTTTGTAAAGGCTGGTGACATCTAGTGGAAGCAATAGGAAGTGCCAAAATATTCCTCAGCCCCTGTGTTTTTCAATGGCATAGGTTTAAAGGTAATACAGCACATCAGGTATCCACTTCCTGTCAGAAAATGTCTCAGGGTTTTGCCTGCCAAATGAGTTCTGTTATACTCACAGACACCATTCAAACAGTTTTAGAAACTTTAGGGTGTTTTCTATCCATATATAATAAGTATATGCATATTCTAGTTACTGGGTAGGATTAGTAACCAGATTAAATCGGGTACATTTTTTTATCCAGCCGTGCAAATACTGCCCCCTAGCCCTAACAGGTTAATGCTTTTGAGCCAATCAGTTGTGTTGTGATAAGGTAGGTGTGGTATACAGAAGAGAGCCCTATTTGGTAAAAGACCAAGACCATATTATGGAAAGAACAGCTCAAATAAGCAAAGAGAAACGACATTCCATCATTACTTTAAGACCTGAAGCTCAGTCAATCCGGAACATTTCAAGAACTTTGACAGTTTCTTCAAGTGCTATGATGAAACTGGCTTTCATGAAGACAGCCACAGGAAAGGAAGACCCAGAGTTACCTCTGCTGCAGGGGATAAGTTCATTAGAGTTACCAACCTCAGAAATTGCAGCCCAAATAAATGCTTTAGAGTTCAAGTAACAGACACATCAACATCAACTGTTCAGAGGAGACTGCGTGAATCAGATTGCTGCAAAGAAACCACTACTAAAGCACACCAATAAGAAGAGACTTGCTTGGGCCAAGAAACACGAGCAATGGACATTAGACCTGTGGAAATCTGTCCTTTGGTCTGATGAGTCCAAATTTCAGATTTTTGCTTTTAACCGCTGTGTCTTTGTGAGACTCAGAGTAGGTG
The DNA here is from genome assembly GCF_965601325.2 of Salmo salar. Lineage (NCBI taxonomy): Eukaryota > Metazoa > Chordata > Actinopteri > Salmoniformes > Salmonidae > Salmo > Salmo salar. Next base: position 30,176,893 of record NC_138307.1, on the reverse strand, counting down.
ACCGGATGATTTCCGCATGTGTATTTCCTACCGTGAAGCATGGAGGAAGTGTGATGTTGCGGGGGTGCTTTGCTGGTGACACTATGATTTATTTAGAATTCAAAGCACACATAACCAGCATGGCTACCACAGCATTCTGCAGCGATACGCCATTCCATCTGGTTTGGGCTTAGTGGAACTCATTTTGTTTTTCAACAAGACAATGACCCAACACACCTCCAGGCTGTGTAAGGGCTATTTGACCAAGAAGGAGAGTGATGGAGTGATGCATCAGATGACCTGGCCTCCACAATCACCCGACCTCAACCCAATTGAGATAGTTTGGGATGAGTTGGATCGCAGCGTGAAGGAAAAGCAGCCAACAATTGCTCAGCATATGTGTGAACTTCAAGACTGTTGGAAAAGCATTCCAGGTGAAGCTGGTTGAGAGAATGCCAAGAGTATGCAAAGCTGTCAAGGCAAAATAAAATATGTTTTGATTCATTTTAACACTTTTTTGGTTACTACATGAGTCCATATGTGTTATTTCATAGTTTTGATGTCTTCACTATTATTATTCAATGTAGAAAATAGTAAAAATAAAGAAAAACCCTTGAATGAGTAGGTGTGTCCAAACTTTTGACTGGTACTGTATATCACACCAACTGACTGGTTCTTCTGATGTTGTTCACACAGGAAACCATGTTGAGACATTCTCTACATCGAGAGAGCAACAGCAGGAAGATCACAGAGCTAAGAGGTCTCACCACTGCCCACATTGTGAGGAGATTTTCCCAATTCTATCAAAGTTAAAAATACACCTAAAAATACATGCAGGAGAGAATCTGTATTTCTGCACTGACGGTGGGAAGAATTTCACAACATCAAAGGCAGTTCAACAGAGAGCGCACACAGGAGAGAAGCCTTACTCCTGCTCTGACTGTGGAAAGAGTTTCACTCGACTGGGCGACCTAAAAATACATGAACGTATACATACAGGAGAGAAGCCTTACTCCTGCTCTAATTGTGTAAAATGCTTCACAACATCAGGTGAGCTAAAAGTTCATCAGAGAACACACACAGGAGAGAAGCCTTACTTCTGCTCTAACTGTAGGGCGAGTTTCTCTCAACTGGGAAACTTAAAACAACATGAACGTATACACACAGGAGAGAAGCCTTACTCCTGCTCTGACTGTGGAAAATGCTTCACAACATCAGGTGAGCTAAAAGTTCATCAGAGAACACACACAGGAGACAAGCCTTACTTCTGCTCTGACTGTAGGGCGAGTTTCTCTCAACTGGGAAACTTAAAACAACATGAACGTATACACACAGGAGAGAAGCCTTATTCCTGCTCTGACTGTGGAAATAGTTTCTCTCGACTGGGCCACTTTAAAACACATGAACATATACATACAGGCGAGAAGCCTTACTCCTGCTCTGACTGTGGAAAGAGTTTCTCTCGACGGGGCGACCTAAAAATACATGAACGTATACATACAGGAGAGAAGCCTTACTCCTGCTCTAATTGTGTAAAATGCTTCACAACATCAGGTGAGCTAAAAGTTCATCGGAGAACACACACAGGAGAGAAGCCATACTCCTGCTCTGACTGTAGGGCGAGTTTCTGTCAACTGAGCCACCTAAAACAGCATGAACGTATACACACAGGAGAGAAGCCTTACTCCTGCTCTGACTGTAGGAAGAGTTTCTCTCAATCGAGCCACCTAAAACAACATGAACGTATACACACGGGAGAAAAGTCTTACTCCTGCTCTGACTGCGGAAAATGCTTCACAACATCATCTGAGCTAAAAGTTCATCAGAGAACACACACAGGAGAGAAGCCTTACTTCTGCTCTGACTGTAGGGCGAGTTTCTCTCAACTTGGAAACTTAAAACAACATGAACGTATACACACAGGAGAGAAGCCTTACTCCTGCTCTGACTGTGGGGCGAATTTCTCTCAACCGTGCAACCTAAAAAATCATGAACGTATACACACAGGAGAGAAGCCTTATTCCTGCTCTGACTGTAGGAAGAGTTTCTCTCAAATGGGCCACTTAAAAAGACACCAAGGTATACATAAAGGAGAGTAGCCTTACTACTGCTCTGACTGTGGAAAATGTTTTAAATCATCAGCTGAGCTAAACGGTCATCGGAGAACAGTCACAGGAGAGAGGCTTTTCTTCTGCTCTTACTGGGGCAAGAGTTTCTCCCGTTTGGGCAATGTAAAAACCCACCAACGGCTACACACTTGAGAGAAGCCTCATCTGTTCTCTCAGACCAGCTGAGATTAGTCACTCCACTTAATTCTTATCTCATAAAATAATTGGCAACGTTGAATTGAACAATGCAGAGAACAGGGAGCATTATAGAATGTTAGCCTCCCTTTACTGATCAGTGTGCATCTTGTCAGTTTTGCTGTGTTTTTTTAGTTTCTACTGTTTTTCTTCACATTTTCAAACAGCCATTTCAATTTTACAACTGGGCTATACATGTGGGTGAGGTTTTTTCTCGCCTGAGTAGCCTCGTTTCACTGCCAAAAATACTAGTGTTGCGAAATAACAACACAATGTCAAATACAGGTAGCCTAGTCAAGTAATTAACATCCAATCACGTTAACCATTACTCTCTTGCAGGAATTCCTCTAACGGTCCGTATGTAGCCAAACGTAGCTGCCACTCATTCCTTTTGCTCGAAAATTGATTAATGGTTAAAAAAAGTAAGGCCCGCATCCATAGAGACACATACCAGCTCTGCTGGTAGTACTGCTACTACCAGCAGTACTACACCTGCTTCCATGAGCACATCCAATGCTAGCATCAGTAATTCTCCATTTGTTGTTTGCCCAGCTAGCATGGACACTGACAGTTGTGAATCTGATGCAGCCGAAGAGCTACTGCCCCTTTATCCGGGAAAGCACCGAACAACAGACAGGGATGTTGGACCATCGAAGAAGTGCAAATATGATAACTACATTGATTTGGGATTTACTTATATTGGGAATAGTGCCTTTCCTCAGTCACAGTGTGTTTATATCTCACAACTCGATGAAACCTTCACTCTTGCGCAGACATTTAGAAAAAAAACATGCCAATTTGAAAAATAAGCCGCAGGAGTTTTTTGAATGAGAATTAAGACGACTTTCGCGTAGTAAGACATGTATAAAAGCAACAGATACCATTAATAAGAAGGGGCTCGAAGCGTCTTATATGGTGAGCTACCGAGTGGCTAGGACAGGCAAGCACCATACTATTGTGGAAGACTTCATTCTTCCTGCTTCAGCGGATATGGCTGGAGGAAAAGGCCAAAAAACGATACGGTTTCACGACGCATCAGTGACATGGCAGGAGATGTTTTGAAACAATTACTGCTTCGCATACAAGCCAGTGAATTCTATGCATTACAGCTGGATGAGTCAACAGACATGACGGGCCTGGCACAGCTCCTGGTATATGTCCGTTACGTTTTTGGGGGTCAATAAAGAAAGACATCCTCTTCTGCAAACCAGGACAACAGGATATCTTTTTAAAGTACTGGACAGCTTTGTGACATCAAATGGACTTTGGTGGTCAGGATGTGTTGGTATCTGTACTGATGGCGCGAAAGCCATGACAGAGAGACATAGTGGAGTGGTATGCGCGTGCAAGCAGTTGCTCCCGACGCTACTTGGGTACACTGCAGCATCCACCGAGAGGCTCTTGCTGCCAAGGGAATGCTTGACAGCTTGAAATATGTTTTGGACACTACAGTGAAAATGGTTAGCTTTGTTAAAGCAAGGCCCCTGAACTCTTGTGCATTTTCTGCACTATGCAATGATATGGGCAGCGACCATGTAACGCTTTCACAACATACAGAAGTGCGCTGGTTATCAAGGGGCAAAGTATTGACACGTTTTTTGGAATTGAGAGACAAGCTTAAAGTTTTCTTCACTGACCATAATTTTCACTTGTCTGACCGCTTGCATGATGAGTTCCTCACACAACTGGCCTATCTGGGTGATGTTTTTTCTCACCTGAATGATCTGAATCTAGGATTACAGGGACTCTCCGCAGCTATATTCAATGTGCGGGACAAAATTGAGGCTATGATTAAGAAGTTGGAGCTCTTCTCTGTCTGCATTAACAAGGACAACACACAGGTCTTTCCATCATTGTATGATTTTTTTGTGTGCAAATGAACTCAAGCTTCCGGACAATGTCAAATGTGATATAACGAAGCACCTGAGTGAGTTGGGTGCGCAATTACACAGGTACTTTCCTGAAACGGTTGACACAAACAGCTGGATTCTTTATCCCTTTCATGCCCTGCCTCCAGTCCACTTACCGATATCTGAACAAGAACGCCTCATCAAAATTGCAACGAGGTTCTGTGAAAATGGAATTTAATCAGATGCCACAGCCAGATTTCTGGATTGGGCTGCGCTCAGAGTATCCTGGTTTGGCAAATCGCGCTGTTAAGACACTGATGCCCTTTGCAACCACGTACTTATGTGAGAGTGGATTCTCGGCCCTCACTAGCATAAAAACTAAATACAGGTACAGACTGTGTGTGGAAAATGATTTAAGACTGAGCCTCTCTCCAATACAACCCAACATTGCAGAGTTATGTGCATCCTTTCAAGCAGACCCTTCTCATTAACTTGTGGTGAATTATTCACAATTTTCAATTAACAAGTAAGGTTTTATATGTAAGATGGTTAAATAAAGAGCAAAATGTATTATTATTTGTGCTCTGGTCCTATAAGAGCTCTTTGTCACGTCCCACGAGCCGGGTTGTGACAAACTCACACTCATTCTTATGTTTAATAAGTGTATCGTATAGTGTGTGTGTGACAGGCTTACAATATTTGAGAGTGCGCTGACCCTGGTGCTAGAGGGGGTACGCAGCTGAATGTTTGAAGGGGTACGGGACTATAAACATTTTGGGAATGTGTAATGCTGATGGGAAGACTAGGGTATGGAGAAAACCATGAGTACATGCATCCATGCCGTGTATCAGCATTGCAGGCTGGTGGTGTGATGTGTGTTTTCATGGCACACATTGGGCCCCTTGATAAAAGTGGAGCAACATTTGAATGCCACAGGATACCTAAACATCATTGCCAATCAGGTGCATCCCTTCATGGCAGCAGTGTATCCAGCTGCAAAATGATTTTCTTTCAGCAGGATTATGCCCCATGCCACAAGGCTTGTCCAGGGATGGTTCCACGAACATACGTGAATTCAGCTTACTGCACTGGCCTGCTGAGTCACCAGATCTCAATCCAATTGAGCATCTGTGAGAGGAGATGGAACAAGCTATTCGCAGTAGAGATCCACTCCCAGCCAACCCGACACAACTGTGGGAAGCATTGGAGTCATCATGGCCCAGCATCCCTGTGGGTTTCTTTCGACACCATGTGGAGTCCATGGCCTGACGAATTGAGGCTGTACTGAGGACAAAGGGGATTGCAACTCAATATTAGGAAGGTGTTCCTAATGTTTTGTACACTCAGTGCCAAAGGAAAGTATTCAGACCCCTGGACTTTTTCCACATTTTGTTACGTTACAGCCTTATAATAAAATCGATTTAAATAAAAAATGTCCTCAATCTACACACAATAGCCCATAATGACAAATTGAAAACAAGTGTTATTTATTATTTGCAAAAAATAACAAAGTATTCATACCCTTTGCTATGAGACTCGAAATTGTTCTCAGGTGCATCCTGTTTCCATTAAGTATCCTTGTGATGTTTCAACAACTTGATTGGAGTCCACTTGGTAAATTCAATTCAAACAGGCTCACACCTGTCTATATAAGGTCCCGCAGTTGACAGTGCATGGTGAAGCATGGTGGTGGCATCATCATGCTGTGGGTATGTTTTTCAACGGCAGGGACTGGGAGAGTCGTCAGGATCGAGGGAAAGTTGAACGGAGCAAAGTACAGAGAGATCCTTGATGAAAACCTGCTCCCGAGTGCTCAGGACCTCACACTGGGGCGAAGGTTCACCTTCCAACAGGACAACGACGCTAGCACACAGCTAAGACAATGTTTGCAAAAATTTCGAAAAACCTGATTTGCGTTGTAATTTGCGGGTATTGTGTGTAGATTGATGAGGAAAAAACTATTTAATAAATTTTAGAATAATGCTGTAACGTAACAAAATATGGAAAAAGTCAAGGGGTTTGAATCCTTTTTGAATGCACTGTATCAGATAAAGATGATGTGATGATCAGTTTTCAGCATTAGTTTCGGTGGATTATTTTTATATTAGCAAACACGTTTTGTTTAATGAGAAACAGGCTATGAATTGACTAGTGTTTATTAAATTGTCTTTTAATGCTAGATTCATTAGTTAAGTCATTGATGAATTTATTTTGACTGTTAAAGTTTAATTGATATAATGTTTGTACATTAATTTGTTCTGGGCAACATCTTCTCTTGTGTATAGTTTTAAATGAAACAAACAGTTTTAATTGAAATAGTGTCTATATATATATATATATAAACCAAATTTGATCCTATTCACATTCTCACAAACAAATGGCCTACACTGTGTATATACAATTGTTGACATCCGATGGTCATTCTTATGATGGGTTGCAAAATGCAGGATCCTTCCAAGTTGAACCCACCAGAGGGGGACTGTCATAACTGGCCTGTGAGGATCAGGTTACAATGGATGACGGTTCTACAGAGATATCTCTCCCTCCCAAAGAGGGGGAGAAGTATAGAGGGATTGATTGGGGGGGGGGGGGGGGGGGTTATGACCTCATGCCCATCGTAAGGCAACACCCCAACTCCATTCTGTTCTCTAATGTGAGAGACTGGAATGTCTGTGTGCCATAGGAAGAGTTTACAGCCCAAAACTACACAACATCAAATAAATGGACTTTGGGACATGTATATTTGATCAGCCAAATGGTGGAAACAATGATGGATGGAATATGAAAATGAATGTCTATTTTATGATGTTCTTAAAAGTGAAATGAGGATGTTATAACGAAAACATTAACTTGAAGAGTTTTCATAATGTATATGTGATGTTTACATACTTTGTTGTGTAGAAAATATCCAGATGAAAGAATGTTTTGGTGACGATAAGACTGTGGTTTTAGTTGTCCAAACGAGATCATAGAAAATCCTAATACCTTGCCTTGTAACTAGCTACGCCCTAGGGAACCCAGAGAGTGTGTCATAAAGATGGAAACGCCCCTTTCTACTCTACGGTATAAAACATGAGTTAAGAATTTACATATCAGACTAAGTTGACCACGTGCTGCAACCGAGGTCTATGACGAGTCGTGACCCCGAAACTCAACACGAGGTTGAAGACAAAGTAAATCTCTGAACAATCAAGTTTATGGTGGAGCTATTCTAAGTTCTGTATCTAGGAAGTTGAATTTAAGCAGGACCATCCGGCTATTCTTTTCAAGTCACCGGTTGTCTACACGGCCCTCTTACCAACGCCGGGAGCATCGACACGGCTGATTAGCCTCCTCATAAGCCCACTCTCACAGAACGAGTCCAAGGAAACTGACAACTAAGAGAAAGGACATTGTGACATAATTTGGAAAATCAGAGACTTACACCTGAAGACGAATGAACAAGGCGTTGGCCAAACCTTTCCCACTAAGCGGAACTCGACCCACAAAGAGATACCCAACAGAGACCTTCAACACGTAAATACATGCATTACACTTTTTACCCATAACAGGGGCAGTTCAGGGCAAGGTGTTAAGGCTGAAACTAAGCATAGTTTACAAATGTTGAATCTCTCTTCTCTCTCATTGGTCCACTAGGGACCTGTTGCCATTGTATGAAGTTCTAACCAATAACCTAGACTGTTTGTGTATATGTATCTTATGTTATCATTAGGAAATAAATAATCAACTCAATTTGTGTGGTACGAAATAATTAGTGAGACCCGGGTTTGTGAAGATTTACTAATTATGCAACGTTCAGAATGAGATCATTATTTATTTTACTAGGCAAGTCAGTTAAGAACAAATTCTTATTTTTAATGACAGCCTAGGAACAGTGGGTTAACTGCCTTGTTCAGGGGCAGCTCGGGGATTTGATCTTGCAACCTTTTGGTTGCTAGTCCAACACTCTAACCACTAGGCTACCAGCTGCCCCATTGCCCACTTTAATAAATGGATCACTAGTCACTTTAAATAATGCCACTTTAATAATATTTACAAATCTTACAATACTCATCTCATATGTTTATACTGTGTCTTATACCATTTATTGCATGATGCCTATGCCGCTCATCCATATATTTATATGTACATATTCTTATTCCATCCCTTTAGATTTGTCTGTATTAGGTAGTTGTTGTGGAATTGTTAGATTACTTGTTAGATATTACTGCGCTGTCGGAACTAGAAGCACAAGCATGTCACTACACTCGCATTAACATCTGCATGTGACCCAATAAAATTTGATTTGAGCATGTGGTTGATGTCACAAGAAATTATAAAAATGTTTAAAAAATGTAATTACTTGCGATTCATCACCACTAGGGGTCACTTATCCCTGAAAGCTTAAATCCCACTGGATTCCAGCAAAGGCGGGACTTCCAACAATACCAGCTCAGTAATGTGGGAGTTGGTTCGAATGAGCTCGCAAATGTAATTGTTCAATTTAAATAATGTTATTGATGACTCATATCTGTCTAGGCTATTTGGAAAATAAAACTTTAATTAACCTGAAATCGTTGTTTAATCTAAATTCATGTAGAAAGTTGAAAATCATATCATACAGTGTAACCTGAATTATTTAAAAACAATTACTGGCGATTCTTCTGCTGTGTTAGTGATGGTTTTTCAGTCCCAGCTTTGATGCACCTGTACTTGCCTTCTGGATGGTAGCGGGGTAAACAGGCAGAGGCTCGGGTGGTTGTTGTCCTTGATATTTTTGGCCTTCCTGTGACATCGGGTGCTGTAGGTGTCCTGGAGGGCAGGTAGTTTTCCCCGGTGATGTGTTGTGCAGACCGCACCACCCTCTGGAGAGCCTTGCGGTTGAGGGCGGTGCAGTTGCCGTACCAGGCAGTGATACAGCCCGACAGGATGCTCTCAATTGTGCATCTGTAAAAGTTTGTTAGGGTTTTAGGTGACGAGCCAAATTTCTTCAGCCTCCTGAGGTTGAAGAGGCGCTGTTGAGCCTTCTTCACCACCCTGTGTGGGTGGACCATTTCAGTATGTCTGTGATGTGTACGCCAAGGAACTTAATAACGTTCCACCTTCTCCACTACTGTCCTGTTGATATGGATAGGGGGGTGCTCCCTCTGATGTCTCCTGAAGTACACGATCATCTCCTTTGTTTTGATGATGTTGAGTGAGAGGTTGTTGCTCATGTTTGGTACAACGGGGTACACTGTATGGTATCCAACCAATCTCAACTGATTGGATATCATTGTCTCGTTCAATTTAATAAATAAATTAAATTGCCATACTATCTTTTCAGGTCGTTTATTGGGATAATACACAAACTGATTGAGACATTGTTAACCTTTTTCCACATTAACTTAGATACAGCAACGCTTTCAGGTATTTTAAAGTTTAATGCCCAAATAGCCTATACAGGTTTGATTTATCATTAATATTGATTAATAAATAGATATTTGCTTTCGGAAGTTCATTAATAGCCAACTCCCACATTACTGATCCAGTATTGATGATTCATTGACGTCTATAAACTGATTTAAATCGTGTTTGCAGCTTCCAACTCAACCCTAACTATATAAATTGAAATAACTGATAATCATAATAATGAGCAAGCTATCGGATGGGTTGCCACCCATTCCCTCACTAATAAGTGAACCCTCACTCAAGGAAACATTGATCGCTGACCTCAGCAGTGATGAAAATCCTAATTATGCCGAGGTGCTGAGAATGTTATATCACAATGCCATAATCGAAAAAAAACTGCAGAAATTGCAACAGATGCTCTCCACAATAGACCATCAGGCACAGGCCTTGTGAAGGTCCTCTCCAGTCTAGCCCTAAACTATGCCCATCAGCAGAGATGGACAGTGGCCCAATACCTCAGTGCCCAGCAGAGGCACGAGCAGGAGGCTGTGGAGCTGAAGGTACAGGTGGAGAGAACCAGGAAGTTGACGATAAAAATCGACAAACACTACTGCTAGCCGAGGAACTGCATTTGAGAACAGATCAATTGAAAGATCCGAGGAACTGCGTTTGAGAACAGATTAATTGAAAGATCTGGCTAACACTTATGACAAAGAACATGAACAAACTCTTGACCAAGTCCATATTCTACAGGAACAACTCGTTTTAGCCCAAAATATATACGATGAAGTCCACGCAAAACTAGATGAATCTGACGAGCTAGCTAAAAACTGGCGAGCAACTTGATGCCCTGCAAACAGTTTTGAATGAAACCACTCAAAGCAATAATGTTCTATTCCAAAAGCTGCAGACCAAAGACGATCAGTTAATGAACACATTTACCAAGTTGGATGACAAAACAGCGGAACTCCTTGAAGTCGCTGATTCAATGAACGATGAGAAAGCCCAGGTGAGAAAGTTGGAAAACGTGACCTCTAAGCAAAAGGAGGACATCGCATCACTTAATCTCTCGCTCCGCACTTGAGCTCTTCCTGAAAACCATGACGGATAAGTATGAGGCCGAGCGGAGCAAGTGCGACACCTACGTGTCTAAGATAAACACCCTCAACTCCCAGGTGGACTCTGCGACACAGCAGAATACCACCCTTAGGTATCATCTGGAGGAACTCCAGAACAGTCACGAGCTATCGCGGGACTACCTAACCGAGCAACCTAGCTCACAACCGGAGCTCAGGGAACGAAGGAATGTAGACGACAGGAGATTTCAGACTTCGTCTCTCTTAGGGGGTCCCTCAGTCTTTTCCTCTTGACCATTCGGCCCACAGTAACCTGGCGCCTCCTCGCCAACACAACCAAAGATTGGCTATTCCTCTTGGCATTTCGGCCCACAATTCCCCACAGGAGGGTGCAGATGCTCCCCGCGCACTTGGCAGGGATCGCCTTTACAAAATCGTCAAACTTCCTCATCTTTGACCCCGGTCCAGGAAAGCCAAACGACACTGAGACGTTCTTAGCAGACATAGAGGACGCCTTGGATGGCTACCCTAATGCAACAAATACCGACAGGCTTTACCTGTTGAAGCTAACGTCCAACAGACATGTGACAAGGTTCATCCGTCTACAACAGCAACACGTGCAAAACGACTACGCTAAACTTGCCACGGCTTTGAAAATAGAATTCAGTGGTTCTGAGACTCGCAAACACGATAGCTCATTGGCTAACAATGTCAAACAAGCTCGAAATAAACACTCACAAGCTTACTATCATAGGCTTTGTTCAGCTTACTTTGGCATGCTCACTGAAACAGGAAAGGAAGAGCTATTGCCATTCAAACAACTGTTTCTGTTGTACATGTATCCCAACTTCATTAACTTCTTGGGCCCTACTACCCACATTGCCAAAGGGCCTTTTGCCAATTTCGTCACTTCTAGAGCTTGCGAGCACAGCTAAGAGCCCGGACAACTAGATTTTCGAGCTCGATCCAGATCGACTGAGTCGGCCCACTTGCCAGGTCGGCCAGATGGGACAAGTATCTCCTCACAGTGACTTGCACATTCACAAAGTGGGTGGAGTGCCTACCCGCAACCAGTGACACAGCGGAAAGCACAGTCATTCTTTTGCTCAACCACATTTTCAGTCGTTTCGGCCTGCCAGGAGAAACCATTGACCGCAACAGAGGAACCCACTTTTCGGCAGCTGTAATGACCGAACTGTGGTGGCTCCTGGGAGTCAAAGCTAAACTATACATCGCGTACCACCTTAGGAGCTCTGACAGGGTAGAAATGAGCAACCAGACAATCGTCAGAATCCTGAGGAAATATGTGGCAGACAATCACAAAGATTGGGACCTCAAACTCCCACTGGTACAGATTGCGATCAGAGCCACATGTCTAAGGGAATAACACCAATCGAGATGATGGGCCGGAAAATGACACTTCCACTGCATCTCCTGTACCAACAGGGAGATGTCACCGCAGCCATCGCCTACATGGCTCATCAACACGTGACGGACTTGCGAGCCCACCTTCAAACTACCTTTGCGTACTCTCAAGGAAAGTTGGAAAGAAGTGCAGAAGGTGACCCATTACGACAAAAAGGCCTCACACCAGGTGTTCGAGGTCGGGGATTATGTGTAGTACTACATATACAACAAACCCGCGGGCGTTGCGGCAAAGTTCCTGCCCCACTGGACGGGGCCACACGAGATTGTGGTGAAACTGTCACCTGTAGCTTATCAAATCAGAATCAGCAAAGGTCGACAAACCACCACGTTAAAGTGGGTCCACAAGAACCAAATTGTTTTACACTCCCCCCATGAGAATAGAAGGGGTGCCAGCCAGCACCGAATAGACAGAAACCTAGCAAAGTCAGAAGTACTAAGAAAATTCTTATGTTTCCTCAGCTGATCCCTTCCAGGAGATCAGATTTTTGCAGGACAATATCTATGTAGGCTTACAGAGGCCCATTATTAGCAACCATCACTCCTGTGTTCCAATGGCACGTTGTGTTAGCTAATCCAAGTTTATCATTTTAAAAGCCGAATTGATCATTAGAAAACCCTTTTGCAATTATGTTAGCACAGCAGAAAACTGTTGTTTTGATTAACCTGTTAGGGCTAGGGGGCAGTATTGACACGGCCGGATAAAAAACGTACCCGATTTAATCTGGTTACTACTCCTGCCCAGTAACTAGAATATGCATATAATTATTGGCTTTGGATAGAAAACACCCTAAAGTTTCTAAAACTGTTTGAATGGTGTCTGTGAGTATAACAGAACTCATATGGCAGGCCAAAACCTGAGAAGATTCCATGCAGGAAGTGGCCTGTCTGACAAGTTGTTGTTCATCTTGGCTCTTTTTATTGAAGACTGAGGATCTTTGCTATAACGTGACACTTCCTACGGCTCCCATAGGTTCTCAGAGCCCGGGAAAAAGCGGAATGATATCGAGGCAGCCTCTGGCTGAAACACATTATCGCGTTTGGCAAGTGGCCGATCAGAGTACTATGGGCTTAGGCGCGTGCCCGAGTCGACCCCATGCTTTATTTTCTTTCATCTGTTTACCTAAACGCAGATTCCCGGTCGGAATATTATCGCTTTTTTACGAGAAAAATGGCATAAAAATTGATTTTAAACAGCGCTTGACATGCTTCGAAGTATGGTAATAGAATATTTAGAATTTTTTTGTCACGAGATGCGCCATGCTCGTCACCCTTATTTACTCTTTCGGATAGTGTCTTGAACGCACGAACAAAACGCCGCTATTTGGATATAACAATGGATTATTTGGGACCAAACCAACATTTGTTATTGAAGTAGAAGTCCTGGGAGTGCATTCTGACGAAGAACAGCAAAGGTAATAACATTTTTCGTATAGTAAATCTGACTTTGGTGAGTGCTAAACTTGCTGGGTGTCTAAATAGCTAGCCCTGTGATGCCGGGCTATCTACTGAGAATATTGCAAAATGTGCTTTCACCGAAAAGCTATTTTAAAATCGGACATATCGAGTGCATAGAGGAGTTCTGTATCTATAATTCTTAAAATAATTGTTATGTTTTTTGTGAACGTTTATCGTGAGTAATTTAGTAAATTCACCGGCAGTGTTCGGTGGGAATGCTAGTCACATGCTAATGTAAAAAGCTGGTTTTTTACATAAATATGAACTTGATTGAACAAAACATGCTTGTATTGTATAACATAATGTTCTAGGGTTGTCATCTGATGAAGATCATCAAAGGTTAGTGCTGCATTTAGCTGTGGTTTGGGTTTATGTGACATTATATGCTAGCTTGAAAAATGGGTGTCTGATTATTTCTGGCTGGGTACTCTGCTGACATAATCTAATGTTTTGCTTTCGTTGTAAAGCCTTTTTGAAATCGGACAGTGTGGTTAGATTAACGAGAGTCTTGTCTTTAAAATGGTGTAAAATAGTCATATGTTTGAAAAATTGAAGTTTTTGCATTTTTGAGGTATTTGAATAACGCGCCACGGGATTACACTGGCTGTTACGTCCCACCTAGCCCATAGAGGTTAAAGAAGCAATAAAACTGGCCTTTTTTAGTCTAGTTGAGTATCTGGAGCATCAGCATTTGTGGGTTCGTTTACATGCTCAAAATGTCCAGAAACTCATCAGTCTATTCTTATTCTGAGAAATGAAGGCTATTCCAAATTGCCAAGAAACTGAAGATCTCGTACAACGCTATGTACTACTGCCTTCACAGAATAGCGCAAACTGGCTCTAACCAGAATAGAAAGAGGAGTGGGAGGCCCCGGTGCACAACTGAGCAAGAGGACAAGTACATTAGAGTGTCTAGTTTGAGAAACAGACGCCTCAAGTCCTCAATTGGCAGCTTCATTAAATAGCACCCGCAAAACACCAGTCTCAATGTCAACAGTGAAGAGGCGACTCCGGGATGCCATCCTTCTAGGCAGAGTTCCTCTGTCCAGTGTCTGTGTTATTTTGCCCATCTTAATCTTTTATTTTTATTGGCCGGTCTCAGATATGGCTCAGCATCCCGGAGTCGCTTCTTCACTGTTGACGTTGAGACTGGTCAAGTATTCATAAAATGTATTTTTTTACATGGCTAAAAGAGAAAGAATATAATATATATTGTTTACAGGAAACTCATTCTACAAATATAGATGAGGTTGGGTGGAAAAAGGACTGGGAGGGAGAAATATATTTTTGTCATGGTCAAATAAACTCAAAAGGGGTGATTATACTAATTAATAAAAAAAAATATCCGATTGTGCAAACAGATCCGCAAGGAAGATGGATTATTTTAAATATGCTATTGGACCAAAAACAGATCTGGCTAATTAATCTATATGGGCCAAATAATGATGATCCACACTTTTTCGAAAATATATGTAATAATCTATTGGGCTCACAAGCAACAAAATAATCTATAGTTATGGTGGGAAATTATAATACGGTTTTAAGAACCTCAATGGATCGTAAAGGAAATCATTCTACAAACTATCACCCTCAAGCATTTAAGGAGATTACAAAGATCATGGATACATTAGAACTAGTGGATATATGGAGGTTGAAAAACCCTGACCTAGTGAGTTATACATGGAGGAGGCTTAATCAAGCTAGCCGTCTTGATTACTTCCTAGTCTTGTTCTTGCTGGCATCAAAAGTATTAATAGGAGACCGAATGCGATCGGACCACCATCTAATTGGCCTCCATATAGCTCTTTCAGAATTTCCACGTGGACAGGGATATTGGAAATTTAATCAAAGCCTATTTTGTACAACATAGGTACAGCAGATCCCCTTATTGTATGCGACACTTTCAAATGTACTTTTAGAGGCCATTCAATACAATACTCATCATTAAAACAAAAGCAGTTTAGGTCAAAAGAGATTAGACTAATAAAGGAAATAGAGGAAGTAACATAATAGGTAGATGGTAATATAAACTGTATTATAGAGGCACAAAATAGTTTAGAGGAAAAACAAAAAGAAATGGAGGTACTTATTCAAGAACGATCAAGTGTAATGTATTACAAAAATAAAGCCAATTGGATGGAAAACGCACACAATTTTTCTTGAATTTTCAGCACAGAAATTGTACCAGAAATTATTTACAGAAACTCGTTACAAATGGAGTTATCCATGATTCACCCAAAATATTTTTAAAATTATTATTAACATATTTACAGAAAGACCGGTGTGAAGGCCAACTTACGGAAAAGAGGAACTTTGAGGCAATAAAATATTTTCTGTCTGGAAAAACACAAGTGCTTGACAGTATACCAGTAGAGGGACCTTTTTTGATATACTCAAAGATCCATTATCAGCATGTTTTAATTACTTTTATAGAAATGGTAGACTTTCGGGTACTCAACAAGAAGGTCTGATTTCATTACTACTTAAACAGGACCCAGGTGGTATGTATAAAGATCCAGTCCATTTAAAAAACTGGAGACCTCTAACACTTCAATGTTGTGATGTGAAAATCCTGGCAAAATGCAATAGCATAAAATAAAAAAGGATATACCAGATATTGTTAATCCTGATCAGACAGGTTTTTTTACATGGATGATATATTGGAAATAATAATATACAACAATTACTTGAAACAATTGAACATTATGAAACATTTAAGATACCAGGTCTGGTCTTCATAGCAGATTTTGAAAAGGTGTTTGGTAAAGTACGATTAGAATTTTTACATAAATGCCTGGAATACTTTAATTTTGGTGAATCTCTTATACAGTGGTTAAAGTTATGTACAGCAACCCCAGATGTAAAATAGTAAACAATGGTTACTTCTCAGAAAGTATTGAGCGTTTAAGAGGAGTAAAACAAGGCTGTCCGTTGTCTCCGTATCTATTTATTATGGCCATTGAAATGCTAGCTATTAAAATTACATCCAACAAGAACATCAAGGTGTTAGAAATCCAGGGGGTAAAAACAAAAGTGTCAATGTATGCTGATGACTCTAGTTTTTTTACAGGGAAGTATGGTGTATGTTGTGCTGTGTGTGTGTGTGTTTAGTCCATCACGTTCTCTTTCAGGGGAACAGTTCATCTCATCAGTGTGTTGTTCTTTTGTGTTCAGTAGGTGACGACGATTGCGGCGGTACACCGCTCCTTCTGCGGTGCGGACGTGATATGAACATTCAGTGTCAGCTGGCTGGATGACGACTGCTGGCTTCCAGAGGCCATGCTCCTGGATTCTAACTGACTCTTCGTCGATCAGTGGTGGCAGTGGTCTAGCTGACCTGTCGTAGTATCGCTTTTGTTGTTGTTGTCTCTGTGCACATTTTTTCATGCATTTCCTTGTAGCTGACGACCTCAGGTTGCAGCTGCTGGTTGGTGCTGGGAAGAATTGAGTGGAGTCTGCGGCTCATCAACAGCTGGGCTGATTTGAAGTTGTGGTAGTCAAGGAGACTGAGGTAGGTGTCTCTCTTGTCTGCTTTTGCTTTGTCCATGAGTGATTTAGCAATCTGCACAGATTTTTCAGCAAGGCCATTACTTTGAGGGTAATGTGGGCTTGTGGTGACGTGTGAACTCCCATGCTTTTGTGAAGGATTCAAACCCATTTGATTTGTAACAGGGCCCATTGTCAGATATTAAAGTCCCTACAATGCCATGCCTGGCAAAGGCTGCTTTCAGCTTGTGTATCACAGCTGCAGATGTGGTGCTGTGAAGCTTGTCAAGTTCGAAGTATCTGCTGTTGTAGTCCACTGTTACGATGTAGTCCTCGTTGTTCCAGGTGAACAGGGCTTGAGGGCTTGTAGGCCTATTGTAAGGCAGGTCCTCACCAGACATCACCGGTAACAACGTCGCCTACGGGAACAAACCCCCCGTTGCTGGACCAGACAGGACTGGCAAAAAGTGCTCTTCACTGACGAGTCGCGGTTTTGTCTCACCAGGGGTGATGGTCGGATTCGCGTTTATCATCGAAGGAATGAGCGTTACACCGAGGTTTGTACTCTGGAGCGGGATCGATTTGGAGGTGTAGGGTCCGTCATGGTCTGGGGCGGTGTGTCACAGCATCATTGGACTGAGCTTGTTGACATTGCAGCCAATCTCAAAGCTGTGCGTTGCAGGGAAGACATCCTCCTCCCTCATGTGGTACCCTTTCTGCAGGCTAATCCTGACATGACCCTCCAGCATGACAATGCCACCAGCCATACTGCCCGTTCTGTGCCTGATTTCCTGCAAGACAGGAATGTCAGTGTTCTGCCATGGCCAGTGAAGAGCCCTGATATCAATCCCATTGAGCACATCTGTGACCTGTTGGATCGGAGGGTGAGGGTTAGGGCCATTTCCCCCCAGAAATGTCCGGGAACTTGCAGGTGCCTTGGTGGAAGAGTGGGGTAACATCTCACAGCAAGAATTGGCAAATCTTGTGCAGTCCTTGAGGAGGAGATGCACTGTAGTACTTAATGCAGCTGGTGGACACACCAGATACTGACTGTTACTTTAGATGTTTGTCTCAGTTGGTGAATCTTGTTATGTTCATACAAATATTTCCACATGTTACGTTTGCTGAAAATGAATGCAGTTGACAGTGAGAGGACGCTTCTTTTTCTGCTGAGTTTAGATCTAACAATGGGGAACCATGAGGGCCAAGCCGACCTGCCGCCCCAAGCTTGCTGATATATCTTTGCTTTAATGTTCAGCCATGCGCTTGCCGTCTCGTAGAGCGCATCATCATCTGTGTTGACCAGGGTAGTGGGATGGATGGAGTCAAACAGACTCGATGTTGCCCACAGGCTTTTAAATCTGTTTGACAGCTGGTGAATAACGATGTCAAGGTTTGCATTAAAGACGTTGACTCTAAAACTACTCTCCCCATCAGTCACTCGTCCTCGCATAGCTCATCAAAATGATGCCTCGCCTTCCTTGCCTTCCTTCTCCGAGTGTCTTCAAATGCGTTCTGAGCTCCCCATTTGTCGGCAAGGGTTTTTGCAGTGACTTTGGCCTTCTCAAAATCCTGTCGGAATCTGGACAGGACCTCTATAATGTCCTTGAGTAGGCTAACTGCCCTGTGCAGGTCTGCATCTTTGGCCTGTAGCATTTTGGAGAAGACCTTCACATTTTCTAAAACCTTAGTCTGCAGAACGACTAAAATTGAAGTGCTGCTGCATCATCCAACTCGTCCTTCTTGTCACTTAAGCACAATCTTGGTGAGGGCCTTCATTACGTCCACATATCTGTATCTCAGGGCGGCAAGGGACTTCTATATCTAGATGACCAGCGGGTGGGACCCAGTAGGCTTACACGAGCCTAATGTAATAACGTGCCATTTAACTTTTGCATCCACATTTGTTGCATAACGCCCCCTGTCAGTTGGATAGTTAAAAAGGCTGTCTGTCCGACTTCCACCTGTTTCCTCAGCCGCCACGATTCTAGCCTCGCCCTGCTCCTTGCCCTGCTCCTCTTCCTCCCTGCCTGGCCCGGGGATAGCTTGTCCGGCCTGGCTTGTGCTCAGGGTCGTATCCGCGAATACCTGACAACCTGTATCCTCCTCTGTCAATGTTGCTTCTTCTGGTACGATCAAACAGCTTGGCCTTGGCTCATTTGACCCGCTAAAAGCTGCTGCTGGTGACGATAAACCTACATCCTCTTCTGGTCCCGCTACATTGCTTGTGCTAGCAATGGCTGCACTTGAACTGCATTTGAAAAAGGAATCTAATTTAACTCATTTTGATACCACCTTTGCTTTCTCATTTTTGGCCTTCCTCTTTTGGGCTCCACTTTTGTGTTGATACATTGCTGATTTTTAAATCCGTAATTTTCTATTCTCGACTTTCTCTTTATTTTATTTCGCCAGTTGTCTCTTGATAGCTAGCTCAACTGTTGTTAAAACGATGACAGAAACAACAAAGCTTTGGAGAGTATTTGCACAATGAATCCCAGAATGCATTTCATTATCTTAACATGGTATTGAATAATATGATTTATTTAGCAAATGAATTAGATTTATTGTCATCAATACACTAAAATATCATGCTGACTTATGTAGTGACAAAAACATTTTGTTGGTGAAACCATCAGTGGGATCATTTATCATTTAGCCGACATTAAAGAAAGATCTTCTCGTCAAATCGTGGGTGTGATGGGCTCACGTCAACAATTAATAATTGGACATGGTAGGGTGGAATTCAAATTACATAGGGGGCCTGTGGCTCCGCAGATCCGGGCTCGTCACCGGGCTCATGTACTCCGCGGGCCCTGGTGCAACCGCACCGGCTGAAGCTATGCCACTGGGTGGTATACAGAAGATTTGGTAAAATACCAAGTCCATATTATGGCAAGAACAGCTCAAGTAAACCATTTGAATTTTAGTTAGTCCAACATAATGCTTGGCTTAGTGGAGTGAATCCTTACCACCGCTGCACCTGGCTATCAGCCACAGGAGCCTCGTCTGGCAGTTCATTCGGCCTCATTTACTGCCTTTTTAAAAAACATAACTGATATGGCTGACTTGCTTAAACGAATATGGTTTCTACTGACTCCTTGTGGATTTGTGTAAGTCGATAAGAGCCGCCTAGTTAAATTAAGGTTAAATAACAAAATATGTACATGCTAAAATCACCACTGTAAAGCACATAGGGTGTTTACTCCTTAGGCCCACCTTCCTTTCTGCATCAGACTTCAGCCTCATGTCTGGGGTGGAATATCTACTTCTTAATGTACCATGCTTAGATTCATCTCAGATTGAACTCTTTGCAAACAGCGACAGTCTCGTTACAAACAAGTCACACTGGTTTGAAATTGGAGAAATACGATGAATATGGGTGATCAAATCCAATTTTATGTCACATGCGCCGAATACAACAGGTGTAGACATTACAGTGAAATGCTTACTTACAAGCCCTTAACCAACAATGCAGTTTTAAGAAATAAATAAATAAATAAAAGTAACAAATTATTAAAGAGCAGCAGTAAAATAACAATAGCGAGGCTATATGCAGGGGCACCGGTTAGTCAAGGTAATTGAGGTAATATGTACATGTAGGTGGAGTTATTAAAGTGACTATGCATAGATAATAACAGAGAGTAGCAGCAGCATAAAAGAGGGGGGGTGGGTGGGGTAATGTAAATAGTCTGGGTAGCCATATGATTAGCTGTTCAGGAGTCTTATGGCTTGGGGGTAGAAGCTGTTTAGAAGCCTCTTGGACCTTGACTTGGCACTCCAGTACCGCTTGCTGTGCGGTAGCAGAGAGAACAGTCTATGACTAGGGCAGCTGGAGTCTTTGACAATTTTTAGGGCCTTCCTCTGACACCGCCTGGTATATAGGTCCTGGATTGCAGGAAGCTTGGCCCTAGTTATGTACTGGGCCGTACGCACTACCCTCTGTAGTGCCTTGCGGTCGGAGGCCGAGCAGTTGCCATACCGGGCAGTGATGCAACCAGTCAGGATGCTCTCGATGGTGCAGCTGTTGAACCTTTGAGGATCTGAGGACCCATGCCACATCTTTTCAGTCTCCTGAGGGGAATAGGTTTTGTTGTGCCCTCTTCACAATGGGCCATTTGTGTCTTAGGGTTCGATTTTTAAGACAAAATGTTAATTTAGATTTGTTTATTTCACATCCATTAAGTAGATACTAAAATAACTTTCAACTCTTTTTTTCAGCTAACATTTTTATTTTTTTTCCCCAGCATGTCATGTCTGGATTTCACTGTTTTTGTTCTGTCTCACACCGACTTTTGACATTATTCTATGTATTACACTTAAAAAGTCTTTAATTACAAAAGATTTAATGCACTTGTTTAAAAAGAGTCAAATACATGGAAACTATATACATATTAGATGTGCATAAGCCATTTGATACTTTCTTTACACAAAATACAGTCGTCTCTAAGTATTGTGTCATTAACACCACGACAAGCAAATTACATGACAATAACCTTTTTTCAAAAGTTTGTGTACTTGGTTACCATGGATATGAATAGTGACAGTGGAGCACATGGATGTCATGGAGTCTATTTGGTCAATACCAAATAGGCTATAATTTCATCAAATTGTTAATTTTTGAAATTGTTTTAATTATGTGTATTTAGGATATATTGTATGCTAGCTGTTCAACTGGAGTTAGCATGCTAGATTCCCTGCTATTTATGACCAAATGTCGCAAAAATGTAATTCCCACCACACGTCATTACCACCACATAATGAACTGTGATGGTAAAGACAGAATGTGGTGGTAATGACAAAATGTATTAGTTCATACAGTTTTACTTGCCGTAAGACCTGAAAAGACAAACAAATGACATATATGATCATGGTTCAGTTGAAATTGAACACTAAATAAGACCATTACATGTTGTATTATGTTAGGATGGTTGAGTGATTTTGATGTCTATTCATGTGACTTACTATAGTTATTACTGGGTTAAGGTTAAATGACAACATTTAGACATGACAACTCACTACCGAGTTCCAAACTGCCACTATCACAAGGGTTAGTAACTACCAAGGGTGAGAAAGAATTCATTTCAAGTAGTTCCAGTGAAAGAAAATCTTAACGCTACAGCAGACAATGACATTCTAGATGATTCTGTGCTTTCAACTTGGTGGCAACAGTTTTGGGGAAGGCCCTTTCCTGTTACAGCATGACAATGTACCCGCGCACAAAGCAAGGTCCATACGGAAGTGGTTTGTTGAGATCGGTGTGGAAGAACTTGACTGGCCCGCACAGAGCCCTGACCCTTACCCCATCGGACACCTTTGGGATGAATTGGAACAAATGGTCTGTTCTATAGCTTCAATCAAATTAAACATGTACTACTGTGACATTAAAATGTTTCATGGTATTTTTCATCAATTGTTTTAAATGAAATGTAATTTCCACCACACTCTGTCATTACCACAACGCTAAGTCATTACCATCACGGTACATATTTCTGTGGAAAAGGTGTATTAAATTACAACTGATATAAATGATTTTTCCCACATGTGAACCTTATATGCTTGTTCTAAGATAATTTCTAAAGTAATGTAAAATATTAAGATTTTGATGTGGTAAATACATGTTTCTGAGTATCATCAAGGCATGTATTGATATTTAGACATGACAATGATGAATACATATAATTAAGAGCACTTCCAAATAGTAAAAAAAAAATACAATTCATGCGCAATTTCTATAATTTCATTTTCAACTAAAATAGCACATTTTATGACGTAGTGGTAATGACATTTCCCCTCAGGTATTTGGAGAAACCGATAAAAATATTTAATTCTTAAATAGTTTGGTCTCAGCCACTATTAGATCTTGTTTCCAGACAGAGTGAAGAAGATATTCAGAGAAAAAGCCGTTTCAAGAGATTTCATTTTCCAAAACATTTAACATGCCTGTATTTGTAAAATCAACCATATATTTTAAAAGAACAGGTTGACTATTAATATAGACATTGGTGATTTTACCACTGTAATCAGATCAACATTATTATGTTATGGTCATTGAATTGATTAGCCCACTAACGACGTGTTAAATGTGTAGTGTAGCCTACACTGTGTAGGACTATGAATTGGGCAGCTATAGGCTATTTGTTAATAGGATAATTATGTTCTGGCCCACAGACTAGCTACCAGCTCAGCAACAAACTGACTGGAGGACAAACCTAGTTACCAATCCCCGTTGTATAGTCAATTCAATCTTCCCCTTCACCATCATCATTCAGATAATTCAAACACGTGTGGATATAGTGTTAAACTTGAAGGACTCATTGTCTCTCTGAATTGAAATTATGTTGTTCCCCACCAGTGACCTCAGAAGTGGAAACAATGATACAATGTAGTCTAACAACATCGCTCTCAAACAGCACAGATGTGAGATGTGTTTCACTGTAGAAGAATACATTTAAATAATGTTTTACTGTGATTGTTTTTTCCAACCCTGCTGCATGTATTCTATGTATTCCATTTCAAATGTGTCTCCCAGTGCAGCTTTACTTCCAGGCTATTATGACACATCTGGCAGTTTCTTCTATGTTCCTAGTCCTAGTACAATAAAAAACATATTTTTTTTGGTCACTACCATTGCAGGAAAATACCATGCTACTGGTGCAACTAGCAAACCAAAAACAACATAATAGTAGTTATTTAGCCTGATAACACATCACTCCTGACAGACACGAGCAGAAATGTAGCAGCCTATACACCTAATCATTAGTGATCTGCTGTATTGTATGGAAACTGTAGGCTACTAACAACAGCAGCTACATAGTCTAGTTTACTATGGTCCTGTCCCTCTGACCAGGGTAAACAAAGTGGTAATGTTGTGTATTGTATATACAGTATTTCACTTCAAAACAGTTTATTTCATTTAATTATACACAAGAGAAAAAAAATGTACAAACATTATTTTTCATTACATTCTTGTCATTTAGCAGATGTTGTTATCCAGAGCGATTTACAAGACAAGTAAGGGTTAATTGCGTTGCTCAAGGGCACACTGACAGATTTTTCACCTAGTCGGCTCGGGATTCAAACCAGCAACCTTTCAGTTACTGGCCCAACACTCTTAACCACTAGGCTACCTGCCACCAGATCAATTAACTTCAATACACTTATTCAAAGACATTCATCACACCACCATCTTTATCTGATATACACTGTGTACAAAACATTAGGAACACCTTCCTAATATTGAGTTGCATCCCCCCTTTATCCTCAGAAGAGCCTCAATTCATCGGTGCCTAGACTGTCCAAGGTGTTGAGTGTTCCACAGGGATGCTGGCCCAATGCTTCCAATTGTGTCAAGTTGGCTGGGAGTGGATCTCTACTCCGAATAGCTCGTTCCATCTCCTCCCACAGATGCACAATTGGATTGAGATCTGGTGACTCGGCAGACCACCGCAGTAAGATGAATTCACTGTCATGTTCTTGGAACCATTCCTGGACAAGCCTTGTGGAACGGGGCATAATGCTGCTGAAAAAATCTATTTGCAGATGGATACACTGCTGCCGTGAAGGGATACACCTGATTGGCAATGATTCTTTAGACATCCTGTAGCATTCAAACATTGTTCATCTTTTATCAAGGGGCCCAATGTGGGCCCTGAAAACACACCCCAGCCATCACACCACCAGCCTGCAATGCTGACACACGGCATGGATGCATACAGTGGTGTAAAGATCTGAAGTAAAAATTATTTAAACTACTTTAGTAGTATCTGTACTTTATATTGTTGACAACTTTTATTTCACTATATTCCTAAAGAAAAGAAAATATTTTTTACTCCATACATTTTCCCTGAAACCCAAAAGAACTCCTTACATTTTTTATGATTAGCAGGACAGAAAGTGGTCCAATTCACACACTTCTCAAGATAACATCCCTGGTCATCCCTAATGCCTCTGATCTGGCGGACTCACTAAACACAAATGCTTCGGTTGTAAATGATGTCCGAGTGTTGGAGTGTGCCCCTGGCTATCTGTAATATATATTTTTTTGAAGACAATTGTGCCGTCTGGTTTGCTTAATTTAAGGAATTTGAAATTAGTAATACTTTTACTTTTGATACATAAGTATATTTACAACCAAATATTTCTCAAGTAGTATTTTAATGGGTGACTCACTTTACTTGAGAAATGTTCTATTAAGGTATCATTACTTTTACTTAAGTATGACAGGTAATTTTTCCACCACTGGATGCATGTACTCGTGGTTTCCTCCATACCCTAGTCCTCACATCAGTGTGAAACAGCAGGAACTGGGATTCATCAGACCAGGCAATATGTTCCCAATTATCCAGTGTCCAGTGTTTTCATTCCTTAGCCCACTGCAACCGCAGTTTTTGTTTTGTTGAAAGGTAATGAGGATCATAATAAATACACAAAAAATACATCATTAAGGATCAGAGCTTTCACCTGGGTTCAGCTGGTCAGTCTATGTCATGGAAAGAACAGGTGTCCTTAATGTTTTGTACACTCAGAGTATGTTGTGTCTACCAGCTCATTCCCACAGAAAACTGCAGAGGGAAGCAGTACCACCCAGTCAACCATCAGAATCCACTGTGAGACGTGTCACAGAGGATATTCAACCCCAAGGGCAAATCCAAGGTCATCTCAATATCTTTACAGTAGAAGCTAACAACACTCACCAAAACTGACAAGGTGTACACTGATCAGTAAGAGAGGCTAACATTCTATAACGCTCCCTTTCCTCTGCACAGTGAGAAACAATAGGATAACAATGGAGTGTTCTATGCTTTATTCATTTGATTCAATTCAACGTTGCCAATTATTTAACGACATGAGAATTAAGTGGAGTGTCTAATCTTAGCTGGTCTGAGAAAACGTCTCTCCTTTATGTATACATTGGTGTCTTTTTAAATGGCCCAATCTGTAGAATCTCTTCTCACAGTCAGTGCAGTGATAAGGCTTCTCTCCTGTGTGTATACGTTCATGTCGTTTTAAGTTGCACAGTAGAGAGAAACTCGCCGCACAGTCAGAGCAGGAGTAAGGCTTCTCTCCTGTGTGTATAGTTTCATGTCGTTTTAAGTGGCACAGTACAGAGAAACTCGCAGCACAGTCAGAGCAGATGTAAGGCTTCTCTCCTGTGTGTGTTCTCTGATGGACTTTTAGCCTAGTTGATGTTGTGAAGCATTTTACACAATCAGAACAGGAGTAAGGCTTCTCTCCTGTGTGTGTTCTTTGATGAACTTTTAGCTCAGTTGATGTTGTGAAGCATTTTACACAGTCAGAGCAGGAGTAAGGCTTCTCTCCTGTATGTATATGTTTATGTGTTTTTAAGTGGCCCAGTCGAGAGAAACGCTTTCCACAGTCAGAGCAGGAGTAAGGCTTCTCTCCCGTATGTATATGTTGGTGTCTTTTTAAGTGGCCCAGTAGAGAGAAACTCTTTCCACAGTCAGAGCAGGAGTAAGGCTTCTCTCCTGTGTGTATACGTTCATGTCGTTTTAAGTTGCACAGTAGAGAGAAACGCGCCGCACAGTCAGAGCAGGAGTAAAGCTTCTCTCCTGTGTGTATACGTTCATGTCGTTTTAAGTTGCGCAGTAGGGAGAAACTCGCCGCACAGTTAGAGCAGGAGTAAGGCTTCTCTCCTGTGTGTGTTCTCTGATGAACTTTTAGCCTAGTTGATGTTGTGAAGCATTTTACACAGTCAGAGCAGGAGAACAGCTTCTCTCCTGTGTGCACTCTCTGATGAACTGTCAGAGCCTTGGATGTTGTGAAATTCTTCCCACCGTCCGTATAGGAATACCGATTCTCTCCTGTGTGTACTTTTAGGTGTACTTTTAGCTTTGATAGAATTGGGAAAATCTCCTCACAATGTGGGCAGTGGTGAGACCTCTTAGCTCTGTGATCTTCCTGTTGTTGATCTCTGGATGTAGAGGATGTCTCAACACGGTCTCCTGTGTGAACAACATCAGAAGAACCAGTCAGTTGGTGTGATATACATGTCAATCACATGTATTTTATGTAGCCCTTATTACATCAGAAATTGTCACAAAGTGCTTTACAGTAACCCAGCTTCAATCCCCAAAGAGCAAGCAATGCAGGTGTAGAAGCAAAGTGGCCATGAAAAACTCCCTAGCTAGCAGGAACCTAGGAAGAAACGTAGAGAGGAACCAGGCTCAAAGGGGTGGTCAGTCCTCTTCTGGCTGTACCGGGTGACATACGTATTCATATCAGTAGGCTGTACAATACAAAAGGGAATAAAACTATTCTAAACGTGGGTAAAAGTCGTGAAAATTATGAGCCATATCATCCTCCACTCATTATCACAAGGGTTAGTAACTGGCTGTATCACATCCGACCGTAACTGGGAGTCCCATAGGGTGGCACACAATTGGCCCAGCATCGTCCGGGTTTGGCCGGGGGTAGGCCGTCACTGTAAATAATAATTTGTTCTTAACTGACTTGCCTAGATAAAAAAGTTAAAAACATATATATATTTTTTTAAGACTAATTTCATAGAACTTTAAAACACTGTCAGTTTGTCTACTTCACTTCTTTAGTCTACTCTCTGATCACTCCAGATATCCCAGTGAATAAAACAAATGCTGGCAATACTGGTGTCAAACCATGCAAGTCTCAGAATGAAATAACATCTACCTTCTCATTGTAACAGTTCATCATGAAACAGTTACACTGCAACTTTTCATGCACAGTGATAAGTTGGAACGAACAACAAACGTAGTTAGATAGAACCTGCTCTTACCATTAGAAACAGGTTTCCCAATCTTCTCCTCCTCTTCTTCATCTTTAATGTTGACATTCAGCTCCAGTGTTTGACTGCAGTCTTCCAGCTTCACTGATGCCATCTCTGGATCCTGCAGTGCAAACTGGGCTCCAATGTCACAATCAGGACCCAGTGAATGTAGGTTTGGACATAGTGTAGAACGAGAGAGGCAGGCTGGGTTTGTCCTCACTATTGATGTTACCGGCCTCAGACTTACTTCTAGTTGTCCTGTAGTAACAATGAGAAACAGACAAAAAGTTATTGTCTTGACAGTTCTGGAACTTTCTTTATTCTCTATTAAAATATATTATATTTTTTCTTGTTCAATTATCTAAATCAGTGCTTGACTTGGACTGAAATAGTTGTCGATACTCATTTTGGGTGGCGGTACTGTTTATATTTAGATGCAGGAGCTCCACAATACTGTTGAGGTAATATTCTATAAGAACATGAGCTCAAGCAGTAGAAAATTGAGGTGCCGGTTCTCAGCTCCAGTGAGCTCCTGTCCATCTCATGTCAATAGATCAGGTAGGTAAGCATTGACAACAAAACATGAATTCTTTCAAATTAGACAAATTACCGACATAATCTGCCCGAGGATTCCAACAGGCCCCTCAGGCGCGACGTCCCCAGAAGGCCCATTCTGCTAACTGCGGCCTGCTACCTATCTAGAGCATATTGGGCTGTTAGTGGTCCAAGAAACTGGCCGATGGATCAGCTATACCCATTTTGCCAATTGTACTTAGACCCCTCTGCTACTTGAAACCCTACTAATTCCACGACTGGTCTATCGACTTTCCCCCATCACGACGTCCTTCTAAGGCCCTTATGCTAGCTTGCTAGCCCCGGCCTACTAACTTCTAGCCCCGGCCTGCTAACTGTCTAAATCGCTGTGTCCCCAGCCAGCCTAACCACTCACTGGACCCATACGATCACTGGGCTACGCATGCCTCTCCCTAATATCAATATGCCTTGTCCATTACTGTCCTGGTTAGTGATTACTGTCTTATTTCACTGTAGAGCCTCTAGCCCTGCTCAATATGCCTTAACCAACCATGTTGTTCCACCTCCCACATATGCGATAACATCACCTGGTTTAAACGTCTCTATAGACTATTTCTCTCTCATTAGTACTCAATGCCTAGGTTTACCTCCAATGTACTCTTCTTACCATACCTTTGTCTGTACATTATGCCTTGAATCTAAGCTATCGTGCCCAGAAACCTGCTCCCTTTACTCTGTTCCGAAAGTGCTAGACGGCCAGTTCTTATAGCCTTTAGCCGTACCCTTATCCTACTTCTCCTCTGTTCCTCTGGTGAGGTAGAGGTTAATCCAGGACCGGTAGTGCCTAGCCACTCCTACTCTCCAGGTGCTCTCATTTGTTAACTTCTGTAACCGTAAAAGCCTTGGTTTCATGCATGTTAACATTAGAAGCCTACTCCCTAAGTTTGCTTTATTCACTGCTTTAGCACATTCTGCCAACCAGGATGTCTTAGCCGTGTCTGAATCCTGGCTTAGGAAAACCACCAAAAAACCTGAAATTTCCATCCCTAACTATACTATTTTCCGCCAAGATAGAACTGCCAAAGGGGGCGGTGTTGCAATCTACTGCAGAGATAGCCTGCAGATTTCTGTCTTACTATCCAGGTCTGTACCAAAACAATTCGAGCTTCTACTTCTAAAAATGTACCTTTCCAGAAACAAGTCTCTCACCGTTGCCGCTTGCTATAGACCACCCTCTGTCCCCAGCTGTGTCCTGGACACCATATGTGAATTGATTGCACCCCATCTATCTTCTGAGCTCGTGCTGCTAGGTGACCTAAACTGGGACATGCTTAACACCCCGGCCATCCTACAATCTAAGCTTGATGCCCTCAATCGAACACAAATGATTAATGAACCTACCAGGTACAACCCCAAATCCGTAAACACAGGCACCCTCATAGATATCATCCTAACAAACTCGCCCTCCAAATGCACCTCTGCTGTTTTCAACCAAGATCCCAGCGATCACTGCCTCATTGCCTGCATCCGTAATGGGTCTGCCGTCAAACGACCACCCCTCATCACTGTCAAACGCTCCCTAAAACACTTCAGCGAACAGGCCTTTCTAATCTACCTGGCCGGGGTATCCTGGAATGACATTGACCTCATCCCGTCAGTAGAGGATGCCTGGTTATTTTTTTTAAATTATTTGACCCCCTCTCAATCAGAAAGATTTCTGGCTCCCAGGTGTCTTTTGTACAGGTAACGAGCTGAGATTAGGAGCACACTCTTAAAGGGAGTGCTCCTAATCTCAGGTTGTTACCTGTATAAAAGACACCTGTCCACAGAAGCAATCAGATTCCAAACTCTCCACCATGGCCAAGACCAAAGAGCTCTCCAAGGATGTCAGGGACAAGATTGTAGACCTACACAAGGCTGGAATGGGCTACAAGACCATCGCCAAGCAGCTTGGTGAGAAGGTGACAACAGTTGGTGCGATTATTTGCAAATGGAAGAAACACAAAAGAACTGTCAATCTCCCTCGATCTGGGGCTCCATGCAAAATCTCACCTCGTGGAGTTGCAATGATCATGAGAACGGTGAGGAATCAGCCCAGAACTACACGGGAGGATCTTGTCAATGATCTCAAGGCAGCCGGGACCATAGTCACCAAGAAAACAATTGGTAACACACTACGCCGTGAAGGTCTGAAATCCTGCAGCGCCCGCAATGTCCCCCTGCTCAAGAAAGCACATAGACATGCCCGTCTGAAGTTTGCCAATGAACATCTGAATGATTCAGAGGACAACTGGGTGAAAGTGTTGTGGTCAGATGAGACCAAAATGGAGCTCTTTGGCATCAACTCAACTCGCTGTGTTTGGAGGAGGAATGCTGCCTATGACCAAGAACACCATCCCCACCATCAAACATGGAGGTGGAAACATTATGCTTTGGGGGTGTTTTTCTGCTAAGGGGACAGGACAACTTCACCGCATCAAAGGGACGATGGACGGGACCATGTACCGTCAAATCTTGGGTGAGAACCTCCTTCCCTCAGCCAGGGCATTGAAAATGGGTCGCAGATGGGTATTCCAGCATGACAAGGACCCAAAACACACGGCCAAGGCAACAAAGGAGTAGCTCAAGAAGAAGCACATTAAGGTCCTGGAGTGGCCTAGCCAGTCTCCAGACCTTAATCCCATAGAAAATCTGTGGAGGGAGATGAAGGTTCGAGTTGCCAAACGTCAGCCTCGAAACCTTAATGACTTGGAGAAGATCTGCAAAGAGGAGTGGGACAAAATCCCTCCTGAGATGTGTGCAAACCTGGTGGCCAACTACAAGAAACGTCTGACCTCTGTGATTACCAACAAGGGTTTTGCCACCAAGTACTAAGTCATGTTTTGCAGAGGGGTCAAATATTTACCTCATTAAAATGCTAATCATTTTATAACATTTTTGACATGTGTTTTTCTGGATTTTTTTTGTTATTCTGTCTCTCACTGTTCAAATAAGCCTACCATGAAAATTATAGACTGATCATTTCTTTGTTAGTGGGCAAACGTACAAAATCAGCAGGGGATCAAATACTTTTTTCCCCTCACTGTAGCCCTTGGTTCACTCCAGACCTGTCTGCCCTTGACCAGCACAAAAACATCCTGTGGCGTTCTGTATTAGCATCGAATAGCCCCCATGATATGCAACTTTTCAGGGAAGTTAGGAACCAATATACACAGGCAGTTAGGAAAGCTAAGGCTAGCTTTTTCAAGCAGAAATTTGCATCCTGTAGTACAAACTCAAAAAAGTTCTGGGACACTGTAAAGTCCATGCAGAATAAGAGCGCCTCCTCCCAGCTGCCCACTGCACTGAGGCAAGGAAACACTGTCACTACCGATAAATCCACGAAATTTGAGAATTTCAATACGTTTTTTTCTACAGCTGGACATGCTTTCCACCTGGCTACCCCTACCCCGGTCAACAGCCCTGCGCTCCCCACAGCAACTCGCCCAAACCTCCCCCATTTCTCCTTCACCCAAATCTAGATAGCTGATGTTCTGAAAGAGCTGCAAAATCTGGACCCCTACAAATCAGCCGGGCTAGACAATCTGGACCCTCTCTTTCTAAAATTATCTGCCGAAATTTTTGCAACCCCTATTACTAGCCTGTTCAACCTCTCATATCGTCTGAGATTCCCAAAGATTGGAAAGCTGCCGCGGTCATCCCCCTCTTCAAAGGGGGAGACACTCTAGACCCAAACTGCTACAGACCTATATCTATTCTACCCTGCCTTTCTAAGGTCTTTGAAAGCCTAGTTACCAAACAGATTAGCGACCATTTCAAATCTCACCGTACCTTCTCCGCTATGCAATCTGGTTTCAGAGCTGGTCATGGGTGCATCTCAGCCACACTCAAGGTCCTAAACGATATCATAACCGCCATCGATAAGAGACATTCCTGTGCAGCCGTATTCATCGACCTGGCTAAGGCGTTCGACTCTGTCAATCACAACATTCTTATTGGCAGACTGAACAGCCTTGGTTTCTCAAATGATTGCCTCGCATGGTTCACCAACTACTTCTCCGATAGAGTTCAGTATGTCAAATCGGAGGGCCTGTTGTCCGTACCTCTGGCAGTCTCTATGGGGGTGCCACAGGGTTCAATTCTCGGGCCGACTCTCTTCTCTGTATACCTCAATGATGTTGCTCTCGCTGCTGGTGATTCTTTGATCCACCTCTACGCGGACAACACCATTCTGTATACCTCTGGCCCTTCTTTGGACACTGTGTTAACCTCTCTAGGGTAGGGGGCAGTATTTTCACGGCCGGATGAAAAACCTACCCAAATTAAACGGCCTACTACTCGGGCCCAGGAACTAGAATATGCATATACAGTCTTTAGAAAGTTGTTTAAGGCGTCTATGATGAACAGAGAGCGAACAGAGGAAGTTGGAAGTTGTTGACTCAGGAAGGTACTGGTGTTCATTGGCGCGCATTCACGTGAGTTAGCTGTGTTTCAAAACATTTTTCAAGACAATGGAATCGTCCGGTTGAAATATTGTTGAAGTTCTAAGTGATAAAGTCCCTAAAGATTGATGCTATACAACGTTTGACATGTTTGAACGAACGTAAATAGAACTTTTTTTACTTTTCGTTGTGACATTTTCCGCGTGCTTCCTACACTTGGAGTAGCTAACTGAACGCACTAACAACAAGGAGCTATTTGGACACAGATTATGGAGTTTATCGAACAAAACAACATTTATTGTGGACCTGGGAATCCCTGGAAGTGCCTTCTGATGAAGATCATCAAAGGTAAGTGAATATTTCTAATGCTATTTATGATTTTAGATGACTCCAAAATGGCGGGTATCTGTATTGCTTGATGTCTTTTTCTGAGCACAGTACTCAGATTTTGCAAAGTGTGCTTTCCCCGTGAAGCTTTTTTGAAATCTGTCACAGCGGTTGCATAAAGCAGATGTTCATCTATAATTCTTTGAATAACAGTTTAATATTTTATCAACGTTTATGATGAGTATTTTTGTAAATTGTTGTGCTGATTTACCGGCAGTAATGGAGGCAAAATATTTTCTGAACATCACGCGCCAATGTAAAATGGGGTTTATGGATATAAATATGAACTTGATCGAACAAAAAATGCATGTATTGTGTAACATGATGTCCTAGGAGTGTCATCTGATGAAGATCGTCAAAGGTTAGTGCATAATTTTAGCTGGTTTTCTGGTTTTTGTGACGCCTGTCCTTGCTAGGAAAATGGCTGTGCTTTTTCTTGTGTTGGAACTGTCCTAACATAATCTAACTTTATGCTTTCGCCATTAAGCCTTTTTGAAATCGGACAATGTGGTTACATTAAGGAGACGTGTTCCTTTAAAATGGTGTAAAATAGTCCTTTGTTTGAGAACTTTGAATTATGACATTTTGTGGTTTGGATGTGGCGCTCTGATTTTTCACTGGCTGTTGGATAGTGTGAACCGCTAGCCTCCCACCTGCCCAAGAGAGGTTAACTAACCTCCAGATGCCATTCAACTCCTTACGTGGCCTCTAACTGCTCTTATATGCAAGTAAAACTAAATGCATGCTCTTCAACCGATTGCTGCCCGTACCCGCCCGCCCATCCAGCATCACTACTCTGGACGGTTCTGACTTAGAATATGTGGACAACTACAAATACCTAGGTGTCTGGTTAGACTGTAAACTCTCCTTCCAGACTCACATTAAACATCTCCAATCCAAAATTAAATCTAGAACCGGCTTCCTATTTCACAACAAAGCATCCTTCACTCATGCTGCCAAACATACCCTCGTAAAACTGACCATCCTACCGATCCTCGACTTCGGCGATGTCATTTACAAAATAGCCTCCAACACTCGACTCAACAAATTGGATGCAGTCTATCACAGTGCCATCCGTTTTGTCACCAAAGCCCCATATACTACCCACCACTGCGACCTGTATGCTCTCGTTGGCTGGTCCTCGCTTCATACTCGTCGCCAAACCCACTGGTCTCTGCTAGGTAAAGCCCCGCCTTATCTCAGCTCACTGGTCACCATAGCAGCACCCACCCGTAGCACGCACTCCAGCAGGCATATCTCACTGGTCACCCCCAAAGCCAATTCTTCCTTTGGCCGCCTCTCCTTCCAATTCTCTGCTGCCAATGACGGGAACGAACTGCAAAAATCTCTGAAGTTGGAGACTCTTACCTCCCTCACTAGCTTTAAGCACCAGCTGTCAGAGCAGCTCACAGATCACTGCACCTGTACATAGCTCATCTGTAAATAGCCCATCCAATCTACCCCATCCCCATACTGTATTTATTTATCTTGCTCCTTTGCACCCCAGCATCTCTACTTGCACATTCATCTTCTGCACATCCTACCATTCCAGTGTTTAATTGCTATATTGTAATTACTTCGCCACCATGGCCTATTTATTGCCTTACCTCTCTTATCCTACCTCATTTGCACATGCTGTATATAGATTTTTGTACTGTATTATTGATTGTATGTTTGTTTATTCCATGTGTAACTCTGTGTTGTTGTATGTGTCGAACTGCTTTGCTTTATCTTGGCCAGTCGCAGTTGCAAATGAGAACTTGTTCTCAACTAGCCTACTTAAATAAAGGTGAAAAAAAAAGACAAACCCAAAATATCTAGCTATGTGGCTTTTAAAGAAGTTCACGTTCTTCACTTGGTTTGACACAAAAATAACAAATCAACCCTTTACCAAATGTGATAATACCTTAACAGATTTGTTACCTAGCATGGTATGACATGTTCTTTTGATATTAGGAAGTTTAAACCTGCTATTACATACCTGTAGTAATAAATAGAAACTGACACAAGGGTTAAGATCACAGTTCTGGAGATTTCTTTATTCTTTAGAATGGCGCCGGAAGAAATGGCAGCAGTTTTACGGGCACCAAACCAATTGCGCTGGTATGTGTTTTTTCCCGCGTTATTTGTAACTTATTTTGTACATAATGTTTCTGCAACCGTATCTTATGGCAAAAAAGATCTTCTGGATATCAGGACAGACAAAGATTTTTTCCACAACAAAGACGACACACAAGACATTCTCCAAACACCCCACAGGACCGACATCCCCGTTATTTGCAAGAGGAAGCGACGCAGGTACAGAGGACAAAGAGCCGGATGCCTGGTCAGGACCCGGCGAAGGTGACTGGGAAAGCTGCCGTTACTGTCAATACTACTCGCTAACGTGCAATCATTGGACAATAAATTAGACGAGGTACGATCACGAATATGCTACCAACGGGACATCAAAAATTGTAATATCCTATGTTTCACGGAATCGTGGCTGAATGACGACATGGATATTCAGCTAGCGGGATATACGCTGCACCGGCAAGATAGAACAGCACACTCTGGTAAGACAAGGGGGGGGGGGGGGGGCGGTCTGTGCATATTTGTAAACAACAGCTGGTGCACGAAATCTAAGGAAGTCTCTAGATTTTGCTCGCCTAAAGTAGAGTATATTGTGATAAATTGCAGGCCACACTACTTGCCTAGAGAGTTTTCAGCTATACTTTTCGTGGCTGTTTATTTACCACCACAGACAGATGTTGGCACTAAGACCACACTCAGACAGCTGTATAAGGAAATAAGCAAACAGGAAACCACTCACCCAGAGGCGGCGCTCCTATTGGCCGGAGACTTTAATGCAGGGAAACTTAAATCAGTTCTACCAAATTTCTATCAACATGTTAAATGTGCAACCAGAGGGGAAACAATTCTAGATCACCTGTACTCCACACAGACGCATACAAAGCTCTCCCTCGCCCTCCATTTGGTAAATCCAACCACAACTCTATCCTCCTGATTCCTGCTTACAAGCAAAAATTAAAGCAGGTAGCACCAGTGACTCGATCTATAAAAAAGTGGTCAGATGAAGCAGATGCTAAACTACAGGACTGTTTTGCTATCACAGACTGGAACATGTTCTGGGATTCTTCCAATGGCATTGAGGAGTACACCACATCAGTCACTGGCTTTATCAATAAGTGCATCGAGGACGTCGTCCCCACAGTGACTGCAAGTACATACCCCAACCAGAAGCCATGGATTACAGGCAACATTCGCACTGAGCTAAAGGGTAGAGCTGCCGCTTTCAAGGTGCGGGACTCTAACCTGGAAGCTTACAAGAAATCCTGCTATGCCCTGCGACAAACCATCAAAACAGGCAAAGCATCAATACAGGGCTAAGATTGAATCATACTACACCGGCTCCGACGCTCGTCTTATGTGGCAGGGCTTGCAAACTATTATAGACTACAAAGGGAAGCACAGCTGCGAGCTGCCCAGTGACACGAGCCTACCAGACGGGCTAAATCACTTCTATGCTCGCGTCGAGGCAAGCAACACTGAGGCATGCATGAGGGCATCAGCTGTTCCGGACGACTATGTGATCACGCTCTTCGCAGCTGACGTAAGACCTTTAAACAGGTCAACATACACAAAGCTGCGGGGCCAGACGGATTACCAGGACGTGTGCTCCGGGCATGTGCTGACCAACTGGCAGGTGTCTTCACTGACATTTTCAACATGTCCCTGATTGAGTCTGTAATACCATCATGTTTCAAGCAGACCACCATAGTCACTGTGCCCAAAACACAAAGGCAACCTGCCTAAATGACTACAGACCCGTAGCACTCACGTCCGTAGCCATAAAGTGCTTTGAAAAGGTTGGTAATGGCTCACATCAACACCATTATCCCAGAAACCCTAGACCCACTCCAATTTGCATACCGCCCAAACAGATCCACAGATGATGCAATCTCTATTGCACTCCACACTGCCCTTTCCCACCTGGACAAAAGGAACACTTATGTGAGAATGCTATTCATTGACTACAGCTCAGCGTTCAACACCATAGTACCCTCAAAGCTCATGCATGGCCAGGCACGACTCCAACACCATCATTAAGTTTGCAGATGACACAACA
Organism: Salmo salar; assembly: GCF_965601325.2. Classification (NCBI taxonomy): domain Eukaryota; kingdom Metazoa; phylum Chordata; class Actinopteri; order Salmoniformes; family Salmonidae; genus Salmo; species Salmo salar. Next base: position 30,139,692 of record NC_138307.1, on the reverse strand, counting down.
GTGGTAGGCCTGATCACAGACAACAATGAGACAGCCTATAGGGAGGTCGTCAGAGACCTGGCCGTGTGGTGTCAGAATAACAACCTATCCCTCAACGTAGCCTTGACTAAGGAGATGATTGTGGACTACAGAAAAAGGAGGACCGAGCACACCCCCATTCTCATCGACGGGGCTGTAGTAGAGCAGGTTGAGAGCTTCAAGTTCCTCGGTGTCCACATCAACAACAAACTAGATTGGTCCAAACACACCAAGACAGTCGTGAAGAGGGCACGACAAAGCCTATTCCCCCTCAGGAAACTAAAAAGATTTGGCATGGGTCCTGAGACCCTCAAAAGGTTCTACAGCTGCAACATCGAGAACATCCTGACTGGTTGTATCACTGCCTGGTACGGCAATTGCTTGACCTCTGACCGCAAGGCACTACAGAGGGTAGTGCGTACGGCCCAGTACATCACTGGGGCTAGGCTGCCTGCCATCCAGGACCTCTACACCAGGCGGTGTCAGAGGAAGGCCCTAAAAATTGTCAAAGACCCCAGCCACCCCAGTCATAGACTGTTCTCTCTACTACAGCATGGCAAGCGGTACCAGAGTGCCAAGTCTAGGACAAAAAGGCTTCTCAACAGTTTTTACCCCCAAGCCATAAGACTCCTGAACAGGTAATCAAATGGCTACCCGGACTATTTGCATTGTGTGCCCCCCCCCAAACCCTCTTTTTACACTGCTGCTACTCTCTGTTTATCATATATGCATAGTCACTTTAACCATACATTCATGTACATTCTACCTCAATTGGGCCGACCAACCAGTGCTCCCGCACATTGGCTAACCGGGCTATCTGCATTGTGTCCCACCACCCACCACCCCCTCTTTTACGCTACTGCTACTCTCTGTTCATCATATATGCTTAGTCACTTTAACCATATCTACATGTGCATACTACCTCAATCAGCCTGACTAACCGGTGTCTGTATGTAGCCTCGCTACTGTATATAGCCTGTCTTTTTATTGTTGTTTTATTTCTTTACTTACCTATTGTTCACCTAACACCTTTTTTGCACTATTGGTTAGAGCCTGTAAGTAAGCATTTCACTGTAAGGTCTACACCTGTTGTATTCAGTGCACATGACAAATAAACTTTGATTTGGTGCGTGCCTGCCCGGAACTTCCTGTTCCCCCACGACCACAGTGCAGCCACAGATAGAACAATGAGACAGATATTTCACCGGATGTATAAATGTGAAGCATCCGCTTAGCGTTTCCACTCACTACCAAATATGGTAGTGAGAGGAAGCCCGCTGGCCGGAAGTGGGAGAAGATGGAACGAGATGGATTTTGGCCGACATTCTGCAAATGTTCTAGTCGATGAAACATCTGATCTTAATACAGTTTTCTGTTCCCAAAACTAAAATCTGTTATGAACAGAGTGGACTGTTTTGTAGACTTTACCCTTTGCAAAAGTTATAAAAAATGGCTTTGTTTAGAAGGAATGTAAAGGTGAATTGAGTTATAGCACACGAGCGCTTCAGAGGAGGAATTGACTAACAGAAATATGCAGATGTGTGCTAGAACGTGCAAATAGGATCTCGGGAACTGGTGCTTGGCTTTGCCCGCGATGACTCATCTGTTCCCCATTGGAAACGACTGGTTGTGGTCTAACTTGTTTAGTTATAAAAAAATCTTTGGTGTAATCATCCTTGCATTCAGGGATTCCTGGGATGGCGCTACCCCATTATATGAGAAGGGCGGTGCTTAATTTGAGCCGGATCCTCCGGATTCACATTTGAGCCGGATCCACATGTACTCCATGTGTGTAACTTCTGTAAGGGGCTCAACACCACTGCTCCTGAGTGGCACAGCGGTCTAAGGCACTGCACCTTAGTACAAGAGGCATCACAACAGTCTCTGGTTCGAATCCAGTCTGTATCACATCCGGCCGTGATTGGGAATACCATACGGCGGCGCACAATTGGCCCAGCATCGTCCGGGTTTGGTACGGATAGGCCGTCATTGTAAATAAGAATTTGTTCTTTACCGACTTGCCTCGTTAAATAAAATATAACAAGTATAATATGCCATTAGGCAAAAGTCATGATAATGCATGCAATGCTTTATTATAAAGGTATTTTATTTAATGTGTTCTGGTACCTCAGAGACCCCCAGGTCAACCCTCTCAGGTACACTTTTGGTTCCAACACCTCCCAATTTACACAGTAAGCACTGGAGAAGTGGGTAGCTGCTGCTGCCTCCTCCGGGACACATCTTCTTTACATAGAGTTCATCAGGCTGTTGATTGTGGCATCTGGAATGTTATCCCACTCTTCAAAGGCCGTGTGAAATTCCTGGATATAGGAGGGAACTGGAACAAGCTGTCGTACACTTCGATCCGGACCATCCCGAACATGCTCAAAGGGTGACATGTCTGCGCATTGTCATGGAACATGAGGTGATGGTGGCGGATGAATGGCAGGACAATGGGCCTCAGGATCGTGTCATGGTTCGTTGTCTGTAGCTTATGCCTGCCCATACCATAACCCCACCATGGCGCACTCTGTTCACAACGTTGACATCAGGGATCCCCATTAGCTGCTGCCAAGGTATCGACTCAGCTACTCTTGTCCCCAGCACAAGGTGCACTTGTGTAATGATGATCATGCTATTTAATCAGATTCTTGATATGCCTCACCTGTCAGAAGGATGGATAATCTTAGCAAAGGAGAAATGCTCACTAACAGGGATGTAAACAAATTTATGCACAACATTTGTGAAAATAAGTTTGTCTGTCGGGAACATTTCGGGGATCTTTTATTTCACCTCATGAAAAATGGGACCAACACTTAACATTATTGCGTTTGTTTGTTCAGTGTAAACAGTATATATTTTTTAAATCATACAAACTATCAATAACAACATTTAAATTAAATCAGCCTGCTTTTCAGTTCTAATCAGGTCCCTACACAGGCTGAGAAGGATCCTGTAAGAGCGGAACATTTTCTGGCGACAGTAGTCGCAGTCTTGGAGGCCCAAAAACTTCTCAACTACAGATATAATGATGTCCAGCTTCTTGAACTTCATGTGCAGTACAATTAGTAACTGTGGCTATGAATACTAAAATATCCACCTTCTTCACAATAAGTGTATGCAGCTCACTTGATTGACGTACAACATTTGCAACTGATTGCGGTGCATCCACCACCATATCTTCAGAACTGTGGCCTCTTGCCCCTATAACTCTCTTCACCACCTCCACATAGGGTGAATGTACAGCAAATCTCCTAACAGGGCACTCTGGGAATTCAGGAATATGACCCCCTCCACAGTTGCAACATTTTACAATCACATAATCTTAAATAAAAAAATGTCCGTCTGCAAACACTTGACATGTGGCCAAACCTTTTGCATTTATTCCATTGCATCGGGTTTTACACCAACTCTCTTATGGGGTATCTTATATATCCCAGCTTTACATAGGGTGGTAGATACTCTTCATCAAACATCAATAATAGATATAAACTTTGTTCCTTTTTCACATTCTCCATACGGGTCAAGCGATGTGCATTTGAGTCCTTCTTCTTTGGGATTTGATTGGAGGATCGCATCCAACTTTTAGCTGCATACACCGCCACCTACTGTACTGGTGTGAGGGATTTCACAGCCTGCATACAATCAATTCATAGATACAGTAATTAATACAGAAATGCCTTGCCAACTATTAGCCCTCTAAAATAATGTGAAAAATGTTCTTGATTCGTGCAGGAGATTGTGACCTCCTCCTCAGACCAATTGTCATTACGCCCGAAACATTGTTCTGGGGACCAAAAGAGATATCTCAGTTTCAAAGTCTCAGCTTGGAAAGAAGAAGGCTTGTGAGGTACTGGTCGGTCACATGCAGGAACCAAACGTTAATGATGAATGAATTATGAATAATGAATAAGCTAAATCATTCAAATATAACTTGTATGTCTAAGCAGTATATAGGAGAACTAACGGTACTGTCCCGGCAGAGCTCCCGATCGAGGTGTACTCTGGTGCTTTATGTTTGTTGGAACCTCTCCAGCTTGCTGATAATAAAGAATGATTCATTTAAGTTTGACTGAGTCCCCTTGTGATGATTTTCCACAATAAAAACCCACCAGCCCATTCCACTATTTAACCCCATCTAGTCCTACACCAGACCACACCACTCAACACCCTCTGTAGCTGCTCTGCAGTAAATCCTCAATATCCCAAGTAATACTCTGCCGCGGCCACCACAACCTCTATTTTCTGTGACTTTCTATCCATTTCTGCAGTACAATTCACAACCATGGCTATACATTCTAAAAAGCCCACCTTGCTGAAGCACATATTATTCCCGTCACTCTCTCTTGGTCTCTGCCTACTCACAATAAAACTCTCAGGATCCCTCATCCTATACCCATCTTCCTCTACCACTCTCTTCACTGCATCAGCATACAACACTTTCTGTACTACTGTAACCCTGGCAAGCTATCTGCCTTTCTCTCACCTGACACTTCAGCTCTCCAGCCCCATTGGTTACCCCACAACTAACACACAGACCTTTCTCCACAAAACCACACATTCCTTCATCTCATGCTCTCCTGCACACTTTTCACATCTAGGCATCTCATGCCTACACACTGCTGCAACAGGCCCATAAACCTGACACCTAAAACACTGTAGTATTTACAGAACAAAAGCGCCCACGGGATAACTGACACTTCCTACCTTGACCATTCTTGCAGAGACTCTGCATCAAAACTCCACATGAGAATGTATTCTCCATTTCCCAAGGCTCTACACCGGATCTACGTCTCACCTAACGGTGAGCATCACAGACACCTGGAATCTTCCATTTCAACTGCTCCTCCTTAACACTTAAACCTAATCCCATTATCACTCCTTTCAATGCCGCCCTGTTCCGGAGAGCAATTCGAGTCACAATTATTGTCCCCAATCGCGAAATCCGGAGTGCCCACTGCCTCTGGATATACAATGGGGGGGGAAAGTATTTGATCCGCTGCTGATTTTGTACGTTTGCCCACTTACAAAGAAATGATCAGTCTATAATTTTAATAGTAGGTTTATTTGAACAGTGAGAGACAGAATAACAAAAAAATCCAGAAAAACGCATGTCAAAAATGTTATAAAATTATTTGCATTTTAATGAGGGAAATAGGTATTTGACCCCTCTGCAAAACATGACTTAGTACTTGGTGGCAAAACCCTTGTTGGCAATCACAGAGGTCAGACGTTTCTTGTAGTTGGCCACCAGGTTTGCACACATCTCAGGAGGGATTTTGTCCCACTCCTCTTTGCAGATCTTCTCCAAGGTTTCGAGGCTGACATTTGGCAACTCGAACCTTCAGCTCCCTCCCCAGATTTTCTATGGGATTAAGGTCTGGAGACTGGCTAGGCCACTCCAGGACCTTAATGTGTTTCTTCTTGAGCCACTCCTTTGTTGCCTTGGCCGTGTGTTCTGGGTCATTGTCATACTGGAATACCCATCCACGACCCATTTTCAATGCCCTGGCTGAGGGAAGGAGGTTCTCACCCATGACTTGATGGTACATGGCCCCGTCCATCATCCCTTTGATGCGATGAAGTTGTCCTGTCCCCTTAGCAGAAAAACACCCCCAAAGCATAATGTTTCCACCTCCATGTTTGACGGTGGAGATGGTGTTCTTGGGGTGATAGGCAGCATTCCTCCTCCTCCTCCAAACACGGCGAGTTGAGTTGATGTCAAAGAGCTCCATTTTGGTCTCATCTGACCACAACACTTTCACCAGTTGTCCTCTGAGTCATTCAGATGTTCATTGGCAAACTTCAGACGGGCATGTATATGTATTTTTGAGCAGGGGGACCTTGCGGGCGCTGCAGGATTTCAGTCCATCACGGCGTAGTGTGTTACCAATTGTTTTCTTGGTGACTATGGTCCCAGCTGCCTTGAGATCATTGACAAGATCCTCCCGTGTAGTTCTGGGCTGATTCCTCACCGTTCTCATGATCATTGCAACTCCACGAGGTGAGATCTTGCATGGAGCCCCAGGCCGAGGGAGATTGACAGTTATTTTGTGTTTCTTCCATTTGCAAATAATCGCACCAAATGTTGTCACCTTCTCACCAAGCTGCTTGACGATGGTCTTGTAGCCCATTCCAGCCTTGTGTAGGTCTACAATCTTGTCCCTGACATCCTTGGAGAGCTCTTTGGTCTTGGCCAGGGTGGAGAGTTTGGAATCTGATTGATTGATTGCTTCTGTGGACAGGTGTCTTTTTTACAGGTAACAAGCTGTGGTTAGGAGCACTCCCTTTAAGAGAGTGTGCTGCTAATCTCAGCTCGTTACCTGTATAAAAGACACCTGGGAGGCAGAAATCTTTCTGATTGAGAGGGGGTCAAACACTTATTTCCCTCATTAAAATGCAAATCAATTTATAACATTTTTGACATGCGTTTTTCTGGATATTTTTGTTGTTATTCTGTCTCTCACTGTTCAAATAAACCTACCATTAAAATTATAGACTGATCCTTTCTTTGTCAGTGGGCAAACGTACAAAATCAGCAGGGGATCAAATACTTTTTTCCCCCACTGTAAGAGAAACAATAAATCATTGAGTCCACTCCGAGTTACCTTCACCAATCTTGTTTCTCATGTTCTGAGAGTCCTTTAGGAGCCTTTTGGCAAACTCCAAGCTGGCTGTTATATGCCCTTTACTGAGGAGAGGCTTCCATCTGGCCACTCTACCATATAGGCCTGATTGGTAGAGTGCTGCAGAAATTGTTGTCCTTCTGGAAGGTTCTTGCAGCGCCACAGAGGAACTCTGGAGCTCTGTCAGCGTGACCATTGGGTTCTTGGTCACCTCCCTGACCAAGGCTCTTGGAGGATTTTCGATCATATCCTTGGACTAAAACGACTGACACTCAAATGCAAGCCTAACACCATGTGCAAAGAGCCTTTCGGTAATGTAGCACATTCAATAGTATCTCTGTCTCTATTCACTGTCAACTGCGTTTATTTTCAGCAAACTTAACATGTGTACATATTTGTCTGAACATGAGATTCAATGACGTGCTCAATGGGATTGAGATCCGGGCTCTTTGCTGGCGATGGCAGAACACTGATATTCCCGTCTTGCAGGAAATCACACACAGAACGAGCAGTATGGCTGGTGGCATTGTCATGCTGAAAGGTCATGTCAGGATGAGCCTGCAGGAAGGGTACCACATGAGGGAGGAGGATGTCTTCCCTGTAACGCACAGCATTGAGATTGGCTGCAATGACAACAAGCTCAGTCCGATGATGCTGTGACACACCGCCCCAGACCATGACGGACCCTCCACCTCCAAATCGATCCCGCTCCAGAGTACAAGCCTCGGTGTAACGCTTATTCCTTCGACGATAAACACAAATCCGACCATCACCCCTGGAGAGACACAACTGCGACTCGTCAGTGAAGAGCCCTTTTTGCCAGTCCTGTCCAGCGGCGGTGGGTTTGTGCCCATAGGCGAAGTTGTTGCCGGTGATGTCTGGTGAGGACCTGCCTAACAACAGGCCTACAAGCCCTCAGTCCAGCCTCTCTCAGACTATTGCGGACAGTCTGAGCACTGATGGAGGGATTGTGCGTTCCTGGTGTAACTCGGGCAGTTGTTGTTGCCATCCTCTACCTGTCCAGCAGGTGTGATGTTCGGATGTACTGATCCTGTGCAGGTGTTGTTACACGTGGTCTGCCACTGCGAAGACGATCAGCTGTCCGTCCTGTCTCCATGTAGTGCTGTCTTAGGCGTCTCACAGTACATACATTGAAATGTATTGCCCTGGCCACATCTGCAGTCCTCATGCCTCCTTGTAGTATTCCTAAGGCACGTTCACGCAGATGAGCAGGGACCCTGGGCATCGTTATTTTGGTGTTTTTCCAGAGTCAGTAGAAAGGCCACTTTAGTGTCATAAGTTTTCATAACTGTGACCTTAATTGCCTACCCTCTGTAAGCCGTTAGTGTCTTAACGACCGTTTCACAGGTGCATGTTCATGAATTGTTTATAGGTCAATGAACAAGCATGGGAAACAGTGTTTAAACTCTTTACAATTTAGAACTGTGAAGTTATTTGGATTTTTACAAATTATCTTTGAAAGACAGAGTCCTGAAAAAGAGATGTTTCTTTTTTGTTGTTGAGATGTCATGCTGCCCGTGCACCGAAGACATGGATGTCCATTATGGCAGCCCCCCGCACCTCTCTGATTCAGAGGGGTTGGGTTAAATGTGGAAGACACATTTTAGTTGAATGCATTCAGTTGTACAACTGACTAGGTATCCCCCTCTCCCATTTGGAAAGTATTTAGACCCCTTGACTTTTTCCACATTTTGTTGCGTCACAGCATTATTCTAAAATGTAGTAAATAAAACATTTCTCAATCTACACACAATACCCAATAATGACAAAGCAAACCAGTTTTTAGAAATGTTTTCACAAAAAAAAAACAGAAATACCTTATTTACGTAAGTATTCAGACCCTTTGCTATGAGACTCAACATTGAGCTCAGGTACATCCTGTTTCCATTGATCATCCTTGAGATGTTTCTACAACTTGATTGTTATCAACCTGTGGTAAATTCAATTGATTGGACATGATTGATTCGTAAAGGTCCCACATTTGACACTGCATGTCAAAGCAAAAACCAAGCCATGAGGTCGACGGAATTGTCTGTAGATCTCCATGAAAGGATTATGTCGATGCACAGATCTGGGGGAGGGCACCAAAACATTTCTGCAGTGTTTATTTTTTATTGAACCTTAATTAAACTAGGCAAGTCGGTTAACCTCTATGGGCTAGGTGGGACGCTTACCTACTCAACAGCCAGTGTAATCCCGTGGCGCGATATTCAAATACCTTAGAAATGCTATTACTTCAATTTCTCAAACATATGACTATTTTACACCATTTTAAAGACAAGACTTTCGTTAATCTAACCACACTGTCCGATTTCAAAAAGGCTTTACAACGAAAGCAAAACATTAGATTATGTCAGCAGAGTACTGTCATGACGTTGGCCTCTTTGAGTACAGGGAGGACAGTTGACCCCCTCCCCCTTGCACCATCCCCCAACCCACCTCCCCCCACCCAGGCCCTGTGTGAAGGGGTTGTAAAACCCTAAGAGGAGAATCTCTTGCCACATGGCCCATAGAGAGACACAGGAAATTCTTCCAACTCACAGAATTGGGGAGCCAAGCGACATTTGTGTTCTGGAGAAGGTATGGAAGACTGGTGAAGAATCCAGCTACGAACTGGTCCGCTTGGTACAATTTTGTGATACTCAGAAGAGACAATATAGCCATATTACCATAAAACGGTTTATATAATAGCCTCAGCTATGAGACTTGCATCCACATGGTTGTATAAAATGTATTAATAAGGATAAAGCTATTTGTAATACATTGAGATGCTATGTACTGATGTTAATGTGATAAGCTTGGTACAGAAATACAATTCTAACTCAGTCACCGGCACGCCCCCAGGGACACAGACAGGACCAGGCGTCATGTGACAAGCCTGTTCTATGTTCACTATAAAACCATACCCTGATTTACTTTCTAACAGACCAGGCCTCCACTCCATTGCGAGTTGGCCAATAGGTTTGACCATCCAAGTACTCTACTGAAAGTGAACTATACCACGTGGTTAACTTTTAGACTATTGATATCGACAGAATAAGAAGCAGTCTTTGATATTAATTAATAGTCTGCAGCTAGAAATTATATAATTTAACACGAAGACCGACGAAACATACATTCTATAACGACATTAATGAATGTCGCTTTGAAAGATCCATTCTAACCGAGAGAGAGAGGGAGAGAGAGCGAGAGAACGCGGACAAAACTCTCCAACAGAACGACGCTCCAACAAGGATCCCGACGACACACTGAGCGTAAATATATATTGATTGCAATTGTTCCCAAATGAGTGAGCGTTCATGTGCAAAGGTTTAGCATGTCAATTGTTAATATTAATGAACTCAACTGAACATTTTATGACCCATTGTTTAACAAGACACCAGCCAGGCCTGTTAGCCCACTAGGGCACATTACTCTACCAATTCTTTGTGACGATAATTACTGTTTGTATACTTTCTGTGAATTACTTAGTTTAGTAAATAAATGATTTTAAGACAATTGATGTATGGATGACTCTTAGTAAAGACTGGGTTCGTGCAGATACAACAATTTACGACATTTGGAATGAGACTGGACGCGAGGTAAAATACACCATTTAAACCAGAAGATAATCGGCCTATACTATAATAGAATATAATATATAAGGTTATAATATAGGAAAGTTATATTAGGAAATTATAACTTTGTAATCTGAATATTTTCCTTGGTGCCCCGATCTCCTAGTTAATTACAATTAAACGATGAATCAGTTTGATCGCGTGATAATAATTACAGGGAGTTAATTGATAAACATGTCTTCAGTTTAATGGTACCCCAAAGACACGACAGTACCCAGCCAGAAATAATCAGACACCCATTTTTCAAGCTAGCATATAATGTCACATAAACCCAAACCACAGCTAAATGCAGCACTAACCTTTGATGATCTTCATCAGATGACACCCCTAGGACATTATGTTATACAATACATGCATGTTTTGTTCAATCAAGTTCATATTTATATCAAAAAACTGCTTTTTAAATTAGCATGTGACTAGCATGTGACTAGCATTCCCACCGAACACTTCCGGTGAATTTACTAAATTTCTCACGATAAACGTTCACAAAAAACATAACAATTATTTTAAGAATTATAGATACAGAACTCCTCTATGCACTCGCTATGTCCGATTTTAAAATAGCTTTTCGGTGAAAGCACATTTTGCAATATTCTAAGTAGATAGCCCGCCATCACAGGCTAGCTATTTTGACACCAACCAAGTTTGGCACTCACCAAACTACTATTAGAAAAGTTTGATTACCTTTGGTGTTCTTCATCAGAATGCACTCCCAGGACTTCTACTTCAATAACAAATGTTGGTTTGGTCCCAAATAATCCATAGTTCTATCCAAATAGCGGCGTTTTGTTCGTGCGTTCAAGACACTATCTGAAGGGTAAATAAGGGTCACGCGCCCGACGCGTTTCGTGACAAAAAAATTCTAAATATTCCACTACCGTACTTCGAAGCATGTCAACCGCTGTTTAAAATCAATTTTTATGCCATTTTTCTCGTAAAAAAGCGATAATATTCCGACTGGGAAAGCGTGTTTACGTTCAAAGAGAGAGAAAATAAAAACATCTCGTGCCCTCGTCCCAGTCTGATGGTCCTCTGACCGGCCACTATCCAAACGCGCTAATGTTTTTCAGCCAGGGGCTGCCTCGATATCATTCAGCTTTTTCCCGGGTTCTGAGAGCCTATGGGAGCCGTAGGAAGTGTCACGTTACAGCAAAGATCCTCAGTTTTCAATAAACAGAGCCAAGAAGAACAAGAACTTGTCAGACAGGCCACTTCCTGTAAGGAATCTTCTCAGGTTTTTGCCTGCCATATGAGTTCTGTTATACTCACAGACACCATTCAAACAGTTTTAGAAACTTTAGGGTGTTTTCTATCCAAAGCCAATAATTATATGCATATTCTAGTTACTGGGCAGGAGTAGTAACCAGATTAAATCGGGTACGTTTTTTATCCGGCCGTGCAAATACTGCCCCCTATCCCCAACAGGTTAACACACAGGTCTGGGGTATTGGGGTCAAATTTGTGGAGCTTAACAAGGGTGATATATGTTCTCATTATCCAATTGTATTGCAACTATCTCAGGCGGGTGTTTATTGTCTGTCTCTTGAGCTTTAGAGGATACATTTTCACATTTACATTTTAGTCATTTAGCAGACGCTCTTATCCAGAGCGACTTACAGTAGTGAATGCATACATTTCATTTCATTTATTTATTTTATTTTTTGTGCTGGCCCCCCGTGGGAAACGAACCCACAACCCTGGCGTTGCAAACACCATGCGCTACCAACTGAGCTACAGGGAAGGCCTATCGGCCGATCGGATACCATACCTCAATACACTACATATCCGAAAGTGGACCTAGAAGTTCGTCCTTAAATATCTATTGGGAGCCCATCTGGACCTGCCTCTTTACCTCCCTTCAAATTGAAAATAGCATCAGATATTTCAACACCATCCAATTCCTTTTCCAGATCCAATTTAGTGTCTTCTGAACTAGAGGGAACATCAAGACCTAATTAGTTCTCAGGAGATTCAGAGTTGTAAAGTGTGTTGTAGTAGGAAGCAAATGTTTGGTTTATTTCTACAGGATCCATTAACAATTGTCCATGTTAATTATCAATTGCATTAATGGCTCTGGCTGAATTGAACTTCTTAATGCACCAGGCCAGCAATTTAACAGGTTTTTCACCTTGATCATAGGACTGTTTCAGCCTAGTTAAGCTGTTTGCAGCCTTTGGAGGTGGAAAGTTCTTCAAACTAAGCTTTAATGCAGCTGGTGGCCACACCAGATACTGACTGTTACTTTTGATTTTGACGAAAGGTCGACCGATTATGATTTTTCAACGCTGATACCGATTGGAGGGCCAAAAAAGCCGATACCCATTAATCGGACGATTTATTTTTTTATTTTATTTGTAATAATGACAATTACAACAATACTGAATGAACACTTATTTGAACTTAATATAATACATCAATAAAATCAATTTAGCCTCAAATAAATAATGAAACATGTTCAATTTGGTTTAAATAATGCAAAAACAAAGTGTTGGAGAAGAAAGTAAAAGTGCAATATGTGCCATGTAAAAAAGCTAACGTTTAAGTTCCTTGCTCAGAACACGAGAACATATGAAAGCTGGTGGTTCCTTTTAACATGAGTCTTCAATATTCCCAGATAAGATGTTTTAGGTTGTAGATATTATAGGAATTATAGGACTATTTCTCTCTATACGATTTGTATTTCATATACCTTTGACTATTGGATGTTCTTATAGGCACTTTAGTATTGCCAGTGTAACAGTATAGCTTCCGTCCCTCTCCTCGCTCCTACCTGGGCTCGAACCAGGAACACATCGACAACAGCCACCCTCGAAGCAGCGTTACCCATGTAGAGCAAGGGGAAACAACTACTCCAAGTCTCAGAGCGAGTGACGTTTGAAACGCTATTAGCGCGCACCCGGCTAACTAGCTAGCCATTTCACATGGGTTACACCAGCCTAATCTCGGGAGTTGACAGGCTTGAAGTCATAAACAGCACAATGCGAGCTGCTGGCAAAACGCACGAAAGTGCTATTTTGAATGAATGCTTACGAGCCTGCTGCTACCTACCACCGCTCAGTCAGACTGCTCTTTCAAATCATAGACATAATTATAACATAATAACACACAGAAATACGAGCCTTAGGTCATTAATATGGTAGAATCCGGAAACTATCATCTCAAAAACAAAACGTTATTCCTGTTACAATGCACAATCTTCAATGTTATGTCATAATTACGTAAAATTCTGGCAAATTAGTTCTCAACGAGCCAGGCGACCCAAACTGTTGCATATACACTGACTCTGCGTGCAATGAACACAAAATGACACAATTTCACCTGGTTAATATTGCCTGCTAACCTGGATTTCTTTTAGCTAAATATGCAGGTTTAAAAATATATACTTGTGTATTGATTTTAAGAAAGGCATTGATGTTTATGGTTGAAGCAACGTGTACCTAAGCGATTAGATGCAACGCAGGACAGGCTAGATAAACTAGTAATATCATCAACCATGTGTAGTTAACTAGTGATTATGATTGATTGATTGTTTTTTATAAGATAAGTTTAATGCTAGCTAGCAACTTACCTTAGATTCTTACTGCGTTCTCGTAACCCCGTGGAGTGCAATGTAAAGCAGGTGGTTAGAGCGTTGGACTAGTTAACCGTAAGGTTGCAAGATTGAATCGCTGAGCTGACAAGGTAAAAATCTGTCGTTCTGCCCCTGAACAAGGCAGTTACCCCACCGTTCCTAGGCCGTCATTGAAAATAAGAATGTGTTCTTAACTGACTTCCCTAGTTAAATAAAGATCTAAAAAAATAAAAAATATTAAAATCGGCGTCCAAAAATACCGATTTCCGATTGTTATGAAAACTTGAAATCGGCCCTAATTAATCGGTCGACCTCTAATTTTGACCCCCCCCCCCCCTTTGTTCAGGGACACATTACTCAATTTCTGTTAGTCACATGTCTGTGGAACTTGTTCAGCTTATATCTCAACTGTTGAATCTTGTTATGTTCATACAAATATTTACACATGTTAAGTTTGCTGAAAATAAACGCAGTTGACACTAAGAGGACGTTTCTTTTCTTGATGAGTTTATTTTTACCTTGTCAGCTCAGGGATTCGATCCAGCAACCTTTCGATTACTGGCCCAACGCTTTAACCATTAGGCTACCTGTACGTATTCATAAGAGTAGGCTGTGCAATACAAAAGGGGAATAAAAAACTATTAAAGTATCTCATAAGTCATGAAAATTATGAGGTATATCATCAACTCAACATCACAAGGGTTAGTAACCACACACTCATTCTACTGCAACTTGTCATGCACAGTGGGAAGTTGGAACAAACAACAAACTAAGTTAGATAGAACCTGCTCTTACCATGACTAACAGATTTCCCAATCTTCTCCTCCTCTTCTTCATCTTTCATGTTGACATTCAGCTCCAGTGTTTGACTGCAGTCTTCCAGCTTCACTGATGCCATCTCTGGATCCTGCAGTGCAAACTGGCCTCCACTGTCATTATCAGGACCCAGTGACTGTAGGTTTGGACTCAGTGTGGAAGGAGAGAGGCAGGCTGGGTTTGTCCTCACTGTTGATGTTACCGGCCTCATACCTGAGTCGGAAAGTGGTATAAGAGAAACGGACACAAAAATTATTGTCTTAAGTTCTGGCACTTTCTTTATTCTCTAAAAGTATATTTAATTTTTTCTTGTTCAATTATCTAATTTAGTGCTTGACTTGGACTGAAATAGTTGGCGATACTCATTTTGGGTGCCGGTACTGTTTACATTTAGGTGTAGGAGCTTCACAATACTTTTGAGACAATACTTAACCTATAGTAGATAAACGCATAAATGACTCAAAAACAATTTAGTACAAGGTTAGTTTGTTTCCGGCAGCACTACGTGCTATTTTCCTTAACCTTGTATTTCACTGTATTACTTCAAAAACCAATTGTATTTCCTGTTCACACCATAGTAACATTTATAAATAAAGACAGAAACAACGTGTCTGAGGATTAGTACACATGTAGAAAACCGATAATCATTACATTTAGCTTCAAAACAGTAGAGCAACCGTAAAAATTGTCTCGCTCTGCTGCACCCACACTGCCTGCACTGAAGTCTGTTGATGCAGATCGAGTGGCGCCGCCATTTTACCAGCTTGTGAATTTTTCCTTTCATGGAGCTCTATGAACAATTCCTTCGACTTCATGGCTTGGTTTTTGCTCTGACATACACTGTCAAACATGGGACCTTATATAGACAGGTGTGTGCCTTTCCAAATCATGTCCAATCAACTGAATTTACCACAAGTTGACAACAATCAAGTTATAGAAATATCTCAAGGATGATCAATGGAAACAGGATGCACCTGAGCTCAATGTCGAGTCTCCTAGCAAAGAGTCTGAATACTTATGTAAATAAGGTATTTCTGTTTTTAATATTATATAAATGTGAAAACATTTCTAAAAACCTGTTTTTGCTTTGTCATTATGGGGTATTGTGTGTAGATTGATGAGGAACATTTATTTAATCCATTTTAGAATAAGGCTGTAACGTAACAAAATGTGGAAAAAGTCAAGGGGTCAAAATATTTTGCGAATGCACTGTATGTATCCATATCAGTAGGCTGTTACCGTATGTATCCATATCAGTAGGCTGTTACCGTATGTATCCATATCAGTAGGCTGTTACCGTATGTATCCATATCAGTAGGCTGTTACCGTATGTATCCATATCAGTAGGCTGTTACCGTATGTATGCATATCAGTAGGCTGTTACCGTATGTATGCATATCAGTAGGCTGTTACCGTATGTATGCATATCAGTAGGCCGTTACCGTATGTATGCATATCAGTAGGCCGTTACCGTATGTATGCATATCAGTAGGCCGTTACCGTATGTATGCATATCAGTAGGAAGGGGAATACAAAAAGAGAATAAAACTATTCTAAAAGTATCTCATAAGTCAAGAAAATTATGACCTACATCATCCTCCACTCACTGTCACAAGGGTTAGTAACTACACAGACTCACTTCATATCATCCTCTACTCACTATCACAAGGGTTAGTAACTACACAGACTCACTTCATATCATCCTCCACTCACTATCACAAGGGTTAGAAACTACACAGACTCACTTCATATCATCCTCCACTCACTATCACAAGGGTTAGAAACTACACAGACTCACTTCATAGAACTTCAAAATACTGGCAGTTTGTCTACTTCACTTCTTTAGTCTACTCTCTGAACACTCCAGTGAATAAAAAAATGCTGGCAATACTGGTGTCAAACCATGAAATAATATTTACCTTCTCATGGAAACAGTTCATCATGAAACAGTTCTACTGCAACTTTTCATACACAGTGGGAAGTTGTAACAAACAACAAAATTAGATAGATAGAACATGCTCTTACCATGAGAAACAGATTTCCCAATCTTCTCCTCCTCTTCTTCATCTTTAATGTTGACATTCATCTCCAGTGTTTGACTGCAGTCTTCCAGCTTCACTGATGCCATCTCTGGATCCTGCAGTGCAAACTGGGCTCCACTTTCACAATCAGGACCCAGTGACTGTAGGTTTGGACTCAGTGTGGAAGGAGAGAGGCAGGCTGGGTTTGTCCTCATTGTTGATGTTACCGGCCTCATACCTGAGTCGGCAAGTAGTACAAGAGAGACAGAACCAAAAGTTATTTTCTTGAAAGTTCTGGCAAGGTCTTTATTCTCTATTAAATATATTATATTTTATATTGTTCAATTATCTAATTCAGTGCTTGACTTGGACTGAAATAGTTGCCGATAAACATTTTGGGTGCCGGTACTGTTTATATTTAGATGCAGGAGCTCCACAATACTTTTGAGCTAATATTTAACCTATAGTAGACAGGTGTGTGCCTTTCCAAATCATGTCCAATCAATTGAACTTAACCTGTTAGGGCTAGGGGGCAGTATTTGCACGGCCGGATAAAAAAACGTACCCGATTTAATCTGGTTACTACTCCTGCCCAGTAACTAGAATATGCATATAATTGTTTGATTTGGATAGAAAACACTCTAAAGTTTCTAAAACTGTTTGAATGGTGTCTGAGTATAACAGAACTCATATGGCAGTCAAAACCCTGAGACAAATCCTGACAGGAAACTGAAATCTGATGTGTGGATATCACTTCAAACATTTGCCATTGAAACACACAGGGGCTTGCGATTCATTTAGCACTCCCTAAAGCTTCCACTAGATGTCCCCAGTCTTTACAAAGTGGTTTGAGCCTCCTACTATCAAAAGTGACTGAAAGAGAGGAAGTTTACCTTGGTCACAGGGGATGGGCCATTACCATTGTGACATCGGCGCCCATGGGTACTCTCCCTTTTCGAAACGTTTTGAAAGACAATGCAACCGTCCCAATGGAATATTATTGAAGCCCTGTTTGAAAAAGCCCCTAAAGATTTATGTTATACAACGTTTGACATGTTTGAACGAACTTAAATATATTTTTTTTGCTCATTCCTGACGACAAGTCAGACGCACACGGTACATTTTCACTAGCCTTCGGAGCGCGCTAACACGATTGGGACATAAATTATTAACTTTTTTGAACAAAACTACATTTGTTATGGACCTGGGATTCCTAGAAGTGCCTTCTGATAAAGATAATCAAAGGTAAGGGATTATTTACAATAGTATTTTTGATGGTTGATCGTTCCAAGATGGCTCCAACATTTCTAGCCTAGACTTTTTTTCTGGGCATACCACGTCGTTTATTGCAAAGTGTGATTTCCCAGTAAAGTTATTTTTAAATCTGGCAAAGAGATGGCATTCAAGACATGTTAATCTATAAGTGTTTGAATGACAATATTACATTTTAACAATGTTTTCGAATAGTAATTTTGTAAATTGTAGCGCTGATCATCGGAAGCATTTGAGGGAAAAGTTTTTTCTGAACGTCATGCGCCGATGTAAAATGCTGTTTTCATATATAAATATGAACTTTATCGAACAAAAAATGCATGTGTTGTGTAACATGATGTCCTAGGAGTGTCATCTGATGAAGGTTGTCAAAGGTTAGTGCTGCATTTAGCTGTGTTTTGGGTATTTGTGATGCATGCTAGTTGCTTTGAAAATGGCTGTGTGATTATTTCTGGCTGGGTACTCTGCTGACATAATCTAATGTTTTGCTTTTGCTGTAAAGCCTTTTTGAAATCGGACAACGTGGTTCGATTCAGGAGAGGTGTATCTATAAAACGGTGTAAAATAGTCATATGTTTGAGAAATTGAAGTTATAGCATTTATGAGGTTTTGCATTTAGCGCGACGCGATTCCACTGGCTGTTGATTAGGGTGGGACGCAAGCGTCCCACTGGCCCAGACATGTTAACACAGGTTGACAACAATCAAGTTGTAGAAATATCTCAACAATGATCAATGGAAACAAGATGCACCTGAGCTCAATGTCGAGTCTCATTGCAAAGGGTCTGAATTCTTATGTAAATAAGGTATTTCTGTTTTTAATTTTTTATAAATGTGAAAACATTTCTAAAAACCTGCGTTTGCTTTGTCATTATGGGGTATTTGTGTGTAGATTGAGGAACATTTTTTATTTAATCCATTTTAGCGTAACGTAACAAAATATGGA
This sequence comes from Salmo salar, assembly GCF_965601325.2. Classification (NCBI taxonomy): domain Eukaryota; kingdom Metazoa; phylum Chordata; class Actinopteri; order Salmoniformes; family Salmonidae; genus Salmo; species Salmo salar. The sequence goes on along the minus strand of NC_138307.1, from coordinate 30,120,785 downwards.
AAAAGTCACGTGGTCTGAATACTTTCCAAATGGATGCATTCATACGAGTAGGCTGTGCAATACAAAAGAGGAATAAAACTATTCTAAAAGTATCTCATAAGTCATGAAAATTATGAGCTATATCATCCTCCACTCACTATCACAAGGGTTAGTAACTACACAGACTCATTTCATATCATCCTCCACTCACTATCACAAGGGTTAGTAACTACACAGACTCATTTCATATCATCCTCCACTCACTATCACAAGGGTTAGTAACTACACAGACTCATTTCATATCATCCTCCACTCACTATCAAAAGGGTTAGTAACTACACAGACTCATTTCATATCATCCTCCACTCACCATCACAAGGGTTAGTAACTACACAGACTCATTTCATATCATCCTCCTCTCACTATCACAAGGGTTAGTAACTACACAGACTCATTTCATATCATCCTCCTCTCACTATCACAAGGGTTAGTAACTACACAGACTAATTTCATATCATCCTCCACTCACTATCACAAGAGTTAGTAACTACACAGACTCATTTCATATCATCCTCTACTCACTATCACAAGAGTTAGTAACTACACAGACTCATTTCATATCATCCTCCACTCACTATCACAAGGGTTAGTAACTACACAGACTCATTTCATATCATCCTCCACTCACTATCACAAGGGTTAGTAACTACACAGACTAATTTCATATCATCCTCCACTCACTATCACAAGGGTTAGTAACTACACAGACTCATTTCATATCATCCTCCACTCACTATCAAAAGGGTTAGTAACTACACAGACTCATTTCATATCATCCTCCACTCACCATCACAAGGGTTAGTAACTACACAGACTAATTTCATATCATCCTCCTCTCACTATCACAAGGGTTAGTAACTACACAGACTCATTTCATATCATCCTCCTCTCACTATCACAAGGGTTAGTAACTACACAGACTCATTTCATATCATCCTCTACTCACTATCACAAGAGTTAGTAACTACACAGACTAATTTCATATCATCCTCCACTCACTATCACAAGGGTTAGTAACTACACAGACTCATTTCATATCATCCTCCACTCACTATCACAAGGGTTAGTAACTACACAGACTCATTTCATATCATCCTCCACTCACTATCACAAGAGTTAGTAACTACACAGACTAATTTCATAGAACTTCAAAATACTGTCAGTTTGTCTACTTCACTTCTTTAGTCTAGTCTCTGATCACTCCAGATAGCCCAGTGAATAAAACAAATGCTGGCAATACTGGTGTCAAACCATGCAAGTCTCAGTAGCATGAAATAACATCTACCTTCTCATTAAAACAGTTCATCATGAAATCCTGCCCTGCCTTTCTAAAGTCTTCAAAAGCCAAGTTAACAAACAGATCACCGACCATTTCGAATCCCACCGTACCTTCTCCGCTATGCAATCTGGTTTCCGAGCTGGTCACGGGTGCACCTCAGCCACGCTCAAGGTCCTAAACAACATCATAACCGCCATCGATAAGAGACATTACTGTGCAGCCGTATTCATCGACCTGGCCAAGGCTTTCGACTCTGTTAATCACTGTATTCTTATCGGCAGACTCAACAGCCTTGGTTTCTCAAATGACTGCCTCGTCTGGTTCACCAACTACATATCAGACAGAGTTCAGTGTGTCAAATCGGAGGGCCTGTTGTCCGGACCTCTGGCAGTCTCTATGGGGGTTCCACAGGGTTCAATTCTCGGGCCGACTCATTTCTCTGTATATATATATGATGTCACTCTTGCTGCTGGTGATTCTCTGATCTACCTCTAAGCAGACGACACCATTCTATATACTTCTGGTCCTTCTTTGGACACTGTTAAACCTCCAGACGAGCTTAAATGCCATACAACACTCCTTCCGTGGCCCCCCAACTGCTCTTAAATGCTAGTAAAACTAAATGCATGCTCTTAAACTGATCGCTGCCTATACCCGCCCGCCCGACTAGCATCACTACTCTGGACGGTTCTGTCTTAGAATATGTGGACAACTACAAATACCTAGGTGTCTGGTTAGACTGTAAACTCTCCTTCCAGACTCACATTAACTTCTCTAGGGCCGGCGGGACGAAATCGTCCCACCTACGTAACAGCCAGTGGAATCCTGTGGCGCGTTATTCAAATACCTTAGAAATGCTATTACTTCAATTTCTCAAACATATGACTATTTTACACAATTTTAACCTCTTACATCTAGACGTTCCGCTAGCGGAACACCTGCTCCAATATCCAATGATGGGCGTGGCGCGAAATACAAATTCCTCTAAAATCCGAAAACTTCAATTTTTCAAACATATGACTATTTCACAGCATTTTAAAGACAAGACTCTCGTTAATCTAACCACACTGTCCGATTTCAAAAAGGCTTTACAGCGAAAGCAAAACATTAGATTATGTCAGCAGAGTACCAAGCCAGAAATAATCAGACACCCATTTTTCAAGCTAGCATATAATGTCACAAAAACCCAGAAGACAGCTAAATGCAGCACTAACCTTTGATGATCTTAATCAGATGACACACCTAGGACATTATGTTATACAATACATGCATGTTTTGTTCAATCAAGTTCATATTTATATCAAAAAACAGCTTTTTACATTAGCATGTGATGTTCAGAACTAGCATACCCCCCGCAAACTTCCGGCGAATTTACTAAATTACTCACGATAAACGTTCACAAAAAACATAACAATTATTTTAAGAATTATAGATACAGAACTCCTCTATGCACTCGATATGTCCGATTTTAAAATAGCTTTTCGGTGAAAGCACATTCTGCAATATTCTCAGTAGATAGCCCGGCATCACAGGGCTAGCTATTTAGACACCCAGCAAGTTTAGCACTCACCAAAGTCAGATTTACTGTAAGAAAAATGTTATTACCTTTGGTGTTCTTCGTCAGAATGCACTCCCAGGACTTCTACTTCAATAACAAATGTTGGTTTGGTCCCAAATAATCCATAGTTATATCCAAACAGCGGCGTTTTGTTCGTGCGTTCAAGACACTATCCGAAAGGGTAAAGAAGGGTGACGAGCATGGCGCATTTCGTGACAAAAAAATTCTAAATATTCCATTACCGTACTTCGAAGCATGTCAACCGCTGTTTAAAATCAATTTTTATGCCATTTTTCTCGTAAAAAAGCGATAATATTCCGACCGGGAATCTGCATTTAGGTAAACAGACGAAAGAAAATAAAGCACGGGGTCGACTCGGGCACGCGCCTAAGCCTATTGTCCTCTGATCGGCCACTTGCCAAAAGCGTAAATGTGTTTCAGCCTGGGGCTGCCTCGATATCATTCAGCTTTTTCCCGGGCTCTGAGAGCCTATGGGAGCCGTAGGAAGTGTCACGTTACAGCAAAGATCCTCAGTCTTCAATAAAAAGAGCCAAGATGAACAACAACTTGTCAGACAGGCCACTTCCTGTACAGAATCTTCTCAGGTTTTTGCCTGCCATATGAGTTCTGTTATACTCACAGACACCATTCAAACAGTTTTAGAAACTTTAGGGTGTTTTCTATCCAAAGCCAATAATTATATGCATATTCTAGTTACTGGGCAGGAGTAGTAACCAGATTAAATCTGGTACGTTTTTTATCTGGCCGTGTCAATACTGCCCCCTACCCCCAACAGGTTAAGCATCTCCAATCCAAAATGTCATCTAGAATCAGCTTCCTATTTCACAACGAAGCCTCCTTCACTCATGCTGCCAAACCTACCCTCGTAAAACTGACTATCCTACCGATCCTTGACTTCGGCGATGTCATTTACAAAATAGCCTCCAACACTACTCAGCAAATTGGATGTAGTCTATCACAGTGCCATCTGTTTTGTCACCAAAGCCCCATATACTACCCACCACTGCGACCTGTATGCTCTCGTTGGCTGGCCCTCGCTTCATATTCGTCGCCAAACCCACTGGCTCCAGGTCATCTATAAGTCTTTGCTAGGTAAAGAACTGCCTTATCTCAGCTCACTGGTCACCATAGCAACACCCACCCGTAGCACGCGCTCCAGCAGGCTTATTTCACTGGTCATCCCCAAAGCCAACTCCTCTTTTGGCCGCATGTCCTTCCAGTTCTCTGCTGCCAATGACTGGAACGAATTGCAAAAATCACTGAAGCTGGAGTCTTATATCTCCCTCTCTAACTTTAAGCATCAGCTGTCAGAGCAGCTTACCGATCACTGCACCTGTACACAGCCCATCTGTAAATAGCCCACCTAACTACCCCATCCCCATATTGTTATTTATTTTTGCTATTTTGCACCACAGTATCTCTACTTGCGCATTATCACTCCAGTGTTAATGCTAAATTGTAATTAATTCCCCACTATGGCGTTTATTGCCTTACCTCACTAATCTTACTACATTTGCACACACTGCATATAGATTTTTCTATTGTGTTATTGACTGTACGTTCGTTTATCCCATGTGGAAGTCTGTGTTGTTTTTGTCGCACTGCTTTGCTTTATCTTGGCCAGGTCGCAGTTGTAAATGAGAACTTGTTCTCAACTGGCCTACCTGGTTAAATAAAGGTGAAATAATTTAAATAAATAAAACAGTTCTACAGCAACTTTTCAGACACAGTGGGAAGTTGGAACAAATAACTTAGTTAGATAGAACCTGTGCTTACCATGAGAAACAGATGTCCCAATCTCCTCCTCCTCTTCTTCATCTTTAATCTTGGCATTCATCTCCAGTGTTTGACTGCAGTCTTCCAGCTTCACTGATGCCATCTCTGGATCCTGCAGTGCAAACTGGGCTCCACTGTCACAATCAGGACCCAGTGACTGTAGGTTTCTACTCAGTGTGGAAGGAGAGAGGCAGGCTGGGTTTGTCCTCACTGTTGATGTTACCGGCCTCAGACTTAATCTGAGTCAGTCAGTAGTAATAAAGAGAAACGGACACAAAAGTTAGTGCCAGAACTGTCAAGACTTTCTTGATTCTCTAAAAATATGGTTTATATTTAGGTGCAGGAGCTCCACAATACTGTTGAGCTAATATTCTATAAGAGGAACATGAGCTCAAACAGTAGACATTTGAGGTGCAGGTACTCAGCTCCAGTGAGCTCCTGTCAAAGTCAAGCACTGATCTCATTTCAATAAATCTGGTAGCTAAGCATTGACAACAAAACATTAATTCACATTAGACAAAGTATACACTTTAAATTAGGCTACACAACTCAATGCACTTAATCTATAGTAGGTTTCCTGAATTCACATAAATTACTCAAAAAACATTTAGTACAAGGTTGCTGTATGTTTTAGGCAGCACTATGTACTATTTTCCTGAATAACCTTGTCTTCACTGTATTACTTCAATCAAAACCCAATAGTATTTCCGTTCACACCATAGTAGTAACATGTATAGATAGACAGAAACAACTGAATGTCTGAATGTTAGTACACATGTAGAAAACTGATAATCATTACATTTAGCTCCAAAACAGTAGTGCAACCGTAAAATTGTCTCTCTGCTGCACCCTCACTGCCTGCACTGAAGTACGTTGATGCAGACCGAGGGGGAACCGCCATTTTACCATCTCGTGAATTTTACACAAAACCAAAAACGACATGTAAAACGAACCCAGAAATCTCAAATAGATTGATCCTTTATGAAATTACCTTGACGAAATGATATACATCCACTCAGACTAACACAAAATATCTAACTATGTGACTTGTAAAAAAAGTGATCACGTTCACTCATGCGGTTTGACACAAGAATAGCACATAAAACCTTTATCAAAACGTCATAATACCTTGACGTATTTGTTACCTAGCATGTTATGACATGTTATTTCGATATTATAACGTGCTATTACATACCAGTAGTAATACATTTGAAACGGACACAGAAGTTGTCGTCTCGACTGCACAATTCTGACGTATCCTTTATTCTGAAGAATGATGCGCGCCTGCGCGGAAATGCCTTCTCCCCACTACCAGTTTCTAAACCCAGAGACGTAACAACGCGAGACTTCAGAGAACGCCTGTAAAACAGACCAAGCCGTGGTTTGAGAAGTCAATGAGAGAAGTGAATAATTCTGATACTTTTGCAGCGTTTAATGGGGATCCCAATAAATACCAAAAAGATTCCGTCGGCACACACTTGATACATGGCCATTATTTTATCAATTTCATAACTGTAGTGGTTAATTCACAATAGCTCTCACTGCGTATCTTACATATCCCAGCATCACATGAGTAGGTATTGGAAATCTTCCAGTACATATGTGTTCATTACACATTTTGTAGTCGTCAGCTGGATGAGTGCACTATATATGTGTGTCTAGGTCATTAGACATGCACCTGTCTGGGGAGTGACCATGACTGTTTATGTTTTAACCATTGCTATGGCTCTAATGTTTCCATGCCCTAATATGAAACCAAACTAAAATTAGTGCAAAGCAAAAAGATAATGGTGGCTAAATGCCAGAGGGGATAATCATTAACATAAAGAGGAGTTACTATGTGTGTGGCATAAGGATGAAACCTGTATAAAAAGTGTGTGCCAAGGCTAGAAAGTTAGTTGTTTTCATGAACCAGCAAGGCTGATATTACTCTGTAAGAGAGAGAGAGAGAGAGAGAGAGAGAGAGAGAGAGAGAGAGAGAGAGAGAGAGAGAGAGAGAGAGAGAGAGAGTTTGAGGCACCAATCTTGAATGTCATTGACTGACTAGAAAAACAGTCTGAGGGTGAGTTATTGGCAGATGTAATCACCAAAGTCTGAAAAATCAATAATTAAATCAATCAATATTACTGTCTGTTGAGCTGTATCTGAACAGCCAATTACATGTTTTGCTTTGCCTCAGGCGAGGTGACATCAGCTCACCTACTTTAAAATATGTCCACCCTGGATGACAGACCAAAAGGATAGCTGTAGATACATCAACTCTCCACAAGGAGGTGCTGGCCAGCCTATTGTCTTTTCTGATAGTGGATATAAGGTTGAAGATATCATGTCGTTTCAAAGGTACAAATTCAACATATATTCAACCTATTTATACAAGGTTTAACAATGTTGAAAATTGGTTAAAATGATGCCATAATCCTGTGGTTGAACCTCAAAACAACAGTTTTTGCAAATCCAATGTACAGTATTCTACACGTACATTCCACGTCACAATACGTTGACAAATTATGTTGAAACAACGTTGATTCAACCAGTTTGTGCCCAGTTGGCACCTTGTCAGTTGTGCTGTGTTTTGTTAGGTTCTACTGAAAGATATTAACTTGGATTTGCCCTTAGGGTTGAATACCCTCTGGCTTCTGACAATTAAACAATTTGTGGTGAGAACCAATATAGATAATTAGATATGATATTGATTTTGTTTGATATAGATATGAGCAAGGCATATTGTGATATTGGTTTATCCTTGCTGTTAACCTACATTTTTATGTATAGTAGAACAGCCTATGTGACTGTTGCTGCAGGCTCAAAACCTTCTCAATTTAGCATAGTTAACTGATGGACCATGGGCTATCAATTGATTCCTATTGTATTCAAACTGTTTAGGTATGTTAGACACCCAGAACAATCACACTTGTCCCAATGAGCATTCAGCATCAGTTTTCTGGACTTCACAAAGCCATGGAAGTGAAGTGTAGACAGTTGCATTGTAATTCATTGAAATAGATATGTTCTCAGTGGAGGCTGAGAGGAGGATGGCTCATAATAATGGCTAGGACGGAGCGAATGGAACGGCATCAAACACCTGGAAACCATGGAAACCATGTGTTTGTATTTGATACCATTCCAACCATTATCACCAGCCTGGCCTCCCCAATTAAGGTGCCACCAACCTCCTGAGTTTGGTATCCATATCAGTTTGAAAAAATCCTACTGTTATTGATATATATATATTCCATATTGGTGCCCATCACTTAAAACAATGTAGTCTGACAGTTGTCTGGGTGGTACTGCTTCCCTCTGCACTTTCTGTGGGAATGAGGTTGTAGACAACATGTATCATATAGAGATGGTGTGATGATCAGTTTTCTGTGGGAATGAGTTAGTAGACACAACATGTATCAGATAGAGATGATGTGATGATCAGTTTTCTGTGGGAATGAGTTAGTAGACACAACATGTATCAGATAGAGATGGTGTGATGATCAGTTTTCTGTGGGAATGAGTTAGTAGACACAACATGTATCAGATAGAGATGGTGTGATGATCCGTTTTCTGTGGGAATGAGTTAGTAGACACAACATGTATCAGATAGAGATGGTGTGATGATCAGTTTTCACCACTAGTTTGGGATAATTTTTTACTACTAAATTACTATTTCTTTAATTATAAACAAGCTGTGAAATGACTGATTACATGTGTTTATTAAATTGTATTTTCAAAACTACATTTGTTATGTTAGTCATTGATAATAAATATGTTTGGAAAACAACATTCAAGCCAACTAAATTGATCTGTCAATGAAAAATAAAGTTTGTATATGAATTTGTGCTGATCAAACTCTTCTTCACTTTTGTGTAATGAATTACAAAAAATGATGTTTCAAGTGACATATTTATTGTTTTTCTGAAGCTGAACAAGACAGGAAGTTGAAATGAAAGTCCCATGTGGCTCAGTTGGTAGAGCATGGTGTTTGCAATGCCAGGGTTGTGGGTTTGATTCCCATGGGGGACCAGTACGGAGAAAAAAATGTATGAAATGTATGCATTCACTACTGTAAGTTGCTCTGGATAAGAGCGTTTGCTAAATGACTAAAATGTAAATGTAAAATGTTTTAAGTTCCTGGGCCTACACATCACAGACAAACTGAAAAGGTCCACCCACACAGACAGTGTGGTGAAGAAGGCGCAACAGCGCCTCTTCAACCTCAGGAGGCTGAAGAAATTTGGCTTGTCACCCAAAACCCTGGCAAACTTTTACAGATGCACAATTGAGCATCCTGTCGGGCTCTATCACAGCCTAGTACGGCAACTGCACTGCCATCAACCGCAAGACTCTCCAGAGGGTGGTGAGGTCTGCACAACGCATCACCAGGGGGGAAACTACCTGCCCTCCTTGACAGCTACAGCACCCAATGTCACAGGAAGGCCAAAAAGATCATCAAGGACAACAACCACCCGAGCAACTGCCTGTTCACACCGCTATCATCCAGAAGGTGAGGTCAGTACATGTGCATCAAAGCTGGGACCGAGAGACTGAAAAACAGCTTCTATCTCAAGGTCATCAGACTGATAAACCGCAATCACTAACTCAGAGAGGCTGCTGCCTACGTTGAGCCCCAGTCACTGGACACTTTAATAAATTAATCACTAGTCACTTTAAACAATGCCACTTTAAATAATGCCACTTTAATCATGTTTACATATCTTACATTACTCATATCACCTGTATATACTGTATATTATACCATCTATTGCACCTTGTCTATGCCGCTCGGCCATCGGTCATCCATATACTTATTTGTACATATTCTCATTCACCCCTTTAGATTTGTGTGATATAGGTAGTTGTTAAGGAATTGGTAGATTACTTGTTAGGTATTACTGCACTGTCGGAACTTGAAGCACAAGCATTTCGCTAACATCTGCTGACCATGTGTATGTGACCAATAAAATGTGATTTGATTTTAGCATCACAAAGCTAAATCTGACCTATTCTCTAACATGTTTTTTCAGCATAATCAGCTGTGAGCCCTGCTAGAGTACTGTAACTTTATTGATCTACTGAATCATTGTAGTTTTGGGGGGGTTATCTTTACAGTAAATATAATGCTTTTGTTTAATTCATGGAATTAAAAATAATACATGTTTATTGATCTACTCAATACATGTCACGACACCAGTATACATTGGGACAAGCCAATTTGCTAGTCACCAATATTCTCTAAATCAAATCAGCGATGACTGTTTAACAGTCTTATGGCCTGGAGATAGAAGCAGTTTCATTCTCTCTATCCCAGCTTTGATGCACCTGTACTGTCTCCGCCTGATAGATGGTAGCAGGGTGAACAGGCCGTGTCTCTGGTGGCTGAGATTCTTGATGATTTTCTTGGCCTTCCACAGAGATCATCTACAATGCATATGTAATGGGTTGAAAAACTTAGACACTAAAACAGACAGCTCTTTAGTTTTTTAAACCAAGTTTTATTAGTGTAGCTAATCAATCTCACTTTTTATATTCTACATGCTTTAGCAGTAGTTAGTCCATCAGTACAATAGATGTCGCTGTTGCACTGTGGTAGTGGGGGACAGGAAGTTCCGGTTTGGCGCGCACCATTCTTCATAATAAAGAAAACACCCGAACTGTGCTTTCCGTTTCTCTTTATTACTACAGGTATGTAATAGCACGTTTAAACTGCCTAATATTGAAAGAACGTCATAACATGTTAGATAACAAATCCGTCAAGCTATTGGCGCGGCAGGTAATCTAGTGGTTAGAGCGTTGGGCCAGTAACCGAAAGGTTGCTGGATTGAATCCCCGAGCTGACAAGGTAAAAACATGTCGTTCTGCCCCTGAACAAGGCAGTTAACGCACTGTTCCCCCGTAGGCCGTCATTGTAAATAATGTGTTCTTAACTGACTTGTCTAGTTAGATAACGGTAAAATAAAATCATGTTTGGGAAAGGTTTTGTCTTATTTTCTTGTCCACCCGAATGAGCGAAGAACGTGATAAAAAAATATGTTACAAGCACACGGAGCGGTGTCCACCACACGTTTTCAATTGTGAGGCTTTCCAGGTTCACACTCTGGGTTTCGCCTGGGGATGTTCTGTACAAAAACGTCGTGGAAAGTTGCAGATAGAAATGCTGTGAATAGAACTGACATTATTCATTGGAATCAGAGGCATGTTTGTTCTACATAATACATTTCTATCTGAATGTGTCCAACGTCTCCGTCCTCCTCCTGGAAGCAGCCCTGATATTCGCTTGTCCCTACCTATGTGAAACTAGCCACAATAACGATTAGCCACAATAGTAGAATTTGTATTGAAAGCAATGCAAACTGATACAAATGAATGGAATCGTGTAATATTTGGACTAAATAACGCTAAACATGGTTGCAGTGTTACTTAACTTAAAATGAATTACAATAATTCATTCATTTGAAAATAAACAGAACAAACGTTTGAAATCCCACTGTGGATGTTATAGACCACATAATTGCGTTGGAGACATTTTTATATGAACTTATGAAACGGGTTGGATTGTGCACCCATATAACGGTGACACCCACAGAATACAATTACCAAGAGTTAACACAAATTAATATCTTAGCTCTTATTGCAGGACTTGGACTGTGAAAAATCACCTTCCCAGTCAGTCTATTGCAGGGTTACTCCAGTACTATTTGAGAAGGTCCAGTCACACACATTTCCTAGGTGGCAAAGGTCCAGATGGATATTGTTATTTGTTGGCGTAGTAACAAACCCCTAACTTGCAACCCATACGACCCCAAACTGTTCACAACCCTCTTGTTGGTGGAGAAAATATTTAGCAGTTTTAAAGGTAATATCCCATAACTCTACGCATTTTGTGATGCGGCCGAGATGGGTTTTTTGGCTGTTTTGAAGCAAATTTCCTGCAATTCGACACGTTTCCATTTCTGTGTGTTTATATGATACCAGGGTTCGAAGCCCAACCAAAAAATTATTATGTGTATATTTTTGGGGCACCCGAGGTCCGTATTGATCCCGTTCAGTTGCAGTCCGCCAGTTGAGCATGGAGGGTCTTTTGTTTGTGTTGGACATTCATATTGCACTCTACAGCCTTATCTATGGATTGTTCAGCCTACTCAGTGACACCCACAGAACACAACTATGTAGAGTTTACACAAATATTAGCATTTCTGCTCTATTGCAGGACTCTGAAACCACTGTTGTCCGGGAGTTTAACCCTGTCAGCTAAATTGTCATGATAATCAGTGGTTTAAAGTTTCTCTGTACATTTTTGAAGAGTTGATCATAGCAAAATATTAATACTTCTGCATTTCCCGCTGTGTAAACGCATTGATTCTCATTGCCAATAGGCTCAGGGTAACTCCTGATAAAGTTGGGTAGCTGATGGGCCTTTTCAGCGCTTAAATAGACTAAATGATTAGTCACAGGAACCAGGACTAATAAAGCCAATGCAACTGCCTGTTTTACAAACGCTAGGCCTACCACATGGATGGACATTCATAAAATTCCATTGCAGATCGGCACTGTAGGATACACCCTAGTAAGGACGGACGGACCGACTCCGACTTCTTTTGGATGTAATTTTTTGACTTGGCCCAAACATTAAACCGAACCAAATCGGAACCAATCACTCAGACATCATTAGGCAGGTTTCCATTGACTCGGGTGCATTCGACAAAAGTAATGTGGCTAAAATACGGTGAAGACACTATTATTCAGGAAAAAAGTACTTAGTGATGCCTAAAACATACTGCAATGTTTTTTTGTCATTTATGCATTTATGTAAATTCAGGAAATCTACTATAGATTAAGTTCACTTAAGTTTTGTAGCTTAATTTAAAGCATGTACTTTCTGTCTAATGTGAATTAATTAATATTTTGTTGCCAATGCTTAGCTACCAGATCTATTGAAATGAGATCAGTGCTTGACTTGGACAGGAGCTCACCGGAGCTGAGAACCGTCAACTCAAATGTCTACTGTTTGAGCTCATGTTCCTCTTATAGAATATTAGCTCAACAGCATTGTGGAGCTCCTGCACCTAAATATAAACAGTATTTTTAGAGAATAAAGAAAGTGCCAGAACTGTCAAGACTAACTTTTGTGTCCGTTTGTCTTCATTACTACTGGCCGACTCATTAAGTCTGAGGCTGGTAACATCAACAGTGAGGACAAACCCAGCCTGCCTCTCTCCTTCCACACTGAGTCCAAACCTACAGTCACTGGGTCCTGATTGTGACAGTGGAGCCCAGTTTGCACTGCAGGATCCAGAGATGGCATCAGTGAAGCTGGAAGAATGTAGTCAAACACTGGAGCTGAATGTCAACATTAAAGATGAAGAAGAGGAGGAGAAGATTGGGAAATCTGTTTCTCATGGTAAGAACAGGTTCTATCTAGGTTTGTGTTATTCATTCCAACTTCCCACTGTTCATGAAAAGTTGCTATGAAGTTGCAGTAAGTCTATTGCAGGGATACTCCAGTACTATTTGAGAAGGTCCGGTCACATAAATGTCCTAGGTGGCAAAGGTCCGGATGGATATTGTCATTTGTTGGCGTAGTAACAAATCCCTAAATTGAAACCCATACGACCCCATCGAATCCCCGAGCTGACAAGGTAAACATTTGTCGTTCTGCCCCTGAACAAGGCAGTTAACCCACTGTTCCCTGGTAGGCCGTCATTGTAAATAAGAATTTGTTCTTAACTGACTTTCCTAGTTTAATAAAGGTTAAATAAAAAAATGAAAATATTTGACCTGTATGGAGAATGTGAAAAAAGGAGCAAAGTTCATATCTATTATTGATGTTGGATGAAGAGTATCTACCACCCTATGTAAAGCTGGGATATATAAGATACCCCATAAGAGAGTTGGTGTAAAACCCGATGCAACGGAATAAATGTTAAAGGTTTGGCCACATGTCAAGTGTTTGCAGACGGAAGGAATATGTTAAGAGTGAATGTAAAATGTTGCAACTGTGGTGGGGGTCATATTCCTGAATTCCCAGAGTGCCCTGTTAGGGTGAAAGAGGTTGAGGTGTCAAGGATCAGGACTGTACAGCAAATCTCCTATGTCCACTCCCGGCCAGTGGCCTTCCTCTCACTACCATATTTGGTAGTGAGTGGAAACGCTAAGCGAATGCTTCACATTTATACATCCGGTGAAATATCTGTCTCATTGTTCTGTGGCTGCACTGTGGTAGTGGGGGAACAGGAAGTTCCAGGCAGGCATGCAACATTCTTCAGAATAAAGAAACGCCAGAACTGTTATGTGAAGAAGATAACCTTTGTATCTGTTTCTGTTTATTACTACAGGTATGTAACAGCAGGTTTAAACTGTCTAATGTTGAAAGAACATGTCATACCATGCTAGATAATATCCGTTCAGGTATTATCACGTTTGGTAAAGTTTTGATGTTTCATTTTTGAGTCAAACCAGGTGATTGTGATCAACTATTTTACAAGTCACATAGCTAGAAGCTTTGGGTTTGTCTGAATGGATGTACATCATTTCCTCAAGGTAATTTGAATAAAGAATACATTTGAGATTTCTGAGTATGTTTAGCATGTTATTAGTTTTGTGTAAAATTCACGAGCTGGTAAAATGGTGCTGTCCACTCTGTCTGCGCCAACGGGCTTCAGTGCAGGTGCAGAGAGACAATTTCACGGTCACACTACAGTTTTGAAGCTAAATGTAATGATTATCAGTTTTCTACATGTACACTAATATTCAGACACATTCAGTTGTTTCTATATTTATCTATAAATGTTACTATGGTGTGAACAGAAATACTATTGGTTTTGATTGAAATAATACAGCGAAGACAAGGTTATTAAGGAAAATAGCACATAGTGCTGCCTAAAACAATGTGAATTTGGGAAATCTACTATAGTTTAAGTGCACTTACATTGTGTAGCTTAATTTATGTTGTGTAGACTAATTTTAAAGTGTGTACTTTGTCTAATATGAATTAATTAATGTTTTGTTGTCAATGCTTAGCTACCAGATCTATTGAAATGAGATCAGTGCTTGACTTGGACAGGAGCTCACCGGAGCTGAGTACCTGCACCTCAAATGTCTACTGTTTGAGCTCATGTTCCTCTTATAGAATATTAGCTCAACAGTATTGTGGAGCTCCTGCACCTAAATATAAACAGTACCGGCACCTATTTCAGTCCAAGTCAAGCACTGAATTAGATAATTGAACAAGAAGAAATATCATATATTTTTGGAGAATAAAGAAAGTGCCGGAACTGTCAAGACTAACTTTTTGTGTCTGTTTGTCATTGTTACTACAGGACGACTAGAATTTAGTCTGTGGCCGGTAACATCAATAGTGAGGACAAACCCAGCCTGCCTCTCTCATTCTACACTATGTCCAAACCTACATTCACTGGGTCCTGATTGTGACAGTGGAGCCCAGTTTGCACTGCAGGATCCAGAGATGGCATCAGAGAAGCTGAAAGACTGCAATCAAACACTGGAGCTGAATGTCAACATTAAAGATGAAGAAGAGGAGGAGGAGATTGGGAAATCTGTTAGTCATGGTAAGCACAGGTTCTATCTAACTTAAGTTTGTGTTATTCATTCCAACTTCCCACTGTGTATGAAAAGTTGCAGTAGAACTGTTTCATGATGAACTGTTTCAATGAGAAGGTAAATATTATTTCATTCTACTGATACTTGCATGGTTTGACACCAGTATTGCCAGAATTTGTTTTATTCACTGGGTTATCTGGAGTGTTCAGAGAGTAGACTAAAGAAGTGGAGTAGACAAACTGCCAATGTTTTAAAGTTCTATGAAATGAGTCTGTGTAGTTACTAACCCTTGTGATGGTGAGTGGAGGATGATATGAAATGAGTCTGTGTAGTTTCTAACCCTTGTGATAGTGAGTGGAGGATGATATGAAGTGAGTCTGTGTAGTTACTAACCCTTGTGATAGTGAGTGGAGGATGATATGAAATGAGTCTGTGTAGTTACTAACCCTTGTGATAGTGAGTGGAGGATGATATGGCTTATTTTCATGACTTTTGCCCCTTTTTAGCTTTCAACTCTTATCCACTTTTAGAATAGTTTAATTCCCCTTTTGTGTTGTACAGTCTACTGATATGAATAAATATGTCACCCGGTACAGCCAGAAGAGGACTGGCCCCCCTTTGGGCCTGGTTACTCTCTGTTTCTTCCAAGGTTCCTGCTTTCTAGGGAGTTTTTCCTAGCCACTGTGCTTCTACACCTGCATTGCTTGATCTTTGGGGTTTTAGGCTGGGTTACTGTAAAGCACTTTGTGACAACTGCTGATGTAAAAAGGGTTTATAAAATACATTTGATTGACATGGACAGTACCAGACAAAGGTTTGGACACACCTACTCATTACAGGGTTTTTCTTAATTTTTACTTTTTTCTACATTGTAGAATAATAGTGAAAACAAACTTTTAAATAACACATGTGGAATCATGTAGTAACCAAAAAAGTGTTAAACAAATAAAAAAATATTTTATATTTGAGATTCTTCAAAGTAGCCACCCTTTGCCTTGATAACAGCTTTGCACACTCTTGGCATGCTCTCAACCATCTTCATGAGGAAGTCACCTGGAATGCATTTAAATTAACAGGTGTGCCTTGTTAAAAGTTAATTTGTGGAATTGCCTTTTTAATGCATTTGAGCCAATCAGTTGTGTTGTGACACGGTTGGGGTGGTATAGAAATGACAGTCCATCATTACTTTAAGACATGAAGGTCAGTTAATGCGGAACATTTCTAGAACTTTGAAAGTGTATTCAAGTGCAGTCTCAAAAACCATCAAGCACTATGATGAAACTGGGCTCTCACGAGGACCGCCACAGGAAAGGAAGACCCAGAGATACCTCTGCGGCAGAGGATAAGTTAATTAGATTTACCAGCCTCAGAATTTGCAGCCCAAACAAATGCTTCACAGAGTTAAAGTAACAGACACATCTCAACATCAACTGTTCAGAGGAGACTGCGTGAATCAGGCCTTCATGGTCGAATTGATGCAGAGAAACCAATACTAAAGGACACCAATAAGAAGAGACTTGCTTGGGCCAAGAAACATGAGCAATGGACATGAGACCAGTGGAAATGTGTCATTTGGTGTGATGAGTCCAAATTTGAGATTTTTGGTTCCAACCGCTGTGTCTTTGTGAGACGTAGGTGAACGGATCATTTCTGCATGTGTGGTTCCCACTGTGAAGCATGGAGGAGGAGGTGTGATGGTGTGGGGGTGCTTTGCTGGTGACAGTGTCTGATTTATTTAGAATTCAAGGCACACTTAACCAGCCTGGCTACCACAGCATTCTGCAGCGATATGCCATCCCATCTGGTATGGGCTTAGTGGGACTATAATTTGTTTTTCAACAGGACAATGACCCAAAACACCCCTCCAGGATGTGTAAGGGCTATTTGACCAAGAATGCGAGTGATGGAGGGCTGCATCAGATGACCTGGCCTCCACAATCCCTGGACCTCAACCCAATTGAGATGGCTTGGGATAAGTTGGACCGCAAAGTGAAGGAAAAGCAGCCAACATGTGCTCACCATATGTGGGAAGTCCTTCAAAAGGTTGGTAAAGCATTCCAGGTGAAGCTTTTTGAGAAAATGCCAAGAGTGCAAAGCTGTCATCAAGGCAAAGGGTAGCTACTTTGAAGAATCTAAAATATAACACTTTTTTGGTTACTACATGATTCCATAGTTTTGATGTCTTCACTGTTATTCTACAATGTAGAAAATAGTCAAAATAAAGAAAAACCCTGGAATGAGTAGGTGTGTCCAAACTTTGAACTGGTACTGTATATCACACCAACTGACTGGTTCTTCTGATGTTGTTCACACAGGAAACCATGTTGAGACATTCTCTACATCCAGAGAGCAACAGCAGGAAGATCACAGAACTAAGAGGTCTCACCACTGCCCACATTGTGAGGAGATTTTCCCAATTCTATCAAAGCTAAAAATACACCTAAAAATACACACAGGAGAGAATCTGTATTCCTGTACTGACTGTGGGAAGGACTTCACAACATTAAAGGTTCTGATAGTTCATCAGAGAGTGCATGAACAGATACATACAGGATTGAAGCCTTACTTCTGCTCTGACTGTGGAAAAAGTTTCTCTCGACTGGACACCTTAAAAAGACATGAACATATACATACAGGAGAGAAGCCTTACTCCTGCTCTGACTGTGGGGCAAGTTTCTCTCGACTGGGCCACCTAAAAACACACGAAGGTATACATACAGGAGAGAAGCCTTACTCCTGCTCTGACTGTGGAAAGAGTTTCTCTCGACTGGGCCACCTAAAAACACATGAACGTATACATACAGGAGAGAAGCCTTACTCCTGCTCTGACTGTGGGAAGAGTTTCTCTCTACTGAGCAACTTAAAAGCACATGAACGTATGCATACAGGAGTGAAGCCTTACTCCTGCTGTGACTGTGGAAAGAGTTTCTCTCGACTGGGCCACCTAAAAACACATGAACGTATACATACAGGAGAGAAGCCTTACTTCTGCTCTGACTGTTTAAAATGCTTCACAACATCAAATGACCTAAAAGTTCATCAGAGAACACACACAGGAGAGAAACCTTACTCCTGCTCTGATTGTGTAAAATGCTTCACAACATACTCTGGTCTTGAAAGTCATCAGAGAACACACACAGGAGAGAAGCCTTATGCCTGCTCTAATTGTGTAAAATGCTTCACATCATCAACTAACCTAAAAATTCATCAGAGAACACACACAGGAGAGAAGCCTTACACCTGCTCTGACTGTGGAAAGAGTTTCTCCCGACTGGGCAACTTAAAAAGACATGAACGTATACATACAGGAGTGAAGCCTTACTAATGCTCTGACTGTTGGAAGAGTTTCTCCCAACAGGGCAACTTAAAAATACACCAATGTATACATAAAGGAGAGAAGCCTTACTCCTGCTCTAACTGTGGGAAGTGCTATACAACATCAACTGGCCAAAAAGTTCATCAACGACAACACACATGAGAGAAGCCTTAATCCTGCTGTGACTGTGGGAAGTGCTACACAACGTCAACTGAGCAAAAAGTTCATCAAATAGGACACACAGAAGAGAAGCCTTGCTTCTGCTCTGACTGTGGGAAGAGTTTCTCCCAACAGGGCAACTTAAAAATACACCAACGTATACATAAAGGAGAGAAGCCTTACTCCTGCTCTGACTGTGGAAAATGCTTCACAACATCAACTGAGCTTAGAGTTCATCAGAGAACAAACACAGGAGAGAAGCCTTACTGTTGCTCTGACTGTGGGAAGAGTCTCTCCCAACAGATCCACTTAAAATGTCACCAGCGAATACACACAGGAGAGAAGCCTTACTCCTGCTCTGACTGTGGGAAGAGTTTCTCCCGATTGGCCACCTTATTAAAAACACATCAATGTATACATAAAGGTGAGAAGCCTCATCAGTTGTCTCAGACCAGCCAAGATTAGTCACTACATCACCTCATTCTCATCTTATAAAGGAAGTGGTAACATTGAATTTGATAACATTAACACTCTATTGTAATCATATTTTTTTCTCAATGTGTTATCTTTGCAGAGGAAAGGGAGCATTATAGAATGTCATTGGAAATGATCTTTCTCCATCTTTTTTACTACAAAACATAGAAGCGCATCAACATGTACTTTAGCATTTTAGCTAATAAGCAACTTTGCAACAACATTGCATGACCAAACATCTCATTCCAAAATCATGGACATTAATATGGACTTGGTCCCCCCTTTGCTGAAATAACAGCCTCCACTCTTCTGGGAAGGCTTTCCACTAGATGTTGGAACATTGCTGTGGGGACTTTCATTCAGTCACAATGGATGTTGGGTGATTAGGCCAGGCTCGAAGTTGGCATTCCAATTCATCCCAAAGTTGTTAAATGGGGTTCAGGTCAGGGCTCTGTGCAGGCCAGTCAAGTTCTTCCACACCGATCTCGATAAACCATTTCTGTATGGACCTCGCTTTGTGTAAAGGAGCATTGTCATGCTGAAACAGGAAAGGGTCTTCATCAAACTGTTGCCACAAAGTTGGCAGCACAGAATCGTCTAGAATGTCATTGTATGCTGTAGCGTTATGATTTCCCTTCACTGGAACTAAGGGGCCAAGCCTGAACCATGAAAAACAGCCTCAGACCATTATTCCTCCTCCACCAAACTTTACAGTTGGCACTATGCATTGGGACAGGTAGCATTCTTCTGGCATCCGCCAAACCCAGATTTGTCCATCAGACTTCCAGATGATAAGGCGTGATTCATAACTCCAGAGAACGTGTTTCCACTGCTTCAGAGTCCAATGGCGGTGAGCTTTACACCACTCCAGCTGATGCTTGGCATTGCGCATGGTTATCTTAGGCTTGTTTGCGGCTGCTCGGCCATAGAAACACATTTTTTGTAAAGCTCCTGACAAACAGTTCTTGTGTTGACGTTGCTTCCAGAGGCAGTTTGTAACTCGGTAGTGAGTGTTGCAACCGAGGACAGACAATTCTTACGCGCTTCAGCACTTGGCGGTCCCGTTCTGTAAGCTTGTGTGACCTACCACTTCGCTCCTAGACGTTTCCACTTCAATATAGCAGCACTTATAGTTGACCGGGGCAGGTCTAGCAGGGCAGATATTTGACGAACTGACTTGTTGGAAAGGTGGCATCCCATGACGATGCCACTTTGAAAGTCGCTAAGCTCTTCAGGCCATTCTACTGCCAATGTTTGTCTATGGAGATTGCATGGCTGTGTGCTCGATTTTATTCACCTGTCAGTAACGGGTGTGGCTGAAATAGCCGACTCTACTAATTTAAGGGGGTGTCTATATACCTTTCTGTTTATATAGTGTACTAAGCATGTTAGGTTAGCATGCAACTACTTAGCATGTTCATTAACGTTAGCAACAACAAATTGGAATAAGTAAAATATACGTATTGCATATTCGTAACCTATTGTATGAATTGTAATTCGTAACATACTATATGTCATACAAATCTTATTACATTGTACGACTCATTTTACATTTGTAGGCCAATGTAATATAACAAAGCATACTGTATCATACTAAAGTGAGTGGTATGGCTTTTTGTTACATATAATACGTTTTGCTCTGACACCAAGTTGTCCCTCTGCAGTTCTCTGTGGGAATGAAGATAGAGTCAGATAGAGATGGTGTTATGATCAGTTTTCAGCATTAGTTTGAGTGGATTATTTTGAACTACATAACCTTTTTTTAATGATATGCAGGCTCTGAAATGACTACAAGTTGTTTATTAAATTGCCTTAGAAAACTAGATTGATTACTTTAGTCATTGGTTAATGTATTTGGATAACTGCAATGAACTTAATTGATCTGCCTATGAAAAATAAAAATTCTACATGAATTTGTGCCGGTCATACTTTGTTTTTTGGGTTATCTATACAGAAAATACAATGATTTGTTTAATTCATGAAATTCAAAATAATGTACATGTCTATCTACTCAAAATATGTCACTACATCTCTACACGTCACCATGGGGACAAGCCAATTTGCAGTATAAATGACTTAAATATGTTTCTTATTAAATTACTGTTAAATAAAACAAACGAAGTATTATTTCTTATTTTAAAGTGTTTTATATGGTGCCAAAGTCCAGGGACAGCATTACCACCACAATCCAATAATGACCCAGTTACTATTGGGGAATGGAACCAGAGGAAGCTTGTGTTACCTTTCTCACACCACTACAGTATTCATTCTTCATTGTTAGAGCTCAATATATGCCCAGGATTATATTGAGGCTCAGGCTGTTGAAATGCCCTGTTGATTATGTAAATAGTCTTGTAGAACTCTGGTATTGATGGTGCATTTGAGGGTGTCATTGTTATGAATGCTCAGAGTGAAAGACCTGTGAACTCTCTTGCCGAATGGAACCAGAGTGGAGCTTGTGTTAACCTTTCCACGCCCCATTGTTCAGAGTGGAAGACCTGTGAACTCTCTTGCCGAATGGAACCAGAGAGGAGCTTGTGTTAACCTTTCCACGCCCCATTGTTCAGAGTGGAAGACCTGTGAACTCTCTTGCCGAATGGAACCAGAGAGGAGCTTGTGTTAACCTTTCCACGCCCCATTGTTCAGAGTGGAAGAGCTGTGAACTCTCTTGCCGAATGGAACCAGAGTGGAGCTTGTGTTAACCTTTCCACGCCCCGTTGTTCAGAGTGGAAGAGCTGTGAACTCTCTTGCCGAATGGAACCAGAGTGGAGCTTGTGTTAACCTTTCCACGCCCCATTGTTCAGAGTGGAAGAGCTGTGAACTCTCTTGCCGAATGGAACCAGAGAGGAGCTTGTGTTAACCTTTCCACACCCCATTGTTCAGAGTGGAAGAGCTGTGAACTCACCTATGACGGCCCACGTCTACCACAACCTTTCCTATTGTGTTAGTAAACACCACAGCATTTTAGGAAGCCATTGTTCAAAATGTTTTCATACGTAAGATTACAATGGGAGGGGGTGTGGCATGCACAGGGGAAGAAGTTGATCTCAGACTTCTATTTAGGACTGGGATCCAATCCAGAGTTGACAGATTAACAGTGAGGACAAACCCAGCCTGCCTCTCTCCTTCCACACTGAGTCCAAACCTACAGTCAGTGGGTCCTGATTGTGACAGTGGAGCCCAGTTTGCACTGCAGGATCCAGAGATGGCATCAGTGAAACTGGAAGACTGCAGTCAAACGCTGGAGCTGAATGTCAACATTAAAGATGAAGAAGAGGAGGAGAAGATTGGGAAATCTGTTTTTCATGGTAAACAGGTTCTATCTATAAATGATCTTGATCATTTAGACCTCCATACATTATGACCCAGTCTACTGTTAGGTTGAATTCTGTCATTCTGACATCCAATTCTCTTCAAAGCTTTTGAACCAGGAAAATGTGGAATTGGAATTTGGGATACTTTGTGATTTGACTGGAATTGAAATGGACCCTGAGTGTACAAAACATTAAGGACACCTGTTCTTTTCATGACATAGACTGACCAGCTGAACCCAGGTGAAAGCTATAATCCTTAATGATGTAGTTTTTATTATGGATCCTCATTAGCTTTCAGCAAAAAAACAAGAGACTGCAGTTGAAGTGGGCTAAGGAATGGAAACACTGGACACTGGAAAATTGGAAAACTATTGCCCGGTCTGATGAATCCTGGTTCCTGCTGTTTCACGCTGATGGGAGGACTAGAGTATGGAGGAAACCACGAGTACATGCATCCAGTGGTGGAAAAATTACCTGTCATATTTAAGTAAAAGTAATGATACCTTAATAGAAAATTACTCAAGTAAAAGTGAGTCACCCATTAAAATACTACTTGAGTAAAAGTATTTGGTTGTAAATATACTTAAATATCAAAAGTAAAAGAATGAATAATTTAAAATTCCTTAAATTAAGCAAACCAGACGGCACAATTGTCTTAAAAAATATATATATTACAGATAGCCAGGGGCCCACTCCAACACTCAGACATAATTTACAAACGAAGCATTTGTGTTTAGTGAGTCCGCCAGATCAGAGGCAGTAGGGAAGACCAGGGATGTTATCTTGATGTGTGTAAATTGGACCATTTTCTGTCCTAAAAAATGTAAGGAGTTCTTTTGGGTTTCAGGGAAAATGTATGGAGTAAAAAGTACATTATTTTCTTTAGGAATGTAGTGAAATAAAAGCTGTCAACAATATAAATAGTAAAGTACAGATACTACTAAAGTAGTTTAAATCATTTTTACTTCATTACTTTACACCACTGCCTGCATCCATGCCGTGTGTCAGCATTGCAGGCTGGTGGTGTGATGGCGTGGGGTGTGTTTTCAGGGCACACATTGGGCCCCTTGATAAAAGATGAACAATGTTTGAATGCTACAGGATGTCTAAAGAATCATTGCCAATCAGGTGCCTCCCTTCATGGCAGCAGTGTATCCATCTGCAAATAGATTTTTTCAGCAGGATTATGCCCCATGCCACAAGGCTTGTCCAGGAATGGTTCCAAGAACATGACAGTGAAATCATCTTACTGCAGTGGCCTGCCGAGTCACCAGATCTCAATCCAATTGTGCATCTGTGGGAGGAGATGGAACAAGCTATTCGGAGTAGAGATCCACTCCCAGCCAACTTGACACAATTGTGGGAAGCATTGGGCCAGCATCCCTGTGGAACACTCAACACCTTGGACAGTCTAGGCACCGATGAATTGAGGCTGTTCTGAGGACAAAGGGGGGATGCAACTCAATATTAGGAAGGTGTTCCTAATGTTTTGTACACAGTGTATATCAGATAAAGATGGTGGTGTGATGAATGTATTTGAATAACTGTATTGAAGTTAATTGATCTGGTGGCAGGTAGCCTAGCGGTTAAGAGTGTTGGGCCAGTAACTGAAAGGTCGCTGGTTTGAATCCCGAGCCGACTAAGTGAAAAATCTGTCAGTGTGCCCTTGAGCAACGCAATTAACCCTTATTTGTCTTGTAAATCGCTCTGGATAACAACATCTGCTAAATGACAAGAATGTAATGAAAAATAATGTTTGTACATACATGTTTTTTCTCCTGTGTATAATTAAATGAAATAAACAGTTTGAAGTGAAATACTGTATATACAATACACAACATTACCACTTTGTTTACCCTGGTCAGAGGGACAGGGCCATAGTAAACTAGACTATGTAGCTGCTGTTGTTAGTAGCCTACAGTTTCCATGCAATACAGCAGATCACTAATGATTAGGTGTATAGGCTGCTACATTTCTGCTCGTGTCTGTCAGGAGTGATGTGTTATCAGGCTAAATAACTACTATTATGTTGTTTTTGGTTTGCTAGTTGCACCAGTAGCATGGTATTTTCCTGCAATGGTAGTGACCAAGAAACGTATGTTTTTCATTGTACTAGGACTAGGAACATAGAAGAAACTGCCAGATGTGTCATAATAGCCTGGAAGTAAAGCTGCACTGGGAGACACATTTGAAATGGATTACATAGAATACATGCAGTAGGGTGGAACAATCACAGTAAAACACGATTGAAATGTATTGTTGGAAGGGCTGTGTTCACCATTCATGTAATACATTGAATATATACATCAGATGGTATTGGGGAGCTATTTCATAGGGTTTTCATGGGTACATGATTTACCCATTTCAATCTTTTACCAACCAACCCTATGCTTGGTGGGACTGTTATGGTCAGAGCAGACCATCTGATATGCCCTTAAATATTGTGATTATCAACCTGAAATTAAAATGTAAGAGGACCAGTGCTTCTACAGTGAAACACATCTCACATCTGTGCTGTTTGAGAGCGATGTTGTTAGACTACATTGTATCATTGTTTTCTCTTCTGAGGTCACTGGTGGAGAACAACAATTTCAATTCACCGAGACAATGAGTCCTTCAAGTTTAGCACTATATCCACACGTTTGAATTATCTGAATGATGATGATGGTGAAGGGGAAGATTGAATTGACTATATACAACGGGGATTGGTAACTAGGTTTGGCCTCCAATCAATTTGTTGCTGAGCTGGTAGCTAGTCTGTGGTCCAGAACATAATTATCCTATTAACAAATAGCCTATAGCTGCCCAATTCATAGTCCTACACAGTGTAGGCTACACTACACTTTTAACATGTGGTTAGTGGGCTAATCAATCCAATGACCATAACATAATAATGTTGATCTGATTACAGTGGTAAAATCACCCATGTCTATATTAATAGTCAACCTGTTCTTTTAAAATATATGGTTGATTTTACAAATACAGGCATGTTAAATGTTTTGGAAAATGAAATCTCTTGAAACTGCTTTTTCTCTGAATATCTTCTTCACTCTGTCTGGAAACAAGATCTAATAGTGGCTGAGACCAAACTATTTAACAATTAAAGATTTTTATCGGTTTCTCCAAATACCTGAGGGGAAATGTCATTACCACTACGTCATAAAATGTGCTATTTTAGTTGAAAATGAAATTACAGAAATTGCGCCTAAGGTGTTTAATATAACATTTCACATGAATTGTATTTTTTTTTTTTTTTTTACTATTTGGAAGTGTTCTTAATTATATGTATTCATCATTGTCATGTCTAAATGTCAATACATGCCTTGATGATACTCAGAAACATGTATTTACCACATCAAAATCTTAATATTTTACATTACTTTAGAAATTATCTTAAGAACAAGCATACAAGGTTCACATATGGGAAAAATAATTTATATCAGTTGTAATTTAATACACCTTTTCCACAGAAATATGTACCGTGATGGTAATGACTTACCGTTGTGGTAATGACAGAGTGTGGTGGAAATGACATTTCATATAAAACAACTGATGAAAAATACCATGAAACATTTTAATGTCACAGTAGTACATGTTTAATGTGATTGAAGATATAGAACAGACCATTTGTTCCAATTCATCCCAAAGGTGTTCGATGGGGTAAGGGTCAGGGCTCTGTGCGGGCCAGTCAAGTTCTTCCACACAGATCTCAACAAACCCCTTCTGTATGGACCTTGCTTTGTGCATGGGGACATTGTCATGCTGTAACAGGAAAGGGCCTTCCCCAAAACTGTTGCCACCAAGTTGAAAGCACAGAATCATCTATAATGTCATTGTTTGCTGTAGCGTTAAGATTTTCTTTCACTGGAACTACTTGAAATGAATTCTTTCTCACCCTTGGTACTTACTAACCCTTGTGATAGTGGCAGTTTGGAACTCGGTAGTGAGTTGTCATGTCTAAATGTTGTCATTTAACCATAACCCAGCAATAACTATAGTAAGTCAGATGAATAGACATCAAAATCACTCAACCATCCTAACATAATACAACATGTAATGGTCTTATTTAGTGTTCAATTTCAACTGAACCATGATCATATATGTCATTTGTTTGTCTTTTCAGGTCTTACGGCAAGTAAAACTGTATGAACTAATACATTTTGTCATTACCACCACATTCTGTCTTTACCATCACAGTTCATTATGTGGTGGTAATGACGTGTGGTGGGAATGACATTTTTATGATATTTGGTCATAAATAGCAGGGATTCTAGCATGCTAACTCCAGTTGAACAGCTAGCATACAATATATCCTAAATACACATAATTAAAACAATTTCAAAAATGAACGTAATTTGATGAAATTATAGCCTATTTGGTATTGACCAAATAGACTCCATGACATCCATGTGCTCCACTGTCACTATTCATATCCATGGTAACCAAGTACAAACGTTTGAAAAAAGGTTATTGTCATGTAGTTAATGACACAATACTTAGAGACGACTGTATTAAGTGTAATACATAGAAGAATGTCAAAAGTCTGGGTGTGAGACAGAACAAAAACAGTGAAATCCAGACATGCTGAAAAAAATAATAATAATGTAAGCTGAAAAAGAGTTGAAGGTTATTTTAGTATCTACTTAATGGATGTGAAATAAACAAAATCTAAATTTATATTTTATCTTAAAAATCGAACCCTGAGACACAAAAAGGCCCGTTGTGAAGAGGGCACAACAAAACCTATTCCTCTCAGGAGACTGAAAAGATTTGGCATGGGTCCTCAGATCCTCAAAAAGTTCTACAGCTGCACCATCGAGAGCATCCTGACTGGTTGCATCACTGCCTGGTATGGCAACTGCTCGGCCTTCGACTGCAAGGCACTACAGAGGGTAGTGCGTACGGCCCAGTACATCACTAGGGCCAAGCTTCCTGCAATCCAGGACCTCTATAACAGGCGGTGTCAGAGGAAGGCCCTAAAAATTGTCAAAGACTCCAGCCACCCTAGTCATAGACTGTTCTCTCTGCTAATGCACGGCAAGCGGTACTGGAGCGCCAAGTCAAGATCCAAGAGGCTTCTAAACAGCTTCTACCCCCAAGCCATAAGACTCCTGAACAGCTAGTCATAGTCTGGCTATCCAGACTATTTGCATTATTGCCCCCCCCCCCCCCCCTCCCTCTATGCTGCTGCTACTCTCTGTTATTATCTATGCATAATCACTTTAATAACTCCACCTACATGTACATATTACCTCAATTACCTTGACTAACCGGTGCCCCCGCACATTGACTCTGTACCAGTACCCCCTGCATATAGCCTCGCGATTGTTATTTTACTGCTGCTCTTTAATAATTTTAAACTTTTATAAATGTTTTTCTTCTAAAAACTGCATTGTTGGTTAAGGGCTTGTAAGTAAACATTTCACTGTAAGGTTGTATTCGGCGCATGTGACATAAAATTGTATTTGATCACCCATATTCATCGTACTTCTCCAATTTCAAACCAGTGTGTCTTGTTTATAACGAGACTGTCGCTGTTTGCAAAGAATTCAATCTGAGATGTCATTATGAATCTAAGCATGGTACTTTCAGAAGTAAATGTTCCACCCCAGACATGAGGCTGAAGTCCGACGCAGAATGGAAGGTGGGCCTAAGGAGTGAACACCCTATGTGCTTTGCAGTGGTGATTTTAGCATGCACATATTTTATTATTATTTAACCTTTATTTAACAAGGCGGTTCTTATCGACTTACACAAATCCACAAGGAGTCAGTAGAAACCATATTTGTTTAAACAAGTCAGTCATATTAGCAGTAACTGAGGCTGAATTAACTGTTTAGCTGCCAGATGAGGCTCCGGTGGCTGATAGCCAGGTGTAGTGGTGGTAAGGATTCACTCCATGGTGCTGAAAGGAAAGCTCAAGCTTTATGTTGGACTAACTAAAATTCAAATGGTTTATTTGAGCTGTTCTTGCCATAATATGGACTTGGTATTTTACCAAATCTTCTGTATACCACCCAGTGGCGTAGCTTTAGCTGGTGCAGCCGGTGCGATTGCACCAGGGCCCGCGGCGTACATGAGCCCTGATCTGCGGAGCCACGGCCCCTATGTAATTCAATACCGCCCTACCGTGCCCAAGTATTAATGTCATTTTTGACATGGGTCCATCATGCCCACAATTTGAGAAGATCTTTCTTTAATGTCGGCTAAATGATAAATGATCCCACTGATGGTTTCACCAACAATTTATTTTTTGTCACTACATAAGTCAGCATGATATTTTAGTGTATTGATGATAATAAATCAATACATTTTCTAAATAAAATCATATTTTTCAATAGTTTCAATACCATGTTAAGATAATGAAATGCAATCTGGGATTCATTGTGCAAATACTCTCCAAAGCGTTGTTGTTTTAAGCAACAGTTGAGCTAGCTATCAAGAGACAACGGGCGAGAAAATAAATTGAGAGAATGTCGAGAAAAGAAAATTGTGGATTTAAAAATCAGCAATGTATCAACACAAAAGTGGAACCCAAAAGAGCAAGGCCAAAAATGAGAAAGCAAAGGAGGTATCAAAATGAGTTAAATTAGATTCCTTTTTCAAATGCAGTTCAAGTGCAGCCATTGTTAGCACAAGCAATGTAGCAGGACCAGAAGAGTATGTAGGTTTATCATCACCAGCAGCAGCTTTTAGCGGGTCAAGTGAGCCAAGGCCAAGCTGTTCCATCGTACCAGAAGAAGCAACTTTGACAGAGGAGAATACAGGTTGTCAGGTATCGGCGGATACGACCCTGAGCACAAGCCAGGCCGGACAAGTTTTCCCCGGGCGGGGAGGAAGAGGAGCAGGGCGAGGCTAGAATTGTGGCGGCTGAGGAAACAGGTGGAAGTGGGACAGACGGCCTTTTTACTTATCCAACTGACAGGGGCATTATGCAACAAATGTGGATGCAAAAGTTAAACAGCACGTTATTTATTAGGCTTGTGTAAGTCTACTGGCCCATTCACAAGAGATGAGGAAAGGCGGTGTTTTTCCTAGTCGTATTACACCACTACAACCAAGGCTGGAATCAAATGACCACGTACATGGCTATGTTATTCGGCCAAGCTAGATTGCGCGTATTGTGAGCCTTGCTGGCTGTTCGGAGATCGGAGTGCCCCTTTCTTCTCTGATGCGTGGGTGAATGGGGTGAGAGATTGGCGCCATCTAAAACCCAAAATAGCATGTCATGAGACATCCCAGATTCACATGGGTGCCTGTTTGGTATATTAGCAATGGAAGCTCAACGGCACTATTGACGCAGAAATGGAGAGAGGCGTGCGTAATTCAGCAAATTTCTGGCGACAGGTGTTGGAGAGCATAGTTAATGTAACTCTCACACTTGCATCATGTAATTTGGCGTTCAGCTGGGGCACTGTGAAAAGCTGGGGCAGGTCAACAGTGGGAATCTTCTCAGTATAATTGAACTGCTGTCATTTTACGACCCAGTTCTGAAAGAATTTTTTTGAATTCCCTGCAGGATCCGTTAACTATCTCAGTCCTCAAATCCAAAATGAGCTGATTTATATCTTAGCCAAGCGAGTGAAGTGTGACAGTCAGGGAGAGATGCAGGAAGCACCATTTTTTTCTATTATTATGGACACCACACCGGATGTATCCAAAGTAGACCAGTTAAACCAAGTTTATCGCTATGTGAGAGTGATAAGGGATGCAAATAATGTCACCACAGATCTGACCATCATAGAGTCGTTTTTGGGATTTCTGGAGACTTGAACATAAACACCTTCGGCAGCATAGAGGATAAGGGCCTGGATATTTCTAAATGTCGTGGGCAGGGGTATGATGGAGCTGCTAACATGAGTGGGGTGTATTCGGGTGTGCAGGCCAGAATATCCAAAAAGGAGCCGCTTGCTGTTTATGTGCATTGCGCAGCGCATCATCTTAACCTGGCTCTCAACGACTCTATCAAATATGTGCCAGAGATTAAACAGTTTAAACAGTATGATACAGTTGAACTGTTATACACCTTCTTCAGGTATAGCATAAAGAGATGGTCAATGTTGAGTGGTATATTTGATTTTGCATCAGAAAAGGAAAATGTAACTCTAAAACGACTGGGTCCCACCCGCTAGTCATCTAGATATGAGTCCCATGCCGCCCTGAGTTACAGATATGTAGACATAATGAAGGCCCTCACCAAGATTGTACTTTTAAGTGACAAGAAGGACGAGGTGGAAGATACAGCAGCACTTCAATTTTAGTCGTTCTGCAGACTAAGGTTTTAGAAAATGTGAAGGTCTTCTCCAAAATGCTACAGGCCAAAGATGCAGACCTGCACAGGGCAGTTAGCCTACTCAAGGACATTGTAGAGGTCCTGTCCGGATTCCGACAGGATTATGAGAAGGTCAAAGTCACTGCAAAGACCCTTGCCGACAAATGGGGAGCTCAGAACGCATTTGAAGACACTCGGAGAAGGAAGGCAAGGAAGGCGAGGCGTCATTTTGATGAGCTATGCGAGGACGAGCGACTGTCTGATGGGGAGAGTAGTTTTAGAGTCAACGTCTTTAATGCAAACCTTGACATCGTTATTCACCAGCTGTCAAACAGATTTAAAAGCCTGCGGGCAACATCGAGTCTGTCTGACTCCATCCATCCCACTACCCTGGCCAACGCAGATGATGATGCGCTCTACTAGATGGCAAGCCAGCTGGCTGAACATTACAGCAAAGATATATCAGCAAGCTTGGGGTGGCAGGTCGCCCTGGCCCTTATGGTTCCCCACTGTTAGATCTAAACTCAGCAGAAAAAGAAGCGTCCTCTCACTGTCAACTGCATTCATTTTCAGCAAACTTAACATGTGTAAATATTTGTATGAACATAAGATTCAACAACTGTTACAAACTTAACAAGTTCCACAGACATGTGACTAACATAAATGGAATAATGTGTCTCTGAACAAAGGGGGGTCAAATTCAAAATTAACAGTCAGTATCTGGTGTGTCCACCTGCTGTATTAAGTACTACCTCCTCATGGACTACATACTACTATCTCCTCCTCATGGACTACATACTACTATCTCCTCCTCATGGACTACATACTACCATCTCCTCCTCATGGACTGCACCAGATTTGCCAGTTCTTGCTGTGAGATGTTACCACACTCTTCCACTAAGGCACCTGTAAGTTCCCGGACATTTCTGGGGGGAATGGCCCTAGCCCTCACCCTCCGATCCAACAGGTCCCAGACGTGCTCAATGGGATTGAGATCCGGGCTCTTCGCTGGCCATGGCAGAACACTGACATTCCTGTCTTGCAGGAAATCATGCACAGAACAAGCAGTATGGCTGGTGGCATTGTCATGCTGGAGAGTCATGTCAGGATGAGCCTGCAGGAAGGGTACCACATGAGGGAGGAGGATGTCTTTCCTGTAACGCACAGCGTTGAGATTGGCTGCAATGTCAACAAGCTCAGTCTGATGATGCTGTGACACACCGCCCCAGACCATGATGGACCTTCCACCTCCAAATCAATCCCGCTCCAGAGAACAGGCCTCAGTGTAACGCTCATTCCTTCGATAATAAACGTGAATCCGACCATCACCCCTGGTGAGACAAAACCGCGACTCGTCAATAAAAAGCACTGTTTGCCAGTCCTGTCTGGTCCAGCGATGGTGCGTTTGTGCCCATAGGCGACGTTGTTGCCAGTGATGTCTGGTGAGGACCTGCCTTACAACAGGCCTACAAGCCCTCAGTCCAGCCTCTCTCAGCCTATTGCGGACAGTCTGAGCACTGATAGAGGGATTGTGCATTCCTGGTGTAATTCGGGCAGTTGTTGTTGCCGCCATCCGGTACCTGTCCCGCAGGTGTGATGTTCGGATGTACCGATCCTGTGCAGGTGTTGTTACACGTGGTCTGCCACTGCGAGGATGATCAGCTGTCCGTCCTGTCTCCCTGTAGCGCTGTCTTAGGCGTCTCACAGTACGGACATTGCAATTTATTACCCTGGACACATCTGCAGTCCTCATGCCTCATTGCAGCATGCCTAAGGCACGTTCACGCAGATGAGCAGGGACCCTGGGCATCTTTCTTTTGGTGTTTTTCCAGAGTTAGTAGAAAGGCCTCTTTTGTGTCCTAAGCTTTCATAACTGTGACCTTAATTGCCTACCGTCTGTAAGCTGTTAGTGTCTTAAACAGGTGCATGTTCATTAATTGTTTATGGTTCATTGAACAAGCATGGGAAACAGTGTTTAAACCCTTTACAATGAAGATCTGTGAAGTTATTTAGATTTTTACAAATTATCTTTGAAATACCGGGTCCTGAAAAAGGGACATTTCTTTTTTTACTGAGTTTAGATTAACTCTAATCATCCTTCTGGAAATCAGACTTTTAAAATCTAGACTAGGACAAGTCTGAGACTATTTTAAACCGTGTCTGAGATAAGCCATTTCAGTTAGTACAGTTTAAAAGTGCAATTTATTCAAGGATTAGGCTCAATCTGTGTCCGCGGGACTGCACCATAGAGTTTACTAGATGAATGAAGTGACGATCCATTCAGACCAGCCTTACTGATTGAACTTTCATAACTACATTTGTGCAGTTGGAAGTTCTTCAGTGATGTGTAATGTCAGAATTCAACACAGCAATAGACTGGGTCATAACTTATGGAGGTCTAATTTATGAAGATAATTTATAGCTGGAACCTGGTTTTACCATGAATAACAGATTTCCCAATCTTCTCCTCCTCTTCTTCATCTTTAATGTTGACATTCAGCTCCGGTGTTTGACTGCAGTCTTCCAGCTTCACTGATGTCATCTCTGGATCCTGCAGTGCAAACTGGGCTCCACTGTCACAATCAGGACCCAGTGACTGTAGGATTGGACTCAGTGTGGAAGGAGAGAGGCAGGCTGGGTTTGTCCTCACTATTAATGTTACCGGCCTCAGACTTAATTCTAGTTGTCCTGTAGTAACAATGAGAAACAGACACAAAAGTTATTGTCTTGACATTTCTGGCACGTTCTTTATTCTCAAAAAATATATTATATTTCTTCTTGTTCAATTATCTAATTCAGTACTTGACTTGGACTGAAATAGGTGCCGGTACTGTTTATATTTAGGTGCAGGAGCTCCACAATACTGTTGAGCTAATATTCTATAAGAGGAACATGAGCTCAAACAGTAGATATTTGAGGTGCCGGTTCTCAGCTCCAGTGAGCTCCTGTCCAAGTCAAGCACTGATCTCATTTCAATAGATCTGGTAGCTAAGCATTGACAACAAAACATTAATTCATTCAAATTAGACAAAGTACCTGCTTTAAATTAGTCTACACAACGTACGTGCACTTAAACTATAGTAGACACCACAAATTCACATAAATGCCGAAATGACTCAAACCATTTCGTACAAGATTGCAGTATGTTTTAGGCAGCACTATGTACTATTTTCCTGAATAACCTTGTCTTCGCTGTGTTATTTCAATCAAAAACCAATAGTATTTCCCGTTCACACCATAGTAACATTTATAAAGATAGAAGAAACAACTGAATGTGTCTGAATATTACAACACATGATCATCATTACATTCAGCTTCAAACCTGTAGTGCGACCATGAAGTTGTCTCTCTGCACCCGCACTGAAGCCCATTGGCGCAAAC
The DNA here is from genome assembly GCF_965601325.2 of Salmo salar. Lineage (NCBI taxonomy): Eukaryota > Metazoa > Chordata > Actinopteri > Salmoniformes > Salmonidae > Salmo > Salmo salar. Next base: position 30,086,651 of record NC_138307.1, on the reverse strand, counting down.
AGAGTGGACAGCGCCATTTTACCAGCTCGTGAATTTTACACAAAACCAATAACATGCTAAACGAACTCTGAAATCTCAAATAAATGTATTCTTTATTAAAACTACCTTGAGGAAATGATGTACATCCATTTAGACAAACCCAAAGCTTCTAGCTATGTGACTTGTAAAATAGTTGATCACAATCACATGGTTTGACTCAAAAATAAAACATCAAACCTTTACCAAACGTGATAATACCTTAACGGATGTTACCTAGCATGGAATGACATGTTCTTTTGATATTAGGAAGTTTAAACCTGCTATTACATTCCTGCAGTAATAAATAGAAACGGACACAAGGGTTAACATCACAGTTCTGGAGATTTCTTTATTCTGAAGAATGGTGCACGCCTGTCTGGAACTTCCTATTCCCCCACTACCACAGTGAAGCCACAGGTTGAACAATGAGACAGATATTTCACCAGATGTATAAATGTGAAGCATCCTCTTAGCGTTTCCACTCACTACCAAATATGGTAGTGAGAGGAAGCCCACTGGCCGGCAGTGGAAGAAGATGGAACTAGATGGATTTTGGCCGACATTCTGCAATTGTTCTAATCTATGAAACACCTGATCTTACTACAGTTTTCTGTTCCCAAAACTAAAATCTTTTATGAACAGAGTGGACTAAGTTTTGTAGACTTTACCCTTTGCAAATGTTAAATAATTGCATTATTTAGAAGGAACGTAAAGGCGATTTGAGTTATTGCACACGAGAGATTCAGAGGAGTTCCCTAACAGAAATATGCAGATGTGTTGTAGAACGCACCAATAGGATCTCGCTGACTGTGCTTGGCTCTGACCACTATGACTCATCTGTTCCCATTGGAAACGACCGGCTGTGGTCTATCTTGGATTAGTTAAAAAGTGCAACAGTCCATGCATTCAGGGATCCTTGGGATGGCCCTACCCCATTATATGAGAAGGGTGGTGCTTCATTTGAGCCAGATCCTCCAGCACCTCTCAGTTTTGTAGTCTTTCGTTCCAGAACCCATTTGCCAGGATCAGGTAGCCTACCACTTGTGACATTTTTCTGTCCACTGTTTGCAATGTAAAAATCCTAATAAAAGCAATCAGAGTAATTACATTTGGATTCCTCTGTAATTGTCATGCCTCCTAAAAAACGTGAAAACGTGCCTGATATTCTAAGAATGTATTAATGTTGGGCCGTCCCTGGTTTATGGTTTATGCAACATTGTAGCCTATTTAGACCAAGGCGTGGCCATTGCTGTGGTGAGAGAGAAGCACGCCTGTATCTCTCACAGAACTAAAATGAGATTCACTTTCTATGATCTCTCTCCCTCTCTGTGCTGTTATAGACATGAGCCAGCAACTCATCTCTCCAGCATTGCACTTCATCATTTATTTCCTAATAGAATAATAGCTGTGGGAAGTGTGTTTTTATTTATTTTGATTTAACTAGGCAAGTCACAAATTCTTATTAACAATTACGGCCTACCGCGGACTGTAGTGACGCCTCTTGCACTGAGATGCAGTGCCTTAGACCGCTGCACCACTAAGGAGCCCAAGGTGTTGCAGCACTCTGTAGTCTGCTCAGAAAGAAATGAAATAATTCCCAATACTGCACCAGGAGTAAGCCTAGAATTTAGCCACAGAGGATCAATAGCAAAAACATTTTTTAAATGGACTAGTTGTGGATTGTGTGTAGCGAAATCACAAGGCATGTCTACAGTCAGGAACGTGTGGCAAATCTGTCAGTGAACAGCATGCAGCCAAAACAGGCCTTTAGCAATATTTCTAATACAGTCACTGGAAAACACAGGTTGTAAAGCAAATGGATCCTGCTGAAAATAAAATACTAATCTGTCTGTATGTTACCAAGTTATCAACTTCCAAATAGGTCTATTGAGCAAACAGCATTTTTTTACAAAGTAAAGCAAGAGAGAGATAAGCTTTTGGCCGGTGAGTGAGCTGCACATCATTGGGTGAGTCAGTGAAACTGGAAAGCTTGTTTAGGACTATAACTTCCTCCTCATATTGTACAATGTGTTTCTCCTCACACCTGGCCTAGGCTATTGATGGATTAGAAACAAGGTTGTTTTTATTGATCTCAGATTCTCAGTTTGTCAGTGTCAAAGCAGCCTGTCATTTTTGTCATTTTTGAGGTATTAAACCTGGACGACGCGGTGCACAATTGGCCCAACTTCTTCCGGGTTTGGCAGGGGTAGGCCGTTGTCATGACGTTGGCCTGTGGCTAAGGTTTATGACCCCCCATAAATACCTTTCTGTCTCGGCTCTACCGACTCTACCGAAAAGCCTTTGTTAAACATAGAGAGTCTGGGAACATAAAAAGGTGGGGGGAAAGGAACCATGTTTCGGTAATCCAACCAGTTGAAAATATGCGTTGGTACTTAATGAATATGATGTCAGTTCGGTTGTCATCTGAGACATTCTTTTTAATGATAGGATGACATAACTATAATGTGAAGACTTTCCAAGATACAGTTTATCAGATTCACATGGAATTGTTGTGCAATTTAAATGTTGAAATATGAAACTATTTGTGAAAAGATTAAATGTAATTTTAGCTTCCAAATGAGAGAATTGGGTTTTCATAAGGTTAAAGCCCTGCTCACTCAGTGGCCCCGCCCCTGTGAAGAGACATTGGTTGTAAACTATGAAACATGCCCTCTCTCCTACCACTATATAAAGCCTATATAATGTGATGTCAAAAGGGTTCAGATCACCTAAAGAACTGAGCTCTGGTTGAATTTCGACTATACTTTTTTATTTGTATTTTTTTAACCCTTTTTCTCCCCAATTTTGTGGTATCCAATTGGTAGTAGTTACAGTCTTGTCTCATCACTGCAACTCCCGTACGGACTCAGGAGAGGCGAAGGTCGAGAGCCATGCGTCCTCCAAAACACAACCCAACCTAGCCGCACTGCTTCTTTGACACAACGCACATCCAACCCAGAAGCCAGCCGCAATGTGTTGGAGGAAACACCGTACACCTGGTGACCCGATCAGCGTGCACTGCGCCCAGCCCGACACAGGAGTCGCTAGTGCACAATGATACAAGGATATCCCTGCCAGCCAAACCCTCCCCCTAACCCGGATGACGCTGCGCCCCATAGGCCTCCTGGTTGCGGCCAGGGCTCGAACCTAGAATCTCTGGTGGCAATGCAGTGTAGTGCCTTAGACCACTGCGCCACCCGGGAGGCTCAATTTCGACTTTACCAGACAGAATATAGCATGAGCATATAGCATGGCAACTTAGTATGAACTTTGAACTCTTATTCCCTCCAGAAGTGATACCTCCTAGCCGAAAGGACGGGCAAAGGATCTGTTCTAAACAAACAACACCACCAGAGACATCCTTCAGAGGACAAGGAAGAACTGTCGAGCAACACAGCCAGCATCTACGACCAACCTACCGAAGCACAGCTCAGAGTAAATATTTATTGCATTCTCCTTTTTCAAATGGGCGATAATTTAGAATGCATAAGATACTGTATTTATGACAGCATAGCTTCTCCCTTTGTTCCTCAGTCTTCCCGCTCTTTCACTCAAACCCAACCTCCTTTCCTTTGTGTAACCAGCCGTCATGTCGGCTCCGTCCACCAGGGACGTTTTCTGTATGACAATTTGCATTCTGTGTGATTAGTTAGGTATTTAGTAAATAAATAATTAAACCAAATGTTGTATTGCTGATTCAACTTGTTAGCCAGGGTTCGTGAAAATAACCAAGAACTTACCACTTTCAGATCAGACTAAACAAGGTGACGATTAGATATTGACTGCTATTGATGTAAAATATTACCAGATCTTTAAGAGCTTATTCGGAAGATAACAGCTCTATAAACATCCTTTTGTGGTGCCCCGACTTTCTAGTTAATTATCTACCTGATTAGCTTAATCAGGTAATATTAATTACAGAGAAATGATTTTATAGAATAGCATGTCATATCACATAATCCGGCATAGCCAAAGACATGACACCGTCAATCTAAATAAGAATATGTTCTTAATGTACTCTAAGTTGTTAGTGTATGCAACATGATGAACTGACTGGTTTAAATGTGATGCGATTCTTTTAATGAAGTTGATGCCAAAGAAAATGTGTTTTATTATAGTCTAATAGTGTGTTGGGCCACCAGAACAGCTTCAATGTGCCTTGGCATAGATTCTACAAGTGTCTGGAACTTATTGTGTGGAAGCATAATATACGTTTAATATACTTTGTATCCCTCATTTCCTAAAAGTGTTTCCTTTATTTTGTTAGTTACATGTGAACTGGACAGAGTTATCGCTTGAGTCGCAACAAAATGGAATAAAACGTTGCGGACTAAGTTCGGAATGACACAATTTAATGTGTACAATATCTGAAGACCTTCATCACTATTCTGCGAGATTTTCCGTTTTCTAAAAGGACGTATTTGGGTGATTTTTGTGGCGCCTTTGTTTAAGTTTTTTGGGGGTCCTCATACTGCTAAACAAGGAGGAGGAAGTCATTCGCTGGTTGGGGTAAGGTTCTCAAAAACATGTGAAATCACAAAAAGTGTTTGAATTCTTTAATAAAATTAAATTTACATCAAAAATAAAAGATTTGGTTGTAAAATAGGACACTTCTCCTTTAATGGGAGGGAGACTGCGCATGCTTATAACATGTCTCAGAGATTGTTTGAGCTACTACATTCAACATGTGATAGGAACAACTGTCTGCTACAAATTGGTATTGGTATTACATCTGTAAATCAAACAGGCAAGGTGTGACAGATTTGTTGTAAAACAGGAAACTTCTCCTTTAAGTCGTTTTTTGGGGTATCTGTACTTTACTATTGATATTTTCTGGCAACTTTTACTCCACTACATTCCTAAAGAATATATGTACTTTTTACTCCCATACAATTTCCCTGACACCCAAAAGTACTCTCGTTACATTACAAATGGTCGGGCACTACAGCAATATGGCCCAGTTAACACATTTTAATCCCTACTGACTCTGATCTGGCGGGCTCACTAAACACATACTACATTTGAAAATGATGCCTAAGTGTTGGCGTGTGCCCCTGGATATCTGTAAATAAAAAAATAAAACGGAAAAATCATGCCATCTGGTTTGCTTAAAGATGCACTATGCAAAAAATTCCTACATTTCCTGGTTGCAAAAATGTCAGTTGGTTTTTCAATACCGTTGAAACTAATTTCTTTGAAGTAAAAAAAAAAATCATTTGAATATTTGTAGCTACTTTTAAGTAAATACCTGCAGTTAATTTGTGCAATACGTTAGGAGATAAAGAACATTGCGTTCTTATTTCCTCTCCCAACCCCTGATTAGTCGCAAAACAACATTGAATAAAACGTTGCGGATAATGTTCTAAACGGCACAATGTCATGTGTACACCATCTAAAGACCTACATCACTATCCTGAGAGCTTTGCCGTTTTTAATAGGACGTATTTGGGTGTTTTTGGAGCCTTTCTTTGTTTTTTGGGGGGGGCCATACTGCTGAACAAGGATGAGGCAGCGATTTGCTGGTTGGGGTAAGGTTCTCAAAAATATGTGAAATCACAAAAGAAACTCTCGACCATTCTATATATTTTTTTTATTTACATAAAAGTGTGTGATTTGGTGTAGAGGATGGTTGTAACACTTTTGCATTTTTGTCAACGTCTCAGATTATTTTGAGCTAGTACATTCAAAATGTAAATAGGAACATCTGTCTGCTACAAATTGGTATTGGTTTTATCTCTCTAAATCAACCCTGATGCTTGCAGCCATTAGTTAGCTTCAATGTTAAAACTTTAACATTGCTAACTTGCATCAAATGTATATATTTTTATTTATTTTTTACCTTTATTTAACTAGGCAAGTCAGTTAAGAACAAATTCTTATTTTCAATGACAGCCTAGCAACTGCCTTGTTCAGGGGCAGAACGACAGATTTTTACCTCGTCAGCTCGGGGATGAGATCTTGCAACCTTTCGGTTACTAGTCCAATGCTCTAACCACTAGGCTACTTGCCACCCCATATCTACACAAACTGGTTATAAAACTGAAATAAGTTTGATGAATCTAACTACAAAGCAGGACTACAAGCCGTCACAAAAACAAATTTGACCCCAAAAATGTCTCTTACTTCAAACTTCTTCACATGAGGACCAAACTGAGCATATGCACAGTGAGTCACATGATTTTAGCTTGTTCCTGATTGGCGATATTAAGTGTTACAACTATCCTGTGTTACAACCATCCCCGGTCTCCCCTAAAATAGGAAACTTCTCCTTTAAGTAAACTCAGCAAGAAAAAAGAAACATCCTCTTACTGTCAACTGCGTTTATTTTCAGCAAACTTAACGTGTAAATATTTGTATGACCATAACAAGATTCAACGACTGAGACAAACTGAACAAGTTCCACAGACAAGTGATGAACAGAAATTGAATAATGTGTCCCTGAACAAAGGGGTGGGTCAAAATCAAAAGTAACAGTCAGTATCTGGTGTGGCCACCAGCTGCATTAAGTACTGCAGTGCATCTCCTCACGTACTGCACCAGATTTGCCAGTTCTTGCTGTGAGATGTTACCCCAATCTTCCACCAAGGCACCTGCAAGTTCCCGGACATTTCTGGGGGGAATGGCCCTAGCCCGCACCCTCCGATCCAACAGATCCCAGATGTGCTCAATGGGATTGAGATCCGGGCTCTTCGCTGGCCATGGCAGAACACTGACATTCCTGTCTTGCAGGAAATCACGCACAGAACGAGCAGCATGGCTGGTGGGATTGTCATGCTGGAGAGTCATTTCAGGATGAGCCTGCAGGAAGGGTACCACATGAGGGAGGAGGATGTCTTTCCTGTAACGCACAGCGCTGTCATTGGCTGCAATGACCCTCCACCTCCAAATCGATCCCTCTCCAGAGTACAGGCCTTGGTGTAACGCTCATTCCTTCGACGATAAACGCGAATCCGACCATCACCCCTGGTGAGACAAAACCGCGACTCGTCAGTGAAGAGCACTTTTTGCCAGTCCTGTCTGGTCCAGCGATGGTGGGTTTGTGCCCATAGGCGATGTTGTTGCCAGTGATGTCTGGTGAGGACCTGCCTTACAACAGGCCTACAAGCCCTCAGTCCAGACTCTCTCAGCCTATTGCGGACAGTCTGAGCACTGATAGAGGGATTGTGCGTTCCTGGTGTAACTCGGGCAGTTGTTGTTTGTTTTTAATACATTTGCAAAAATTTGTACTTGTTTTCACCTTTTAATACTTGGTATTGTGTGTAGATTGATGAGGAAATGTTTTATTTAATCCATTTTCGAATAAGGCTGTAACGTAACAGTGGAAAAACTCAAGGGGTCTGAATACTTTCTGGAATTCGCTGTAGTTATCCTCTATTCAGGTGTACAAAACCAAAAGTAAAAGACAATAACTAAACTTAGGAAGGGAAAGCATAGAAATATCACAAACAGAACAGATCTACCGCTTCTTAGACTTGCTTTCAATGAGACTGGCAGATCTATAACTCACATTTATATGTGCATTTGGTCGGGTTGCCCAAAAAGTTACATATTGTAGCTTTAATGTAAGGAATTTGATGTATAGCAGTTATTTTTTACTTTTACTCATAACTAACCATTGGTTATGAGTGAAATAATACAGTGAAGACAAGGTTATTCAGGAAAATAGTACATAGTGCTGCCTAAAACATACTGCAAACTTGTACTAAATGGTTTTTGAGTCATTTATATGAATTTAGGAAATCTGCTATAGGTTAAGTGCACTTACGTTGTGTCATTTACAGTATGTGTGTCTGATGTGAATTCATGTTTTGTTTTCAATGTTTAGTTACCTGATCTATTGAAATTAGATAATTGAACAAGAAAAAATTGAATATTATTTTAGAGAATAAAGAATGTGCCAGAAATGTGAAGACAACTTTTTTGTCCGTTTCTCTTTATTACTTCAGGCTGACTCAGATTAAGTCTGAGGCCGGTAACATCAACAGTGAGGACAAACCCAGCCTGCCTCTCTCCTTCCACACTGACTCCAAACCTACAGTCACTGGGTCCTGATTGTGACAGTGGAGCCCAGTTTGCACTGCAGGTTCCAGAGATGGCATCAGTGAAGCTGGAAGACTGCAGTCAAACACTGGAGTTGAATGTCAACATTAAAGATGAAGAAGAGGAGGACAAGATTGGGACATCTGTTAATCATGGTAACAGCAGGTTCTATCTTAAGTTAGACCTCCATTCGTTATTTTTCATTCATTCATTTTGTAAGTCGCTCTGGATAAGAGCGTCTGCTAAATGACTTAAATGTAAATGTAAATGTAAATGTTATGACCCAGTCTACTGCTAGGTTAAATTCTGTAATTGTGACATCACACATCCCTGAAAAACTCCAGACTGCACAACAAAGTTTGTTTTTCATTCCAACTTCCCACTGTACATGAAAAGTTGCTGTATAACTGTTTCATGATGAACTGTTTCAATGAGAAGGTTAATGTTATTTCATGCTACTGACACTTGCATGGTTTGATACCAGTATTGTCAGGAAAATGCAAATCCAGTTAATTGAACACTGAAATTACAGTTATTCTCAATCCTTTGAAAAGAGGACATATGGAATTTGGTTTACTTTCTGAATTAACTCCAATAGAAATGGAATTGATGGTTGCTAACTTGTCATCCTCCACTCACTATCACATAATTTTCACTCCTTTTGCCCCTATTTTGCCTTCAACTCTTATCCACTTTTAGAATTAGTTTTATTCCCTTTTGTATTGAACAGCCTACTGATATGAAGTCATATGTATATCTCATCAACTGACTGGTTCTTCTGATGTTGTTCACACAGGAGACCATGTTGAGACATTCTCTACATCCAGAGAGCAACAGCAGGAAGATCACAGAGCTAAGAGGTCTCACCACTGCCCACATTGTGAGGAGATTTTCCCAATTCTATCAAAACTAGAAATGCACCTAAAAATACACACAAGAGATCATCTGTATTCCTGTAGTGACTGTGGAAAAAGCTTCAAAACATCAAGGTCTCTGACAGTTCATCAGAGAACACACACAGGAGAGACGCCTTACTCCTGCTCCGAATGTGGAAAAAGTTTCTCTCAACAGAGCAATTTAAAAACACACCAACGTATACATAAAGGAGAGAAGCCTTACTCCTGCTCTGACTGTGGGGTCAGTTTCTCTGGATTGGATACCTTAAAAACACACAAACGTATACATACAGGAGAGAAGCCATATTCCTGCTCTGACTGTGGGAAGACATTTTCTCAACTGGTTCATTTAAATGCACACCAACGTATACATACAGGAGAGAAGCCTTACTTCTGCTCTGACTGTGGAAAGAGTTTCTCTCAACAGAGCAGCTTAAAATCACACCAGCGTATACATACAGGAGCGAAGCCTTACTCCTGCTCTGACTGTGGGAAGTGCTTCCAACATCATCTGCAATAAATGTTCATCAGAGAACACACACAGGAGAGAAGCCTTACTTCTGCTCTGACTGTGGAATGAGTTTTTCCCGATTGAATACTTTAAACTGTCACCAGCTAATACATACAGGACAGAAGCCTTACTTCTGCTCTGACTGTGGGAAGAATTTCTCTCTACAGAGCAGCTTAAAATCACACCAACCTATACATACAGGAGAGAAGCCTTACTCCTGCTCTGACTGTGGGAAGAGTTTCTCTCGACAGGGCAGCTTAAAATCACACCAACGGATACACACGAGAGAAGCCTTACTCCTGCTCTGACTGTGGGAAATGCTTCAAAACATCAGCTGAGCTGAATGTTCATCAGCTAACACACACAGGAGAGAAGCCTTTTTCAGATTAAAACTTTACATTTTGGGTGGATTGACAATGGACCCATGTTTTAAACTATCCTCCTTTTAAATGAAGTCATACAGAGTTGTCTACAATGTCATCCTCCAGAAAAGGCAGATCTAATATTACAGCAAATAATATGGCTAAACTCCAATGTACTGATAGATTTAAAAAAAACTATTTTCTTGTAAGAAATGTGTATAATATCTATGAAGGACTTTGTAAACAAGAACAGTCAAATGATGTCACACAACTAACAACAGCGTATGGAGGTGTATACTCAATACAAGATAACCAACTCATCGTGGCTCTGCCACAAAATTGGAAGAGGCAATTACTAAAGAAATTAAACAATTTGTCTAGTTTTCTCCCATTTAAAAATCAGAAATGGCTTAAAATTATTAGTATAAATTGAAAAATGTATCAGTTTCACTTAGTCAAAATGTTTGACAGCAATACGGTATAAAATGCAAGCAATTTGGGAACAGGTTTTTGAGGTCCCAATACTTTGGCATCGGGTCTACGAACTGACATAACTATTGACACTGCAGTCCCATTCGCTTCGATATAAGCTATTAAACAAAATACTTGTTACAAAAAGAATGCTCAATATATGGGGCATAGAACAGTCAGCCCTGTGCAGACTCTGCCAGGAGGAAACAGAATCAATAGAACAGTCAGCCCTGTGCAGACTCTGCCACGAGGAAACAGAATCAATAGGACAGTCAGCCCTGTGCAGACTCTGCCACGAGGAAACAGAATCAATAGGACAGTCAGCCCTGTGCAGACTTTGCCACGAGAAAACAGAATCAATAGGACAGTCATCCCTGTGCAGACTCTGCCACGAGGAAACAGAATCAATAGGACAGTCAGCCCTGTGCAGACTCTGCCACGAGGAAACAGAATCAATAGGACAGTCAGCCCTGTGCAGACTCTGCCACGAGGAAACAGAATCAATAGGACAGTCAGCCCTGTGCAGACTTTGCCACGAGGAAACAGAATCAATAGGACAGTCAGCCCTGTGCAGACTCTGCCACGAGGAAACAGAATCAATAGGACAGTCAGCCCTGTGCAGACTCTGTCACGAGGAAACAGAATCAATAGGACATATTTTCCGGTACTGTCCATCGGTGGCTCGCTTTTGGAGTCAGGTCCAGGAATGGTTGTGGCGTCATATTATCAGGGTTAAGATGGACCTGCAAACTGTATTGTTAAGGGATCTGAAAAACCACGATCAGTCAATGAGTAATATCATTATACTCTGGGGTAAAGTATTTATTTTTAGGGCGATATGGTAGAAATGTTACAAATAGGGATGTTCAGGACCCTCGAGTGACATCACAGTCAAATGGAGACATGTATTGCCAAGTGAAATGGCACAACACCATTATACTGGAAAAAGTGAGTTAATCTGTGGACATCGGAAGGTTGGAGTTCAGTTTAGAATGAATGGCAATATATGTATAATATTTATTTACAGGTACCGTAGATGTGAGCGAAAATAGCTGTATGTAGCAGTAGAAGTATTGTTGTGTGTTGGTTTACTCCAACCAGGGGAGGGACGGTAGGGTCAACCAGTGACCTAAGCAACTTTGAGCATGGTATGATAGTCGTTGCCAGGTACGCAACTTTGAGCGTGGTATGATATTCGTTGCCAGGTACGCAACTTTGAGCGTGGTATGATAGTCGTTGCCAGGTACGCAACTTTGAGCGTGGTATGATAGTCGTTGCCAGGTACGCAACTTTGAGCGCGGTATGATAGTCGTTGCCAGGTACGCAACTTTGAGCGCGGTATGATAGTTACCAGGTACGTGACTTTTAGCGTGGTATGATAGTTGCCAGGTACGCGACTTTGAGCGTGGTATGATAGTCGTTGCCAGGTACGCAACTTTTAGCGTGGTATGATAGTCGTTGCCAGGTACGCGACTTTGAGCGTGGTATGGTAGTTGCCAGGTACGTGACTTTGAGCGTGGTATGATAGTTACCAGGTACGTGACTGAGGGTGGTATGATAGTTACCAGGTACGTGACTTTGAGCGTGGTATGATAGTCGTTGCCAGGTACGCAACTTTTAGCGCGGTATGATAGTCGTTGCCAGGTACGCGACTTTGAGCGTGGTATGATAGTTGCCAGGTACGTGACTTTGAGCGTGGTACGATAGTTGCTAGGTACGTGACTTTGAGCGTGGTACGATAGTTGCTAGGTACGTGGCTTAGAGCGTGGTATGATAGTTGCCAGGTACGTGACTTTGAGCGTGGTATGATAGTCGTTGCCAGGTACGTGACTTTGAGGGTGGTATGATAGTTGCTAGGTACGTGACTTTGAGCCTGGTATGATAGTTGCCAGGTACGTGACTTTTAGCGTGGTATGATAGTCGTTGCCAGGTACGTGACTTTGAGCGTGGTATGATAGTTGCCAGGTAACCTGGATCCAGTATCTCAGAAACACTTCGGTCATCAGTTGAACGGTGTTTCCTCAGACACATTGGTGCAGCTGGCTTCCGGGTTAAGTGAGAGGATGAATTTTAGAAAAAGCTGTTGCACAGCAACTCACTGCCTTCCTGAAGACAAACAATGTATACGAAACGCTTCAGTCTGGTTTTAGACCCCATCATAGCACTGAGACTGCACTTGTGAAGGTGGTAAATGACCTTTTAATGACGTCAGACCGAGACTCTGCATCTGTCCTCGTGCTCCTAGATCTTAGTGCCGCTTTTGATACCATCGATCACCACATTCTTTTGGAGAGATTGGAAACCCAAATTGGTCTACATGGACAAGTTCTGGCCTGGTTTAGATCTTATCTGTCGGAAAGATATCAGTTTGTCTCTGTGAATGGTTTGTCCTCTGACAAATCAATTGTAAATTTCGGTGTTCCTCAAGGTTCCGTTTTAGGACCACTATTGTTTTCACTATATATTTTACCTCTTGGGGATGTCACTCGAAAACATAATGTTAACTTTCACTGCTATGCGGATGACACACAGCTGTACATTTCAATGAAACATGGTGAAGCCCCAAAACTGCCCTCGCTAGAAGCCTGTGTCTCAGACATAAGGAAGTGGATGGCTGCAAACTCTCTACTCTTAAACTATGACAAAACAGAGATGCTTGTTCTAGGTCCCAAGAAACAAAGAGATCTTCTGTTGAATCTGACAATTAATCTGGATGGTTGTACAGTCGTCTCAAATAAAACTGTGAAGGACCTCAGCGTTACTCTGGACCCTGATCTATCTTTTGAAGAACATATCAAGACTGTTTCAAGGACAGCTTTTTTCCATCTACGTAACATTGCAAAAATCAGAAACTTTCTGTCCAAAAATGACGCAGAAAAATGTATCCATGCCTTTGTTACTTCTAGGTTGGACTACTGCAATGCTCTACTTTCCGGCTACCCGGATAAAGCACTAAATAAACTTCAGTTAGTGCTAAATACGGCTGCTAGAATCCTGACTAGAACCAAAAAATTTGATCATATTACTCCAGTGCTAGCCTCCCTACACTGGCTTCCTGTTAAGGCAAGGGCTGATTTCAAGGTTTTACTGCTAACCTACAAAGCATTACATGGGCTTGCTCCTACCTATCTTTCCGATTTGGTTCTGCCGTACATACCTACACGTACGCTACGGTCACAAGACGCGGGCCTCCTAATTGTTCCTAGAATTTCTAAGCAAACAGCTGGAGGCAGGGCTTTCTCCTATAGAGCTCCATTTTATGGAATAGTCTGCCTACCCATGTGAGAGACGCAGACTCAGTCTCAACCTTTAAGTCTTTACTGAAGACACATCTCTTCAGTAGGTCCTATGATTAAGTGTAGTCTGGCCCAGGGGTGTGAAGGTGAACGGAAAGGCTGGAGCAACGAACCGCCCGTGCTGTCTCTGCCTGGCCGGTTTCCCCTCTTTCCACTGGGATTCTCTGCCTCTACCCCTATTACGGGGGCTGAGTCACTGGCTTACTGGTGTTCTTCCATGCCGTCCCTGGGAGGGGTGCGTCACTTGAGTGGGTTGAGTCACTGACGTGGTATTCCTGTCTGGGTTGGTGCCCCCCCCCCCCCCCCTTGGGCTGTGCCGTGGCGAAGATCTTTGTGGGCTATACTCGGCCTTGTCCCGGGATGGTATGTTGTTGGCTGGAGATATCCCTCTAGTGGTGTGGAGGCTGTGCTTTGGCAAAGTGGGTGGGGTTATATCCTACCTGTTTGGCCCTGTCCGGGGGTTTCATCGGATGGGGCCACAGTGTCTCCTGAACCCTCCTGTCTCAGCCTCCAGTATTTATGCTGCAGTAGTTTATGTGTCGGGGGCTAGGGTCAGTCTGTCACATCTGGAGTATTTCTCTTGTCTTTTCCGGTGTCCTGTGTGAATTGAAATATGCTCTCTCTAATTCTTTCTTTCTTTCTTCTCTTTCTTTCTTTCTCTCTCTCGGAGGACCTGAGCCCTAGGACCATGCCTCAGGACTACCTGGCTTGATGACTCCTTGCTGTCCCCAGTTCACCTGGCCGTGCTGCTGCTCCAGTTCCAACTGTTCTGCCTGCAGCTATGGAACCCTGACCTGTTCACCGGACGTGCTACCTGTCCCAGACCTGTTGTCCCAGACCTGCTAGAACCCTGACCTATTCACCGGACGTGCTACCTGTCCCAGAACTGCTGTTTTCAACTCTCTAGAGACAGCAGGAGCGGTAGAGATACTCTCAAAGATCGGCTATGAAAAAGCCAACTGACACTTACTCGTGTTACTGACTTGTTGCACCCTCGACAACTACTATGATTATTATTATTTGACAATGCTGGTCATTTATGAACATCTAGGCCATGTGCTGTTATAATCTCCACCCGGCACAGCCAGAAGAGGACTGGCCACCCCTCATAGCCTGGTTCCTCTCTAGGTTTCTTCCTAGGTTTTGGCCTTTCTAGGGAGTTTTTCCTAGCCACCGTGCTTCTACACCTGCATTGCTTGCTGTTTGGGGTTTTAGGCTGGGTTTCTGTACAGCACTTTGAGGTATCAGCTGATGTAAGAAGGGCTATATAAATACATTTGATTTGATTTTGATTTGATTCAGCTTCAAAACAGAAAAGCAACCGTGAAATTGTCTCTGATGCACCGGACTGCCTGCACTGAAGTCCGTTGACTCAAAGAGTGGACGCCGCCATTTTACAAGCTAATACCATTTTTTTTACACACAAAAAAAAAATAACACGTAAAACGAACTCAGAAATTTTTATGGAATCTTTATGAAATCTTGACGAAATAATGTACATTAATTCACTCAGACAAACCCAGTCGTGTCGAACTATGTGACTTATCACGTCCTTCGCTCGGTTTGACACATAAATAACACATAAAACCTTTACCAAACGTGATAATACCTTGACGGATTTGCAACCTAGTATGTTATGACATGTTATTTCTATATTAGTAAGTTGAAACGTGCTATTACATACCTGTAGTAATACATTTGAAACGGACACAAAACCTTTCGTCTTCACAGCACAGATCTAGTGCTTAGTGGTGGGGAGTCGATTCCTATTTCTGAGTGCCAAGCTGAATCGACTCCTAAGATTCTGTATTTTTGGCATGGTTGGAAACTATTTTCGGTCGTCTACTTCGAGAGGCATAGGTAGGCATGTCGGCCACAAGGCAGACAGTCAGAACCGTGCGTCGGGCTTCTGTCACAAAAGTCAATAAAAAGGGGGCCGTTTGGAAAAACGTATCATGTGTGAATCATCCTCTGGAATAATGTAGGATCCACTTGCTTGGATAATATTTACAAAACCAACGTCTCTAGTAACGCCTGAACGTCTCTAGAAACGCCTGAACGTCTCTAGAAACGCCTGAACGTCTCTAGAAACGCCTGAACGTCTCTAGAAACGCCTGTCCCAATAGGGCTTTAACATGGCAAAGAACAGGTTTATCATCCCATGGGATCTGTCAAAGCCACACACAGCAGACATATCACTGAAATATTCTAGTTCCTACACAACACCTATATTGAAAGTTTTTAGGAGTCACACTATGTTGACAATCCAAAGGGTGGATTGTTTCAGCATGATATAGATGCAGTTTAATGGGGTTGAGAGTTTTGGGGGGAAGGTGTGGTAGAAATAAGTAGGGATATGTTGATTTAAATCATTATTTTACAGTAAAAAATTAGGCAGACCATAAATGATCTCACACTTCAGCACAGATGGCGGAATGCACCTTAAACGTTTGCTTGCAGACCCCCATGATATCATCGAAGAAGAAGCCAGCTAGGTAGTTTATGCTTGTGGCTAGAAACTTCAGCGAGAATTTGAAACTTTTTTATACCTGGAGAGAAATAGGCATGCAGTGTGCGATGCGTGTGTAACAGTGTAGGTTCGAACCAGGGACCCTTGCATACATCAACAACTGACACCCCACGAAGCATCGTTACCCATCGCGCCACAAAAGCCGCGGCCCTTGCAACACAAGGGGAAACCCTACTTCAGGTCTCAGAGCGAGTGACGTCACTGATTAAAACGCTATTAGCGCGCACCACCGCTAACTAACTAGCCATTTCACATCGGTTACACGTGTTAGGCCTTGCGTCCACAGAGACAGGGAGGCATCAGGCCATTCATTGGGAGAAAGACGGACAGAGGAGGCAGACTCAGGAAGGCTAGAAGATGGCGGAGGGGATGTTTTGTTTGAAACTGATGGCGTGTCGAGTGGAGACGAGCGAAGGAATAAAAGGGGGAACTAGAGAAGTGGTCGTGGAGTAAATCCAAGCCTACTTCTAACTGTTCTTTGGATACATCTAGATACCTGGGAGATTCGTTTGAAGTCTCCATGGTGATGTGTAGGATCCATCTAGATACCTGGGAGATCCGTTTGAAGTCTCCATGGTGATGTGTAGGATCCATCTAGATACCTGGGAGATCCGTTTGAAGTCTCCATGAAAATCATAGATGAGTTAATGGGTCTAAGGTTTTTAAACCGTTACATATGCATTAGTGAGAATACTTGTGGCTGGCATATTGGCTTGTCACCATGGTGATGTGTAGAGGTGTAGTGACATGTTTTGAGTAGATAAATTGAAATAGGAATTTTGAATTTTAAGAAATAAAACAAAAACACATTTACAGTATAGAAACCCCCCAAAACAAAGGCTGACCAGCACAAATTAATGTAGAACATTTTCATTAGTAGATCAATTAAGTTCACCACAGTTATCCAAATACATGAATTATCAATGCCTAAAATAACAAATCTACAAAATATAAACACAACGTAAAGTGTTGGTCCAATGTTTCATGAAGCTGAAATAAAAGATCCCAGAAATTCAACAAGTTCAAATGAGCCTCACAAAGCTGCATTATCATGCTGAAACATTAGGTGATGGTGGCGGATGAACGGCACAAAAATTGGGTTTGTTGTCTGTAGTTTATGCCTAACAATACCATTACCTCACTGCCACCATCGGGCACTCTGTTCACAACATTCACATCAGCAAACCGCTCGCCCACACAACACCATACACATGGTCTGCGGTTGAGGCCGGTTGGTGGTACTGCCAAATTCTCTAAAACAATGTTGGAGGCAGCTTATTGTAGGGAAATGAACATTCAATTCTCTGGCAAAAGCTCTGTTGGGTATTCCTGCAGTCAGCATGCCAATTGCAGGTTCCCTTAAAACATTTTAGACTGTCCTTTTATTGTCCCCAGCACAATGTTCACCTGTGTAATGACCATGCTGTTTAATCAGCTTCTTGATATGCCACACCTGTCAGATGGATGGATTATATTGGCAAAGAAAAAATGCTAACTAACAGGGATGGAAACAAATTTGAGCACAGAATTTGAGAGAAAAACGCTTTTTGTGCATATGGAACATTTCTGGTCTTGAAACAGGGGACCAACACTTTACATGTTGCATTTATATATATTTTTTCAGTGTAGATGTTTCAAAGCCTGTTTATCGTTAAACAAAGTTGATTAATAGCAAAAATAATATACCCAAACTAGTGGTGAAAACTGATCATCACACCATCTCTATCTGATACATGTTGTGTGTACCAGCTCATTCCCACAGAAAACTGCAGAAGGACGCCGTACCACCCAGTCAACATCACACTCCATTGTTTTAAGTGATCCCTCAGAGGGTTTTCAACACTAAGGGAAAATCCAAGGTAATCTCAATATGTTTACAGTAGAATCTAAAACACACCAAAACTGACAAGGTGCACACTGATCAGTAAAGTAAAGACAGGCTAACATTCTAGAACGCTCCTTTTCCTCCACACAGTTCTCTCAGTGAGAAACAATTGGATTACAATAGCGTGTTCTACGCGTTCTTCTTCATTTGATCCAATTCACTGTTAACACTTATCAAATGAGAATTAAGTGATGGAGTGACTTTAATCTTAGCTGGTCTGAGAGAACTTCTCTCCTTTATGTATACGTTGGTGTGTTTTTAAGTTGCTCAATTGAGAGAAACTCGTCCCAGTCAGAGCAGTAGTGAGGCTTCTCTCCTGTGTGAGTTCTCTGATGAGATTTTAGCTCAGTTGATGTTTTAAAGCCTTTCCCACAGTCAGAGCAGGAGTAAGGCTTCTCTCCTTTATGTATACGTTGGTGTGTTTTTAAGTTGCCCTGTTGAGAGAATCTCTTTCCACATTCAGAGCAGGAGTAAGGCTTCACTGCTGTATGCATTTGTTGGTGACATTTTAAGGTATCCAATCGGGAGAATCTCCCCCCACAGTCAGAGCAGGAGTAAGGCTGTGTGTATTTTTAGCTTTGATAGAATTGCGAAAATCTCCTCACAATGTGGGCAGTTGTGAGACCTCTTAGCTCTATGATCTTCCTGCTGTTGCTCTCTGGATGTAGAGAATGTCTCAACATGGTCTCCTGTGTGAACAACATCAGAAGAACCAGTCAGTTTGTGTGATATACATGTCAATCACAACTCTGTGATTTTTTTATGAAGCCTTTTTTAAATTAGCAGTTTTGAAAGTGTTGAACAGAAACTCAGCCTAAAACCCCAAAGAGCAAGCAATGCAGAAGCGCAGTGGCTAGGGGAAAACTCAGTAGAAAGGCAGGAACCTAGAAAGAAACAGAGAGCAACCAGTCTCTGAGGGGTAGCCAGTCCTCTTCTGGCTGTACCGGGTGACATATGTATTCATATGTGACCGACCGGCTCGATCTTATGTAGCAACATTTGAAATTATGTTTTTTGCATTGGATAAAAGTAGAGACTCAGAGCTAGAAAATTGTATATCATACACTACAATTGAGGAACAATAGGAAAGTAATTATGTGGAGGAGTAGGGTTGATTCAAGCGTTTTCACCTCACAACAGCAGTCAAGCATCCAAGCTTACTGATTTTACGTTGGCAAGCTTGCTAGCTCCATCCAGTACAAATTAGAGAACTCTGACATTTTACACGCCTTAGCTAGGGTGACCATACTTCCTCTTTTTCACTGACATGTCCTCTTTTTGAACCTAAAAAAATGCGTCCGGCCGGGATTTCTAAATCGCCCAAAATGTCCGGGATTCGGCTTTTGCTTTCTACAATCGCCATTCATTGTGTGCGTTTGGGGTTTTTGCATTGCTTTGACCTTTCTCTTTAGGTCCCGCCTTCTCACACGCCACCATTGGTGGGTCATGTCAAGGCCTACGCAAACATTGGTCAAACTGCATCTCAATCATTACCCTCACCATGGCAACAGCCAAGAGACAGAGCAACAGCTTGCTTGTCAACAGTGGCACATGGCTCCAGGACAGAGCAAAAATGCCCTAACGGAAATGTAAATTCACAGACGATTTACAGAGAAAATTCCCGTGTCTTAGTCGGGATCCGTGTGAAGCAGAATGCATGACCTGCAAAGCTGGCACGTACGTGTCAGTGTAAAATAAAGGTGCTAGCGACCTAGAAGCCCACATAAGCTCCGCAAAACACAACATTGCAGCTAAAGGAGAGAGTTCGTCAGGTAAATTAACTGACTATATTGTGAGAGCAGGTAAAACAGAAGATGCTGTTACTGCTGCGGAGGGAGTTTTTGCATTCCACAACACTAGGGTGACCATACGTCCTCTTTTTCCCGGACATGTCCTCTTTTTTGAAAACTAAAATATGGTCACTCTACCTTAGCAGAGCTGGTTAGGCTGTGTTCATGTTATCCAGAACATTGGTGACTTTATCTGTGCTACAGGCAACAATTTAATTACGCGGTTTTTTGCCGACGTTTACTGACACCGGCCCTATTCAAGGATGTTGAGCGTTCGTTTTTCATAAATTATTCTTCCCTCTGGCAGCCTCAGACCAGAGTGCTCTGAAATCAGAGTATATAGTCAGAGCGAATTTAGGAACGCACCCCGAGTGTTGGTGTGAGCCCCTGACTATCCGTACATTTAAACTACAAGAAAATAGTGCTGTCTGGTTTGCTTAATTTTACTTTTACTTTTGATAGTTAAGTATATTTTAGCAATTACATTTACTTTTGATACTTATATGTTAAACTAAATACTTTTACTCAAGTAGTATTTTACTCGGTGTCTTTCACTTTTACCTTGATAGGAAAGGACTCAAGTATCTTTACTTTTACTCAAGTATGACAATTGGGTACTTTTTCCACCACTGCCTGCAATGCTTCCAATGTTAATTCCTTAACTCCCAAAAACCTTTCAGCCGCACGTACAATTCATCTTTACAATCGGTATCCTTCAACTGGTAAATGACATTATGAATCTCAACCGGCTGCGGGTCATCCACTGCCATAGCTTCCTCAGCACCAATCGCTCTTTCAACTATTTCCCGCGCCTCCCAGTAGGAGAACTACTGTACAGTTTCTTGATGTGGATGTTCCCTGATATAAGAAAAATGGATTCATGCCATTGGTCAGTTCCAGTGTTATGAAACTGATGGAGACTAATTGTTAAAAAAACATTTATTTAACTAGGCACATAGCATACATAACAGGTTAGGATAATTAAAGTGGCAAGTTAGGATCATTAAAGTGGCAGGTTAGGATAATTAAAGTGGCAGGTTAGGATCATTAAAGTGGCAGGTCAGGAGACTGAGGTTAAGGTTAGGAAAAGGTTGAGGGTTAGGGATTTGTTTACCATGCAGGTTTGGATAACTAACGTGGCAGGTTATGATAATTAATGTGGCGGTTAGGAGACTGAGATTAAGGTTAGGGAAAGGGTTAGGTTTAGCTACAATGCTACAGTTGTCAAAAACTGTTGTCCCCAACGCAAAAGAAAACGGCCACGGACCAATGGGGAGCATCAACTGGTGCAAACGTGATATCATGAAACACCCAATATCAGAGAACACCCCTAATTGCGGTCTGCAATTACACCCTTTTCAGATCAAGGGGCCAGGCTTCCAGTCTATAAGCGTGCTTGCTATCCACTGTACTTAGAGGGCATCTTCGGTACTGCAGTTCAGCTTAAGCACGGCAGAATTCCAATTGACAGCCCCATAGCGAAGTCACTTTTTATTTATTTAAATAAGACAATTTACTCATCACGTTTGTAAACAAAACATCTATTGAATTATTCAAGTAATTGCCTTAGAGTCAGATTTTTTTCCCATCACTCACAGCCAAAGTTATTAACCATTTTAGATTCATGCTGTGAGGTGGGTGAGCTTATGCCACATGCAGATGCTGAAGGGAAAACACACCTCTTGACCTGCATATGCATAATGTAGGTCAAGGAGCAGCCTCGTCTCATAGACTAGATGTAACATAGTAAATATAAATCTGGGACTCTCAAAATAGTATGATATGTTACGTTTTTATGGTTGCATAAGACAGATGGTTACTTAATAAATGGAATTAGGTGGTGCTGTACTGTAACAGTGAGCTGAGCCAGTTGAAAGTATTGACACCAGGGATATATTGTTGGTGACTGTGTGCTCCTTCATTAGTTTAGTGTTTTTTATTCATTTATTTCTGGTACCCTCCTACCTGAGAGGCATGAGGCCTGTGTGGCGTTGCACTGTTAAAATCATCCCAGTGTGGAGATGAAACATCTGTGTGTTGCAAAGCCACATGCTCTGTCCTCTGTTCTACCTAGGTGTTTTAATGTGGGTAATACAGAGATAATACTAATACTGAGATAACCACTGATCTACCTAGGTGTCTTAATGTTGGTAATACAGAGATAATACTAATACTGAGATAACCACTGATCTACCTAGGTGTCTTAATGTTGGTAATACAGAGATAATACTAATACAGAGATAACCACTGTTCTACCTAGGTGTTTTAATGTTGGTAATACACAGATAATACTAATACTGAGATAACCACTGTTCTACCTAGGTGTTTTAATGTTGGTAATACAGAGATAATACTAATACTGAGATAACCACTGATCTACCTAGGTGTCTTAATGTTGGTAATACAGAGATAATACTAATACAGAGATAACCACTGTTCTACCTAGGTGTTTTAATGTGGGTAATACAGAGATAATACTAATACTGAGATAACCACTGTTCTACCTAGGTGTTTTAATGTTGGTAATACAGAGATAATACTAATACTGAGATAACCACTGATCTACCTAGGTGTCTTAATGTTGGTAATACAGAGATAATACTAATACAGAGATAACCACTGTTCTACCTAGGTGTTTTAATGTTGGTAATACACAGATAATACTAATACAGAGATAACCACTGTTCTACCTAGGTGTTTTAATGTGGGTAATACAGAGATAATACTAATACTGAGATAACCACTGATCTACCTAGGTGTCTTAATGTTGGTAATACAGAGATAATACTAATACAGAGATAACCACTGATCTACCTAGGTGTTTTAATGTTGGTAATACAGAGATAACCACTGATCTACCTAGGTGTTTTAATGTTGGTAATACAGAGATAATACTAATACAGAGATAACCACTGTTCTACCTAGGTGTTTTAATGTGGGTAATACAGAGATAATACTAATACAGAGATAACCACTGATCTACCTAGGTGTTTTAATGTTGGTAATACAGAGATAATACTAATACAGAGATAACCACTGATCTACCTAGGTGTTTTAATGTGGGTAATACAGAGATAATACTAATACAGAGATAACCACTGATCTACCTAGGTGTCTTAATGTTGGTAATACAGAGATAATACTAATACTGAGATAAAACACCTAGGTAGATCAGTGGTTAATGTTGGTAATACAGAGATAATACTAATACAGAGATAACCACTGATCTACCTAGGTGTTTTAATGTTGGTAATACAGAGATAATACTAATACAGAGATAACCACTGATCTACCTAGGTGTTTTAATGTTGGTAATACTAATACAGAGATAACCACTGCTCTACGTAGGTGTTTTAATGTGGATAATACTAATACAGAGATAACCACTGCTCTACCTAGGTGTTTTAATGTGGATAATACTAATACAGAGATAACCACTGCTCTACGTATGTGTTTTAATGTTGGTAATACAGAGATAATACTAATACAGAGATAACCACTGATCTACCTAGGTGTTTTAATGTTGGTAAAACAGAGACAATACTAATACAGAGATAACCACTGTTCTACCGAGGTGTTTTAACGTGGGTAAAACAGAGATAATACTAATACAGAGATAACCACTGCTCTACGTAGGTGTTTTAATGTGGATAATACTAATATAGAGATAACCATTGCTCTACCTAGGTGTTTTAATGTGGGTAATACAGAGATAACCACTGATCTACCTAGGTGTTTTAATGTTGGTAATACAGAGATAATACTAATACAGAGAACCACTGCACTACCTAGTTGTTTTAATGTGGATAATACTAATACAGAGATATCCATTGAACATGCATTTACCATTTTTTCATTGTGTTTACTACTTCAGTTCCATAAATCTGTAGTTTGAAGCATATACAGGGCATTATACAAGACCCCTTGACTTTTTCCAGATTTTGCTACGTTACAGCCTTATTTGACAATGTATTAAATGCATTTTTTCCCTCGTCAATATAAACACAATACCCCATAATGATAAAGCGAAAACAGGTTTTTAGACATTTTTGCAAATTTATAAAAATGAATACTTTATTTGGTAAGTATTCAGACCCTTTGCTCTGAGACTCGAAATTGAGCTCAATTGCATCCTGTTTCCATTGATCATCTTTGAGATGTTTCTACAACTTGACTGGAGTCCACATGTAGTAAATTCAAATGATTGGACATGATTGGAAAAGCACACACCTGTCTATAAGGTCCCACAGTTGACAGTGCATGTCAGAGCAAAAACCAAGCAATGAGGTCGAAGAAATTGTCAGTCGAGCTTCGAGACAGGTTTGTGGCGAGGCACAGATCTGGAGAAGAGGACCAAAATATTTCTCAAATCTGTGTTGGCTGAGCTCCCCACTTGTGCCGTCAAACTCATGCCCCACGTTGGGTTCAAACCTTTTAAGGGCTCCTGAGTGGCACAGCGGTCTAAGGCACTGCATCTCAGTGCAAGAGGCGTCACTACAGTCCCTAGTTCGAATCCAGTCTAAATCACATCCGACTGTGATTGGGAGTCCCATAGGGAAGTGCACAATTGGCCCAGCATCGTCCGGGTTTGACTGGGGTAGGCCGTCAATGTAAATAAGAATTTGTTCTTAACTGACTTTCCTAGATGAATAAAGAATACGTTTTTTAAAAAGTGGGATGCATGCCAGCAAAGCCACTACACAATACTAAACAATACATTCATTGCAATATAACAGTGAGAAACGGTTCCCACAAACTGTTAGGGCCTACATAAAGCTGACCCAACAGCATAGTCCCAACAACTTACCACTGCTACACCTGGCTATCAGCGGAGCCTTGTCTGGCAGCGAAACAGTTCATTAAGCCTCATTTACTGCCTTTAAAAAAAACATGGCTGACTTACTTAAATGGTTTCTACTGACAATTGAGATGTACAAACTATGGCATAAGGGGAGAACAAGCGGATAAGAGGCAATCCGTAATTTCGATTAAGACATTAATGAGTAAGCTAGGACGGACGTAGTCAATATAACTATTTGTTCAGCACTTTTGAAATGTACAGCGACAGAATTCAGAACATGGGCCCGTACGCCAAGTCAGAACCGTAGGATAAATAAAGGGGCATAAAAGCACACAAAGAAAATTCTTACAATATTTAATGATTACATTTCTCAATAACAGGTTATAGGCTACATGTGAACCACCAAGTCAGAACGGTAGGCAAAATTATGAGGTGAAAATAGACCAAATTATTAGGGTGAGGCACATGGCTACTAACATCTTACTACACAACATACACTGAGTATTACTTTCTTAGCTACAGTATACATATCTCCCTGGCATACTACATCATTTATGCAGCAGCATACAAGACATTTTTGGACTCCCCTTGTTGTGCCGTGCTCACTTGAACGGGAAGGTGGAGCAGTGGTCCTTCGTGGTCATATTTTGTCATCAAAGTCTGGCATTCTCTGGATTTATGGTTCTTTCAAGACAACCGGGAACTCGATGAAAAAAATGATGACGTCAGTGATCTTCAGGTCGTAGCTGTAGAAAGAGGCCTGAGTTCCCAATTTACAATTCCGAGTTGGATGAAAGTTCAAAACGTATTTTCTGTTATAGCTTGTTTTTCCCCAGAGTTCCCAGTTGTCTTGAACTCACTCAAGTCAGATTTTGCAGTTCCGAATTAAGTTGTTTTGAGCATGGTACAAATCAAGCTTAATTGACAGCACGGCCAATGTTGAATGTTTACCATTTTAAACTAGGAAAAGAGCCACTTCATCTTACACTTGGGACCACACACCCACTCCACTGAATAGCAGGCTAATGATTGCTTTGCGATGCTTGCAGTTAGCCACTGATTCCTTCCAAAACACTCATTGTTGAATTTGCAATTTCCAACTTGTGTAACGTTAATTAAATCCAATGGCCAATGAGCAACGATATGTTTTACCTATAATTTCTCATTATTTCTCTTCATATGATAAAGATTAAAAAGGATTTGCTAGTAGACTGTCGACTTGATTCATGATGATGACTGCTAGCTAAGATTTTGAAAGTATGATGTTGACATGATCAGTCCAATCAAAGTGACTGTAGATACAACATTATTTGACGTTATTTTATCTGTGGACAATGACCTTGAGCCTTCTTGGATGGGCACTTCTAATGTAACTCTATGGCAGTACCGAAGGGGCTTGAATTTTCAAGTTCTACCTTTAGACTTGGCAGTGACGAATTGTCCCCATGAATGACAGAGCACTGAGCCAATCACAGCGCAACGCTCCGTGTTTTCTGCTGGCTTACTGTCTTACTTAAGAAAACAAAAAAGAGACCATGTCTGTATGCGGCTTTAATAATTAGTCAATTATATATGTTTTTTTAACATTGTTTGCAAACAGATGATTTTTTTCTCACTTTTTCATTGCTAAAACTGTGGGGCTCAAAACAGGTGGCCAACCTGCCCTGAATGATGGGTCGCCACTGAACTTATCTTGAACACTGCAGTCCGTCTGGGTGTTTAACCTTCCCAAGTTCCCCCATGTCACCCTGCTCCTCCGTACATTCCACTGGATTCCAGTCGAAGCTCACATCCACTACAAGACAATAGCGTTTACTTACGGTGCAGTAAGAGGAACTGCCCCATCTCTACCTTCAGGCTATGCTCAAACCCTATATCCCAACCCGAGCACTCAGTTCAGCCACCTCTGGTCTCATGGCCGTCCCACTGCTACAGGAGGTCAAGCTCCCTCTCAGCCCAGTCAAAGCACTTCTCTGTCCTGGCACCCCAATGGTGTCACCAGCTTCCCTCTGATGCTAGGACAGCAGAGTCCCTGCCCATCTGCCCGAAAAGGTCTGAAACCCTACGTCTTTAAAGTGTATCCCCCACAAAATACAAATAATAATACAAATAATAATAATACAAATAATACAAACAATAATAATAATAATAATAATACAAACAATAATAATACTAATAATACAATTACTAATAATAATAATAATAATAATAATGTGACACTTGTCCTACTAACACTGACTAATTGAGGAGAAATGTATTTACTGTGATATGTGGTTGTCTCACCTGGCTATGTTAAGATGAATGTACTTAATGTGCTGGTGACATCACAGGGTCAGAGAGAACTCCTGACTGTAGTCATACAAAAACACTACAGGCACTCAGCCCATAAGAACCATTCATACAATCAGATCTAATATGAAGAACTGAATACAACCATAAGAACCATTCATACTGTCAGATCTAATATGAAGAACTGAATACAACCATAAGAACCATTCATACTGTCAGATCTAATATGAAGAACTGAATACAACCATAAGAACCATTCATACTGTCAGATCTAATATGAAGAACTGAATACAACCATAAGAACCATTCATACTGTCAGATCTAATATGAAGAACTGAATACAACCATAAGAACCATTCATACTGTCAGATCTAATATGAAGAACTGAATACAACCATAAGAACCATTCATACTGTCAGATCTAATATGAAGAACTGAATACAACCATAAGAACCATTCATACTGTCAGATCTAATATGAAGAACTGAATACAACCATAAGCACCATTCATACTGTCAGATCTAATATGAAGAACTGAATACAACCATAAGCACCATTCATACTGTCAGATCTAATATGAAGAACTGAATACAACCATAAGAACCATTCATACTGTCAGATCTAATATGAAGAACTGAATACTAAAGAGAAGAAGAGGTTGACCAGTACATATTCATGTAACTTTATTTTTCATTGGCAGATCAATAAAGTTCGCTTCAATGCAGTTATCCAAACACATTCATGATCAGTAACTAAAATAACTAATCTAGTTTTAAAGACAATTAATAAACACATGTATTCATTTCATAAGCTGTGTATCATTAAATCAAGTTGTAAAATAATCCCTCCAAACTAATGGTGAAAAGTGATCATCACACCATATCTATCTGATACATGTTAGGGGTGGAAGGTAGCCTTGTGGTTGGAGCGTTGGGCAAGTAACCACAAATTTGCTAGATTGAATACCCGAGCTGACAAGTTAAAAATGTGTCGTTCTGCCTCTGACCAAGGCAGTTAATCCACTGTTCCTAGGCCATCATTGTAAATAAGAATTTGTTCTTAACTGACTTGCCTAGTTAAAAAAGGTTCAATAAAAAAAATAAAAAGAAGCTCATTCCCACAGAATACTGTGGAGGGACAACCTGGTCTCGGAGCAAAACATATTATATGTTACAAAAACATCCATGCCACTCCATTTAGTATGTTATGTTAGGTTACATTATATTTTGCCTAACAATTTTGCCTAACAATATAAACGAAAACTGTAAATTGTTGGTTTCATGAGCCGAAATAAAAAATCCCAGAAATGTTCCATATGCACAAAAAGCTTATTTCTCTGAAATGTTGTGTTTATATCCCTGTTAGTGGGCATTTCAGCCTTTGTCAAGATAATCCATCCATCCACCTGACAGGTGTGGCATATCAAGAAGCTGATAAAACAGCAGGATCATTACACAGGTGCACCTTGTGCTGAGGACAATAAAAGGCCACACAACACAATGTCACAGATGTCTCAAGTTGAGGGAATGTGCAATTTTCATGATGACTGCAGGAATGTCCACCAGAGCTGTTGCCAGAGAATTCAATATTTATATCTCTACGATAAGCCACCTCTAACGTCCTTTTAGAGAATTTGGCAGAAAATCAAACGGGCCTCACAACTGCAGATCACATGTAACCACGGCAGCCCAGGACCACCTCTTCACCTGCAGGATTGTCTGGGGGGGGGGGGCTGAGTAGTATTTCTGTCTGTAATAAAGACCTTTTGTGGGGAAAAACTCATTCTGATTGGCTGGGCCTGGCTCCCAAGTGGGGCTATGCCCTCCCAAGTCCCACCCATGGCTGAGCCCCTGCCCAGTCATGTGAAATCCATAGATTTGGTCCTCATTTATTCATTTCAATTGACTGATATCCTTATACGAACTGTAAATCTTTGAAATTGTTGCGTTTAGATTGTTGTTCAGTATAATACGACTTGTAGGACGTATCGTATGTTACGAATTACAATTTGTATGTTATTTTACGCATTGCTATTCATACAATATGTTACGAACTTGTAATATGTATGATATGTTATGAATTCCAATTTGTTGTTGCTAACGTTAGCTAGGTTAGGGGTGAGGGGTTTAAGGTAGAGTTAAATGGGTTTAGGGGAAAGGTTAGCTAACATGCTAAGTAGTTGCATGCTAAGCTAAAATGCTCAGTAACAGCTAAAAAGTAGTAAGTAGTTGCAAAGTTGCTAATTAGCTAAAATACTTAAGTCCTCCGTGATGAGATTCAAACACGCAGCCTTTGGCTAGATGTTTGAGTTACACGCCCACCCTTCCACAGAGCAGGAGTAAGGCATCTCTCCTGTGTGTGTGTTCTCTGATGAACTTTTGGCTAAGTTGATGTTTTGAAGTGTTTTACACAGTCAGAGCAGGAGTAAGGGTTTTCACCTGTATGTATACGTTCATGTGTTTTTAAGGTATCCAATCGGGAGAAACTCTTCCCACAGTCAGAGCAGAAGTAAGGCTTCTCTCCTGTGTGTGTTCTCTGATGACGTTTTAGCTCATTTGATGTTTTAAAACATTTTCCACAGTCAGAGCAGTAGTAATGCTTCTCTCCTGTGTGTACACGTTCATGTGATTTTAAGTGATCCAATCGGGAGAAATGTTTTCCACAGTCAGAGCAGTAGTAAGGCTTCTCTCCTGTATGTATACGTTCATGTGATTTTAAGTGAGCTGATCGGGAGAAACTCTTCCCACAATCAGAGCAGGAGTAAGGCTTCTCTCCAGTATGTATTTTTTGGTGTGCTTTTAAGCTGCTCTTTTGAGAGAAACCCTCCCCACAGTCAGAGCAGTAGTAAGGCTTCTCTCCCGTATGTATACGTTGGTGTGTTTTTAAGGTATCCAGTCGAGAGAAACTCACCCCACAGTCAGAGCAGGAGTAAGGCTTCTCTCCTGTGTGTATTTGTAGGTGTATTTTTAGCTTTGATAGAAATGGGAAAATCTCCACACAATGTGGGCAGTGGTGAGACCTCTTAGCTCTGTGATCTTCCTGCTGTTGCTCTCTGGATGTAAAGAATGTCTCAACATGGTCTCCTGTGTGAACAACATCAGAAGAACCAGTCAGTTGGTGTGATATACATGTCAATCAAATGTATATTATGAAGCCCTTTTTACATCAGCAGTTGTCACAAAGTGTTCTACAGAAACCCAGCCTAAAACCCCAAAGAGCAGCCTATGATGTAGAAACACAGTGGCCACAAAAAACTCGCTAGGAAGGTAGGAACCTCAGAACAAACCTAAAGAGGAACCAGGCTCTGAGGGGTGGTCAATCCTCTTCTGGCTGTACCGGGTGACATATGAATTCATGTAAGTAGGCTGTACAATTACAGAACGGGAATAAAACTATTCTAAAACTGGGTAGGAGTCAAAAACTAAAAAGGGGCAAAAGTCATGAAAACTATGAGCCATATCATCCTCCACTCACTATCACAAGAGTTAGAACCTACACAGACTCATTTCATAAAACTTAACTACTTCACTTCTTTAGTCTACTCTCTGATCACTCCAGATAGCCCAGTGAATAAAACAAATGCTGGCAATACTGGTGTCAAACCATGCAAGTATCAGTAGCATGAAATAACATCTACCTTCTCATTGAAACAGTTCATCATGAAACAGTTCTACAGCAACTTTTCATGCGTAGTGGGAAGTTGGAATTATTAACACAAACTTAGTTAGATAGAACCTGCTCTTACCATGAAAAACAGATTTCCCAATCTTCTCCTCCTCTTCTTCATCTTTAATGTTGACATTCAGCTCCAGTGTTTGACTGCAGTCTTCCAGCTTCACTGATGCCATCTCTGGATCCTGCAGTACAAACTGGGCTCCACTGTCACAATCAGGACCCAGTGACTGTAGGTTTGGACTCAGTCGGGAAGGAGAGAGACAGAAAAGTTATTGTCTTGACAGTTCTGGCACTCTCTCTATTATAACAAAATATATTAAAATGTTTTCTTGTTCATTTCTCTCATTTCCATATATCAGGTAACTAATCATTGACAATAAAACATGAATTCACATTAAACAAAGTGCACACTTTAAATTACACTTAACCTATAGTGCACTTAACCTATAGTAGATTTCCTACATTAAAATGAATGAGTCGAAAACCATTTAGTTCAAGGTTACAGTATGTTTTAGGCAGCACTATGTGCTATTTTCCTGAATAATATTCACTGTATTATTTAGCGTTGAGCAATTACATTTTTTGTTTGTACAACTAATTGTCAGTTCAATTACTTGAATTCTATTCAGTTAGTTTTTTTTGTGTGTGAGCCCAACGTGACATTTCTCTAGAGAGAAATCAAATCATTAAACGACAGTGAGGAACTCCAATATGTGGTATGCTGGTTCTAAAGAGAGTTGTAGTTTTCATAAAGCAAATATTCAACCTAGTTTAGCACAGAAACTTGGTAATGAACTACAATGACCATCATGGGGTTTTTCAGACTCGACAGATCACTAGATGGATACACTTTCATAGGCCCACCCACTGGGGTGCCAGGCACAGCCAAATCAGTATGAGTTGTTCCCCACAAAAGGGCATTAGAACAGACAGAAATACTCCTCAGTTTCATCAGCTGTCAGGGTGGAGGGTCTCAGACGATCCCGCAGTAAAGAAGCCAGATGTGGAGGTCCTTGGCTGGCACAGTTACACTTGCTCTACGGTTGTGAGGCCAGTTGGACATACTGCCAAATTCTCTAAAACGACGATGTTCATTTCTTAAGGTAGAGAAATTAACATTAAATTCTATGACATTCCTACAGTCAGCATGTCAATTGCAAGCTCCATCAAAACTTGAGACATCTGTGGCATTGTGTTGTGTGACAAAACTGTACATTTTAGAGTGGCCTTTTATTGTCCCCAGCACAAGGTGCACCTGTTTAATGATCATGCTGTTTAATCAGCTTATTGATATGCCACACCTGTCAGGTGGATGGGTTATCGTGGCAAAGGAGAAATGCTCACCAACAGGGATATAAATGCATTTCTGTACAAAATTTGAGAGTAATAAGCTTTTTGTGCATATTTCTGGAATCTTTTGTTTCAGCTCATGAAACATGGGAGCAACACTTTACATGTTGTGTTTATAATTTTGTTCAGTATAATATACACAACTGAAATATTTGATTTTGTCATAGTAATTGACTACTTTTCTATTGATGTCTACCGAAAATGGACCTGACAGATACAATGGAATATTTTCAATGTTTTTGCAATTGAATGTTCACTATTTTGGCCTTGGGCCATCCCTATCTATCATCCAAATGAGAGGGATGGAGGACAGAGAAAGAGAGAGAGAGATGGAGGACAGAGAAAGAGAGAGAGAGATGGAGGACAGAGAAAGAGAGAGAGAGATGGAGGACAGAGAAAGAGAGAGAGAGATGGAGGACAGAGAAAGAGAGAGAGAGATGGAGGACAGAGAAAGAGAGAGAGAGATGGAGGACAGAGAAAGAGAGAGAGAGATGGAGGACAGAGAAAGAGAGAGAGAGATGGAGGACAGAGAAAGAGAGAGAGAGATGGAGGACAGAGAAAGAGAGAGAGAGATGGAGGACAGAGAAAGAGAGAGATGGACTGACCTGCTGGGAGAGGTAGATATAGGGGGAGTTTGTGTGGAGAGAGAGAGCGAGCGAGAGTGTGTGTGTGTGCGCGTGTGTGTGCATGTGTTTAGAGAGCTAGAGCGTGTGATATGAACAATAAATCAAACTGTACCGACCAACCCCCTCTCCAGCTATTTGACACCAACACACACACACACTTGCAATTTCCATTAAAAAGCTCTAAAAATATTGATGTCATTATTTCATTAGTTCATGTAATGTTAAGAAAAAAATGTAATAATTGAAACTCAAATCCGTGAGCCTTTTTAATAATTGAACCGAAACTGACCTCAAAAGTGCACTAATCCCTCAGCACTAGATTTATGGATTACAAAAGGATACCCAGCCGAGAGCTGCCCAGTGACGCAAGCCTACCAGACAAGCTAAATGCGTTCTATGCTCACTTCGAGGCAAGCAACACTGAACCATGAGTGAAAGCACCAGCTGTTCTGGATGACTGTATGACCACACTCTCCGTAGCCTTTAAATAGTAGGATCTTTAAACAGGTTAACATTAACAAGGCCGACGGGGCCAGACGGATTACCATGACGCGTACTCAGAACATGTGCTTACCAGCTGACAAGTGTCTTCAGTGACATTTTCAACCTCTTCCTGACCCAGTCTGTATACCTACATGTTTCAAGCAGACCACCATAGTACCTGTGCCCATGAACACTAAGGTAACCTGTCTAAATGACTATTGCCCTGTAACACTCACATTTGTAGATATAAAATGTTTTGAAAGGCTGGTCATGGCTCACATCAACACCATCTTCCCAGAAACCCTGGACCCACTCCAATTTGTCTACTTCCCCAACAGACGACGCAATCTCTATTACACTCCCCTTTCTCATCTGGACAAGAGGAACACCTACGTAAGAATGATGTTCAATGACTACAGCTCAGCGTTCAACACCATAGTACCCTCCAAGCTCATCACTAAGCTAAGGAACCTGGGACTGAACACCTCACTCTGCAACTGGATCCTGGACTTCAAGACGAGCCGCCCGAGAGGTGGTGAGGGTAGGCAAAAACACATTCACCACGCTGACCTTTATCACGGGGGCCTCTCAGGGGTGCGTGGTCCTGTACTTCCTGTTCACCCACGGCTGCGTGGCAGCGCACAACTTCAACACCATCGTTAAGTTAGCCAACGGTGGTAGGCTTGATCACTGACAACGACGAGACAGCCTATAGGGAGTAGGTCAGAGACCTGGCAGTGTGGTGCTAGGACAACAACCTCTCCCTCAACATGGGCAAAACTAAGGAGCTTATCGAGGACTAAAGGAAACAGAGGGCCGAACATGCCCCCTCATTCACCTTGATGGGATGTAGTGGAGCGGGTCAAGAGCTTCGAGTTCCTCAGTGTCCACGTCACTAAGGACCTATCATGGTCCAAACACACCAACAGTCATGAAGAGGGCAACGCCTCTTCCCCCTCAGGAGGCTGACAAGTTTAGGCATGGGCCCTCTGAACACTGGCTCTATGCACACCCACTTCTCAACCCACACAAACTACACTGACACTCAACACACATGTAGCTAGGGGTGAAAGTGACATGCACATATGGTATTACCTCAATTAACCCTGCAGATTCATCCTGTATTACCACAATTAACCCTGCAGATTCATCCTGTATTACCACAATTAATCCTGCAGATTCATCCTGTATTACCTCAATTAACCCTGCAGATTCATCCTGTATTACCTCAATTAACCCTGCAGATTCATCCTGCATTACCTCAATTAACCCTGCAGAGTCATCCTGTATTACCTCAATTAACCCTGCAGATTCATCCTGTATTACCACCCTGCACATTGACTCGGTACTGGTACTCCTTTGTGCTACTATTACTTTATTAATTTAGAAAATATTTCCCTTTATTTTTTAACTATGTATTATTGGAAGTAAGCGTTTCACTGTAGAGTCTACACATTGTATTTGGCGCATGTGACCAATAAAATGTGATTTAGCTCGCAAAAACCATTTGTATTTACCAGTCACATCATAGTAACAAATATAGATAAGATAGAAACAGCTGAAGGTGTCTGAATATGTAGAAAACTGATCATCATTACACTCAGCTTCAAAACAGTAGAGCAACCGTGAAATTGTCTCTCTGATGCACCCGCACTGCCTGCACTGAAGTCCACTGACCCAGAGTTGCCGCCGCCATTTTATCAGCTCGTAAAAAAACATTATACAACAAAACAATATGTAAAACGAACTCAGAAATCTCAAATACATAGATTCTTTATGAATTTATCTTGACGAAATAATGTATATTCATTCACTCAGACAAACCCAGTCTCTAACGATATGACTAATCACGTTCTTCACTCACTCGGTTTGACACAATAACGTCATAAAATTTTAGCAAACGTGACAATACCTTGACGGATTTGCTACCTAACATGTTATGACATGTTCTTTCGATATTAGAAAGTGTAAACGTGCTATTACATACCTGTAGTTTTCAAACGGACACAAAAGCTATCGTCTTCATAGCACAGTGCTAGTGCTAGTGTTCCTTCTCCTTCTTCTTCTTCTTCGATTGGAATCCAATGCATGTTTCATTACCGCCACCTACTAGACTGGAATACAACTCGTTAATACCTCGCTTGGAAAAATAAACAAATACGCTACTATCTCCACTTACAAATTAAAAAAATAAAAATACACCACACTACTCCACTATTTAAATCTATTTTGTCCTACCTCAGGCCAACAACCTGAAAGGATGGGACACCAACACTTAACACACCCTGTAACTATTTTGATGTCAAGTTTCGCTCACACAAATACCTCTCTGCAGCTGCCACCACAACCTCAGTTTTCTGCGACCTACATTCCATCCCTTCAGTACAGTTGATAACCATTGCTATAAATGCCAAAAATCCAATCTTACTGAAAAATATATAAATTGTTGGTTTATCTCTCTGTGCTGGTACAGATCTCTTAATCCACACATAAAACAGTCAACCGAATCGTTTCTTGTCATCTCTCCTCCTTCCAGGCTTTTTCTTCTTTGAACTTAAATGGTGATTGTCATCTAAACTTTCATACTATTACCACGACGACCGACAACACAGTTCATCTTTCAATCACCCACATGGATATAACCAATGAGGAGATGGCACATGGGTATCTGCTTCTATAAACCAATGAGGAGATCAGAGAGGTTGGAATTGCAGCGCGATCTGCGTCACAAATAGAACTGACTTCTATTTTAGCCCTTGGCAATGCAGACGCTTGTTGACACGCGCGAGCAGTGTGGGTGCAATAATTGAATAATATAGATTTCTAAATGTATTTTGCAATGCAAAATGTGGTTCACATGTAGCAAGTGGTGTAGTCAGGGTATTACACCCAATCGAGCCCGTCCCATAGAAGGATCGATTGGTTTCAACAGAGAGATGACAGATAAAGACATCTACACGTCAATATACTGCATTTCTTACCCAAATGGGTGGTGGTTCGTATGCAATGTATATGGTTACTGTGAGCGTAGTTATCCAAATGTACGATAAATATCCCACCCCCTTCTCTCTATTGTCCCCACCCCCTTCTCTCTATTGTCCACACCCCCTTCTCTCTATTGTCCACACCCCCTTCTCCCCATTGTCCCATCCCCTTCTCCCTACTGTCCCCATCCCCTTCTCTCTACTGTCCCCATCCCCTTCTCTCTATTGTCCCCAACCCCTTCTCTCTATTGTCCCCACCCCCTTTCCCCATCTGTCTATTTTCCCCACCCACTTATCCCTTTTGTCCCCACCCCATCTCTCTATTGTCCCTACCCCCATTCTCCTCATCTCTTTATTGTCCCCACCCCCTTTTCCCTAATGTCCCACCCCATCTCTCTATTGTCCCCACCCCCTTTCTCCCATCTCTCTATTTTCCACACCCCCTTCTTCATCTCTGTGTAATTAGCCATCATATCTTGTCAGTCCACTAGGGACTTTCATCTCATGTAAGTGTCTATGTGTATTCTGTGTTATTATTTAGTTTGTTTGTAAATAAATAATTTAATCAATTTGTGTAGTGCTGAATAATCAGAAAGGCTGGGGTTCTTGCGGATTCAAGAAGTCTGCCACGTTTAGAATGAGACTGATATGAGGTAATGATTAATACACGGCTGTTATATAACTTACATATACAGTGGGGAGAACAAGTATTTGATACACTGCCGATTTTGCAGGTTTTCCTACTTACAAAGCATGTAGAGGTCTGTAATTTTTTTATCATAGGTACACTTCAACTGTGAGAGACGGAATTTAAAACAAAAATCCCGAAAATCATATTGTATGATTTTTAAGTAATTAATTTGCATTTTATTGCATGACATAAGTATTTGATCACCTACCAACCAGTAAGAATTCCGTCTCTCACACACCTGTTAGTTTTTCTTTAAGAAGCCCTCCTGTTCTCCACTCATTACCTGTATTAACTGCACCTGTTTGAACTCATTACCTGTATAAAAGACACCTGTCCACACACTCAATCAAACAGACTCCAACCTCTCCACAATGGCCAAGACCAGAGAGCTGTGTAAGGACATCAGGGATAAAATTGTAGACCTGCACAAGGCTGGGATGGACTACAGGACAATAGGCAAGCAGCTTGGTGAGAAGGCAACAACTGTTGGCGCAATTATTAGAAAATGGAAGAAGTTCAAGATGACGGTCAATCACCCTCGGTCTGGGGCTCCATGCAAGATCTCACCTTGTGGGGCATCAATGATCATGAGGAAGGTGAGGGATTAGCCCAGAACTACACGGCAGGACCTGGTCAATGACCTGAAGAGAGCTGGGACCACAGTCTCAAAGAAAACCATTAGTAACACACTATGCCGTCATGGATTAAAATCCTGCAGCGCACGCAAGGTCCCCCTGCTCAAGCCAGCGCATGTCCAGGCCCGTCTGAAGTTTGCCAATGACCATCTGGATAATCCAGAGGAGGAATGGGAGAAGGTCATGTGGTCTGATGAGACAAAAAGAGCTTTTTTTGTCTAAACTCCACTCACCGTGTTTGGAGGAAGAAGAAGGATGAGTACAACCCAAGAACATCATCCCAACCGTGAAGCATGGAGGTGGAAACATCATTCTTTGGGGATGCTTTTCTGCAAAGGGGACAGGATGACTGCACCATATTGAGGGGAGGATGGATGGGGCCATGTATCGCGAGATCTTGGCCAACAACCTCCTTCCCTCAGTAAGAGCATTGAAGATAGGTCATGGCTGGGTCTTCCAGCATGACAACGACCCAAAACACACAGCCAGGGCAACTAAGGAGTGGCTCCATAAGAAGCATCTCAAGGTCCTGGAGTGGCCTAGCCAGTCTCCAGATCTGAACCCAATAGAAAATCTTTGGAGGGAGCTGAAAGTCCGTATTGCCCAGCGACAGCCCCGAAACCTGAAGGATCTGGAGAAGGTCTGTATGGAGGAGTGGGCCAAAATCCCTACTGCAGTGTGTGCAAACCTGGTCAAGAACTACAGGAAACGTATGATCTCTGTAATTGCAAACAAAGGATTCTGTACCAAATATTAAGTTCTGCTTTTCTGATGTGTCAAATACTTATGTCATGCAATAAAATGCATGTTTGAACGAACGCAAATAGATTTTTTTTTTACTTTTCTTTTCGGCGCGCTTCCTACATTTGGAGTAGCTGAACTGAACGCGTGAACAACAAGGAGCTATTTGGACATAAATTATGGAGTTTATCGAACAAAACAAAATTTATTGTGGACCTGGGATTCCTGGAAGTGCCTTCTGATGAAGATTATTAAAGGTAAGTGAATATTTCTAATGCTATTTATGATTTTAGATGACTCCAAAATGGCGGGTATCGGTATTGCCTAGTGTATTTTTCTGAGCGCAGTACTCAGATTATTGCAAAATGTTCTTTCCCAGTAAAGTTATTTTGAAATCTTTCACAGCGTTAACATAAAGGAAATGTTCATCTATAATTCTTTGAATGACAGTTTAATATTTTATCAACGTTTATGACGAGTATTTTTGTAAATTAAGTATTGGAGGCAAAATATTTTCTGAACGTCACGCGCCGATGTAAAATGCTGTTTTTAGATATAAATATGAACTTGATCGAACAAAAAATGCATGTATTGTGTAACATGTTGTCCTAGGAGTGTCATCTGATGAAGATCGTCAAAGGTTAGTGCTTCATTTAGCTGTGTTTTGGGTATTTGTGATGCATGCTAGTTGCTTGGAAATGGCTGTGTGGTTATTTGTGTCTATGTACTCTCCTAACATAATCTAATGTTTTGCTTTAGCTGTAAAGTCTTTTGGAAATCGGACAACGTGGTTCGATTCAGGAGAAGTGTATCTATAAAATGGTGTAAAATAGTCCAATGTTTGAGAACTTTTAATTATGACATTTTGTGGTTTTAAATTTGGCGCTCTGATTATTTCACTGGCTGTTGAATAGTGTGGGACGATTGCGTCCCACCTCCCCTATAATTTTATGTGGTGTAGACCTCAACAATCAACCTGATACCCCGAAAGTCTAAAACAATTTTGGGCACAGTTGACCAACCCCCTCCTTCAGGTACTGATTCTTCTGGCGTCCTTTTCGTCTTCTTTAGATAGTCCAAAGTGGATGGCCATGATAATGTCCCAATTTCAATGTCTCACCTGAGACACCATCACCTTTACCACCCATTATGTCTTGTCCATTCCTCAACCAGTATACCAGCAACATAAGAGAAGTTTAGAACAGATTTCTCCCCATGCTCAGCCACGTGGACTCCTCTCACACTCCTGAAAAAAGACATGATAGAGAAGCAGTTGATAGCTTAGATCGGATGCTGTACACCGGTTGCTGGCTCGGACTCATTTCTCTCGGTAGAAGTGGTGTGGACAGGGCCTTGTTCAACGCCTTTGTCACTCTTCTTCAGCCAGTTAGAGGGGGGTTTGAGGTACACTCACTGTTCTGTCCAATTATCTCTTCCATGCATTAAGATACCGTCTGATGTCACTTTTCATGATAACCCAGAGAGGACAGATCAGAACAACAGTTTAGTTCAGTTCATTAACTACATGGTAAATTATTACTTTTACCAATTATTCTTAATACAAATGTCTAAACATATGTCAACGAGAATAACAACACATTCTATTGAAACTATTCTTTCAAATTGGCTTATGCTCCCCGTCACACTGTCAACTTCATCGCAGAGCCACAGGATCAGGAAGTTAGACCTATAACCCATCGGGAATAGAACAGAACAAACAACACAACAATACACTCCTTCACATATCACTCAAGGTGTAAACTTCAATCCAAAACCTCAAAGGACTGAATTCTCCCCCATTTTTAACACATAACTCTCCAAGAGAGTAATGTGTAAAAAAACACTACTACTGGTCAAAAAATAAAACAACATTCCAAGTAACATAATCAAATTAAAATCACTACTTTTAAAAACTCCATAAAGAAAAATTATTGTACCCATATGGTCATAGGAAAATAGAGGCAATGCCCTCTCCTTCTCCACATTGGTCCAAATTACAAATATGGCTAAGAACTATAAACTTCACCATAATTATCAATATTACAAATTACCTTGAAATCAGTATGACAAATGACCTTAAAATTCATTATCCAAATGGCTTTCCAATGAGGGTGATCAAACCACAATAGAAAGTCATGACAGAGGTCATAGGTCATACAAACCCTTCAAATAAGTGTTTCTTACTATATTAGACAAATGAAAGAAAAATAGTCAAACATTTCCTACATGTTGTATCCCAGGTTCCCAGAACATTCCTTTATCAAAAGACTTCATGTGTTTAATTAAAACTCAGAAAATAAAACTTCTGAAAATTCCATGTGTGTGCCCCTTTAAGATAACTTGGCACTAAGACAAATGGAAAACTCACTAAACCCAAAGGAAATAGAACAAATCAAACATAGTATTTTAAAAACACCAACAAATAGTCATAACAAATGTGTTGTGTGTGGGTATTTGCAAACCTTAAGGTAAAAACAAAAAAAAATTGCCAGGCCTTATTTAATTTGGTAGTTTACGGCCTCAATCTCACTCACTCTCCCCAAGGTTACAGCCCCAGGAAACATTTTAAAGAGAGACAATGTAACACCCATTTTCTTTAGGTGACTCCTATCAGTCCCGGAAGAAAGAATCCTACTAAAAACACATCAGATAATACAGTGTTTAATTAAATGAAATTCACACCCAAAATAAACAATAAACAATAACCCCTTTCCAGCAATCTAATCATTTCAACCTGTTGCATAAAGTTAGTAAAAACAAACCTGCTGTTTAACAAATCTAAAACCATAAAGTTGGTGCTGTCTCATCAGCGTAATAGTCAAAACAAACTTTTCCACTCATAGCTACAATGTTGGCATGCCCCAAAGGTCAATACTGTTCAGCTCACACATGAATGATCTTCCTTCTTTCTGTACAGGGTCTGAAGCTCCAATGTACGCAGATGACACAGTGATATATGCCTGCAAATAGTAAACAACAAGCTATACAAGAACCCACTACTGTAATGGTCCATATGACAAAGTTGCTCATGTTTGCATCTCAATAGAAAAAACACAGTCTGCGTGTTCCTCACAAAGAGGACAACGGATGCCACTGAGACAGATGTCTATGTCTCAGGGGAAAAGCTCCAGGTGGTATCCGATTTTAAGTACCTTGGCATCATACTTGATTCCAACCTCTCTTTTTAAAAAGCAAATGAAAAAGGTAACTCGAATAACCAAATTCAACCTAGCTAATTTCCAAAACATATGAAATTGTTTGACTACAGAGGTAACAAAACTGTACTTCAAATCTATGATACTCCCCCACTTAACATACTACTTGACTAGTTGGGCCCAAGCTTGCTGTACAACATTAAAACCCCATTCAGTCTGTCTGCAAACAGGCTCTCAAAGTGCTTGATAGGAAGCCCAATAGATATCATTACTCTTAAATTCTCAGAAAGCATGAGCTCCTGAGTTGGAAAAATATTGTGCAATACACTGACGCCCGTCTTGTATTCAAGATTCTAAATGTCCAGGCTCCCCCTCCACTCAGTACTTTTGTTAAACAGAAAACCCAAACCTTATGGCAGCAGATCCACAAGGTCCTCCATGAGAGGTGACTGTATAGTTCCCTTAACTTCTCTAGGATATGTGGGATGCTAGCGTCCCACCAGCGGGACACACTCCCATTAGCCAGTGAAATAGCAGGGCGCCAAATTCAAAACAGCAAAAATCTTATAATTCAAATTTCTCAAACATTGAACTATTATATCCCATTTTAAAGATACACTTCTCGTTAATCTAACCACATTGTCCGATTTCAAAAAGGCTCTACGGCGAAAGCAAAACATTAGATTATGTTAGGAAGGATAGCACCAAGACAAAAAAAAACACACAGCCATTTTCCAAGCAAGGAGAGGCGTCACAAAAACCAGAAATACAGCTCAAATTAAGCACTAACCTTTGACGATCTTCATCAGATGACACTCATAGGACATCATGTTACACAATACATGTATGTTTTGTTCGATCAAGTTCATATTTATATCCAAAAAACCCATTTTACATCGCCGCGTGATGTTCAGAAAATGTTTGCCTCCCAAAACTTCCAGTGAATGAGCACATCAATTTACAGAAACACTCATCATAAACGTGGATAAAATAAACAACTGTTATTTAAAGAATTACAGATAAACTTCTCCTTAATGCAACCACTGTGTCAGATTTCAAAAAAACTTTACGCCGAAAACACACTTTGCAATAATCTGAGAACAGCGTTCAGAAACTAAACCAAACCCACCATTTTGTGGCGTCAACAAATCTCAGAAATACTATTATAAATATTCCATTACCTTTAATGATCTTCATCAGAAGGCACTCCCAGGAATCCCAGGTCCACAATGAGTTCTGTTATACTCACAGACATCATTCAAGCAGTTTTAGAAACTTCAGAGTGTTTTCTATCCAAATCTACTAATAATATGGATATCCTACCTTCTGAGCCTGAGTAGTAGGCAGTTTACCCTGGGCACCTTATTCATCCAAGCTACTCAATATTGCCCCCATGTCCCAAAGAAGTTAAGGAAAAGCACCTTTAGTCAATCTGCTTTCTCTGTGAGAGCTTCCCATGTCTGGAATACCCTGTCATCAGACACACACAACTGTGATTAATGTGCACTGTCCCTGTAAAAATAAAAATCCACTTTAACTTCACTAGGGTAGGGGGCAGCATTCGGAATTTTGGATGAAAAGCGTGCCCGTAGTAAACTGCCTGCTATTCAGGCCCAGAAGGTAGGATATGCATATTATTAGTAGATTTGGATAGAAATCACTCTGGAGCTTCTAAAACTGTTTGAATGATGTCTGTGAGTATAACAGAACTCATATGGCAGGCAAAAACCTGAGACAAATCCAACCAGGAAGTGTGGAAAATTGAGGTTTGTAGTTTTTCAAGTGATTGCCTATACAGTATACAGTGTCTTAGGGGTCATTTTGCACTTCCTAAGGCTTCCACTAGATGTCAACAGTCTTTAGAACATTGTTTCATGCTTCTACTGTGAATGGGGAGAGAATAAGAGGTCTAGGAGTCAGATGAGTGAGAAAATGACATGAGCTCAGTGGCGCGCACTCACGTGAGAGTTAGCTGTGTTCCTTTTCTTTTTTGAAGACATTGGAATTGTCCGGTTGGAATATTACGGAAGATTTATTATAAAAACATCCTAGAGATTGATGCTATACATCATTTGACATGTTTCTACAAACGTAAATATAACTTTTTTTTACTTTTCATCATGACATTTTGCGCGCGCCTCCTGCATTTGGAGAAGTGGACTAAACGCGCGAACAAAAAGGAGATATTTGGACATAAATTATGGACTTTATCGAAACAAAACAACATTTATTGTGGAACTGGGATTCCTGGGAGTGCATTCCGATGAAGATCATCAAAGGTAAGTGAATATTTATAATGCTATTTCTGATTTTAGTTGACTCCAAGCAGGGGCGAAAATCTGACATCAACTTTGGAGGGGACAATTACATTAAATTTTCTCAAGAGCAATTCTTGAGGGGGACACCAAAAGTATTGCTGTAACACATAGCCTACGTTGTAATATGTTAAATGTATATTGAGGAACCATAATTACTACTACTGGATAATTGATAGGTACAGTAGTTAACAGAAGGGTTGTCCCAACTTGTTCAAATGTTTAAATCATCATAATACTACTACTAATAATAGTTATAGCAGTGTTCCTTATCAGTCCAGTATGTCTGCAGGTATTTGTATTTACAACCAGCAATACCAAGAAAAGCCAGTAGGTGGCAATGGTACTGTACACTGTATGGGTGCTGTTTTCGTAAATACAATGAACATGGTGTGATCTCGTCTAAAATAATCTCCATTGAGTAACATCACAAAGTTGTTCTCCGTATTGAATTGACCTTTTAATTTTACTTTTTCTGATACATTTATAAAGTCATTAAATATGTGCCACTGGCCTGAGTCTACTACAATAGCTTTACAAGAACAAAAAGCTAAAAATAAGTACAGTTCTAAAAGCAAAATAACTACTTCAATGAATAACCCAAATAAATCAACCAAAATATCCTTCAGTCTGTGTCTCAACTCTTCAAACAGCAGCTATGGACAAGTATGTCACACAAAGTATGCAATTTTAAATAAAATAACATTAAATAAATAATTAGTAAGTGTACTGTCATGTACTAAAGCCTCCTGAGGACCTCTGCTACCTCTCCACTGCTGCTACAGGGGTATTTGTTGTGAAAGAGAGGGATCTGCACTGAAAGAGAATCTATGTTCAGCTCTGGGTACTGATCTAGAGACTCATCCAACTCCCCCGTGAGAAGCGCTCTTTCCAACTTTTG
Organism: Salmo salar; assembly: GCF_965601325.2. NCBI lineage: Eukaryota > Metazoa > Chordata > Actinopteri > Salmoniformes > Salmonidae > Salmo > Salmo salar. The sequence goes on along the minus strand of NC_138307.1, from coordinate 30,042,206 downwards.
CAGGACGTTTAGACTGTCCTGGTCAGAACGGTCGCCAAACTGAACCTCCACACCATCCAACACAAAAAAATTCTGCCCTATAGTGATCCACTGCTTTGCCAGCAAATCGTCTTGAGTGTGTCTCAATGGATTCAATAGAGTCAATCAATGTTGTTGCTTTCTCATACAGTGCAAGGTAGCTTTCGTCATTTCTCTTGCCCCTAAGAGATGACCGCACACACTCGACTGCAGCCTGCATACCAGAGACAGTCTGAGTTTTCTTCTGCAGTGAAATGTTTAGACATTCAAGCTCTCCAAGAACAGCAGAGGCAAGTGTGAGGCCCAACACAGTCTTGCCTTTGCTGAAGTGCTCGAATAAGCCACTGGCAGTTGAAGCTGTCTTGGATGCAGTTGTTGCCATCTCCTCTAGGCTGCTTAGTACCCGCTCATACTGCCCTAGCACAGCTCTAATAGCAGTATTCCGCACAGTCCACCTCGTTGGACATAGGGGTTTCAGGGTGGTCAGATTTGTATCTTTGGACGTGGCAATTGATTCAAACATGCTCTTAAACTTTCCTGACTGGCCATAGAGGACACCTAACTGATGGACCCAAGAAAGGGAATCCCGGATCAGTGGGGAGGCTGTGCAGCCAGCCTGTGTAATCAGATTACACAGTGTGCTCCACAATGCACATAGAGGGCTAATGGCTGCTGCCTCCTCACAATTGCCTGTGCACCTGTGTATTTTCCTGCCATGTTTAGAGTCACCATCGTAGCTCTGCCCACGTAAGCCAGAGATGGGCAAATTGAGCCTCAACAACACATCAGTTGCCACTTTCGCAATGCCCTCGCCTGTTGTCTCCGACACCCTGTATAGCCCAATAAACTCCTTGTGAGGGACAAGGTCATGGTCAACATAACGGAGACACTCTCCTGTTCAGCACCAGAGACATCTTGAGTACCATCAACAATTACTGAAAATTGTACAATCGGAAGAGACCTAATCTTAGCTGCAATGCCTTGAATGACTGTATTGGCCATGATGTTCAGAATTTCATTCTGTACTCCTAACTACCGGTACCCAAAACTACACAATTAATCAAAACAGCAATACCATTGCCTTAAACAAATCTTAGTTCAGTCACCAGTTTAAGTTGAGAGTGGGGGTATCTATGGCATTTTCCAATTATGTCCCTATTTTACAAGATAACAAAAAAATTAGAACCTTTCATAATGTTGCCAAACAAAGACTCAAACTTACCTGAGACTCCCTGTGTCTGCCAGTCTGTCCCTGCATATCTGTCCCCAACTCTGCTGTCTGTGTGCCATCTGTTGCCTGCTCTGCCTAATGACATCAATGTGAAACATTTCTATTAGCATTTCACTTCTTTCTTATGAACATTTTATCAACTAGTCTTTGAGATATTAGGCTACTAGGGTTCTTACTTTGCGTTTTGGTGTACTGAAAAATACTCTGATGTCCGTCTTTTTTCTTTTTTCTGCCATTTTTCTACCTGGCTGGCTACACACACACACAGTGTGTAGGTTATTTACAGTAGGAGATGGGCTTCTATCATCTTATCTTCTATCATTCTATATGGACTTCGACCTAAAAGGTAGCTAGCAAATGTGAAACGGATTAAAATGACAAGAGTTGACAGCTGTATGAGTTCACCATTTACACAACATATGCTGCAACCTTTTGTAATTTTAATAGTTTGTTTCATATTGGCTGGCTTCCAACAATAGCTGAATTTGCAAAACTAGTGAGCACCAATTCCGTTTCAGTGGTGTTTGCTATAATCTTTGCTACCCGAGTTAAATAAAGTTGAAATAAAATAAATAAAAGTTCCCTTGCGACAATTTAGCTTTTGCAACGAGACCATTAAATATATTTAAGACCATTGTCTTAAATATATTTAATGGTCTCGTTTGCAAAAGCTAAATTAGAAGAGAGTGTAGTTCTGTTCAGTTTGGATTTCAGTTTATCGCTAACCTTATCACAGGGACTTTGAAGCACTAATTTACATCATCTGCATGCTGATCTCGGAATAAATTGACGATAGCAAAGATTCCATCTTTGACGAGGCCACATAAATGGAATAGGTACTAGCTAGCTTAATAGTTAATATTTGCGCGCTACCTCTGCATATCCTGTTAGGGCTAGGGGGCAGCATTTGCACGTCTGGATAAAAAAAATGTACCCGATTTAATCTGGTTACTAATCCTACCCAGTAACTAGAATATGCATATACTTATTATATATGGATAGAAAACACTCAAGTTTCTAAAACTGTTTGAATGGTGTCTGTGAGTATAACAGAACTCATTTGGCAGGCAAAACCCTGAGACATTTTCTGACAGGAAGTGGATACCTGATGTGTTGTATTGACTTTAAACCTATCCCATTGAAAAACACAGGGGCTGAGGAATATTTTGGCACTTCCTATTGCTTCCACTAGATGTCACCAGCCTTTACAAAGTGTTTTGAGTCTTCTGGAGGGAGATCTGACCGAACAAGAGCCATGGAACGATGATGTCCCATTAGACACCTGGCGCGCGAGTTCATGTTGGGTACCCTCGTTCCAATACGTTATAAAAGAGTATGCATTCGTCCACCTTGAATATTATTCATGTTCTGGTTAAAAAAGGCCCTAATGATTTATGCTATACAACGTTTGACATGTTTGAACGAACGTAAATATATTTTTTCCCCTCGTTCATGACGAGAAGTCCGGCTGGCTTAGATCATGTGCTAACAAGACGGAGATTTTTGGACATAAATGATGAGCTTTTTTGAACAAAACTACATTCGTTATGGACCTGTGATACCTGGAAGTGACATCTGATGAAGAGAATCAAAGGTAATGGATTATTTACATAGTATTTTCGATTTTAGATCTCCCCAACATGACGTCTAGTCTGTATCGCAACGCATATTTTTCTGGGCGCAGTGCTCAGATTATTGCAAAGTGTGATTTCCCAGTAAGGTTATTTTTAAATCTGGCAAGTTGATTGCGTTCAAGAGATGTAAATCTATAATTCTTTAAATGACAATATAATATTTTACCAATGTTTTCTAATTTTAATTATTTAATTTGTGACGCTGACTTGACTGCCGGTTATTGGAGGGAAACGATTTCCTCAACATCAATGCCATAGTAAAACGCTGTTTTTGGATATAAATATGAACTTGATAGAACTAAAAATGCATGCATTGTCTAACATAATGTCCTAGGAGTGTCATCTGATGGAGATTGTAAAAGGTTAGTGCATCATTTTAGCTGGTTTTATGGTTTTGGTGACCCTGTCTTTGACTTGACAAAACATTACACACAACTCTTGTAAATGTACTGTCCTAACATACTCTAAATTTATGCTTTCGCCGTAAAACCTTTTTGAAATCGTAAAACGTGGTTAGATTAAGGAGATGTTTATCTTTCAAAGGGTGTAAAATAGTTGTATGTTTGAAAAATTTGAATTTTGACATTTATTTGGATTCAATTTTGCCGCTCTTGAAATGCACCTGCTGTTGATGGAGTGCACCACGGGTGGCACGCTAGCGTCCCACCTAGCCCATAGAGGATATTCAGCTAGTGTGTGTGCGCGATTGACTGGCTAACCTCACGTCAGTTACGTTCATTGAGTGCCTTTCAGACAGTAGATAAGACCTCTCTGTTACGGAGCAAGCTAAGGAACTGGCAGTGGATCAAACCATTGTGAGGCAAAGGGTGGGGGTGTCGCAATCTTTTGAAACTTAAAAATGCGCTATTAAGTGTCTAATCAGCACAATTGCTTTCATTGCGTATTATTAATATTATTTAAATTACATAGTTATGTTTCAGTGATATATTGGGGGGGACAAATCATATTTTTCCCAGGATGGGGGGGGTCGTGTCCCCCCCGGGATTTCCGCCCCTGACTCCAAGATGGCAGGTATCTGTATTGCTTTTTGTTGTTGTCTGAGCGCTGTACTCAGATTATTGCAAAGTGTGCTTTCGGCGTAAAGCTTTTTTGAAATCTGACACAGCGGTTGCATTAAGGAGAAGTATAGCTTTAATTCTTTGAATAACAGTTGTATATTTTATCAACATTTATGATGAGTATTTCTGTAAATTGATGTGCTCATTCACTGGAAGTTTTTGGAGGCAAAACATTTCTGAACATTACACGCCAACTAAGCAACTCAAAGCTTTGAACTGAATAAGGTATGAGAGTGCTAGGGCAAAAACAAACATGTACACCCCTTTGGGACCAGGATTGGGGAATACTGCTGTACTGAAAGTCCTCCATCTTGAGAACTTCACTGCTGACGTGCACATTTGGGATTGTATACAGGGTGAGGAAACCAAAGTGGACATTTGTAATTTAATTGAACTATCCCTTTAATTAGAGTTCCTTTGGAGTTACATTTAGTTAGAGGTGCATTTGCTCTAGGCATGTGCTATAAATAAACTTACATTTATTTTATAAAGAAAAGCAGTTTTGTCTTCTCTTAAGAAGGCTAGGCGAACCAAACGAGTGTGCTCGCATACTTCCTTAACCTGTTAGGGCTAGGGGGCAGTATTGACACGGCTGGATAAAAAACGTACCCGATTTAATCTGGTTACTACTCCTGCCCAGTAACTAGAATATGCATATAATTATTGGCTTTGGATAGAAAACACCCTAAAGTTTCTAAAACTGTTTGAATGGTGTCTGTGAGTATAACAGAACTCATATGGCAGGCCAAAACCTGAGAAGATTTCAAGCAGGAAGTGGCCTGTCTGAGAAGTAGTGTTTCATCTTGGCTCTTTTTATTGAAGATCTGTGCAATAACGTGACACTTCCTACGGCTTCCATAGGGTCTCAGAGCCCGGGAAAAAGCTGAACGATATCGAGGCAGGCTCTGGCTGAAACACTTTATCGCTTTTGGCAAGTGGCCACTCAGAGTACTATGGGCTTAGGCGCGTGCCCGCTTCGACCGAATGCTTTCTTTTCCTTTGTCTGTTTACCTAAAAGCAGATTCCCGGTCGGAATATTATCGCTTTTTTATGAGAAAAATGGCATAAAAATTGATTTTAAACAGCGGTTGACATGCTTCGAAGTACGGTAATGGAATATTTAGAATTGTTTTGTCACGAATTGCGCCATGCTCGCCACCCTTATTTACCCTTTAGGATAGTGTCTAGAACGCACGAACAAAACGCCACTATTTGGATATAACTATGGATTATTTTGGACCAAACCAACATTTGTTATTGAAGTAGAAGTCCTGGGAGTGCATTCTGACGAAGACAACAAAGGTAATAACATTTTTCTTATAGTAAATCTGACTTTGATGAGTGCTAAACTTGCTGGGTGTCTAAATAGCTAGCCCTGTGATGCCGGGCTATCTACTGAAAATATTGCAAAATGTGCTTTCACCGAAAAACTATTTTAAAATCGGACATATCGAGTGCATAGAGGAGTTCTGTATCCATAATTCTTAAAATAATTGTTATGCTTTTTGTGAACGTTTATCGTGAGTAATTTAGTAAATTCACCGGCAGTGTTCGGTGGGAATGCTAGTCACATGCTAGTCACATGCTAATGTAAAAAGCTTTTTTTTTATATAAATATGAACTTGATTGAACAAAACATGCATGTATTGTATAACATAATGTCCTAGGGTTGTCATCTGATGAAGATCATCAAAGGTTAGTGCTGCATTTAGCTGTGGTTTTGTTTTTTGTGACATATGCTAGCTTGAAAAATGGGTGTCTGATTATTTCTGGCTGGGTACTCTGCTGACATAATCTAATGTTTTGCTTTCGTTGTAAAGACTTTTTGAAATCGGACAGTGTGGTTAGATTAACGAGAGTCTTATCTTTAAAATGGTGTAAAATAGTCATATTTTTTAAAAATTGAAGTAATAGCATATCTAAGGTATTTGAAGAACGCGCCACAGAATTCAACTGGCTGTTGAGTAGGTGGGACGCAAGTGTCCCACCTAGCCCATAGAGGTTAAAAGATATTTGCTTAAATAATGAGAAAAAAGTGGCAGTAGTACTGTTTGTCCATTTTGAGACGCCATAGATCGCTTTGTGTTTACAAACATTGCTGCAAGATGGCAATGCAAAAATTGGTGGCAGAACAAGGGGGAGTTCTTACACAACACCGGCAAAAAAAGACTCTATTTACATGTTGCTTATGAGTGCATTTCACACTACTTTTGGATAATAATATGATTTTTAGGCTTGTATGAATGCCCTGCTTAATATAATGGTTGTGTCATCACCAATCAACTGCATTATACTTAAATACTTCAACCAGTAAAAGGGACGTTTGGCTAGCTTTTGCTGTAGACATTTTTACCTTTTTTAAAAAGAACATTTTAGTCATTTAGCAGACGCTCTTATCCAGAGCGACTTACAGTAGTGAATGCATCCATTTCATTTCATGCATTTTTTGGTTTTTGTTGTACTGGCCCCCCGTGGGAATCGAACCCAGAACCCTGGCATTGCAAACACCATGCTCTACCAACTAAGCCACAGGGAAGGTCAATATGTAGCCAATATCAGTGAACATTAGCATTCTATAATCTTAGTGACTGTTCAAGCAAGACTCAAAACATAATTGTAAGCGAATGACAACCCCAAAAAGTTATTTTGTTTAGATGTAATAAAAACGTAAATCTAGGCTACTTCCTACAAAAGTAACACGCATTCGTGACGTCAGTGTGTAGTGTACTGAAAAAGGGTATATTTAACCACTTCCTCAAAATAGATGACTCAGTAAATCTGTCTCCAATGTTGACGTTTTTAGTCGTGCAATTTTACATCTAACTAAGATGTTTGCGGCAGTATTTCTCAATGAACAAAACGAGTCTTCTAAAGTTTAATAACAAAGACTTTATTGAAGAATCCCTACTGTTGACCAATCACCAACGAAGGGGCGTAAACTTCGGCTAGGGACTTCAACTCGCCTCAAGGTACAAATATGTGCCCCAACAGACGAAAAAACCCTTACCGAAAGTCCAAAACAAAAACATAAAAATGTCATAATATATGAACAAATTCTTCCGAACTGTTTCGGCTGGGAAGCATGCTGACGCCTTAAAACCTGTTGGGGCTAGGGGGCAGTATTTGCACGGCCGGATAAAAAACGTACCCAATTTAATCTGGTTACTACTCCTGCCCAGTAACTACAATATGCATATAATTAGTAGATTTGGATAGAAAACACTCTAAAGTTTCTAAAACTGTTTGAATGGTGTCTGTGAGTATAACAGAACTCATATGGCAGGCAAAAACCTGAGAAGAGTCCATGCAGGAAGTGGAAATCTGATTTGTGGAATCACCTTCAACACTTTGCCTATGAAACACACCGTGAGTTAGGATTCAATTAGCACTTCCTAAGGCTTCCACTAGATGTCAACAGTCTTTACAAAGTGGTTTGAGTGTTCTCCGGTAAAAACTGACCGAACGAGAGGCCTGGAAAGTTGGTCATAGGGGGAGGGCCATTACTACTATGACGCGGGCGCCCATGGATACCCCTTCGTTCCGAAACGTTTAGTAAGACAATGCAATCGTCCGCCTTGAATATTATTGAAGCTCTGGTTGAAAAAGGCCCTAAAGATTTATGTTATACAACGTTTGACATGTTTGAACGAACGTAAATATATATTTTTTGCACATTCGTGACGACAAGTCCCGTGCGCTTCAGTACATTATGAGTAGCCTTCGGAACGCGCTAACAAGAAGGAGCTATTGGGACATAAATTATTAACTTTTTCGAACAAAACTACATTTGTTGTGGACCTGGGATTCCTGGAAGTGCCTTCTGATGAAGATAATCAAAGGTAAGGGAATATTTACAATAGTATATTTGATTTTAGATGGTTCCAAGATGGCGCTAACCTGTATCGCCTAGCCTATTTTTCTGAGCATAGCACCTCGTTTATTGCAAAGTGTGATTTCCCAGTAAAGTTATTTTTAAATCTGGCAATGTGGTTGCATTCACGAGATGTTAATCTATAATTCTTTGAATGACAATATTACATTTTAACAATGTTTTCGAATAGTAACTTTGTAAATTGTAGCGCTGATAAACCGGAAGCATTTGAGGGAAAATATTTTCTGAACGTCATGCGCCAATGTAAAATACTGTTTTTATATATAAATATGAACTTTATCAAACAAAAGTGCATGTATTGTGTAACATGATGTCCTAGGAGTGTCATCTGATGAAGATTGTCAAAGGTTAGTGCTGCATTTAGCTGTGTTTTGGGTATTTGTGATGCATGCTAGTTGCTTTGAAAATGGCAGAGTGATTATTTTTGGCTGGGTACTCTCCTAACATAATCTAATGTTTTGCTTTTGCTGTAAAGCCTTTTTGAAATCGGACAACGTGGTTCGATTCAGGAGAGGTGTATCTATAAAATGGTGTAAAATAGTCATATGTTTGAGAAATTGAAGTTATAGCATTTATGAGGTATTTGTATTTCGCACGACGCGATTCCACTGGCTGTTGACTAGGGTGGGACGCAAACGTCCCAGGTTCCCAGACAGGTTAAAGGCTAACAAAAAGTCTGTCTAACAATGGTTTCCTACATTGTCACAAGGTATAGATTGCTACTTCAGGTCTAAATAGGGGTACAGACAGTCTAAATCCAGATTAGTGACAAAGTCGGACTACTAAAACCATTTGTAACAGAATTTTAGTTTGTCCAGCATAAAGCGTGAACTTTCCTCTCAGCACAACGGAGTGAATCCTTACCATCACTACACCTGGCTATCAGCCACTGGAGCCTTGTCTGGCTGCAAAACAGTTAATTCTGCCTCATTTACTGACTTTTTAATAAACAGCAGATATGGCTGACTTGCTTAGAACTGTGGTTTCTACTGGCTCCTTGTGGATTTGTGTAAATCGATAAGAACCGCCTAGTTAAATTAAGGTTAAATAACAAAACATGTACATGCTAAAATCGCCACTGTAAAACACACAGGGTGTTCACTCATTAAGCCCACCTTCCTTTCTGCGTCAGACTTCAGCCTCATGTCTGGGGTGGAAAATCTACTTCTGAATGTACCATGCTTAGATTCATAATGACATTTTAGATTGAACTCTTTGCAAACAGCGACAGTCTCGTTGCAAACAAGACACACTGGTTTGGCATTGGAGAAATACAACGGATATGCGGGATTTTGAAAATATGGGCATTTTGTGTCCCGGGGTTCGATTTTTAAGAAAACATTTTTAATTTAGATCTGTTTATTTCACTTCCATTAAGTAGATACTAAATAACCTCACTCTTTTTTCAGCTTTTAAAATCTTTTATTTTATTTTCTAAAGCATTCTCACACCCAGACTTTTGACATTCTTCTATGTATTACACTTCCAAAAGTCTTGATAATTACACAATATTTAATGCACCAGTTAAAATATTTTGTCAAACACATGGAAACTATATACATATTAGATGTGCATCACCCATTTCATAATAAATGTAAATATGTATGTCATTACCAATTAGGCTATAATTTCATCAAATTGTTCGATTTTTGAAATTATGTTTTAATTATGTGAACTTACGATACACACAATGTAAATCATCTAGAATGTCAGCCTAAAATCTTCAGGACTTGGACTGTCCAAGGTGTTGAGAGCGTTCAACAGGGATGCTGGTCCATGTTGACTCCAATGCTTCCTACAATTGTGTCAAGTTAGCTGGGAGTGGATCTACTCTGAATAGCTCGTTCCATCTCCTCCCACATATGTACAATTACAGTGAATTCAGTAAGCTGAATTCACTCTAATGTTCTTGGAACCTTTCCTGGACAAGCCTTGTGGCATGGGGCAAAATCCTGCTGAAAAAATCTATTTGCAGATGGATACACTGCCGCCATGAAGGGATGCACCTGATTGGCAATGATGTTTAGATATTATGGTGGAATTATTGTAATCAAAAGGAGAAACTTTTACATTTCTTCAAAACAATCAAACTATTATTTAATTACTGCAGCTGGTCAATGACCCCCCCGTGGGTGATTCGTTGAGAGCCCAACCAGCAGGACTAAGCCACAGCATTTTATAGCATCCTCCTGGATGTTCATGACAAACACATCTATGGAATGGGTCACAAGGTAAGGATTCGTATGAAAGACACTAATTGTGTAGAGACCAGGGTCTGCCCCCCCAACCCCACACTGGAGCCGTCTCCCCCTGGTACCTCAGGACAGAAACATTAACTCATGCTATGGAATGCGGTCTTGTTAGGTTTATCACCTCAAGACAACGTAAATCTTCTGTCAGTGTTAAATCTTCCAGAGGACCACTTTCAGTTCACACAGAAACCAGAGATAAAAGAACCCTCTATTCTGTTGCATAAAACAACCATTTGATAAAATTAAATTATTATAACATAATCTTACAATTTTGCTCTCACAATATCTTGTGGCATTCAAGCATTGCTCAACTTTTATCAAGGGACCCAATGTGTGCCCTGAAAACGCACCACCAACCTGCAATGCTGACACACGGCATTCATGCATACAGTGCTGTAAAGTACTGAAGTAAAAATGATTAAAATAATTACTTACGTTTTTTTGGTATCTGTACTTTACTATTTATATTTTTGACAAATGTTACTTTTATTTCACTACAGTCCTAAAGATTTTTTTTTTTACTCCATACATTTTCCCTGACACCCAAAAGTACTACATTTTTTCTAATTTGCAGGAGAGAAAATGGTCCAATTCACACACTTATCAAGATAACATCCCTGGTCCTCCCTACTGCCTCTGATCTGGTGGACTCACTAAACACAAATGCTTCGTTTGTAAATGGTGCTGGAGTGTGCCCCTGGCTATCCGTAATTTAAAAAACCTCTTAATTTACTTTTACTTTTGATACTTATATTTACAACCAAATACTTTTACTCAAGTAGTATTTTACTTGGTGACTTTCACTTAACTTGTTATGGATAGGGGGCAGTATTTTCACGGCCGGATAAAAAACGTACCCGATTGAATCTGGTTATTACTCCTGCCCAGAAACTAGAATATGCATATAATTAGTAGCTTTGGATAGAAAACACTCCAAAGTTTCTAAAACTGTTTGAATGGTGTCTGTGAGTATAACAGAACTCAAATGGCAGGCCAAAACCTGAGAAGATTCTGTACAGGAAGTACCCTGTCTGACCATTTCTTGGCCTTCTTTGTCATCTCTATCCAAAACAAAGGATCTCTGCTGTAACGTGACACTTTCTAAGGCTCCCATAGGCTCTCAGAAGGCGCCAGAATGTTGAATGATGACTCTGCTGTCCATGGCTGAAAAACAGTAGCGCATTTGGTAAGTGGTCGATCTGAGAACAATGAGACAGGTGCGCGCATGCACGTGAAGAGTCCATTTTAGATTTTGAGTCTTTGAACGGAAAGGACGTCTCCCGGTCGGAATATTATCGCTTTTTTTATGAGAAAAATCGCATAAAAATGGATCTTAAACAGCGTTTGACATGCTTCGAAGTACGGTAATGGAATATTTAGATTTTTTTTGTCACGATACGCGTCCGCGCGTCACCCTTCGTCACACTTCGGATAGTGTCTTGAACGCACGAACAAAACGCCGCTATTTGGATATAACTATGGATTATTTGGAACCAAACCAACGTTTGTGTTTTAGTAGAAGTCCTGGGAGTGCATTCAGACGAAGAACAGCAAAGGTAATCCAATTTTTCTTATAGTAAATCTGAGTTTGGTGAGTACCAAACTTGGTGGGTGTCAAATTAGCTAGCCCGTGATGGCGAGCTATCTACTCAGAATATTGCAAAATGTGCTTTCACCGAAAAGCTATTTTAAAATCGGACACCGCGATTGCATAAAGGAGTTCTGTATCTATAATTCTTAAAATAATTGTTATGTTTTTTGTGAACGTTTATCGTGAGTAATTTAGTAAATTCACCGGAAGTGTTCGGTGGGAATGCTAGTTCTGAACGTCACATGCTAATGTAAAAAGCTGTTTTTTGATATAAATATGTACTTGATTGAACAAAACATGCATGTATTGTATAACATAATGTCCTAGGAGTGTCATCTGATGAAGATCATCAAAGGTTAGTGCTGCATTTAGCTGTGGTTTTGTTTTTTGTGACATATGCTAGCTTGAAAAATGGGTGTCTGATTATTTCTGGCTGGGTACTCTGCTGACATAATCTAATGTTTTGCTTTTGTTGTAAAGCCTTTTTGAAATCGGACAGTGTGGTTAGATAAAGGAGAGTCTTGTCTTTAAAATGGTGTAAAATAGTCATATGTTTGAAAAATGGAAGTTTTCGGATTTTGTATTTCGGAGTTTGTATTTCATTGGATATTGGATTTGTATCATTGGATATTGGAGTGGTGTTCCGCTAGCGGAACGTCTAGATGTAAGAGGTTTTAAGTTACTCTTGCCACATTAAGAGCAGAAGTTGGGCTTCTCTCCTGTGTCCATTCTCTGATTACCTTTTAGGTCAGCTGTTGTACTGTTGGGGCTCGGGGGCAGTATTGAGACATTTTGAAAAAAATATGTGCCCATTTTTAACTGCCTCCTACACCAACTCAGAAGCTAGGATATGCATATTAACACATTCGGATAGAAAACACTCTGAATTTTCTAAAACAGTTTGAATGGTGTCTGTAAGTATAACAAAACTCATATTGCAGGCAAAAACCTGTGAAAAATAGATCAAAAAAAAAATGTGAATTTTGTGACTGTACTATTTAGTGTCATTGTTTTATAGATACCATAGTGAGAAAGGATTAATTTCGCAACACCTACGGCTTCCACTAGATGTCAACGATCTTTATAAAGTTGTTTGAAGCGTCTATGATAAACAGAGAGCAAATTAGAATCCAAGGAAGTTGACATGTCATCACTTCATTTTTTTGCGCCTGCGCATAAATCTGAGAAACGTGAGTTTTGTCTTCATTGTTTATCTAGACATAGGATAGGTTGTGTGAAAATATTACTGATGTTTAACGTTAAAAATGGACCAAAAGATTAATGCTAAACAACATTTGACATGTTTGAACGAACATAAATAGATTATTTACTAGGTTTTTTTAGCTTTTCGGCGTGATTTTACAGTCCCCCCACCACGTTTTGTGGGAGCATAATGAACGCTAAGTACTTGGTGTTATTTGGACATAAATTATGAACTTTGTCAAAAGAAACCACATTTGTTCCGGACCTGGGATGCCTTCCGGACCTGGGATGCCTGCCTTCTGATGGAGATAATCAAAGGTAAGGGGATATTTACAATGTTATTATCGATTTTAGATGATGCTAACTGTATAGCATAGCCTGTTGTTCTTAGCATAGCACCCCGTTTATTGCAAAATGTGATTTCCCAGTAAAGTTATTTTGAGATCTGGCCATTCGGTAGCAATTACGAGATTATAATATATTATTCTTTGAATGACAATATTATAATTTACCAATGTTTTCGAATAGTAATTTTGTTATGTTCACCGGAAGCATTTCAGAGAAGAAAAAAATCTGAATTTCACGCTACTGTAAAATGCTGTTTTTGGATATAAATATGAACTTGATGGAACAAAAAATGCATGTATTGTATAACATAATGTCCTAGGAGTGTCATCTGATGGAGATTGACAAAAGTTAGTGCATAATTCAAGCTGGTTTCTGCTTTTGGTGACGCCTGACCTTGAATTGAAAATGGATGTTTGTACTTTTGTGGCTATGTACTGTCCTAACATAATCTAACTTTATGCTTTTGCCGTAAAGCCTCTTTGAAAATCGAACAATGTGGTTAGATTAAGGAGATGTTTATCATTTAAATTGTGTAAAATAGTTGATTGTTTGAGAAATTGAAATTATTAGATTTTTGATGTTTTGAATTTCCAGCCTTGTTAGCAATCCCGGCTCGGGGTTCATTGTTAACCTGTAGCCCCAACAGGTTAAAAAAAAATTCTACAGTCAGATCAGTGGTAAGGCTTCTCTCCTTTATGTTTACCTTGGTGTCTTTTTAAATTGCTCAGTAGAGATAAACTCTTTCCACAGTCAGAGCAGGAGTACGGCTTCTCTCCCGTGTGTGTTCTCTGATGAACCTTTAGCTCATTTGATGTAATGAAGCATTTTACACAGTCAGAGCAGGAGTAAGGCTTCACTCCTGCATGTATACGTTCATGTGTTTTTAAGGGGCCAAGTTGAGAGAAACTCTTTCCACAGTCAGAGCAGGAGTAAGGCTTATCTCCTGAGTGCACTCTCTGATGAACTGTCAGAGCCCCTGATGTTGTGAATCTCTTCCCACAGTCAGTACAATAATACAGATTATCTCTTGTGTGTATTTTTAGGTGTATTTTTAGCTTTGATAGAAATGGGAAAATCTCCACACAATGTGGGCAGTGGTGAGACCTCGTAGCTCTGTGATCTTCCTGCTGTTGCTCTCTGGATGTAGAGAATGTCTCAACATGGTCTCCTGTGTGAACAACATCAAAAGAACCAGTCAGTGGGTGCGATATACATGTCAATCAAATTTATATGAAGCCCTTTTTACATCAGCAGTTGTCAGAAAGTGCTTTACAGAAACCCAGCCTAAAATCCACAAAGAGTAAGCAATGCAGAAGCACAGTGGCCAGGAAAAACTCCCTAGAAAGCAGGAACCTTGGAAGAAACGTAGAGGAACCAGGCCCAAATGGGTGGTAAGTCCTCTTCTGGGTGACATGTGTATTCATGTACAATACAAAAGAAAATAAAACTATTCTAAAAGTGGGTAAAAGATTAAAGCTAAAAAGGGGTGTGTCATCCTCCACTCACTATCACAAGGGTTAGTAACTACACAGACTAATTTCATAGAACTTTAAAACACTGGCAGTTTGTCTACTTCACTTCTTTAGTCTACTCTCTGATCACTCCAGATATCCCAGTGAATAAAACAAATGCTGACAATACTGGTGTCAAACCATGCAAGTGTCAGTAGCATGAAATAACATCTACCTTCTCATTGAAACAGTTCATCTCCTCATCTTTAATGTTGACATTCAGCTCCAGTGTTTGACTGCAGTCTTCCAGCTTCACTGATGCCATCTCTGGATCCTGTGGTGCAAACTGGGCTCCACTGTCACAATCAGGACCGAGTGACTGTAGGTTTGGACTCAGTGTGGAAGGAGAGAGGCAGGCTGGGTTTGTCCTCACTGTTGATGTTACCGGCCTCAGACTTAATTCAAGTCGTCCTTTAGCAACATTGACAAACAGACACAAAATGTTATTGTCTTGACAGTTCTGGCACTTTATTCTCTAAAAATGTATGATTATCTAATTCAGTGTTGGACTTGGACTGAAATAGGTGCCGGCACTCATTTTTAGGTGCAGGAGTTCCAAAATACTGTTGAGATAATATTTTATAAGAGGAACATGAGCTCAAGCAGTAGACATTTCAGATGCCGGTACTCAGCTACGACGAGCTCCTGTCCAAGACAAGCACTGATCTCATCTCAACAGATCAGGTAGATAAGAATTGACAACAGTACATTAATTCATTAAAATTGGACAAAGCACATCCTTTTACTTTGTCTACACAACTTAAGTGCACTTAACCTCTAGTAGATTTTCCCAAATTCACATAAATTACTCAAAACTATTTAGTACAAGGTTGCAGTATGTTTTAAGTAGCACTATGTACTATTTTCCTGAATAATCTTGTCTTCACTGTATTATTTCAAAAACCAATAGTATTTCGCGTTCACACCATACTAACATTTACAGATAAACATAGAAACAACTGCATGCGTCTGAATATTAGTACACATGTAGAAAACTGATAATCATTACATTCAGCTTCAAAATTGTAGTGCGACCGTGAAATTGTCTCTGCACCAGCACTGAAGTCTGTTGACGCAGACAGAGTGGGCGCCGCCATTTTACCAGCTCGTGAATTTTACACAAAACCAATAACATAGCTAAACAAACTCAGAAATCTCAAATAAATAGATTCTTGAAGAAATTATGTACATCCATTCAGACAAACCCAAAGTATCTAACGTTACCTATATGACATAAAGTAGTTTATCACGTTCTTCACTCAGTTTGACACAACATAACACATCAAACCTTTACCAAACGTGACAATACCTTAACAGATCTGTTACCTAGCATTTCCCATGTTCTTTCGATAATAGGATATTTAAACCATTTAATCAATTTTAGAATAAGGCTGTATTGTAATAAAATGTGGATAAAGTAAAGGTGTCTGAATAATTTCCCAAATCCACTGTATGCGGAATCCTTTCAGCAAGGTTGCTTCCCCTCCTCTCTAAGGAGTGTTTTACTCTCATTGTGAAGCGTGATAAATCCCCAACAAAATGTGAAAGTTAGACCGATTTCTCTTCTGAACTCCGAGTCAAGAATTTCTGCTAAAGCCTAAGCAAGGAGATTGGATGGAGTTCTCCCATATCTAATACACAAAGACCAAAATGGCTATGTGAAAAACCATCAAGGTTTTCACAATGTGAGGAGAATACTAAACATAGTGCACATGTGAAGGGTCCCCTGATACTGCCATACTCTCACTTGATGAAGAGAAGGCATTCCATAGAGTTGATTGGTCTTATTTCAAGTGCTTAAGAGATTTGGGTTTGGGAACTACTTCTGTAAATGGATTAAGATTTGATATACCAACCCCACTGCATAAGTTGCAACTAACAACTTGATTTCACAACCTTTTAAGCTTTTCGGGGCATGAGACAAGGATGTCTGGCCAGTCCAGGACTCGTTCTTTTAGCTATAGAAACCTTTGCCATTGCATTAATGGAATTAAAACATCAGATTTTGAACATCGAGTGACCCTGTATGCCGATGATACCCTCTTATTCCTAACAGATCTAAAGAACTCTTGCTTCAATTTAATTAATAACTTGTCCGTTTTTTGGTTTTAAAGTTAATAAAACCAAATCTTCCATCCTTTTCCTCAACAAGCAAGAGAGACTGAATCCAGTTGTACAGCATCTATTTGTGAATACAAAACAAGGTTTCACATATCTTGGTATTAAAATCACACCAGAAATTAGCTCCTTGAGCTCAACAAATTATGAACCAATGGTAACGAGTAACATAATCCATCAACAGATGAACATTACTGCTTGTATCCGTTACTGGTAGAATAAATGTCATTAAGATTAATATTCTGCCCAAATTTCTTTATCTATTTCAATCAATTCCTCTGGCTCCACCAACTTTATTTATTTTTTCCAAAGATCTGAAAGATACCTGGAGCAACAGCAAACCAAGGCTTAGACTTTATCTTCTTTATTTGGCCTGTGACAGAGGGGGGTTGCAACATCCAAACTTACAGTGGTATGTATTACTTGGCTGCACAATTTAGGGCTGCAATGTTTTGGTTCTCCAAGAAACCATACTTACCCTGGTTGCAGACTGAAATGCTATCCACTAAAGGCTTAACTTTGGATGGATTTGTACTCTGATTCTTTCACAAAATGTCGTTGAAAATTGTCTTAAGAACATAATACTCTTGCAAGAACTTTGTGAATTCAATTTAGACTTTAATACAGAGTAGCAAAGCCGAGCCCCTCCATGAAAAATACTAAATTCTCATATTACAGAGTCCTATCTTTATAGGATTCTGTCTTTGCATAACGTATAGAGTCCCCTCCCTCTATATGAAAATAGCTTTCCTTGTTCTTCACCATTATCTCTCCATATCAGTTCTTGCTTGTTAACGCCCACATTGACAGCTTTATAGGTTATAATGGTAGCAGGGCCTGGTCCTATATGTTCCATTCCTTATATAGCCATTCTGTCTCAGCTCTTCAAAGTGGACAACCTAAATGCTGCTAATAATGGAAATGGAATCAGAGTCATGAGTTTTGCTCCCACATAAACTAAAGAAGAATACTACTAATCCCGTTGTTAAAAACACAAACTATATACCACAAAGTACAGCAATATCTGTGTGAATCCCCTGTATTATCCAGGTTTACACCAATTTTGAGCAATGACAATTTCACAAGAAAGGGTATTGTTAAAGTAATGGACTGGTATTGTTAAAGTAATTAACTGGTTTAAAGAATGGACAACGACAAGTATTGCTAATGTGATGGACTTATACAATATAAAAAAGGGTCTCATGTCGTTTGAGGAACTAAAGGGAAGATTTAACTTACCACAAAGCATTTTTTCAAATACTTACAATTGAGAAGCTTTTCCAGTTTAAAACAATCAGCCCTACAACCTCCATTGACCACTTTGGAAACGCTCCCTGTTAATGTGTGTTACAGGAGAGGTCACATGACATCATTATATGGGAAAATGGTAGCTACTCATAAAGACAACTCTGATAGTAAGAGACTTCAGTGGATACAAGATATGCAGGAAGATATTTCAGGACTGGGGTATGATATGCTGTAGAGCACAGATACAGACAATAAACACCCTCCTGAGATTGTTGCAATACAATTGGATAATGAGAACCTATATCACCCTTGTTAAGCTCCACAAATTTGACCCTAATAGCCCAGACCTGTGTGTTAAATGTAACATGCATTTAGGCACCTTGTATCATTGCCTGTGGGAATGTGCTGAGATAAATGTTTTGGAGCTCAGTACTGCGCTATATCTCTGAGATGACTTCTACCCCAATACCACAAATCCCTAAACTATGCCTCCTAAATCTTTACCCAGAGAATCTCTTTACATTGGAGAAAAAAGAAAAATGGTTGACCTCTGTCTATTACAAGCTAGATGTTTAATAGCTCTCCACTGGAAGTATGTCAGTTCCCTCACTTGGTCATTGGTTAAAATAATTAACGTCAAGTCTGGCTCTTGAAAAATGTACTTATATAGTGAAAAAGAAAGCCCCAGAGTGTCATAATATTTGGGATCTGTTTTGTGAGTTTTTGCAAACCGGTGATATTCTAGAAGCATTGGAACTGCAAATGTGTATATTCTACACCAGTCTCAACGTCAACAGTGAAGAGGTGACTCCGGGATGCTGGCCTTCCAGGCAGAGTTGCAAAGAAAAAACCATATCTCAGACTGGCAAATAAAAAGAAACGATTAAGATGGGCAAAATAACATAGACACTGGCCAGCATCCCGGAGTCGCCTCTTCACTGTTGACGTTGAGACTGGTGTTTTGCGGGTACTATTTAATGAAGCTGCCAGTTGAGGACTTGTGAGGCGCTTGTTTCTCAAACTAGACACTCTAATGTACTTGTCCTCTTGCTCAGTTGGTCACCGGGGCCTCCCACTCCTCTTTCTATTCTGGTTAGAGACAGTTTGTGGTGTTCTGTGAAGGGAGTAGTACACAGCGTTGTACGAGATCTTCAGTTTTTTGTTTCTGGCCATTTTGAGTCTGTAATCGAACCCACAAATGCTGATGCTCCAGATACTCAACTAGTCTAAAGAAGGCCAGTTTTATTGCTTCTTTAATCAGACAACAGTTTTCAGCTGTGCTAACATAATTGCAAAAGGGTTTTATAATGATCAATTAGCCTTTTAAAATGATAAACTTAGATTTGCTTACACAACGTGCCATTGGAACACAGGGGTGATGGTTGCTGATAATGGGCCTGTAATGGGCCTAATACGCCTATGTAGATATTCCATAAAAAAATCAGCCGTTTCCAGCTAGAATAGTCATTTACAACATTAACAAGGTCTACACTGTTTCTGATCAATTTGATGTTATTTTAACGGACAAAAAAATAGCTTTTCTTTCAAAAACAAGGACATTTCTAAGTGACCCCAAACTTTTGACCGGTAGTGTATATTGATGATTTATAAAGCCAGGCACACTTAACAGTTAGGCTATTGATTATAGGTCTAGTTAAGTTGGGGTTTCCTCTCTTTCTCCCATTTTCTTAGACAGTAAGGCAAGGGCTGTTTTCTCATCTCTTCATTCTGCTGCCATCTCTGCCGCATTGTTCTCAACACCAATATGCTGGTTAACTTTGCTATTATGCACAAAGCAACATGGTCTCTAGGAAAAGGCGCCAACTCAACAGCGCACTGATGTGTTTCAGAACCGTGGACATCGGCCACTATCGAACAAGGGAGAAGGCACATTTGTTATAAAATATAATTTTTTATTAGTGTTGCACCATTGCTTATGTAATATAACCATATACAATTTCAGTAGCACATGTATTAGAGTGATGGACTGTGCCATCCCCACAGCCTTCACAATGGATCAGTCCACTCAGACAGGAGCCAATCAGACAGTGTCTTGTACACCATGATATTTTGGATGAAAATAAATCTCAGTTGACCAACAGCCTATCGACCAAACTAAATGGGGTCAGCCCTAGATCAATGACATCAACATTTAAGTACATGAAAAATAATTAAAGTGAATCAGAGATTTTTTTTAAATCTCATGTTAGCTAGCTAGATTGCAAGCTAGCCACCTAGCTAACTATGATGGTGAGCTAGCCTGTTGGTCAAGTCAGTCACCCAACACGGAGCAAGTAGCCTACTTGATTTAGCTTGCCTTGTCTTTTTGTTGTTAAAGTTTTCTTTGATAACAAAATGAAATGCATTTGTCATTAAGTATTAGAGTTAAAAACTAGCTAGTGATTATATTTTGTCCCTAGCTAGCCAGACAAAAGACAGAGGGGTGCTGTGGAGGTAAATTGGATGGCTATATTTGACTAACTGGTCATATCCCCTAGCTAGATGACTAACTGGCTAGATATCATTAGGTGTCTGTTTATCTGTGATATAATATAAAATATTAAGCATTCTGGCTGTTGATTGCAAGATAGAATGATGTAATGTTAGAGCCTAAACCTTATAACAGCTTATTGACTTTGACTTTGTGGTGGTCAGTTTGGTAACTAAATGTTCCTGGTAAAGCTGGCTTGTGACTTTGCTACTTACAGGCATACGTGATCATATTATTTCAGTTATGGACTATCAGATATGCAATTATATGACATGTTTTCTCAAATATTATAGTGAAAACCTTTGGATATTGTCACTTTGTCACCTTGCAATGGATAACTTGTGGATACATTATTCACTTTCACTGATGATTACCTTTCATATACTGAAGTGTATTCTGAATAAAACTTTGTCAATCTTAGGCTATTCTTTGGAAGGGTTGTCACTGATTTACATTGAGTTTTAAAATGGACAGAGGAGACCAGTACCAGAGGATAATGCATTCCCTGTCCGTGAGGAGGTGGACACTGACAGCAGATGAGCTCTGGGTCATTGCTGCGGAAGGCCTGCAGGATGAGGAGGACTATGAAGGCCTTCTTAGAGTAAGATGCCATTGATGCTACTGGGAGGTCTTCTTAGAGGAAGATGTCCTTGATGCTGAGCTACTGGGAGGAAGTTGAGGAGCCACCAGAAGCCTCTCAGCCAAACTCTTCAACTGGAAGGTAACTTGAAATGGTCTTATTGTTATATATTAATCAGACTATCTATACTTCTGGTCATGTAGTGTATGTGGACAACTGCTTGTCGAACATCTCATTCCAAAATCATGGCCATTAATATGGAGTTGGTGCCCCCTTTGCTGCTATAACAGCCTCAACTCTTCTGGGAAGGCTTTCCACTAGATGTTGTAACATTGCTACGGGGACGTGCTTCCATTCAGCCACAAGAGCATTAGTGAGGTTGGGCACTGATGTTGGGAGACTAGCCCTGGCTCGCAGTCAGCGTTTCAATTCATGCCAAAAGTGTTCGATGGAGTTAAGGTCAGGGCTGTGCAGGCCAGTCAAGTCTTTCCACACTGATCTCGACAAAGCAATTCTGTATGGACCTCGCTTTGTGCACGAGTGCATTGTCATGCTGAAACAGGAAAGGGCCTTCCCCAAACTGTTGCCACAAAGTTGGAAGCACCGAATCATCTAGAATGTCATTGTATACTCTAACATTAAGATTTCCCTTCACTGGAACTAAGGGGCCTAGCCCGAACCATGAAAAACATCCCCAGACCATTATTCCTCCTACACCAAACTTTACAGTTAGCACTATGCATTGGGGTAGGTAGCGTTCTCCTGGCATCCGCCAAACCCAGATTCTTCCATCGGACTGCCGATGGTGAAGCGTGATTCATCACTCCAGCAAACACGTTTCCACTGCACCAGAGTCCAATGGCGGCGAGCTTTATACAACTCCAGCCGACGCTTGGCATTGTGATCTTAGGCTTGTGTGTTGCTGCTCGGCCATGGAAAACCCATTTCATGAAGTGCCCGACTAACAGTTATTGTTACTGATGTTGCTTCCAGAGGCAGTTTGGAACCCGGTAGTCAGTGTTGCAATCTAGGGCAGACGATTTTTACGTGCTACGTGCTTCACACTCTGAGGTCCCATTCTGTGAGCTTGTCTGGCCTACCACATCGTGGCTGAGCCATTGTTGCTCCTAGACATTTTCCACTTCACAATAACAGGACTTACAGTTGACTGGGGTAGCTCTAGCAGGGAAGAAATTTGACGAACTGACTTGTTGGGAAGATGTCCTCCTATGACAGTGCCATGTTTAAAGTCACTGAGCTCTTCAGGAAGGCCATTCTACTGTTAATGATTGTCTTTAGAGATTGCATGGCTGTGTGCTCGATTTTATACACGGGTGTGGCTGATATAGCCGAATTCACTAATTTGAAAGGATGTCCACATACTTTTGTATATATAGTGTAGTTTGCACCTTGTATTCCCAAGATTGTATTCCTAAGATTATTATTTAAATAAAGTTTGTTTTATTAATATTTTAGCACTTGTTTATGTCTTTCCTTTTCATATGTAAGACTAAATGCTATTTGTAAATTGTTTTGGTGCAGAAATGTGTTTAATATACTATCCAGATAAGAAAGTGTCTGATCAAAGAAAAAATATATGGAATACAGTCACTAAAACATCTGTTACTCATTCACAGTAAAAGGCAGTGTATTCATGGATGCCAAGGAAACCTAGGCTTCCCCCCCCCAAAGAAAATGTACCAAGAAAAAAAACATAAAATAATCTTTGTCTTTTCAAAAACGTCCCTCAGTTCACAAGAGGCTGAATGTGTATCTCACCAGATAAAAGCATCCGAGAGAACGAAACAGTGCCCCTCTGTCTCAGTACGTGTAGCATATCTGATGCCGTCTGATCCAAAACAGTATAACATTGTTGCTGCCCGTAGCATGGAATGGAAGGGAAGATAGAGCATTTGGCCTCCCTTGATAAAAATGTTTTTTTGCCAATCAGCGTTGAGCTAAACTGAGTGAACTCAGCTGTGAATGGTCCTGGTGCACCAAAAGGGAAGGGAAGCCAGTTTGGATTTGCCTTCAGACCAATCACATCACATGCTAAACATAACTGACAGAAAAAATCTGGAATTGTTGCATCTCGTTGTGTTATTGTCCACCGGTGGCTAGTTAGCTAAAATCGTCCCTTTCCTAAATTAGCCATGGATGGAGAGAGATTTTGACTTGTGGCTTTACTTAATTCTCCGTACTGGCCAATGATTATAACAGTGATTCTGGTCCAACCATACATTGCACCCCTGGCCTGAGAGGATGGAAGTTCAACATGTAGCTAGATGTAGTATGCTAATGTTACCTAGCTGATAATGGTGTAAAGTACTTGAATAAAAAATACTTGAAAGTACTACTTTAGTTTTTGGGGGTGTCTGTCCTTTATTATGTATATATTTTTGCCAACTTTTAAAGAAAAGAATGTACTTTTTACTCCACACATTTTCCCTGACACCCAAAGGTACTCGTTACATTTTGACAGGAAAAATAGTCAAATTCACACACTTAAAGAGAACATCCCTGGTCATCCCTACTGCCTCTGATCTGGCGGACTCACTAAACACAAATGCTTTGTTTGTAAATTAATGTCTGAGGTGTTGTAGTGTGCCCCTGGCTATCCGTAAATTTAAAAAATTGTGCCTTCCGGTTTGCATAATGTAAGGAATTTGAAATTAGTCATACTTTTACTTTTGATACTAAAGTATATTTAAAACAGAAAACTGTTACTCAAGTAGAATTCTACTGGGTGACTATCACTTTTAGTTGAGTCATTTTCTATTACGGTATCTTTACTTTTACTCAAGTATGACAAATCGGTACTTTTTCCACCACTGCTAGCTGGCATGGCGCATCGTTTTCCATGAAAGTAAGTTAGACTAGTGAGCAAGAATTTTAGCCAGCTAGCCTAGGACAACAGAAACTAAAAGTGTTTAGTGTATGACAGAGTCATAGACCGTTTAGGCAACATGAAAGAAGATGGCATTGGTGTTTCTCTACAAGTAGGGGGAGACATGTTTTTCCACTTGCATGCATGCACACACGGAAATCAGTACCATGGACAGCCATATCATATTTAGCTTTGGTATTTTTTGATCACTGTATTAGACTAAGCATAGGTGATTAGATTATGTTGAAATGGTGAAGGTGAAATGGTGCTGGAATAGTGGAGGCAGCTCTTGTTTTCTTTGTGACTTGCGGTAACTCTCCGTGGTTCTAAATCAATAGTTGTTTAGTAGTCCGAAAATGTCGGAAACATTATCTTGCTTGAACATGCTGTAGGTAATGTAACTTTTTGTTACACACTATGTTTTGTAGACTTCACCGGAGAGATGTTGCTCTCCGGTTTTGGAATGAAAACAAATGTGTGGTTGAATTTATTCTGCCACTGTGTCTTCTTATTGTCTCGAGCCTTAGGCCTATATATCACGGTGACAAGGCATATTAACTTACAGCTATAGCTGTAATTATCACAACACATGGTTTGTAATATGTTTTTGCCTTCCTCAGTGATTTTACCCATGCACCACTCTTTGGTAAAAAAGGATTTCTATTCATTTCAGATTATCATTAGAAAGTTGTGAATGGTAGTTGTTTTGGAAAAAAGCGTTGATTATCGTATAAGATACACATTTGCACGTGTTTTTTCTTGACTGGTCACAAAGCCAAAACATGTAAATACATCGACTCTTTATTAAATTACATTTAAATCATACACGTTCAAAAATAAAAAACCTACATCTCTAGCTACTTGATTTATAAAATCGTTTGTCATGTTTTTCCACTCACTCGGTTTGACATAAATAACACATACAAACTTTAGAAAACGTGCTAATACCTTGACGGATTTGTTACCTTGCATGTTATGATATGTTCTTTCGACGTTAGAAAGTTTTAACGTGCTATTACATACCTGTAGTAATAAATAGAATCAGACACAAAGGTTACCGTCTTTACAGCACAGTTCTAGCGTTTCCTTTATCTGAAGAATTGTGCGCGCTTCCCCGGAACTACTTCTTCTTCTTCGGAGTTTTAACGGCGGTTGGAATCGAATATGTTACATTACCGCCCCCAACTGTACTATAATATAAACCCATTATACTTTTGATACAAAAGGGGAAAAGCAAAAACTTTTAAAAAAACGGTACAAAAATAAATAAATAAATACTTATAAAAAAACACTCAACTAACACTAAACTCATTAAAAACCCAGTACCCCATTCCACTACTTTGACCCCATCTACTCCTGCACCATGCCAATGACCTGGGAGGATGGGACACCACCACTCAACACACCCTGTACCTCTTCTGAAGTCAAATCGCACACTGCCTGGGTTGTGCTGGCCTGGCTGGATTGGGCTGGCGTGGGAGGACGGGACACCACAATGGGGGAACACAACTGATATGAATGCATAGGCCTCAATCCACACCAAAGCAAAGCTCTAGAATGGAAGGTCACATGTTGGAGATGATGACATAGGAGTCAACCAAAGTTACTTAGAGGTAACTCAACTTTATTCTCTGCATCTCTGAATGTCCACAATATTGTAAAACATGTTACAAAGTAGACAGTCCCCGTTGCCTATATCTTTCCCTATTTTGTACATGGTATGACACTGATGGGGTGATTTTACAATTTTGTGCAGTACTATTTACAGATTGCTGAAAACAATTAGCCAATTACACACATTTCTGTTCTGATGAAAACAGAGTGAATTCGGGGGTCTCTATTGAGGCGCACAAAAACATATTTAATGGGCCTAATAATAAGAAAGTCAATTCAATGGATAAAATGAATTTCCCTTTTAATGTGGCATCAACACAACCAGTCATGATATTTTCATCTGATTTGTCAAACAAATCACTTCAAAATGTAGGCTACTTTTGTGCATGCTCTTCCACTCCCAATTTATTTCAGCATCCAAACTGCATGTATAACCTACTAGCGCCATTTGATGAATGGAAATAGACATCTGTTACAAAACACCAAAAGGTTTGCCTAAAGAAGTTCATCAATTGCCATTGATTGGGCCTACATTAATTGATGCGCCTTGCAGACAAATTGACATTTTTTTGTTGCCTGAAAAGTTGTAATGTGCCTACAGTATATCATATATGTAGCCTGTTGGGTAACGGCAAATTCATTTGGGCTTTTTTGGACATGGTGTCATTAAATGTGGTTAATATAGGGCTCATTAAATGTATTTAATATATGGCTCATCAGGCTCAGGTAGCATCAGGTTTGAATTTTCATGCTGATCAAAGCTCCAATCAAATCCAGACATTTATATGCTTTATAATGCTTTTGAATGACACTTTCGGTTCTTGCGGGAAATACCTGGTTACGCGGGAGAAAAGTGATTTATTCTCTGTTAATACCGGGTTACCCGGGAGAAAAGTGATATATTCTCGGGATGGAACATTTGTAAGATACCGTGAAAATATTGAACCCTAATGAGCATACAGTTTGATTCACAAGACACCAACCAAGTAACTTACATATACTGTACCTTCAACAGTTCTAATGGCATTTTATGTCCATGATATGAAGTTTGTTCTAGTGACTGAGTAAGCCTAAATGTAAATGTAAGCATCAAAAGTGCCATGTTTGTACAGTTTATTATGTGGAGGAAACATTCAGGCAGCCAGGACCACGCCATGCCCGCTCCGTAGGCCGTACTGTAGGTCTACCTCTCACTGCAGTCCAGTGCCATGGATGGACATCTTTGAAGTTTGTCCTCTAGTAATTTAGGACGGCAACTTTATGAAGGCCTCCTCACAATGGCCTTATCATACAACGCTCTACAGAAAGATACAAAAAATACAGGCTATTTTTATTGTTCACATTATTTGCGTTGATGATGTATTGAAGTCAAGTGGTTCAACATTCAAATGCAGTTTGCGACAGACGCTCTCCACAATAGACCATCAGGCACAGGCCTTGTGAAGGTCCTCTCCAGTCTAGCCCTAAACTATGCCCACCAGCAGAGATGGATAGTGGCCCAATACCTCAGTGTCCAGCAGAGGCACAAGCAGGAAGCTGTGGAGTTGAAGGTACAGGTGGAGAGAAACAGGAAGTTGACGATAAAAGCCAACAAAGAAACTACTGCTAGCCGAGGAACTGCATTTGAGAACAGATCAATAGAAAGATCTGGCTAACACTTATGACAAAGAACGTGAACAAACTCTTGACCAAGTCCATATTCTACAGGAACAACTCGTTTTAGCCCAAAATAAATACGATGACGTCCACACAAAACTAGATGAATCTGACGAGCTAGCTAAACACAGGGGCGAGCAACTTGATGCCCTGCAAACAGTTTTGAATGAAACCACTCAAAGCAATAATGTTCTATTCCAAAAGCTGCAGACCAAAGACGATCAGTTAATGAACACATTTACCAAGGTGGATGACAAAACAGCGGAACTCCTTGAAGTCGCTGATTTAATGAACGATGAGAAAGCCCAGGTGAGAAAGTTGGAAAACGTGACCCCTCTAAGCAAAAGGAGGACATTGCATCACTTAATCTCTTGCTCCGCACTCGAGACCTCTTCCTGAAAACCATGACAGATAAGTATGAGGCCGAGCGGAGCAAGTGCGACAACTATGTGTCTAAGATAAACACCCTCTCCCAGGTGGACTCAATACAGCAGAATACTGCGATACAGCAGAATACCACCCTTAGGTATCATCTGGAGGAACTCCAGAACAGGCACGCGCTATCGCGGGACTACCTAACCGAGCAACCTAGCTCACAACCGGAGCTCAGGGAACGAAGGAATGTAGACAACGGGAGATTTCAGACTTCACCTCTCTTAGGGGTCCCTCAGTCTTTTCCTCTTGGCCATTCGGCCCACAGTAACCTGGCGCCTCCTCGCCAACACAACCAAAGCTTGGCTTTTCCTCTTGGCCTTTCGGCCCACAATTCCCCACAGGAGGCTGCAGATGCTCCCCGCGCACTTGGCAGGGATCGCCTTGACAAAATCGTCAAACTTCCACTTTTTTGACCCCGGTCCAGGAAAGACAAACGACACTGAGACGTTCTTAGCAGACATAGAGGACGCCTTGGATGGCTACCCTAATGCTACAAATACCGACAGGCTTTACCTGTTGAAGCTAACGTCCAACAGACACGTAACAAGGTTCATCCATCTACAACAGCAACACGTGGAAAAACAACTACGCTAAACTTGCCACGGCTTTGAAAATAGAATTCAGTGGTTCTGCGACTCGCAAGCACGATAGCTTGTTGGCTAACAATGTCAAACAAGCTCGAAATGAACACTCACAAGACTATTATCATAGGCTTCGTTCAGCTTAATTTGGCATGCTCACTGAAACAGGAATGGAAGAGCTATTGCCTTTCAAACACCTGTTTCTGTTCACCCTCCTCCCAGTTAGGGGGAGTGATGAGCTCTACAGCAGAGTCTCACAACTCAATCGCTGGTTGAAAACTGTTTTCTGCCCCTCCCAAAAGATAGAATTTGTAGATAATTGGCCCTCTTTCTGGGACTCACCCGCAAACAGGACCAAGCCTGGCCTGTTGAGGAGTGACGGACTCCATCCTAGCTGGAGGGGTGCTCTCATCTTATCTACGAACATAGACAGGGCTCTAACTCCTCTAGCTCCACAATGAAATAGGGTGCAGGCCAGGCAGCAGGCTGTTAGCCAGCCTGCCAGCTTAGTGGAGTCTGCCACTAGCACAGTCAGCGTAGTCAGCTCAGCTTTCCCCATTGAGACCGTGTCTGTGCCTCGAACTAGGTTGGCCAACTAGGTTCGCTTTAGCAATCTCACTAGTATAAAGACCTCCTCCATTCCTGCCATTATTGAAAGAGATTGTGATACCTCACATCTCAAAATTGGGCTACTTAATGTTAGATCCCTCACTTCCGAGGCAGTTATAGTCAATGAACTAATCACTGATCATAATCTTGATGTGATTGGCCTGACTGAAACATGGCTTAAGCCTGATGAATTTACTGTGTTAAATGAGGCCTCACCTCCTGGTTACACTAGTGACCATACCCCCCGTGCATCCGGCAAAGGCGGAGGTGTTGCTAACATTTACGAGAGCAAATTTCAATTTACAAAAAAAAAAACAATGACGTTTTCGTCTTTTGAGCTTCTAGTCATGTAATCTATGCAGCCTACTCACTCACTTTTTATAGCTACTGTTTACAGGCCTCCTGGGCCATATGCAGTGTTCCTCACCGAGTTCCCTGAATTCCTATCGGATCTTGTAGTCATAGCAGATAATATTCTAATTTTTGGTGACTTTAACATTCACATGGAAAAGTCCACAGACCCACTCTGTCACGTAGAGTAGGCCAGAAGGCTAAACTGGAAAACCTAACCTCTATAAAAAATAAAAAGATGGCGGAGCCGCAAAAGTTCTGTGCAAAGGTATTTATTTACATAGTGATTCCGGAACAAAACAACAGCACTGCCATCAAACATATACCTTATGGGACAGCTTAAAAACAATGCTGCCCCACCCACAGCTCAATCCAAAATGCCTCCCTAAGAACTGAAAGAGAGGCTCCTTTTGTAGGGGTAGCCCCTCCCCTCAGAACAATTAACACTAATTAATTAAGCAATTACCTATTCAACCTACAGTTTCCATTTATCTAAACATACCAAAATATATACATTGCAACACGTTTATGGAACAACATCACAATATAACATTTACAAAATTACATCACTACTGACAGTGTCTTCCAATATGCCCATTTACATTAATGAGCCATTCCGGACAGGCACTACAAAGTAAGCCCAATTCCCTTAGCTCGGGTCCTTATCCAGCATACCCGGAAGCTACAGAGATGGAGAGAGAGAGAGGAACAAAACAAACAACGCGCTCATCCATAACATCTAAGTATAATAAATATCGCTTATATTAAATATGAACACTTGTATGTTTATTTCTTTATACCATAACCGGTTACTGACGTAAGTGTGAAATGTATGTACTAAGATAGAGAAGTTAACTTGTGTGTCGACCCACATTGTTAACTTATCTGATAACGGAGCAGGGAGGAGTGATGAATGTGTGCGTGCGTTAAAGTACCAAATGCTGCCCGCGGCCAGTGACGGACTTCTACGTCACACACTCCAAAAGGCTTTCGGAGCCATCATCGACTCAGTGGGTTTTGTCCAACATGTCTCTGGACCTACTCACTGCCACAGTCATACTCTGGACCTAGTTTTGTCCCACGGAATAAATGTTGTGGATCTTAATGTTTTTCCTCATAATCCTGGATTATCGGACCACCATTTTATTGCATTTGCAATCGCAACAAATAATCTGCTCAGACCCCAACCAAGGAGCATTAAAAGTCGTGCTATAAATTCTCAGACAACCCAAAGATTCCTTGATGCCCTTCCAGACTCCCTCTGCCTACCCAAGGACGTCAGAGGACAAAAATCAGTTAACCACCTAACCGAGGAACTCAATTTAACCTTGCGCAATACCCTAGATGCAGTTGCACCCCTAAAAATTAAAAACATCTGTCACAAGAAACTAGCTCCCTGGTATACAGAAAATACGAGGTCTGAAGCAAGCTTCCAGAAAATTGGAACCGAAATGGCGCCACACCAAACTGGAAGTCTTCCGACTAGCTTGGAAAGACAGTACCGTGCAGTATCGAAGAGCCCTCACTGCTGCTCGATCATCCTATTTTTCCAACTTAATTGAGGAAAATAAGAACAATCCGAAATTTATTTTTGATACTGTTGCAAAGCTAACTAAAAAGCAGCCTTCGCAAATGGAGGATGGCTTTCACTTCAGCAGTAATAAATGTATTAACTTCTTTGAGGAAAAGATCATGATCATTAGAAAGCAAATTACGGACTCCTCCAAAGCTCCATTGTCCTGAGTCTACACAACTCTGCCAGGACCTAGGATCAAGGGAGATACTAAAGTGTTTTAGTACTATATCTCTTGACACAATGATGAAAATAATCATGGCCTCCAAACCCTCAAGCTGCATACTGGACCCTATTCCAACTAAACTACTGAAAGAGCTGCTTCCTGTGCTTGGCCCTCCTATGTTGAACATAATAAACGGCTCTCTATCCACCGGATGTGTACCAAGCTCACTAAAAGTGGCAGTAATAAAGCCTCTCTTGAAAAAGCCGAATCTTGACCCAGAAATTATAAAAAACTATCGGCCTATATCGAATCTTCCATTCCTCTCAAAAAATATAGAAAAAGCTGTTGCACAGCAACTCACTGCCTTCCTGAAGACAAACAATGTATACGAAACGCTTCAGTCTGGTTTTAGACCCCATCATAGCACTGAGACTGCACTTGTGAAGGTGGTAAATGACCTTTTAATGACGTCAGACCGAGGCTCTGCA
Organism: Salmo salar; assembly: GCF_965601325.2. Lineage (NCBI taxonomy): Eukaryota > Metazoa > Chordata > Actinopteri > Salmoniformes > Salmonidae > Salmo > Salmo salar. Next base: position 30,010,650 of record NC_138307.1, on the reverse strand, counting down.
TCTGTCCTCGTGCTCCTAGATCTTAGTGCCGCTTTTGATACCATCGATCACCACATTCTTTTGGAGAGATTGGAAACCCAAATTGGTCTACATGGACAAGTTCTGGCCTGGTTTAAATCTTATCTGTAGGAAAGATATCAGTTTGTCTCTGTGAATGGTTTGTCCTCTGACAAATCAATTGTAAATTTCGGTGTTCCTCAAGGTTCCGTTTTAGGACCACTATTGTTTTCACTATATATTTTACCTCTTGGGGATGTCATTCGAAAACATAATGTTAAATTTCACTGCTATGCGGACGACACACAGCTGTACATTTCAATGAAACATGGTGAAGCCCCAAAATTGCCCTCGCTAGAAGCCTGTGTTTCAGACATAAAGAAGTGGATGGCTGCAAACTTTCTACTTTTAAACTCGGACAAAACAGAGATGCTTGTTCTAGGTCCCAAGAAACAAAGAGATCTTCTGTTGAATCTGACAATTAATCTGGATGGTTGTACAGTCGTCTCAAATAAAACTGTGAAGGACCTCGGCGTTACTCTGGACCCTGATCTCTCTTTTGAAGAATATATCAAGACGGTTTCAAGGACAGCTTTTTTCCATCTACGTAACATTGCAAAAATCAGAAACTTTCTGTCCAAAAATGACGCAGAAAAATTAATCCATGCTTTTGTTACTTCTAGGCTGGACTACTGCAATGCTCTACTTTCCGGCTACCCAGATAAAGCACTAAACAAACTTCAGTTAGTGCTAAATACGGCTGCTAGAATCCTGACTAGAACCAAAAAATGTGATCATATTACTCCAGTGCTAGCCTCCCTACACTGGCTTCCTGTTAAGGCAAGGGCTGATTTCAAGGTTTTACTGCTAACCTACAAAGCATTACATGGGCTTGCTCCTACCTATCTTTCCGATTTGGTCCTGCCGTACATACCTACACGTACGCTACGGTCACAAGACGCAGGCCTCCTAATTGTCCCTAGAATTTCTAAGCAAACGGCTGGAGGTAGGGCTTTCTCCTATAGAGCTCCATTTTTATGGAATGGTCTGCCTACCAATGTGAGAGACGCAGACTCAGTCTCAACCTTTAAGTCTTTACTGAAGACTTATCTCTTCAGTAGGTCCTATGATTAAGTATAGTCTGGCCCAGGAGTGTGAAGGTGAACGGAAAGGCTGGAGCAACGAACAGCCCTTGCTGTCTCTGCCTTGCCGGTTCCCCTCTTTCCACTGGGATTCTCTGCCTCTAACCCTTTTACAGGGGCTGAGTCACTGGCTTACTGGTGTTCTTCCATGCCGTCCATGGGAGGGGTGCGTCACTTGAGTGGGTTGAGTCACTGATGTGGTCTTCCTGTCTGGGTTGGCGCCCCCACTTGGGTTGTGCCATGGCGGAGATCGTTGTGGGCTATACTCGGCCTTGTCTTAAGTTGGTGGTTGGAGACATCCCTCTAGTGGTGTAGGGGCTGTGCTTTGGCAAAGTGGGTGGGGTTATATCCTGCCTGTTTGGCCCTGTCCGGGGGTATCATCGGATGGGGCCACAGTGTCTTCTGATCCCTCCTGTCTCAGCCTCCAGTATTTATGCTGCAGTAGTTTATGTGTCGGGGGGCTAGGGTCAGTCTGTTACATCTGGAGTATTTCTCTTGTCTTATCCGGTGTCCTGTGTGAATTTAAATATGCTCTCTCTAATTCTCTCTTTCTCTCTTTCTGTCTTTCTCTCGGAGGACCTGAGCACTAGGACCATGCCTCAGGACTACCTGGTATGATGACTCCTTGCTGTCCCCAGTCCACCTGGCTGTGCTGCTGCTCCAGATTCAACTGTTCTGCCTGCGGCTATGGAACCCTGACCTGTTCACCGGACGTGCTTGTTGCACCCTCGACAACTACTATGATTATTATTATTTGACCATGCTGGTCATTTATGAACATTTTAACATCTTGACCATGTTCTGTTATAATATCCACCCTGCACAGCCAGAAGAGGACTGGCCACTCCTCATAGCCTGGTTCCTCTCTAGGTTTCTTCCTAGGTTTTGGGCCTTTCTAGGGAGTTTTTCCTAGGGAGTTTTTCCTAGCCACCGTGCTTCTTTCACATGCATTGCTTGCTGTTTGGGGTTTTAGGCTGGGTTTCTGTACAGCACTTTGAGATATCAGCTGATGTACGAAGGGATATATAAATAAATTTGATTTGATTTGTACATGTATCCCAACTTGATTAACTTTTTGGGCCCTACTGCCCACATTGCCAAAGGGCCCTTTGCCAATTTTGTCACTTCTAGAGCTTGCGAGCATAGCTAAGAGCCTGGACAACTAGATTTTCGAGCTCGATCCAGATCGACTGGGTCGGCCCAGTTGCTAGGTCAGCCAGATGCGACAAGTATCTCCTCACAGTAACTTGCGCATTCACAAAGTGGGTGGAGTGCCTGCCCGCAACCAATGACACAGTGGAAAGCACGGCCATTCTTTTGCTCAACCACATTTTCAGTCGTTTCGGCCTGCCAGGAGAAACCGTTGACTGTAACAGAGGAACCCACTTTTCGGCAGCTGTAATGACCGAACTGTGGTGGCTCCTGGGAACCAAAGCTAAACTCCACATTGCGTACCACCCTAGGAGCTCTAGCAGGCTGGAAAGGAGCAACCAGACAATCGTCAGAATCCTGAGGAAATATGTGGCAGTCAACCACAAAGATTGAGACCTCAAACTCCCACGGGTACTGATTGTGATCAGAGTCACAGGCAACAGGTATACGGGAATAACACCAATCGAGATGATGACGGGCCGGCAAATGACACTTCCACTGCATCTCCTGTACCAACCGGGAGATTTCGCCGCTGCCACCGCCTACACTGCTCTTCAACACGTGACAGACTTGCGAACCCACCTCCAAACTACCTTTGCGTATGCTCAAGGAAAGTTGGAAAGAAGTGCATAAGGTGACAAGACCCATTACGACAAAAAGGCCTCACACCAGGTGTTCGAGGTAGGGGATTATGTGTGGTACTACATATACACCAAACCCGCGGGCATTGCGGCAAAGTTCCTGTCCCACTGGACGGGGCCACACGAGATTGTGGTGAAACTGTCACCTGTAGCTTATCAAATCAGAATCAGCAAAGGTCGACAAACCACCACGTTAAAGTGGGTCCACAAGAACCAAATTGTTTTACAATCCCCCATGGGAATAGAAGGGGTGCCAGCCAGCACCGAATAGACAGAAACCTAGCAAAGTCAGAGGTACTAAGAAAGTGTGTAGTTTACACTACCATTCAACAGTTTGGGGTCACTTATAAATGTCCTTGTTTTTGAAAGAAAAGCAAAAAAATGTGTCCATTTAAAATAACATCAAATTGATCAGAAATACAGTGTAGACATTGTTAATGTTGTAAATGACTATTGTAGCTGGAAACAGGAGATTTTTTTATGGAATATCTACATAGGTGTACAGAGGCCCGTTATTAGCAACCATCACTCCTGTGTTCTAATGGCACGTTCTGTTAGCTAATCCAAGTTTGTTTTAAAAGATGAATTGATCATTAGAAAACCCTTTTGCAATTATGTTAGCACAGCTGATTAAAGAAGCAATAAAACTGTCCGCCTTTAGACTAGTTGAGTATATGGAGCATCAGCATTTGTGGGTTCGATTACAGGCTCAAAATGGCCAGAAACAAAGAACTTTCTTCTGAAACTCATCAGTCTATTCTTGTTCTGAGAAATGAAGGCTATTCCATGTGAGAAATTGCCAAAAAACTCTAGATCTCGTACAGCGCTGTGTACTACTTCCTTCACAGTACAGTGCAAACTGGCTCTAACCAGAATAGAAAGAGGAGTGGGAGGCTCCGGTGCACAACTGAGCAAGAGGACAAGTACATTAGAGTGTCTAGTTTGAGAAACAGACGCCTCACAAGTCCTCAACTGGCAGCTTCATTAAATAGTACCCGCAAAACACCAGTCTCAACGTCAACAGTGAAGAGGCGACTCCGGGATGCTGGCCTTCTAGGCAGAGTTCCTCTGTCCAGTGTTATTTTGCCCATCTTAATCTTTTCTTTTTATTGGCCAGTCTGAGATATGGCTCAGCATCCCGGAGTCACCTCTTCACTGTTGACGTTGAGACTGGTCAAGTATTCATAAAAATTTGCTAAAAGAGAAATAATATAATATATATTGTTTACAGGAAAGTAGAGATGAGGTTGGGTGGAAAAAGGACTGGGAGGGAGAAATATATTTTTGTCATGGTCAAAGAAACTCAAAAGGGGTGATTATACTAATTAATGCACATTTTTATCCGATTGTGCAAACAGATACACAAGGAAGATGGATTATTTTAAATATGCTATTGGACCAAAAAGAGAGCTGGTTAATTAATCTATATGGGCCAAATAATGATGATCCATACTTTTCAAAAATATATGTAATAACCTGCTGAGCTCACAAGCAACGAAATAATATCTTATTATGGTGGGAGATTATAATATGGTTTTAAGTACCTCAATGGATCGTAAAGGAAATCATTCTACAAACTATCACCCTCAAGCACTTAAGGAGATTACAAATATCATGGATACATTAGAACTAGTGGATATATGGAGGTTGAAAAACCCTGACCTAGTGAGTTATACATGGAGGAGGCTTAATCAAGCAAGCCGTCTTGATTACTTCCTAGTCTTGTTCTTGCTGGCATCAAAAGTATTAATAGGAGACAGAATGCAATCGGACCACAATCTAATTGGCCTCCATATCGCTTTTACATAATTTACACATGGACAGGGATATTGGAAATTGAATCAAAGCCTATTGGATGACAATTTGTTCTTAACTAAGACAAAATAATTAATAATATACTTTTTTGTTTTGTAAAACATAGGTACAGCAGGTCCCCTTATTGTATGGGACACTTTCAAATGTACTTTTAGAGGCCATTCAATACAATACTCATCATTAAAACAATAGCAGTTTAGGTCAAAACAGATGAGACTAATAAAGGAAATAGAGGAAGTAACAGCGCAGGTAGATGGTAATGTAAACTGTATTATAGAGGCACAAAATATGTTAGTGGAAAAACAAAAAGAAATGGAGGTACTTATTCAAGAACAATCAAGTGTAATGTATTACAAAAATAAAGTAAATTGGATGGAAAATGCACACAATTTTTCTTGAATCTTCAACACGGAAATAAAACCAAAAAGAATTTACAGAAACTCGTTATCCATGATTCACCAAATTATATTTTGGAAGAATAAGCAAAATATTTTAAGCATATGTTTTCTTTTCAGTCTCCTCCATTTCCAGTGAATAATAATAATAATGTAAAATTAACACATTTACAGAAAGACCGGTGTGAAGGCCAACTTACAGAAGAGGAACTTTGAGGCAATAAAATCTTTTCAGTCTGGAAAAACACCAGGGCTTGAAAGTTTACCAGTAGAGGGATATCAGACCTTTTTTGATGTACTCAAAGATCCATTATTAGCATGTTTTAATTACTTTTATACAAATGGCAGGCTTTCAGGTACTCAACAAGAAGGTCTGATTTCATTACTACTAAAACAGGACCCAGGTGGTAAGTATAAAGATCCAGTCCATTTAAAAAACTGGAGGCCTCTAACACTTCAATGTTGTGATGTGAAAATCCTGGCAAAAGGCAATAGCATAGAATAAAAAAGGTTATACCAGATATTGTTAATCCTAATCAGACAGGTTCTTTACATGGACGATATATTGGAGATAATATACAACAATTACTTGAAACAATTGAACATTATGAAACATTTAAGATACCAGGTCTGGTCTTCATAGCTGATTTTGAAAAGGTGTTTGATAAAGTACAATTAATATATAAATGCATAGAATACTTTAATTTTGGTGAATCTCTTATACAATGGGTTAAAGTTATGTACAGCAACCCCAGATGTAAAATAGAAAACAACGGTTACTTCTCAGAAAGTATTGAGCTTTTAAGAGGAGTAAAACAAGGCTGTCCGTTGTCTCCATGCCTATTTATTATGGCCATTGAAATGCTAGCTATTAAAATTACATCCAATAAGAACATCAAGGTGTTAGAAATCCAGGGGATAAAACAAAGGTGTCAATGTATGCTGATGACTCTAGTTTTTTCTTAAGTCCGCAATCTGGATCCCTGCACAGTCTCATTGAAGATCTTGATCCCTTTTCTAGCCTCTCTGGATTAAAACCTAATTATGACAAGTGTACCATATTACGTATTGGATCGTTAAAAAATTGTTTACACTACCTTGTAGTTTACCAATAAAATGGGTGGATGGTGAAGTAGACATACTTGGTATTCACATCTCAAAAAATATAAATTAATTTAACAGAATTAATTTCAATAGAAAGTTAGCAAAAATAGATAAGATTCTGCAACCATTGTCTATTTACAGAAAATCTATGTAATTTTACTCTTTGGTCCATCACAGTTAATTTACTTACCAATTGTATTGCCTACTCCAGATGATTTGTTTTTAAAATCATATGAGCAAAAAACATTTCATTTTATTTGGAATGCTAAGCCAGACAAAATTAAACATGCCTATTTATATAATGAATATGAGTTTGGGGGGCTACAATTATTAAATATTAAAGCTTTAAACCTCTCACTAAAAGCTTCACTCATACATAAGTTATATTTAAACCGAAAATGGTTCTCCAGTAGATTATTAAGAAATGCTCACCCTTTGTTCAAAAATTGCTTTTTTGCCTTCATACAGATTACGACTTCTTGAAAGTATCGCCCTTTCTTCAAAAAAACAATACAAAGCTGGTTACAATTTCAGTTTTATCCTCCAGAAAAGATAGAACAAATATTACAACAAATGTAATGGTTAAACTCAAATATAAAGGATTAATAAAAAAACATTCTTTATGGATTTTAAAAAAATGGTATTATATTTATTAATGATATTATGAATAGAAATGGAGAAGTTATGTCACATATGCAGTTGTCGAAAATATATAGGAATATCTTCTCAATCCAAATTTACAACAAACTGATTGCAGCAGTACCACAAAAATCAGAGGCAAGTGGAAAAGGGAGAAAGTAGGGAACTTTCTCCCTTTGAATGAAACTGCCATATATTAAAGATACAAATTGGCTGAAATGCATTTGCATAAATAGAAAAATATAGCAGTTTCATTTGAGAGGTCAATAACAAAAAAAAGCAATTAACCGTTGTTTTTATTCAAATCAATTATAGCCATAGCTCTAGTTTTCCTCATCTTCTCAAACTGAACAGGACCTCAGTAGGCTTAGTCCGCGCACACAGATACTTTGTATTTCTGCAGCCTCGCCTCCTGAAGTGCCACTGTACACAAACTATGGAAAGAAAGTACATTTTTTCATAAATATAACTTTGCACTGTTCTTTTCCGAGCATGGTCTTGGTATAGCCTAGGCCTATAGTATAGTCTATGGATCATGTTGGAAGAGAGAAGAAACCTCTGGGAGGAGGGCCGGAGGGGTCCACCCCAACGACACTAACCACAGTCCTATTTCACACACCTCTCCGCTCACGCTGCTCAGGACAGGCAGGGCCATGACAATACCAGTAAAAAGAACAGACTTAGGTCCTCTGAGAAATAGACTGATTGTTTACCTTATAGGTGGTGAGTGGTGACTCCGCCTAGTTGGAAGGTATAAATATGTCATTGTGTGACTTGTATGTTGAATTAGCAGCTGACGTATCCAGTAGGTTGAATAAATCTGGTGTGTGCTTTTACGAGTTGTCAATCCGAGTTTCTCCTCTGTTCGTTCAGAACTTAACAATCCTTTTATTGAGACTACACTTGGCACACTTGATATTGCACACCCAGCAGAGAATCAGGGAGGAAGGGCATCATGAGATATAATAAGCAACTAATTCTCAAACCCTGAGCAATGTGACATTTGATTGATTGCAAATTACATGACACTTCCTGAACTAAATGTAAAAATAATAAACCCTCACCTTGACTGAAATCTAAAAAGCATGACACTCCCTCATTTTCCTCCGGGTAACAATTGTGTAAATTTCACCTCTCCCTAAGCGACTGTTGTTTAATGATATACATACTTTGAAACTACTACATATGTTTATTAAATAGTCTTTTAAAACTAGATGTATTATTTTCATCCTTGATGATGAAGAATGTGTTTGGATAACTGCATGGAACTTGATTGATCCGCTAATGAAAAATAAATATTCTACATTCTACTGCTCAGCCTATGGGTTATCTATACAAAAAAATCTGTATGTTTAATTGATAGCATGCTAAATAATTTAAATGTTTATGTATCTACTCAATACATGTCACTACACCTCTACATGCCAATTAGTTAGTCCCCAGTATGTTCTACAATACATACGAATAATGTTTTGCAGTATAAAGGACATTTTTCATATTTAAATAAATGTGAAATGAAACAAATGTATTTCAGGGTTTTAAATTCCTTTTTAAGTGTTTTCTATGGTGCCAAAGTCCAGGGACAATATAACTACCACAATTCAAGTATGACCCACTTACTATTGGGGAATGGAACCAGAAAGGAAGCTTGTGTTACCCTTTCCATGCCCCATTGTTCAGAGTGGAAGAGCTGTGAACTCACCTGTGATGGTCCACATCTACCACAACCTTTCCTATTGTGTTAGTAACCAACACAGCATTTTAGGAAGCCATTGTTCAAAATGTGTTCATACACTCCGTAACAATGGGAGGGGATGTGGCATCCACAGAGGAGGACCAGGAGGTTGATCTCGGACTTCAATCAATCAAATTTATCAAATGTATTTATACAGCCCTTTTTACATCAGCCGATGTCACAAAGTGCTGTACAGAAACAGTCTATGTTATGGAAAGAGCAGGTGTCCTTAATGTTTTGTACACTCAGTATATGTTGTGTATACAAGCTCATTCCCACAGAAAACTGCAGAGGGAAGCAGTACCATCCAGTCAACCATCAGACTCCATTGCGAGACGCCTCACAGAGGATATTCAACCATAATTGCAAATCCAAGATCAACAAGGTGCACACTGATCAGTAAAGAGAAGAGACTAACATTCTAGAATGCTCCCTTTTTTCTGCACGGTTCTCACAGTGAGAAACAATAGGATTACAAGAGTGTTCTACGCTTTCTTCATTTGATCCAATTCAAAGTTGCCAATTATTTTATAAGATGAGAATTAAGTGGAGTGACTAATCTTAGCTGGTCTGAGAAAACTGATGAGACTTCCCTCCTTTATGCATACATTGGGCCATTTAAAAAGACACCAATCTGTAAGGCTTCTCTCAAGTGTGTATCCACATTGCCACATTAAGAGAAGAAGTAAGGCTTCTCTCCTCTGTGTGTTCTCTGATGACCCTTTTATCTCAGCTGTTGATAAAAAACAAAATCTACAGTCAGATCAGTGATAATAGTTCTCTCCTTTATGATTACCTTGGTGTCTTTTTAACTGGGCCAGTCGAGAGAAACTCTTTCCACAGTCAAAGCAGGAGTAAGGCTTCTCTCCCGTGTGTGTTCTCTGGTGAACTTTTAGGTCAGTTGATGTTGTGAAGCATTTTACACAATCAGAGCAGGAGTAAGGCTTCTCTCCTGTGTGTGTTCTCTGATGAACTTTTAGGTCAGCTGATGTTGTGAAGCATTTTACACAATCAGAGCAGGAGTAAGGCTTCACTCCTGTATGTATACGTTCATGTCTTTTTAAGTTTTCCAGTAGAGAGAAACTCTTTCCACAGTCAAAGCAGAGGTAAGGCTTCACTCCTGTATGTATACGTTCATGTGTTTTTAAGTGGCCCAGTCGAGTGAAACTCTTCCCACAGTCAGAGCAGGAGTAAGAATTCAGTCCTGTATGTATACGTTCATGTGTTGTTAAGTCGCCCAGTCGAGAGAAACTCTTTCCACAGTCAGAGCAGGAGTAAGGCTTCACTCCTGTATGTATACGTTCATGTGTTTTTAAGTTGCCCAGTCGAGAGAACCACTTTCCACAGTCAGAGCAGGAGTAAGGCTTCTCTCCTGTATGTATATGTGCATGTGTTTTTAAGTGGCCCAGTCGAGAGAAATGCTTTCCACAGTCAGAGCAGGAGTAAGGCTTCACTCCAGTATGTATAAGTTCATGTGTTTTTAAGTCACCCAGTCGAGAGAAACTTTTTCCACAGTCAGAGCAGGAGTAAGGTTTCACTCCTGTATGTATACGTTCATGTGTTTTTAAGTTGCCCAGTCGAGAGAAACTCTTCCAACAGTCAGAGCAGGAGTAAGGCTTCTCTCCTGTGTGTATTCTCTGATGAACTGTCAGAGACCTTGATGTCGTGAATCTCTTCCCACAGTCATTACAGGGATACAGATTCTCTTCAGTGTGTGTTTTAAGGTGTATTTTTAGCTTTGATAGAAATGGGAAAATCTCCTCACAATGTGGGCAGTGGTGAGACCTCTTAGCTCTGTGATCTTCCTGCTGTTGCTCTCTGGATGTAGAGAATGTCTCAACATGGTCTCCTGTGTGAACAACATCAGAAGAACCAGTCAGTTGGTGTGATATACATATGACTTCATAACAGTAGGCTGTTCAATACAGGGAATAAAGCTATTAGGGCTGTCCCGACAAAAAAAAAGATATCCTGGACAACCGAGTGTTTTCTTTCGACCAATCGTTCCCTTGTTGATTTTTTTACATTTGAAATCGTGTATTTTTCCATATGTGTTTGAATAAAATCAACTATATGTAGGCTACTGAGCTTATCTGATGCTTTAAGCACTGCAACTTAAAAATGAAGACACACAAAATACTCACGAGGAAGCCAGAGATCAATATAGCGTAACCAGAAGACAATAAATCTGTTCCCGACTCTCCTCCTCCCGCTGCTGCGTTATGATTTTCATTTGCATATTTTTGTGGAAGAGTTTCATTTCATTCATAATAAAGTCTATATATCTCAAATCAATGTCATGTGGTTAATCAAAATTATATAAAAATTAAAATTATACAAATCTATTGCCATTGCCAAAACTAGCTTACATAAAGCCAACAAATAAAAACATTGCAGTCTGCAGGTAGAAAATATCCTGATGAAAATAGATATCCTATTAATCAAATTGGCTACACATGGCCTGTCTGCAAGAAACTTGAAACATTCTATCAACTATTCATTTGGTCTGGCCTGTGCTAGCAAACTTGCAACAATGTATAAAATATTTAGGGCCCTCAGAGTTTCTCGTGCCAGCGAGCTCCAGACAGACAGACACAGCTATAGGCTATTTTGCACAAGGGATAAGAAGTAATCAGGTAGGCCTGTTTTCTGATGTTTCCACCAGATCAGAGCATGACAGTTTTGGTGGTTATCAAAAGGGAGAGAGATGGAAAGAGTTTTCAAATAGGCTACGTTGAGGAACTATTGTCATTCTTAATGGATGTAGAAACAGACTTTGTTTACTTGCTGTTTGAGCTGAACATTTTTTTATTTCAGAAACTCCACAGTGACGGTGAGTTAAGACAATCAGAAATAGTTTGATCCCCAAATGGGCACATTTATAGGCCTACATTTGCACAGAGGCCAGCTAGCCTATAGGCCTACTTCAATGCGTAATCAGGTGTGTGTCTTTACTCAACATTGACAGGAGCACTCTAACCAAAAGACAATGAATAAATTGACAACTCGTAAATGGAATGAAATAAACCAAAACGTTTCTCACAAGTGTAGCCTAGGTTGTAAGCTCTGCAAACAATGTGTCCACTCCTACAATGACAATGGTAAGACTGTAATAATAATATATTGAATGCATTACCGTAACCAAACAAACATTGTAGATTAGAAATGATGGGAATTAACTGTAGGCTAAATGTACTGCTGGTGATACTGGTGTGCCATCCCCTCCGCAACGGACTAGTCCGCCCAGGCAGGCAACGGACTAGTCCGCCCAGGCAGGCAACGGACTAGTCCGCCCAGGCAGGCAACGGACTAGTCCGCCCAGGCAGGCAACGGACTAGTCCGCCCAGGCAGGCAACGGACTAGTCCGCCCAGGCAGGCAACGGACTAGTCCGCCCAGGCAGGCAACGGACTAGTCCGCCCAGGCAGGCAACGGACTAGTCCGCCCAGGCAGGCAACGGACTAGTCCGCCCAGGCGGCAACGGACTAGTCCGCCCAGGCAGGCAACGGACTAGTCCGCCAAGGCAGGCAACGGACTAGTCCGCCAAGGCAGGCAACGGACTAGTCCGCCCAGGCAGGCAACGGACTAGTCCGCCCAGGCAGGCAACGGACTAGTCCGCCCAGGCAGGCAACGGACTAGTCCGCCCAGGCAGGCAACGGACTAGTCCGCCCAGGCAGGCAACGGACTAGTCCGCCCAGGCAGGCAACGGACTAGTCCGCCCAGGCAGGCAACGGACTAGTCCGCCCAGGCAGGCAACGGACTAGTCCGCCCAGGCAGGCAACGGACTAGTCCGCCCAGGCAGGCAACGGACTAGTCCACCCAGGCAGGCAACGGACTAGTCCACCCAGGCAGGCAACGGACTAGTCCACCCAGGCAGGCAACGGACTAGTCCACCCAGGCAGGCAACGGACTAGTCCACCCAGGCAGACAACGGACTAGTCCACCCAGGCAGACAACGGACTAGTCCACCCAGGCAGACAACGGACTAGTCCACCCAGGCAGACAACGGACTAGTCCACCCAGGCAGACAACGGATTAGTCCACTCAGGCAGACAACGGATTAGTCCACTCAGGCAGACAACGGATTAGTCCACTCAGGCAGACAACGGATTAGTCCACTCAGGCAGACAACGGATTAGTCCACTCAGGCAGACAATGGATTAGTCCACTCAGGCAGATGTGAATCAGACAGATGGCTCGTGTGCCATACCTCTTTTATATATACTGTATATATATTTGCCACTGCTTGATTAAATAAAGCTTGGTTGACCAACAGCCTATCTATCGACCAAACAATCTACCAGTCGACTAAATGGGGTCTCAGTCCTAAAAGCTTTTCAACAGTCAAAGGCTAAAAGGGGCAAAAGGGATGAAAATTATTAGTATTTTCATCCTCCTCTCACTATCACAAGAGATTTACTAACTACACAGACTCACTTCATATCATCCTCCTCTCACTATCACAAGGGTTAGTAACTACACAGACTCACTTCATATCATCCTCCTCTCACTATCACAAGGGTTAGTAACTACACAGACTCATTTCATATCATCCTCCACTCACTATCACAAGGGTTAGTAACTACACAGACTCACTTCATATCATCCTCCACTCACTATCACAAGGGTTAGTAACTACACAGACTCATTTCATATCATCCTCCACTCACTATCACAAGGGTTAGTAACTACACAGACTCATTTCATATCATCCTCCACTCACTATCACAAGGGTTAGTAACTACACAGACTCACTTCATATCATCCTCCATTCACTATCACAAGGGTTAGTAACTACACAGACTCACTTCATATCATCCTCCACTCACTATCACAAGGGTTAGTAACTACACAGACTCACTTCATATCATCCTCCATTCACTATCACAAGGGTTAGAAACTACACAGACTCATTTCATATCATCCTCCACTCAACATCACAAGGGTTAGTAACTACACAGACTCATTTCATAGAACTTCAAAACACTGGCAGTTTGTCTACTCCACTTCTTTAGTCTACTCTCTAAGCACTCCAGATAACCCAGTTGTTCAGGGATGTGTTGTCAGAATTACAGAATTCAACCTAGCAATAGACTGGGTCATAACTTACAGACGTTTTAACTTACGAAGATAACTTACAGATAGATAGAACCAGCTCTTACCATGATTAACAGTTGTCCTAATCTTCTCCTCCTCTTCTTCATCTTTAATGATGACATTCAGCTCCAGTGTTTGACTGCAGTCTTCCAGCTTCACTGATGCCATCTCTGGATCCTGCAGTGCAAACTGGGCTCCACTGTCACAATCAGGACCCAGTGACTGTAGGTTTGGACTCAGTGTGGAAGGAGAGAGGCAGGCTGGGTTTGTCCTCACTGTTGATGTTACCGACCTCAGACTTAATCTGAGTCTGCCAGTAATAATAAAGAGAAACGGACACAAAAGTTAGTCTTAACAGTTATGGCACTTTATTCTCAAAAAATATATTAGATCAGGTCGCTAAACATTGACAACCAACCATTTATTCATTTCCCATTAGACAAGGTGCACACCTTAAATTACACAACATTAGTGTACATAACCTACAGTAGATTTCCCGAATTCACATAAATGACTGAAAAACCATTTAGTACAAGGTTGCAGTTGTTTTAGGCAGCACTATTCACCTGAATAATATAGATGCCGGGGTTAAAGACATTTACAAACCATAGCACCCAATTTGAAGAAGGCAATGAACATTGATTCTGGAAAATGAATGCTAGCATTAGTACTGCTAGCAGTATTTTAGCCAAATACTATTATAACAGCTCTCTAGGATGTTTTATACATGTGCAATAAGCATAAAACAGTTATATAAGGTATTTGCAACTTGTTCTCATTCTGAGAAATAAGGTAGGCCACTTTATTTTAACATCTGAACAAAGTGGACAGGCTAATATGCTTTTCAAACAGTTGGAGACTGTAGACAGAATGGTGTGTTCATAACAATTCAACTGTTCAACCTTGTTAGCAAATAGATCCAAGTTGACTAAACTTGAAATATAAAGATTAGCTGGTTAATCACTAGCACGTGGGCTTGAGAGATTGTTGATGAGACAGACCTGTGTTCATTTTCTATAGGCTAATAATGCCTGCTACAATAAGTTAGTACATTTTTAACAAAGGGTCATTTTCATAGACAGAATTGAAAGCCAGATCAGTGATTATTGCAACAGCAAAAAAGCAGGTTCAACTATTTTGATCAAATAATAAATTATTAGTGGGTGTTATGGTTGTGGATGACTTATATTTAGCCTCGGTATAACTTCACAAGCCCTGAATTCATTAGATTATTGCTGACTGTTTGAAATTCTGTGTATTCAACCTTTAATTGTACATCGCTTATTTAGAGAAAAACTAAATCGCCTAGAAGTTTGAAAACTCAAAATAAAGCTGTATGATTTTTTTGTCCATATCGCCCAGCCCTAATGGAGTACATTAGAGTAAAGTACAATACAATACTTTATACTGTACCATACTCTGTACTGTTGTACTCTACTGTACTGAATTAAACTTTACTTTTCTTTCCTGTACTCTGCTGTAGTGCTTTCCAATCTTGTGAAATTAGCTATGTTTCCAATAACTTGTCCAGAGATGTTTTTTTTCGTCGCCATTTTGAAAAAGTTAAAATAGAAAATAGATCCAACAATTTCCTGCTCGGGTGTATTTCCATTTAACCATCTTGTGTGGATAAAAACAACTGGACGTAATGACACACCCCGTACCGTCATTATGATTCAGCAGTAATAATTTATTCAAAACACACTGTTTCTATCCTCACTTGTCGGAATAAATTAACTTTGACAAAAAAATCCGCCCGTCGAACTTTGGTCGAATGCACCTGGGTCAGTGGAAACCTGCCTAATGAGGTCTGAGTGATTGGTTCCGATTTGGTCCAGTCTAATGTTTGGGCCAAGTCAAAAAAGGCATTAAAAAGACATCGACGTCAGTCCGTGCTTACTGGGGTGTATCCTACAGTGTCGGCCTATAACTTTTTTTATGAATGTCCATCCATGTGGTAGGCCTAGCGTTTGTAAAGCAGCCAGTTGCATTGGCTTTATTAGTCCTGGTTCCTGTGACTAATCATTTTGTCTATTTAAGCGCTGAAAAGGCCCATCAGCTACCCAACTTTATCAGGAGTAACCCTGCAATAGACTGACTGGGAAGGTGATGTTTCACAGTCAGTCCTGCAATAAGAGCTAAGAAGCTAATATGTGTTCATTCTTGAAATTAGTTTTCTGTTGGCGTCACCTGTTTCGTGGGAGCACAATCTAACTCAATTCATAAATTCATATAAGAATGCCCCCAATCTAATGATGTGGTCTAATACTTCCACAGTGGGATTTCAGTTTTTTTCTGTTAATTTTCAAAATAATTAATTATTGAAATTCATTGTAGATTAAGTAAAACATTCCAAACATGTTTTGCGTTATTTTGTACAAATATGACATGATTTCCATATTTTGTGTCAGTTTATAACGTTCAAATAGGGCCTTTTATTTTGAGTGCGAACCACAAACTCCACTATTGTGGCTACCTTCACATAGGTAGGGACAAGCGGGTACCAGGCCTATGTCCAGCTGGAGGACGGAGATGGTGGCCACATTCAAATATAAATGTAGTATGTAGAACAAACATGCCTGATTCTAAGGAATCATGTCAGTTCTATTCAGAGGATTTCTAGCTGCAACTTTCCAAAACGTTTTTGTACTGAACAACCCCAGACGAAACCCACTGAGCTAAATACGAACCTGGAAAGCCTAACAAATGAACGTGTTGTGGACCCCGCGCCGTGTGCTTTTTTTTTAATCATGTTCTTCGCTCACTCGGTTTGACACAAAACCTTTCCCAAACGTGATAATACCTTGACTGGTTTGTTACCTAACATGTCATGACGTTATTCCGATATTAGACCGTTTAAAAGTGCTATTACATACCTGTAGTAATAAAGAGAAAAGGACAGCACAGTTCTTGCGTTTTCCTTATTCTAAAGAATGGTGTGCGCCTACCGGAACTTCCTGTTCCCCCCCCACTACCGTAGTGCAACAGCGACATCTATTGGACTGATGGACTAACTATTGCTTAAGCATGTATAACGTAGGTGATATTGATTTGCTAGACAAATAAACCTTGGTTTATAAAAAACTAAAGTGGTGTCTGTTTTACTGTCTACGTTTATCAACCCCTTACATATGTATTGTAGACAATCTCTGTGGAAGGCCAAGAAGATTATCAAGAATCTCAGCCTCCAGAGACACGGCCTGTTCACCCTGCTACCATCTATCAGGCGGAGACAGTACAGGTGCATCAAAGCTGGGACAGAGAGAATGAAACTTCTATCTCCAGGCCACAAGACTGTTAAACAGTCATCGCTTATTTGATTTAGAGAATATTGGTGACTAGCAAATTGGCTTGTCCCAATGTATACCGGTGTCGTGACACGTATTAAGTAGAGAAATACAGATATATATATTATTTTGAATGCCTTGAATTAAACAAAAGCATTATATTTACTGTAAAGATCCCCCCCCCCCCAAAAAAAACAAAAACAAACTATGATGATTCAGTAGGTCAATAAAGTTACAGTTCTGTAGCAGGGCTCCCGAATGGCACTGCGGTCTAAGGCACAGCATCTCAGTGCTAGAGGCGTCACTACAGACACCCTGGTTTGAATCCAGGCTGTATCACAACCGGCCATGATTGGGAGTCCCATAGGGTGGCGCACATTTGGCCCAACATCGTCTGGGTTTGGTCAGTGTAGGTCATCATTGTAAATTAGAATTTGTTCTTAACTGACTTGCCTAATTATATAAAGGTTAAATTATAGGTCTCACAGCTGCTTATGCTGACAAAACATGTTAGAGAATAGGTCAGATTTAGCTTTGTGATGCTCATTTCAACTTCCTGTCTTGTTCAGTTTCAGATAAACACTAAATATTTCACTTAAAATATGTTTTTTTTGTAATTCATTATACAAGAGAATTAGAGTTTGACCAGTACAAATTCATGTACAAACTTTATTTTTCATGGGAAGATCAATGGAGCTGTCCAAACATATTCATCATCAATGACTAAAATAACTAATCTAGTTTTAAAATAAAATGTAAAACACATATACTTTTGTTTATTGACGTACAGACTATGTAGTAAAAAATGTCTCCCACCAAACTAATGGTAAAAACTGATAATCACACCATCTCTATCTGATACATGTAGTGTCTGATAGCTCATGACCACAGAAAACTGCAGAGAGAAGCACTACCACCCAGTCAACCAGCCTTAAATGAGGATATTCAACCCTAAGGGCAAATCCAAGGTAATCTCAATATCTTTACAGTAGAAGCTAACAAAACACACCAAAACTGACAAGGTGCAAACTGATCAGTAAAGTAAAGAGAGGCTAACATTCTATAACACTCCTTTTCCTCTGCACAGTTCTCTCACAGTGAGAAACAATAGGATTACAGTAACTTGTGCTACGATTTATTGAGAATTAAGTGATGGAATGATTTTAATCTTAGCTCGTCAGAGAACAGATGAGGATTCTCACATGTATATGTTAGTGTCCTTTTAAGTTGCTCTGCTGAGAGAAACTCTTCCCACAGCCAGAACAGGAGTAGGGCTTTTCTCCAGTGTTGAATTATGAACTGTCAGATCTCTTGATATTTTGCAGCTCTTCCCACAGTCAGAGCAGGGATACAGATTCTCTCCTGAGTGTATTTTTAGTTGTATTTTTAGCTTTGATAGTGTTAAAAAGAAAAATGCAATTGCAATCTCTTTGCAATAAGGAATTGAGACCTAAAGCTCAAGAGAAGTCTAAGAGAGTGTTTAATACCATGGATACAGTCAGCTGAGTGCATGCATTCAGAAAGCTCACAACACATTTTATACTCTTCCCTTATAGGCATCACCTCCCCAGCTATACATTTTATGGCCCCAATGAGTTTCCCTCTTTCCCCCTGTGGAATGTCCATGGTCCTCTCTTTGTTTAGCCAGATGTCAGAATCCCAACCCGTCCATCTTCTGTTCTGGGCCTGACCCTGCTCCGAGGCAATTTCCTCTTCTCTGATTAGGTCAACATTTCTAAATGAGCATACACACAGTTTCATGTCCTAAACTCCATTAATACTCACAGTAATCATTCACTAAACAGGATACAAACTAACTACAGTTTAACTTGAAACATGTTGCATTTTAATAGAATCCATCAGTTCTAAATGTTCCGTTGCCATGCTGTCTGGCAACACTCTGATCCCTTGCTTGCTAGCTAGCCAACTACAATTAACAGTCACATCAAACCATGCAGCTAGAATAACAGCAAAGTAACTGCTTTTAATTTTGTTTGACCTGTATTTAAATTGACATTTCTTTGTATATATCCATAAAGATTATGCGGATTCATGATTTCGACTGGCTGAGACAAGATGTCAGATTCGTCCTGACACGTTAATTCTCAATAGCATAGTGCATATCGAATTTCAGTATTGAAACAATGTTGCAAATGTTGAAAGACAGACAGCAACGTTTGTACAACCCCCCGTTGATGCAAATAAAAATGTTAGGCTAAAAGCAAGGGGAAATAATGTCTAGATGCCTTTTACAGTGGAGATCAAGTTAATGAATTGGCTGGCTGGGCTGATGGGCCAGTGGATGAGCAGGGATCTGTCAGACGGAACAGAAAACAAGATACCCATTTTTGCATCATAGCTGATTGCATCTGTGCTAAACAGTGTTTTTAGAATGGCTTAGAACACGTCTCAACCAATCACAAAGCTTGTTTTGACCAACCCGTTGTAGAATCTTTTTGAACAATAGCCTGTATAGAAATCAAAAGTTCTTTGGTGCTGCAGTATGCCTCATTCATTGTCATGCACTGTTCTGGTATAAAAAGAATTATTCGGATTGTCTCCAGTCATGTAAAATGATGTAGAATTGCATGAAATGAGTTTATAAAAGGCCATTTTTGAACAGAAATAAGATGAGATTCATGCAGTGCTTATATTATAATGGATATATTTTCACCCCTACCCTTGTACATGGTGTTCTGGGAATCCACAACCTTTGACATGTAACGCTTACAAAATGAAGAACTGTTTCTAAAACTGCATATCTAAGGCTCTGGTCTGTTCTAGGAGTGAGGGTAAACAATAGGCATGTTCTCTGCTATCCACTTTATGTTTTAATTATTATTTTGGGTATAGGGGAGAGTCACTTGTTTTTCCCA
Organism: Salmo salar; assembly: GCF_965601325.2. Classification (NCBI taxonomy): domain Eukaryota; kingdom Metazoa; phylum Chordata; class Actinopteri; order Salmoniformes; family Salmonidae; genus Salmo; species Salmo salar. The sequence goes on along the minus strand of NC_138307.1, from coordinate 29,990,772 downwards.
AGCGTTCAGGGAGGGTCGGGTAAAAATATATTTTAGTGAAGGGAGGGGCATACATTTATATTTCAGAGATACAATTTTCTCCAGGTATCCCTCATTATAAATAATGTACAGTCCCTTAGTAGTAAAAAAATAATCCACCCTAACGAATGGAGAAAACTGATCACACCATCTCTATCTGATACATGTTGTGTCTACTATCTCAATCTCACAGACAACTTCAGACGGAAGCAGTACCACCCAGTCAACCAGCCTCAGAGGATATTCAACGCTAAGGGCAAACCCAAGGTCATCTCAATCTTTTTTGCAGTCGAAGCTAACAAAACAAAACACACCAAAACTGACAAGTAAAGTAAAGAGGCTAATATTCTATAATGCTCCCTTTCTTCTACACAATTCAATCACAGTGAGAAACAATAGGACAACAATAGTGTTCTACACTTTCTTCATTTGATCCAATTCACTGTTACCACTTATTTTATGAGATGAGAATTAAGTGATGGAGTGACTTTAATCTTAGCTGGTCTGAGAGAACTGATGAAGCTTCTCTCCTTTTGTTACCAAAAAGGGAGGTTACTTTAAACAGTAAATGGTAAATCAGAGAGTGCGATGGACCCCACTGTCAATCCAGCAAAAAATATATATTTTTAATCTGCAAAAGACATCGCTCGTTTGTATCCGTTTGTGTGCTTAAATTGCTTTGTTGAGAGAATCTCGCCCCACAGTCAGAGCAGGATAAAGGCTTCTCTCCTGTGTGTACTCTCTGATGAACTGTCAGAGCACTTGATGTTGTGAAACTCTTCCCACATTCAGAGCAGGAGTAAGGCTTCTCTCCTGTGTGTAAACGTTGGTGATTCTTTAAGCTGCTGTGTTGAGTGAAACGCTTTCCACAGTCAGAACAGAAGGAAAGCCTCTCTTCGGTGTGTGTTCTCTGATGAACATTTAGCGCAGCTGAAGTTGGGAAGTATTTACAACAGTCAGAGCAAGAGTAAGGCTTCTCTCCTGTGTGTATATGTTGGTGTGATTTTACGCTGCTCTGTAGAGAGAAACTCTTCCCACATTCAGAGCAGGAGTAAGGCTTCTCTCCTATATGTATACGCTGGTGACATTTTAACATTTCAAATTGGGTGAAACATTTTCCACAGTCCGAGTATGAGTAAGGCTTTTCTTCTGTATGTACACGTTCATGTGCTTTTAACCTGTTGAGGTCAGACGTTCCGCTAGCGGAACCCCGTTCCGCCTGTGGAACCCCTAGCCAACAGCCAATGGCATCGCACGGCGTGAAATACAAAACCGACTAAAATACCACAATTCAATTTTCTCAAACAATCAACTATTTTACACCATTTTAAGGATAGTACTCTCGTTAATCTAACCACGTTGTCCGATTTCAAAAAGGCTTTACAGCAAAAGCAAAACATTAGATTATGTTAGGAGAGTACATAGACACAAATAATCACACAGCCATTTTCTAAGCAAGCATATATGTCACATAAACCCAAACCCCAGCTAAATGCAGCACTAACCTTTGATGATCTTCATCAGATGACACTCCTAGGACATTATGTTATACAATACATGCATGTTTTGTTCAATCAAGTTCATATTTATATCAAAAACCAGCTTTTTACATTAGCATGTGATGTTCAGAACTAGCATACCCACCGAAAACCTCAGGTGAATTTACTAAATTACTCATGATAAACGTTGACAAAATACATAACAATTATTTAAAGAATTATAGATACAGAACTCCTTTATGCAATCGCTATGTCCGATTTTAAAATAGCTTTTCAGCGAAAGCACATTTTGCAATATTCTGAGTACATAGCTCGGCCATCACAGGCTAGCTAATTTGACACCCACCAAGTTTGGGGCTCACTAAACTCAGAATTACTATTAGAAAAATTGGATTACCTTTGCTGTTCTTCATCAGAATGCACTCCCAGGACTTCTACTTCAACAACAAATGTTGTTTTGGTTCCAAATAATCCATAGTTATATCCAAATACCTCCGTTTTGTTTGTGCGTTCAGGTCACTATCCGAAGGGTAACGCACGAGCGCATTACGTGACAAAAAATGTCAAAATATTCCATTACCGTACTTAGAAGCATGTCAAACGCTGTTTAAAATCAATTTTTTTGCTATTTTTCTCGTAAAATAGCGATAATATTCCAACCGGGCAACGTTGTATTCATTCAAAGGCTGAAAGAAAAAAATTGAGAAGTCTCGTGAACGCACATCTCAGTCTCACTGTCTCCAGGCTGACCACTTACAAACTCTGCTGCTGTACTTTGCCCAGAGACAGCAGACACCCCATTCCACTTTCTGGCGGCATTAGAGAGCCAATGGAAGCCTTAGAAAGTGTCACGTTACAGCACAGATGCTGTAATGTCGATAAAGATGCAACAGAAGGACAACAAATTGTCAGACAGGGCACTTCCTGTATGGAATCTTCTCAGGTTTTGGCCTGCCATATGACTTCTGTTATACTCACAGACACCATTCAAACAGTTTTAGAAACTTTAGAGTGTTTTCTATCCAAATCCACTAATTATATGCATATTCTAGTTTCTGGGCAGGAGTAGTAACCAGATTAAATCGGTACGTTTTTTTATCCGGACGTGAAAATACTGCCCCCTAACCCAAAGAAGTTAAGGTATCCAATAGGGAGAAACTTTTCCCACAGTCAGAGCAGAAGTAAGGCTTCTTTCCTGTGTGTATATGTTGGTGTATTTTTAAAATGCTCCGCTGAGAGAATCTCCCCCTACAGTCAGAGCAGGAAAAAGGCTTCTCTCCTGTGTGTGTTCTCTGGTGAACTGTTAGGTCAGATGACATTGTGAAGCATTTTCCACAGTCAGAGCAAGAGTAAGGTTTCTCTCCTGTGTGTATGCTTTGGTGTGATTTTAAGCTGCTCTGTTGAGAGAATCTCAACCCACAGTCAGAGCAGGAGTACGCCTTCTCTCCTGTGTGTATTTTTAGCTTTCAAAGAATTGGGAAAATCTTCTTACAATATGGGCAGTGGTGAGACCTCTTAGGTCTGTGATCTTCCTGTTGTTGCTCTCTGGATGTAGAGAATGTCTCAATGTGACCTGTGTGAACAGCATCAGAAATAAAAGTCAGTGTGATAAACAGTGATTGTACAAAATATTAGGAACACCTGCTCCTTCCGTGACAGACTGACCAGGTGAAAGCTATGATCCCTTATTGATGTCACTTTTTAAATCCACTTCAAAATCACTGTCGATGAAGGGGTGGAGACAGGAGGAATTTTAAATCTTGAGACATGGATTGTGTATGTGGGCCATTTAGAGGGTGAATCAGCAAGACAAACGATTGAAGTGTCTTTGAAAGGGGTGTGGTAATAGGTGCCAAAATCTTCATTATGAAAAATATCTAACGGGCAAATTATTAAGGCGATGTGCTTTATCTATTACCTAGTGCACAAGTTCACTACCGGTATTTATATAAAAAGTACAAATCCCAAAAAACGTCAGTCAGCAGAATGCTAACAAGTACTAAGGAATCCTCAAAGAGAGTACTAGCTAATGCTAATGAACGCATTGCGAACATTTTGTACAGTTTCTGACCTAAACTATACAGGTAACTCAAAAACGCCACTTACAGTTTGTTGCAGGAACAAAACGAATATTAGCCTGCAAGGCTCTTGATCCAGGAGGGGATTATCTGCTGTTACCTAACGAATGTTTGATTTTGGAAGAAGATAACCACTGAGCTAACTAGCTCCTAAATTAGCAAAGCAAATGCACAACTGCAGAGCATTTAACACATTGTAGACTGTTAACAGCTGTAAGATATCTAGCTGGCAAACATTTAGTTGTGAATTCCATACTGTAATTAGATGGCGCATGCTGCACAACAGTAACTGATTCACAAGGCTCCAGTCTCTTCTCGTTGTGTGTTTGTCATCAAACACCACGTGACTGGGGGACTACCGTAAACTACATAATAATGTGACAGATGAAATTAAGAAAGCAAGGTTCTGTATCTCCTAACGTATTGCAAATTGACATTAGTCATTTAGCAGAACAGTAGTGAGTGCATACATTTTAATACTTTTTTTCCGCACTGGTCCCCTGTGGGAATCGAACCCACAACTCCAGGGTGAACCATTCATTCAAAAGACTAGAAATCATAACAAAAAATAGTGCCATGTAACAGTAGTGAGTACATACATTTTAATACTTTTTTCCCCGCACTGGTCCCCTGTGGGAATCGAACCCACAACTCTAGGGTGAACCATTCATTCAAAAGACTAGAAATCATAACAAAAAAAAGTGATATGGAAGAAAAGTAAAGGGTACAAGACTGTGTACATACCAGTTAGGGGGCAAACAAACTACTCATCCCATACAGCAGTGCGGCCTGTTTCATCCAATCGGAGCAGATGAAATTCTCATGACCACTGGAATCGTTCCTTGGAAATTTGAAAAACATGCCGGTTGTTTGGCAGAGTATTGAGTTTTTGGTAATTTGTATCATGTCCAACCCCCCTCCCTTTCGCTCTGTTGTATGTAACATAGAGCTGTTTTCTAAAATAAATGTTAATAATAATAATAATAAAGGTGCAGAAATTAAAATACATGAAAGATTGTTTTTCCTGGACAAAAAAGGTAACCATGAATTAAAAAGTAAAGCGTAAAAACAATAAACTAAAACACAATGTGTTTAATGTGGGTTTAAATAGGAGTGAAGAGCGTCTCTTCACAGCTGGGATTCTGTACTGATGAATATCATTTGATTCCTCTGATGGTAATTTGATCATTGATTTTACTGGGTGACATACAAATAATTAAAATCCAGACAGAAAATATTTACACAAGAAGCAACCTAATATCACACAGTCAACCTCTCATTTCATTTAGTAAGTTCACCATTCTGCCGTTCTCACTGTTAAACATCGCACAGTGTTCAACACAACGGCTCTTTATCTCAATCATTTAATCTGATCAGTCAACACCAGTGACCAACATCTACCTTCTCATTGAAACAGTTCATCATGAAACAGTTCTACTGCAACTTTTTATGCACAGTGGGGAGTTGGAACGAACAACACAAACTTAGAACCTGCTCTTACCATGACTAACAGATTTCCCAATCTTCTCCTCCTCTTCTTCATCTTTAATGTTGACATTCAGCTCCAGTGTTTGACTGTAGTCTTCCAGCTTCACTGATGCCATCTCTGGATCCTGCAGTGCAAACTGGGCTCCACTGTCACAATCAGGACCCAGTGACTGTAGGTTTGGACTCCGTGTGGAAGGAGAGAGGCAGGCTGGGTTTGTCCTCACTGTTGATGTTACCGGCCTCAGACTTAATCTGAGTCGGCCAGTAGTAATAAAGAAAAAAATACACAGAAGTTAGTCTTGACAGTTCAGGCACTTTCTTTATTCCCTAAAAATATATTATATTTCTTCTTGTTCAATTATCTAATTCACCACTTGACTTGGACTGAAATAGGTGCCCGTGCTCATTTTGGGTGCCGGTACTGTTTATATTTAGGGGTAGGGGCTACACAATAATGTTGAGCTAATATTCTATAAGAGGAACATGATCTCAAGCAGTAGAAATGTAAGTACTCTGCTCCGGTGAGCTCCTGTCCAAATCAAGCACTGATCTCATTTCAGTCGATCAGGTAGCTAAGCATTGACAACAAATACAGGACTAACATCAGGACAAAGATCGAATCGTAGTACACCGGCTCCAACGCTCGTCGGATGTGGCAAGGTTTGCAAACTATTGCAGACTACAAAGGGAAGCACATCCGAGAGCTGCCCAGTGACACGAGCCTACCAGAGGAGCTAAATAACTTATATTCTCGCTTTAAGGCAAGGAACACTGAAACATGCATGAGAGCATCAGCTGTTCCAGACAACTGTGTGATCATGCTCTCCGCAGCCAATGTGAGTAAGACCTTTAAACAGGTCAACATTCACAAGGCCGCTGGGCCACACGGATTACCAGGACGTGTACTCCAAGCATGCGCTGACCAACTGGCAAGAGTCTTCACTGACATGTTCTACCTCTCCCTGTCTGAGTCTGTAATACCAACATGTTTCAAGCAGACCACCATAGTCCCTGTGCCCAAGAACACTAAGGTAACCTGCCTAAATGACTACCGACCCGTAGCACTCACATCTGTAGCTGTGAAATGCTTTGAAAGGCAGGTCATGGCTCACAACAGCATTATCCCAGAAACCCTAGGGCCACTCCAATTTGCATACTGCACCAACAGATCCACAGATGATGCAATCTCAATTGCACTCCACACTGCCCTTTCTCACCTGGACAAAAGGAACACCTACGTGAGAATGCTATTTATTGACTACAGCTCAGCGTTCAACACCATAGTGCCCTCAAAGCTCATCACTAAGCTAAGGACCCTGGGACAAAACACCTCCCTCTGCAAATGGATCCTGGACTTCCTGACAGGCCGCCCCCAGGTGGCAAGGGTAGGTAACAACACATCCGCCATAGTGATCCCCAACACGGAGGGCCCTCAGGGGTGCGTACTCAGTCCCCTCCTGTACTCCCTGTTCACTCATGACTGTACGGCTAGGCACGAATCCAATACCACCATTAAGTTTGCTGATGACAACATTGGTGGGCCCGATCACCGACAATGATGAGAAAGCTTATAGGGAGGTGGTCAAAGACCTGACTGTGTGGTGCAAGGACAACAACCTCTCCCTCAACGTGATCAAGACAAAAGGAGATGATTGTAGACTACAGGAAAAGGAAGACTGAGCACGCTCCCATTCTCATCGACGGGGCTGTAGTGGAGCAGGTTGAGAGCTTCAAGTTCCTTGGAGTCCACATCACCAACAAACTAACATGGTTCAAGCACACCAAGACAGTCGTGAAGAGGACACAACAAAACCTATTCCCCTCAGGAGACTGAAAAGATTTGGCATGGGTCCTCAGATCCTCAAAAAGTTAATCAGCTGCACCATTGAGAGCATCCTGACTGGTTGCATCACTACCTGGTATGGCAACTGCTTGGCCTTTGACTGCAAGGCACTACAGAGGGTAGTATGTATGGCCCAGTACATCACCAGGGCCATGCTTCCTGAGATCCAGGACCTCTATACCAGGTGCTGTCGGAGGAAGGCCCTAAAATTGTCAAAGACTCCAGCCACCCTAGTCATAGACTGTTTTCTCTGCTACCGGACGGCAAACGGTACCAGAGCCCCAAGTCTAGGACCAAGAGGCTTCTAAACAACTTCTACCCACAAGCCATAAGACTCTTGAACAGCTAATCAAATGGCTACCCAGACTATTTACATTGCCCCCACACACCGCTGCTACTACTCTCTTATCTATGCATAGCCACTTTAATAACTCTACCTACATGTGCATAATTACCTCGACACCGGTGCCCCCCGCACATTGACTCTGTACCCCCTGTATATTGCGCCGCTATTGTTATTTAGTGCTGCTCTTTCATTATTCTTATCTCTTACTTTAAGGTATTTTCTTAAAACTGCACTGTTGGTTAAGGGCTTGTAAGTAAGCATTTAACTTTAAGGTCTATACATGTTGTATTCGGCGCATGTGACAAATAAAATGTGATTTGAAAACATGAATTCATTCACATTAGACACAACGTAAGAGCACGTTATAGTAGATTTCCTAAGTTCACATAAAATGACTCAAAAACCATGCAGTACATTGCAGGGTTACTATTTTCCTGAACAACCGTGTCTTTTTTGTATCATTTCAATCAAAACACTATTGTATTTCCCGTGCACATTATAGTAACAGACCGAGTGGGCGCCGCCATTTTACCAGCTCGTTAATTTTACTCAAAACCAATAACTTTCATCAAAAACATCTCAAATAAATGGATTCTTTATGAAATTACCTTGAGAAAAATATGTACATCCACTCAGACAAACCCAAAGTCTCTAGCTATGTGACTTGTAAAATAGTTTACCACGTTCTTCACTCGGTTTGACACAGAAATTACACATCAAACGTGATAATACCTTAATGGATGTGTTACCTAGCATGGAATGACATGTTCTTTCGATATTGTAAAGTTTAAACGTGCTATTCCATACCTGTAGTAATAAACTGAAACGGACACACACAAAGGTTATCTTCTTGACTGCACCGTTTTGGCGCTTTCTTTATTCGGAAGAATGGTGCCCGCCTGCCGGGAACTTCCTGTTCTCCACTACCACAGTGCAACCTTCTCATTACATGAGAAGGGGATAGATGCTACTACTGCTGCCGCCGCCTCCTCAGTGGGGTAAACTAAAGTACAAAGGTAAACAAAATTTAAGAGATGACAAAAGCAGTTTCTTTATAAAATACATGAATGTTTATTTATAACACATGCTGAGAGCAAATGCACCTCTAACTAAATGTAACTCCAAAGGAACGGCAATTTAAGGGATAGTTTAATCAAATTACAAATGTACACATTGGTTTCTTCACCCTGTATACAATCCCAAAAATGTGCATGTCAACAGTGAAGTTCTTAAGATGGAGGACTTTCAGTAACAGCAGTGTTCCCCAATCCAGGTCCCAAGGGGTGTAAATGTTTGTTTTTGCCCTAGCACTCACATACCTTATTCAATTCAAAGGCTTGAGTTGCTTAGTTGAATCCAGTGTGTGAGTGTTAGGGCAAAAACAAAAAAGCACACCCCCTTGGGTCCCCTGGACCAGGATTAGGGTACACTGCAGTACATAGCAAAAAAGTGTGATGATGCAAATTACAGGCAATTGTCATTTGTCATTTTCATATCATTATTATCATCATCATCATCATCATCACACTTTTTGCTTTGTACTGAAAGTTCTTGCAAACGTGATTGCAGTGTACTAATGAACAAAATACTACAATAAAGTTTTTGGGGTGAAACATCCCTTTCATAGAGCCTTCCACTCCATTAAAGGAGTAGTTCACTATTTTACAACCTTAAGTCCTGTATGTAAGATCAAATCAAAGTTATTTATATAGCCGTTCTTACATCAGCTGATGCCACAAAGCGCTGTACAGAAACCCAGCCTAAAACCCCAAACAGCAAGCAATGCAGGTGTAGAAGCACGGTGGCTAGGAAAAACTCCCTAGAAAGGCCAAAACCTATGAAGAAACCTAGAGAGGAACCAGGCTATGAGGGGTGGCCAGTCCTCTTCTGGCTGTGCCGGGTGGAGATTATAACAGAACATGGCCAAGATGTTCAAATGTTCATAAATGACCAACATGGTCAAATAATAATAATCACAGTAGTTGTTGAGGGTGCAACAGGTCAGCACCTCAGGAGTAAATGTCAGAAGGCTCAACCTCTTCTGCTGTCTCTAGAGACTTGAAAACAGCAGGTCTGGAACAGGTAGCACGTCCGGTGAACAGGTCAGGGTTCCAAAGCCGCAGGCAGAACAGTTGAAACTGGAGCAGCAGCACGGCCAGGTGGATTGGGGACAGCAAGGAGTCATCATGCCAGGTAGTCCTGAGGCATGGTCCTAGGGCTCAGGTCCTCCAAGAGAGAGAAAGAAAGAAAGAGAGAATTAGAAAGAGCATACTTAAATTCACACAGGACACCGGATAAGACAGGAAAAATACTCCAGATATAACAGACTGACCCTAGCCCCCCGACACATAAACTACTGCAGCATAAATGCTGGAGGCTGAGATAGGAGGGGTCAGGAGACACTGTGGCCCCATCCGATGATACCCCCGGACAGGGCCAAACAGGCAGGATATAACCCCACCCACTTTGCCAAAGCACAGCCCCCACACCACTAGAGCGATAACTTCAACCACCAACTTACCATCCTGAGCCAAGGCCGAGTATAACCCACAAAGATCTCCGCCATGGCACAGCCCAAGGGGGGGTGCTAACCCAGACAGGAAGACCACGTCAGTGACTCAACCCACTCAAGTGACGCACTCCTCCTAGGGACGGCATGGAAGAGCACCAGTAAGCCAGTGACTCAGCCCCTGTAATAGGGTTAGAGGCAGAGAATCCCAGTGGAGAGAGGGGAACCGGCCAGGCAGAGACAGCAAGGGTGGTTCGTTGCTTCAGTGCCTTTCCGTTCACCTTCACACTCCTGGGCCAGACTACACTCAATCATAGGACCTACTGAAGAGATGAGTCTTCAATAAAGACTTAAAGGTTGAGACTGAGTCTCTCTATCACATGGGTAGGCAGACCATTCCATAAAAATGGAGCTCTATACAGTGAGTGAAAAAAGTATTTGATCCCCTGCTGATTTTGTACGTTTGCCTGTTCAAATAAACCTACCATTAAAATTATAGATTGATCATTTCTTTGTAAGTGGGCAAACGTACAAAATCAGCAGGGGATCAAATACTTTTTTCCCTCACTGTAGGAGAAAGCCCTGCCTCCAGCCTGCGTCTTGTGACCGTAGCGTACGTGTAGGTATGTACGGCAGGACCAAATCGGAAAGATAAGTAGGAGCAAGCCCATGTAATGCTTTGTAGGTTACCAGTAAAACCTTGGAATTAGCCCTTGCCTTAACAGGAATCTAGTGTAGGGAGGCTAGCACTGAAGTAATATGATGCATTTTATTGGTTCCAGTCAGGATTCTAGCAGCCGTATTTAGCACTAACTGAGGTTTATTTAGTGCTTTATCCGGGTAGCCGGAAAGTAGAGCATTGCAGTAGACTAACCTAGAAGTGACAAAAGTATGGATTAATTTTTCTGCATCATTTTTGGTCAGAACATTTCAGATTTTTGCAATGTTACATAGATGGAAAAAAGCTGTCCTTGAAACAGTCTTGATATGTTCGTCAAAAGAGAGATCAGGGTCCAGAGTAACGCCGAGGTCCACAGTTTTATTTGAGACGACTGTACAACCATCAACATTAATTGTCAGATTCAACAGAAGATCTCTTTGTTTCTTGGGACCTAGAACAAGCATCTCTGTTTTGTTCAAGTTTAAAAGTAGAAAGTTTGCAGCCATCCACTTCCTTGTGTCTGAAACACAGGCTTCCAGCGAGGGCAATTTTGGGGCTTCACCATGTTTCATCAAAATGTACAGCTGTTTGTCATCCGCATAGCAGTGAAAGTTAACATTATGTTTTCGAATGACATCCCCAAGAGGTAAAATATATAGTGAAAACAATAGTGGTCCTAAAACAGAACCTTGAGGAACACCGAAATTTACAGTTTACAGAGGACAAATTTACAGAGGACAAACCATCCACAGAGACAAACTGATATCTTCCGACAGATAAGATCTAAACCAGGCCAGAACTTGTCCGTGTAGACCAATTTGGGTTTCCAATCTCTCCAAAAGAATGTGATGATCGATGGTATCAAAAGCAACACTAAGGTCTAGGAGCACGAGGACAGATGCAGAGCCTCGGTCTGATGCCATTAAAAGGTCCTTTACCACCTTCACAAGTGCAGTCTCAGTGCTATGATGGGGTCTAAAACCAGACTGAAGCATTTCGTATACATTGTTTGTCTTCAGGAAGGCAGTGAGTTGCTGCGCAACAGCTTTTTCAAAAAGATTTGAGAGGAATGGGAGATTCGATATAGGCTGATAGTTTTTTATATTTTCTGGGTCAAGGTTTGGCTTTTTCAAGACAGGCTTTATTACTGCCACTTTTAGTGAGTTTGGTACACATCCCGTGGATAGAGAGCCGTTTACTATGTTCAACATAGGAGGGCCACGCACAGGAAGCAGCTCTTTCAGTAGTTTAGTTGGAATAGGGTCCAGTATGCAGCTTGAAGGTTTAGAGGCCATGATTATTTTCATCATTGTGTCAAGAGATATATTACTAAAACACTTGAGTGTCTCCCTTGATCCTAGGTCCTGGCAGAGTTGTGCAGACTCAGGACAACTGAGCTTTGGAGGAATACGCAGATTTAAAGAGGAGTCCGTAATTTGCTTTCTAATGATCATGATCTTTTCCTCAAAGAAGTTCATGAATGTATTACTACTGAAGTGAAAGCCATCCTCTCTTGGGGAATGCTGCTTTTTAGTTAGCTTTGCGACAGTATCAAAAATACATTTTGGATTGTTCTTATTTTTCTCAATTAAGTTGGAAAAATAGCATGATCGAGCAGCAGTGAGGGCTCTTCGATACTGCACGGTACTGTCTTTCCAAGCTAGTCGGAAGACTTCCATTTTGGTGTGGCGCCATTTCCGTTCCAATTTTCTGGAAGCTTGCTTCAGAGCTCGGGTATTTTCTGTGTACCAGGGAGCTAGTTTCTTATGACACATGTTTTTAGTTTTTAGGGGTGCGACTGCATCTAGGGTATTGCGCAAGGTTAAATTGAGTTCCTCAGTTAGGTGGTTAACTGATTTTTTTCCTCTGACGTCCTTGGGTAGGCAGAGGCAGTCTGGAAGGACAACAAGGAATCTTTGGGTTGTCTGAGAATTCATAGCACAACTTTTAATGATCCTTGGCTGCGGTCTGAGCAGATTATTTGTTGCGATTGCAAACGTAATAAAATGGTGGTCCGATAGTCCAGGATTATGAGGAAAAACATTAATTAAGATCCACAACATTTATTCCATGGGACAAAACTAGGTCCAGAGTATGACTGTGGCAGTGAGTAGGTCCGGAGACATGTTGGACAAAACCCACTGAGTCGATGATGGCTCCAAAAGCCTTTTGGAGTGGGTCTGTGGACTTTTCCGTGTGAATATTATATTAAAGTCACCAAAAATTATAATATTATCTGCTATGACTACAAGGTCCGATAAGACTTAAGGGAACTCCGTGAGGAACGCTGTATATGGCCCAGGAGGCCTGTAAACAGTAGCTATAAAAAGTGATTGAGTAGGCTGCAGAGACCTCATGACTAGAAGCTCAATAGACGAAAACGTCATTTTTGTTTTTGTAAATTGAAATTTGCTATCGTAGATGTTAGCAACACCTCCGCCTTTGCGGGATGCGCGGGTGATATGGTCACTAGTGTAACCAGGAGGTGAGGCCTCATTTAACACAGTAAATTCATCAGGCTTAAGCCATGTTTCAGTCAGGCCAATCACATCAAGATTATGATTCACAGGGGTTCCCTGTAGCTTAGTTGGTAGAGCATGGTGTTTGCAATGCCAGCATGGTGTGTGCAACGCCAGGGTTGTGGGTTCGATTCCCACGGGGGGCCAGTACAAAAATAAAAAATAAAAAAATGCATGAAATGAAATGTATGAAATGTATGCATTCACTACTGTAAGTCGCTCTGGATAAGAGCATCTGCTAAATTACTAAAATGTAAATGTATGAACAGTGATTAGTTCATTGACTATAACTGCCTTGGAAGTGGGGGATCTAACATGAAGTAGCCCTATTTTGAGATGTGAGGTATCACAATCTCTTTCAATAATGGCAGGAATGGAGGAGGTCTTTATTCTAGTGAGATTGCTATGGCGAACACTGCCATGTTTAGTTTTGCCCAACCTAGGTCGAGGCACAGACACGGTCTCAATGGGGATAGCTGAGCTGGGGAAGGAGGTTCTCACCCATAGTCGCTCAGTGGGGATGAACATGCACATCTTCAATATGAACCAAACACCCATTGTTCCTCTTTAGTGCATTTATATGTCGCAAGTAAAAGCCCTGAGTAGTGAGTTGATACAATTCCAAATCTGGAAGGTTAAAACTACCCTCAGATTTAGGAAGATGTGTAACTTTCCTTTTTATTCTATGAATATTATTTGTCCATATACAGTCTTATGACAGAGTATACTTTTTTAAAGAATGTGGGGTAATTGGTATTATGGAAAATAAATACTAAAACTTTGGGAGCCATGCCATTCTTTAGAGGTTTACTCTACCTGTCAGATTGGAAAGATTATTACATTTAATTACATCTGCTGTCATATTGTTAAGTAATGGAATAAAGTTATCTTTATATAGCGTTGTGTTATTTGTTGTCACTTATTAAACATCCAAAGTATTTCATATTTTGTGGTCCAATATTGGTCAGGTATATCAGGAGATCATCTGTAAATAAGTTTATTTTATATTCACGTTTACCAATACTGATACCTGTTACGTTTGGGTCCTGTCTAATTCTTTATGCAAGTGGTTCAACTGCCTGCGCAAACAGGAGGGAGAGGGGACATCCCTGTCTTGTGCTCCTTTATAAAACTATTTAATCAGATAATATATTCGTGTATATTTTAGCTTTCTGACATTAATACAATCTTTTTATAAAATGTATTTTTTCTGCTGAAATTTTAAGTTTCCAAAGTTTTGAATAGAAAAGGCCCTTCAAGACAGTCAAAAGCCTTTTCGGCATCAACCATCATTTTTGATAAATCTATATCTCGTTTTTTTGCGTATTGTATTAAACTGAAATGTGTTTTTGTTTGTCCAGTTTTAATATACAATGTTTGATTGATATGTTAAGTCTAGTAATACTTTTGCCATTCTTATAAGCTTTATTATTTGACCGTCACAGTTTATTAAACTTGTGGGTCTATAATCGGATTTTTCCTGAATTTAGTATAACTGAAATTGTTTGATACATAAGGTGTGTTGTCATTTGAGTAAATTGGGCCGCTACTTTGTCCCAGAATGTCAAATAAAATTCTATGGGAAAGCTGGTGCTTTCCATACCTGGTGCTTTTCTTCACGCGAATGTTTAACAGTGTCTAATATTTACTTTTAGATTATTTCTTTTATTCTTTTTTTGCTGATAGTTGAGTCTAAGAAGGCTGTAGATCAGTCCAACTGTTATTTAATTCTGATTTGATATAGATTTTCATAGAAGCTTTTTAAATTTATATTAATAGCGTTATTTGTTTTAGAATTATAACTGGTTTGACATGTTTTTGTTTTGTCAGGGCTGTGATTGGCTATTGAGATTTACATTTACATTTACATCATTTAGCAGACGCTCTTATCCAGAGCGACTTACAAATTGGTGCATTCACCTTATGATATCCAGTGGAACAACCACTTTACAATAGTACATCTATGGGGGGGGGGAGCTTGTTCCACCATTGGGGTGCCAGAGCAGCGAACAGTTTTGACTGGGCTGAGCGGGAACTGTGCTTCCGCAGAGGTAGGGGGGCCAGCAGGCCAGAGGTGGATGAAGATTGACTGTAGGCCTAGGTTGGACTTGAGACACCCCATTACAAAATCTGGATTTTGAGTTTTTTGTAGAAGGGTCTGCTCAGTTAAATGGTAAATAAGACCCTATTAGTTGGTAACGCTGTTGTGACAAGTTTAGAGACAATGGAGTTTGCAAGGCTCCCATCGCACTTGTCTGCTCAAGCAGCATAATTATTTGGTTTGACTAAAGCTTGTATTTTGGCTAAAGATAGCTCTGTTAACATATACACCGACAGTAGATATGCGTTGTAGTGCATGATTTTGGAACATTATGGAAGAATAGAGGGTTTTTGACTTTCTCTGGAAAACAAATTGTTCACAGTAAGCTTGTGTGCTGTCTGTTGGAGGTTGTTCAACTCCCCTCATTAACCTCAGTGATAAAGTATCAGGCCCCCTCCTACAGATGGCAATAGTTCCAGCTCCCACCAACTTTTTCTCTGTTAATGATATCGTTGCTTTACAGGCTACGGCTGATGCTTCAGAGAAACGCAAGTGGGCTGGGTGCTGTCATAAGGACGCCTCGGGTGTATGGCTGGATGAGTGGAGCAGACCTGCCATGACCCGTTGTTCATTCCACTTCCTCACAAAATTGTCACATGTCAGGATCATGTGTCTAAAGGAGGAATGGTGGATCTTGTAAATAAATATTGGTGTACAGTAGGTTTTACTGTTTTTGCAGAACATTTCTGCAAGAAATGTTTGATTTGTTTGACTAACAATGATGGACACGGCATTTCAATATCCCCGCGTCCCATCCAAGGCCTGAAGGACCCTTCGAGCACTTAATGATGGACTTCATTGAGTTGATCCTTGTGGAGGAATAATTATTGTTTGGTGGTTGTTGACATATTTTCTAAATGGATTGAAGCTTTCCCTTGCAGGAGAGCCACAGCGGCCATTGTGGCGAATGCACTCGTGAGAGAGATCAAATAAAATAACATTTTTACGGTCACATACACATGGTTAGTAGATGTTAATGCAAGTGTAGCGAAATGCTTGTGTTTCTAGTTCCGACAGTAACAAGTAATCTATCAATTCCACAACTACCATATACACACAATTGTAAATGGATGGAATAAGAATATGTCCATATAAATATATGGATGAGCAATGGCCGAGCGGCATAGGCAAGATGCAATAGATGGTATAAAATACAGTATATACATATGAGATGAGTAATGTAGGATATGTAAACATTATTAAAGTGGCATTGTTTAAAGTGACTAGTGATCCATTTATTAAAGTGGCCAATGATTTGAGTCTGTATGTAGGCAGCAGTCTCTCTGTGTTAGTGATGGCTGTTTAACAGTGATGGCCTTGAGACAGAAGCTGTTTTTCAGTCTCTTGGTCCCAGCTTTGATGCACCTGTAATAACACTTAAGATTTTCTGGGCTAACAGTGTAAGAAATAATACATAAAAAACAAAATACTGCATAGTTTCGTAAGGTCTCGAAGCGAGGCGACCATCTCTGTCGGAGCCATCTTAGGAGATGGGGTCTGCCGTCAAAAATGTATTCTGGCAACGGTTGGCATTTCGTAAATAAGATTTTTCATTCTTGTCAGATTCTTTGCAGATTGATTTGAGAACTCATTGTGCCTATCATCCCCAATCTGCTGGTGCGGTCGAAAGGGTGAACCAATCTCTGAAAACTAAACATGGTTGACTATTGTGTCAACCTCAACAGTATTCTTAAGACTCTTTTCCCCCGGGTGAAGGCTTCTTTGCCAGATCTAGCAGGTGGAACTGAACACTGTTTTAACCCAGGTGATTTTGTGGTGGTGAAGGACTTCAGGAGAAAGAGTTGAAAGGACCCCCCTGGAGAGGCCCGTACCAAGTTCTTCTGACCACCCCCACCACGGTGAAGGTTTCTGAGAGAGATACCTGGATCCACGTGTCGCACTTCAGACGAGTTCCTGATCCAGAAGACGATGGGCCCTCGCCAGTTCCAGCGGTGCAGTGTGGCCCTCCTCTGCATTAGCACAATCCAATGAATCATGTTGATGTAGGTTTAGATAGCAGTATACAAGACTCTATGTAAGGAAGGCCCTTCTACAGCTCACTTCAGACCGGTACTTATGCATCTACGTTTGACTGTGACCTCTCCCGCTTGCTGACAAAGAGTGATTCATTTAATATTGACTTTGTCCAGTGTAAGAATTCCCACAACAGTCTGAAGCTGAAAAATACCTGAAATGAGCATCACAAAGATACATTTGTCACCGTGTACAGTACTGTAGCTTTATTCATCTACTGTACTTCAGCCAACATGTTCTCACATTGGAGGGGTTGATTAGGATTCAAACCATCTCTTAAACCGCTAGCTAGCTAGTTACAAGCCACAACACATATGTCAAGTTGCTGTAGAACTGTTTCATGGGGAAATATCTGTCATCAAAACTACTGGATATCTTTATAAGGAAAACTGTTCTACAAGTTTCTTACACTTAGAACATGTGGAGTAGGTTTTCTAGGTCAGCAGGACAACAACAATATTTAATCCCTATTAAGATTTAAACAACATTTAAAGGGGTGTGTGGGCTTTCACTGTGACTGTATACATACCATTGACTTGCAATGGATTTGTGCCACAAATGCCTCAAAGTTAGCATTTTAAACAGTAGCCAGATAAACAATATATACCCAGGACTATATTGAGGGTCAGGCTGTTGTAATGCCCAGTTGATTATGTAAATAGTCTTGTAGAACTCTGGAATTGATGGTCCATTTGAGGGTGAGTCATTGATATGAATGTTCAGAGTAAAAGACCTGTGAACTCACCTGTGATGGCCCACATCTACCACAACCTTTCCTATTGTGTTAGTTAACACCACAGCATTTTAGGAAGCCATTGTTCAAAATGTGTTCATACACACAGTAACAATGGTGTGGCATCCACAGGGAGAACCAGCAGGTTTATCTCTGACTTCTATTTAGGACTGGGATCCCTCTGTGGGCCAGGCTTTTCAGAATATCACTTGATTCTCTTCTAAACATGCTAGAAACCTGAGGGACAGCCTGGTAGGAGCAGATAAACATGCTAGAAACCTGAGGGACAGCCTGGTAGGAGCAGATAAACATGCTAGAAAACTGAGGGACAGCCTGGTAGGAGCAGATAAACATGCTAGAAACCTGAGGGACAGCCTGGTAGGAGCAGATAAACATGCTAGAAACCTGAGGGACAGCCTGGTAGGAGCAGATAAACATGCTAGAAACCTGTGGGACAGCCTGGTATGACAAAATGAGAAAAAAAATCCAGAAAAATCACATTGTAGGATTTTTAATGAATTTATTTGCAAATTATGGTGGAAAATAAACTTTTGTTATTGACCAAATACTTATCTCAATACTTTGTTATATACCCTTTGTTGGCAATGACACAGGTCAAAGGTTTTCTGTAAGTCTTCACAAGGTTTTCACACACTGTTGCTGGTATTCTGGCCCATTCCTCCATGCAGATCTCCTCTAGAGCAGTGATGTTTTGGGGCTGTCGCTGGGTAACACGGACTTTCAACTCCCTCCAAAGATTTTCTATGGGGTTGAGATCTGGAGACTGGCTAGGCCACTCCAGGACCTTGAAATGCTTCTTACGAAGCCACTCCTTCGTTGCCCGGGTGGTGTGTTTGGGATCATTGTCATGCTGAAAGACCCAGCCACGTTTCATCTTCAATGCCCTTGCTGATGGAAGGAGGTTTTCACTCAAAATCTCATGATACATGGCCCCATTCATTCTTTCCTTTACACGGATCAGTCGTCTTGGTCCCTTTGCTGAAAAACAGCCCCAAAGCATGATGTTTCCACCCCCATGCTTCACAGTAGGTATGGTGTTCTTTGGATGCAACTCAGCATTCTTTGTCCTCCAAACACGACGAGTTGAGTTTTTACCAAAAAGTTATATTTTGGTTTCATCTGACCATATGACATTCTCCCAATCCTCTTCTGGATCATCCAAATGCTCTCTAGCAAACTTCAGACGGGCCTGGACATGAACTGGCTTAAGCAGGGGGACACGTCTGGCACTGCAGGATTTGAGTCCCTGGCAGCGTAGTGTGTTACTGATGGTAGGCTTTGTTACTTTGGTCCCAGCTCTCTGCAGGTCATTCACTAGGTCCCCCCGTGTGGTTCTGGGATTTTTGCTCACCGTTCTTGTGATCATTTTGACCCCACGGGGTGAGATCTTGCGTGGAGCCCCAGATCGAGGGAGATTATCAGTGGTCTTGTATGTCTTCCATTTCCTAATAATTGCTCCCACAGTTGATTTCTTCAAACCAAGCTGCTTACCAATTGCAGATTCAGTCTTCCCAGCCTGATGCAGGTCTACAATTTTGTTTCTGGTGTCCTTTGACAGCTCTTTGGTCTTGGCCATAGTGGAGTTTGGAGTGTGACTGTTTGAGGTTGTGGACAGGTGTCTTTTATACTGATAACAAGTTCAAACAGGTGCCATTAATACAGGTAACGAGTGGAGGACAGAGGAGCCTCTTAAAGAAGAAGTTACAGGTCTGTGAGAGCCAGAAATCTTGCTTGTTTGTAGGTGACCAAATACTTATTTTCCACCATAATTTGCAAATAAATAAATTAAAAATCCTACAATGTGATTTTCTGGATTTTTTTTTCTCATTTTGTCTGTCATAGTTGACGTGTAGCTATGATGAAAATTACAGGCCTCTCTCATCTTCTTAAGTTGGAGAACTTGCACAATTGGTGGCTGACTAAATACTTTTTTGCCCCACTGTATTATATCCATGACTTATAAACAGAGAGAGACATATTATATCCATGACTTACAAACAGAGACATATTATATCCATGACTTATAAACAGAGAGAGACATATTATATCCATGACTTATAAACAGACAGAGACATATTATATCCATGACTTATAAACAGACAGAGACATATTATATCCATGACTTATAAACAGACAGAGACATATTATATCCATGACTTATAAACAGACAGAGACATATTATATCCATGACTTATAAACAGACAGAGACATATTATATCCATGACTTACAAACAGAGAGAGATATATTATATCTATGACTTAAAAACAAAGAGAGACATATTATATCCATGACTTATAAACAAAGAGAGACATATTATATCCATGACTTATAAACAAAGAGAGATATATTATATCCATGACTTACAAACAGAGAGAGACATATTATATCTATGACTTACAGAGAGAAACATATTATATCCATGACTTACAAACAGAGGCCTGGAGGCGAAAGAAGCGCACTTTCACTTCAAACAGTTTATTTCATTTAATTATACACAAGAGAAGAAGAGGTTGCCCAGTATGAATTCATGTACAAACATTTTCATTACATTTGTGGCATTTAGCAGATCTCTGGATAAGAGCGACTTACAGGACAAATAAGGGTTAATTGCCTTGCTCAAGGGCACAATGAGATTTTTCACTTAGTCGGCTCGGGATTCAAACCAGTGACCTTTCAGTTACTGGCCCAACACTCTTAACCGCTAGGCTACCTGCCGCCAGATCAATTAACTTCAATACAGTTATTCAAATACATTCATCATCAATGACTAAAATAATGAATCTAGTATTAAAAGACAATTTAATAATCACAAGTAGTCGATTCATAGCCTGGTTATCATTAAACAAAAGTTATATAGTAATATAAAATAATCCACCAAAACTAACGCTGAAAACTGATCATCATCAGCTTGTTCCATCTCCTCCCACAGATGGACAATTGGATTGAGATCTGGTGACTCGGCAGACCACCGCAGTAAGCTGAATTCACTGTCATGTTCTTGGAACCATTCCTGGACAGGCCTTGTGGCATGGGGCATAATCCTGCTGAAAAAAAATCTATTTGCAGATGGATACACTGCTGCCATGAAGGGATGCTCCTGATTGGCAAGGATTCCTTAGATATCCTGTGGCATTCAAACATTGCACACCTTTTATCAAGGGGCCCAATGTGTGCCCTGAAAACACACCCCAGCCATCACACACCAGCCTGCAATGCTGACACACGGCATGGATGCATACAGTGGTGTAAAGTACTGAAGTAAAAATGATTTAAACTACTTTAGTAGTATCTGTACTTTACTATTTATATTGTTGACAACTTTTACTTCACTACATTCCTAAAGAAAATGTACTTTTTACTCCATACATTTTCCCTGACACCCAAAAGTACCCCTTACATTTTTTATGATTAGCAGGACAGAAAATGGTCCAATTCACACACTTATCAAGATAACATCCCTGGTCATCCCTACTGCCTCTGATCTGGCGGACTCACTAAACACAAATGCTTCATTTGTAAATGATGTCTGAGTGTTGGAATGTGCCCCCGGGTATCCGTAATATAAAAAAAAAACAAGACAATTGTGCAGTCTGGTTTTCTTAATTTATGGAATTTGAAATTATTCATACTTTTACAATTGATACTAAAGTATATTTACAACCAAATACTTTTACTCAAGTAGTATTTTAATGGGTGACTTTCACTTGAGTAATTTTCTATTAAAGGTATCATTACTTTTACTCAAGTATGACAGTTAGGTAATTTTCCCACCACTGGATGTATGTACTCGTGGTATCCTGTATACCCTAGTCCTCCCATCAGCGTGAAATAGCAGGAACCAGGATTCATCAGACCAGGCAATATTTTTCCAACTTTCCAGTGTCCAGTGTTTTCATTCCTTAGCCCACTGCAACCGCAGTTTCTTGTTTTCTACTGAAAGCTAATGGGGATCCATAATAAATACACCACAACTACATGATTAAGGATCATAGCTTTCACCTGGATTCACCTGGTCAGTCTATGTCATGGAAAGAACAGGTGTCCTTAATGATTTGTACACTCAGTGTAGGTTGTGTCTACTAGCTCATTCCCACAGAAAACTGCAGAGGGAAGCAGTACCACCCAGTCAACCATCAGACTCCATTGTGAGACGTGTCACAGAGGATGTTCAACCCTAAAGTAATCTCAATATCTTTACATTAGAAACTAACAAAACACACCAAAACTGACAAGGTGCACACTGATCAGTAAAGTAAAGAGAGGTTAACATTCTATAATGCTCCCTTTCGTCTGCACAGTTCTCTCAGTGAGAAACTATAGGATTACAATGGAGTGTTCTACGCTTTCTTCATTTGATCCAATTCAACGTTGCCAGTTATTTAATGCCAGTTATTTAATGACAAGAGAATGAAGTGGAGTGTCTAATCTTAGCTGGTCTGAGAGAACTGTTGAGGCTTCTCTCCTTTATGTATACATTGGTGTCTTTTTAAATGACCCAATCTGTAGAATCTCTTCTCACAGTCAGTGCAGTGATCAGGCTTCTCTCCTGTGTGTATACGTTCATGACGTTTTAAGTTGCACCATAGAGAGAAACTGGCCGCACAGTCAGAGCAGGAGTAAGGCTTCTCTCCTGTGTGTGTTCTCTGATGAAATTTTAGCCTAGTTGATGTTGGGAAGCATTTTACACAGTCAGAGCAGGAGTAAGGCTTCTCTCCTGTATGTTTTTGTTCATGTGTTTTTAAGTGGCCCAGTCGAGAGAAACTCTTTCCACAGTCAGAGCAGGAGTAAGGCTTCTCTTCTGTGTGTATACATTCATGTCGTTTTATGTTGCACATTAGAGAGAAACTCGCCGCACAGGAAGAGCAGGAGTAAGGCTTCTCTCCTGTGTGCACTCTCTGATGAACTGTCAGAGCCTTTGATGTTGTGAAATTCTTCCCACCGTCAGTATAGGAATACCGATTCTCTCCAGTGTGTATTTTAAGGTGTATTTTTAGCTTTGATAGAAATGGGAAAATCTCCTCACAATGTGGGCAGTGGTGAGACCTCTTAGCTCTGTGATCTTCCTGCTGTTGATCTCTGGATGTAGAGAATGTCTCAACATGGTCTCCTGTGTGAACATCATCAGAAGAACCAATCAGTTGGTGTGATATACATGCAATCACATGTATTTTATGTAGCCCTTATTACATCAGAAGTTGTCACAAAGTGCTTTACAGTAACCCAGCCTCAATACCCAAAGAGCAAGCAATGCAGATGTAGAAGCACAGTGGCCACGAAAAACTCCCTAGCAAGCAGGAACCTAGGAAGAAACGTAGAGAGAACCAGGCCCAAAGGGGTGGTCAGTCCTCTTCTGGCTGTACCAGGTGACATATGTATTCATATCAGTAGGCTGCACAATACAAAGGGAATAAAACTATTCTAAAACTGGGTAAAAGTCGTGAAAATTATGAGCCATGTCATCCTCCCCTCACCATCACAAGGGTTAGTAACCAGGCTGTATCACATGATTGGGAGTCCCATAGGGCAGCGCACAATTTGCCCAGCGTCGTCCGGGTTTGGCCGAGGGTAGGCCGTCAATGTAAATAATAATTTGTTCTTAACTGACTTGCCTAGGTAAATAAAAGATTTTAATAATAAAAAAATAAAAAATGACTAATTTCATAGAACTTTAAAACAGTGGCAGTTTGTCTACTTCACTTCTTTAGTCTACTCTCTGAGCACTCCAGATAACCCAGTGAATAAAACAAATGTTGGCAAAACTGGTGTCAAACCATGCAAGTGTCACTAGCATGAAATAACATCTACCTTCTCATTTAAACAGTTCATCATGAAACAGTTCTACTGCAACTTTTCATAGACAGTGAGAAGTTTAAATGAATAACAAACTTAGTTAGATAGAAACTGTGCTTACCATGAGAAACAGATTTCCCAATCTTCTCCTCCTCTTCTTCATCTTTAATGTTGACATTCAGCTCCAGTGTTTGACTGCAGTCTTCCAGCTTCACTGATGCCATCTCTGGATCCTGCAGTGCAAACTGGGCTCCACTGTAACAATCAGGACCCAGTGACTGTAGGTTTGGACTCAGTGTGAAATGAGAGAGGCAGGCTGGGTTTGTCCTCACTGTTGATGTTACCGGCCTCAGACTTAATTCTAGTCGTCCTGTAGTAATGATGAGAAACGGACACAGAGTTATTATCTTGACAGTTTTTTTTAACCTAAAAATATATTATATTTTTTATTGTTCAATTATCTAATTTCAACAGATCAGGTAAAACATTAATTCAATCACAGACATGTGTACACTTTAAATTACACAACGTAAGTGTATTTAAATTCACATAAATTAATAAATGACTCAAACACCATTTAGTACAAGGTTCCAGTATGTTTAAGGCAGCACTATGTACTATTTTACTGAATAAACTTGTCTTCACTGTATTATTTAGCGATTAACCAACATTTCCAATTTTTGGGGTTATTCGACTGCATGGTCAAACAAGGACCTCCCGAGTGGCACAGCGGTCTACGGAACTGCAGTGTTGCAGCGTCACTACAGCCTGGGGTTCGATCCGGACCCGGGAGTCCCATATGGCTGCGCACAATTGGCCCAGCATTGTCTGGGTTACAGGAGGGTTTGGCCAGGGGGGCTTTACTTGCTTCATCGAGCTCTAGTGGCAGGCCGGGCGCCTGCAGGCTGACTTCGGTCGTCAGTTGAACGGTGTTTCCTCAGACACATTGGTGCAGCTGTCTTCCGGGTTAAGTGAGAGGATGTTAAGAAGCGCAGCTTGGCGGGTCATGTTTTGAAGAACGCATGACTCGACCTTCGCCTCTCCCGAGCCCGTTGGGGAGACAAGATCGTAATCACGAAATTGGGGAGAAAAGGGGGTGTAACAATTAGCCCTCCCCCCAAAAAAGTTAAATACTCCAGCCAACCAAGTCATAGACTGCTCTCTCTGCTACCACAAGGCAAGCTGTACCGGAGCGCTAAGTCTGGGACCAAAAGGCTCCTGAAAAGCTTCTACCCCTAAACCATAGGACTGCTGAATAGTTAATCAAATGGCTAACTGGACTATTTACATTGACACCCTTTATTAGTTATGTCTTAGTTACAATTAATTATTTAGCACTACTTTACACACACAAACTACACATACACACGCATATTGACTTCACACACAAATACACAGCTGCTACTCTGATTATTGTATATCCTGATTGTCTAGTCACTTTTAACTCCTACCTACATGTACATACTGTATTACCTCAATTAACCCTGCACATTGACTCGGTACTGGTACTCCTTGTACATAGACTCGTTTTTATTGTGCTACTTGTACTTTATTTAGAAAATATTTGCCTTAAATTGTATTACTATGTATTGTTGGGAATGGGCTCGTAAGTAAGCATTTCACTGTAAAGTAAATGCGTTAGACATTTCAGTTTTAGGCATTCAGTTGTACAACTGACTAGGTATCGCCCTTTCCCTAAAGTCTACCAGTTGTATTTGGCGCATGTGACCAATAAAATGTGATTTCGCTACCAAAAACAATTGTATTTCCCATTCACACCATAGTAACAAATATAGATAAGATAGAAACAACTGAATGCGTCTGAATATTACGACACATGTAGAAAACTGATAAGCATTACATCCAGCTTCAAAACAGAAAAGCAACGGACTGCCTGCACTGAAGTCCGTTGACTCAAAGTGGACGCCACCATTTTACAAGCTAATAAAAAAAAATTTACACAAAAAAATAAAAACACGTCAACCGAAATCTGAAATGTTAATGGAATCTTTATGAAATCTTGACGAAATAATGTAGATTAATTTACTCAGACAAACCCAGTCGTCTCGAACTATGTGACTTAACACGTCCTTCGCTCGGTTTGACACAAAAATAACACATAAAACCTTTACTAAACGTGATAATACCTTGACGGATTTGCAACCTAGCATGTTATGACATGTTATTTCTATATTAGTAAGTTGAAACGTGCTATTACATACCTGTAGTAATACATTTGAAACGGACACAAAACCTTTCGTCTTCACAGCACAGATCTAGTGCTTAGTGGTGGGGAGTCGATTCCTATTTCTGGGTGCCAAGCGGAATCTACTCCTAAGATTCTGTATTTTGGCATCGTTAGAAACTATTTTCGGTCGTCTACTTCGAGAGGCATAGGTAGGCATGTCGGCCACAAGGCAGACAGTCAGAACCGTGCGTCGGGCTTCTGTCACAAAAGTCAATAAAAAGGGGGCCGTTTGGAAAAACGGATCTTGTGTGAATCATCCTCTGGAATAACGCACATGCTTGGATAATAATTACAAAACCAACGTCTCTAGGCAGACCATAAATGATCTCACACTCCAGCACAGATGGCGGAATGCACCTTAAACGTTTGCTTGCAGACCCCCATGATATCATCGAAGAAGAAGCCAGCTAGGTAGTTTATGCTTGTGGCTAGAAACTTCAGCGAGAATTTGAAACTTTTTTGCCTGGAGAGAAAGAGGCATGCAGTGTGCGATGCGTGTTCGGCCTTGCGTCCACAGAGACAGGGAGGCATCAGGCCATTCATTGGGAGAAAGACTGACAGAGGAGGCAGACTCAGGAAGGCTAGAAGATGGCGGAGGGGATGTTTTGTTTGAAACTGATGGCGTGTCGAGTGGAGACGAGCGAAGGAATAAAAAGGGGAACTAGAGAAGTGGTCGTGGAGTAAATCCAAGCCTACTTCTAACTGTTCTTTGGATCCATCTAGATACCTGGGAGATTCGTTTGAAGTCTCCATGGTGATGTGTAGGATCCATCTAGATACCTGGGAGATCCGTTTGAAGTCTCCATGGTGATGTGTAGGATCCATCTAGATACCTGGGAGATCCGTTTGAAGTCTCCATGAAAATCATAGATGAGTTAATGGGTCTAAGTTTTTTAAACCATTACATATGCATTAGTGAGAATACTGGTGGCTGGCATATTGGCTTGTCACCATGGTGATGTGTCGAGGTGTAGTGACATGTTTTGAGTAGATAAATACAAATATACATTTTGAATTTTAAGAAATAAAACAAAGCTCATTTACAGAATAGAAATCCCAAAAAACAAAGGCAGGCCAGCACAAATTAATGGAGAACATTTATTTTTCATTAGTAGATGAATTAAGTTCACTACAGTTATCCAAATACATGAATCATCAATGACGAAAATAACAAATCTACACTGAACCAAAATATAAACACAACGTAAAGTGTTGAGCTGAAATAAAAGATCCCAGAAATTCAACAAGTTCAAATGAGCCTCACAAAGCTGCATTATCATGCTGAAACATGAGGTGATGGCAGCGGATGAATGGCACAAAAATTGTGTTTGTTGTCCGTAGTTTATGCCTAACAATAGCGTAACCTCACTGCCACCATGGGGCACTCTGTTCACAACATTCACATCAGCAAACCGTTCGCCCACACAACACCATACACATGGTCTGCGGTTGAGGCCAAATTCTCCAAAACAATGTTGGAGGCAGCTTATTGTAGGGAAATGAACATTAAATAATCTGGCAACAGCTCTGGTGGGTATTCCTGCAGTCAGCATGCCAATTGCACATTCCCTTAAAACATAAGACATCTGTGGCATTGGGTTGTGTAACAAAACTGTGCATTTTATTGTCCCCAGCACAAGGTTCACCTGTGTAATGATCATGCTGTTTAATCAGCTTTTTAATATGCCACACCTGTCAGATGGACAGATTATATTGGCAAAGAAAAAATGCTAACTAACAGGGATGGAAACAAATTTGAGCACAGAATTTGAGAGAAAAACGCTTTTTGTGCATATGGAAAATGGGACCAACACTTTACATGTTGCATTTATATATTTTTTCCAGTGTAGATGTTTCAAAGCATGTTTATCGTTAAACAAAGTTGATTAATAGCAAAAATAATATACCCAAACTAGTGGTGAAAACTGATCATCACACCATCTCTATCTGATACATGCTGTGTGAACCAGCTCATTCCCACAGAAAACTGCAGAAGGACACCGTACCACCCAGTCAACATCACACTCCATTGTTTTAAGTGATCCCTCAGAGGGTTTTCAACACTAAGGGAAAATCCAAGGTAATCTAAATATGTTTACAATAGAATCTAACAAAACACACAAAAACTGACAAGTTGTACACTGATCAGTAAAGTAAAGAGAGGCTAACATTCTATAACACTCCTTTTCCTCTGCACAGATCTCTCAGTGAGAAACAATTGGATTA
Source organism: Salmo salar (assembly GCF_965601325.2). Classification (NCBI taxonomy): domain Eukaryota; kingdom Metazoa; phylum Chordata; class Actinopteri; order Salmoniformes; family Salmonidae; genus Salmo; species Salmo salar. Next base: position 29,962,657 of record NC_138307.1, on the reverse strand, counting down.
CAATAGTGTTCTACGCTTTCTTCATTTGATCCATTCACTGTTACCACTTCTTTTATCAGATGAGAATTAAGTGATGGAGTGATTTAATCTTAGCTGGTCTGAGAGAACTGATGAGGCTTCTCTCCTTTATGTATACGTTGGTGTGTTTTTAAGTTGCTCAATTGAGAGAAACTTGTCCCACAGTCAGAGCAGTAGTAAGGCTTCTCTCCTTTATGTATCCGTTGGTGTCTTCTTAAATTGCTCAATTGAGAGAAACTCGCCCCACAGTCAGAGCAGTAGTGAGGCTTCTCTCCGGTGTGTGTTCTCTGATGAGATTTTAGCTCAGTTGATGTTTTAAAGCCTTTCCCACAGTCAGAGCAGGAGTAAGGCTTTTCTCCTTTATGTATACGTTGGTGTGTTTTTAAGTTGCCCTGTTGAGAGAAACTCTTTCCACATTCAGAGCAGGAGTAAGGCTTCACTCCTGTATGTATTTGTTGGTGACATTTTAAGGTATCCAATCGGGAGAAACTCTCCCCACAGTCAGAGCAAGAGTAAGGCTTCTCTCCTGTGTGTCTTCGCTGATGAGATTTTAGTTCAGTTGATGTTTTAAAGCATTTACCACAGTCAAAGCAGGAGTAAGGCTTCTCTCCTGTATGTATTCGGTGGTGACATTTTAAGGTATCCAATCGGGAGAATCTCCCCCCACAGTCAGAGCAGGAGTAAGGCTTCTCTCCTGTGTGTATTTTTAGGTGTATTTTGAGCTTTGATAGAATTGGGAAAATCTCCTGACAATGTGGGCAGTGGTGAGACCTCTTAGCTCTGTGATCTTCCTGCTGTTGCTCTCTAGATGTAGAGAATGTCTCAACACGGCCTCCTGTGTGATCAGAAGAACCAGTCAGTTGGTGTGATATACATGTCAATGACAACTCAGTTGTGATCTAGATCAATAATTTTTTTATGAAGCCCTTTTTAAATTAGCAGTTTTCAAAGTGCTGAACAGAAACTCAGCCTAAAACCCCAAAGAGCAAGCAATGCTGAAGCGCCAGTAAAAACTCAGTAGAAAGGCAGGAACATAGGAAGAAACCAAAAGAGGAACCAGGCTTCGAGGGGTGGCCAGTCCTCTTCTGGCTGTACCGGGTGACATATGTATTCATCTCGATCTTATGTAGCAACATTTGAAATTATGTTTTTTTACATAGGATAAAAGTAGAGACTCAGAGCTAGAAAATGGTATATCATACACTACAATTGATGAACAATAGGAAAGTAATTATGCTTTAAAAGTTGATAAACTTGTAACCTCACTTGAGAAAATGGCCTTTGAATGTTTTGGTACACCTACTGGAGACCTCTGTCTACACCAATTCAGCATCGTTCACACCCTGTGCTGTTGGCAACAATTTACGCTTTTTTGTCAACTTTTACAGACACGGCCATATTCAACAGGTGTTGAGCGTTCGTAAATTCGTCATTTATTCTGCGCTCTTGTACACTCAGACGAGAGTGCTCTGAAATCAGAGTAGATAGACGTAGCTGGTACATTCGCTCTAGCTATCAATAGTTGTTGCAGTGACAAACATTCTACTGAAATGGTTACTTGCATAGTGTTAAGACATGTAGTTAGCTAGCTAAACAATGAACCATAGTCCCAACTCTTGCCGTTAGTACCCTGCATTAATCTGCCGGTAGCTAACAAACCAGCTAGCTAACATCAGGCTATAACTAGCAACGCAAATTGCTCTGAGATATGAATAATATTACTACACAGATCATAACGTTTGCTAGCTAGCTAACAGTACACTAACTTGAAATGAAAATGACTGACAAAATTAGAAACGTGTAATATCTGAAAATGTAGCTAGACTATCTAACCCGTATACGTGGATGGACGCTTCTCACTCTCTCACTGATATCATCGTTACCATTAGTTTGAAGATGTAATCCAGAAACATGCGTTTTCTCCATCTCCTTAGCTATCATACTCTAATTCCACTGATTTCAAAACTCGGTCCTCCAGAAAGTGGAGAGCAACACTTTTGGAGTTCCACTACGAAATATTTATTTTTAAAGCCGCATTAGACAGGATTACCTACACATACTGACCAGCTCAAATAGACAAAAGCATGCTATATGTCTCTAGGCATGTCCAGCCCACTCATCTCAGCCAATGATGGCTAGCTGGAAGGTTGCTGGCTTTTTCTGTGGCTAAACCAACTAGGCTCAGAATCGTTTTATTTTATTTGTATTTACAGATGGCATACATGTTTGTTATTAAGGCACATGAAAGTTCACATGTTCCAGAAGGCATTTCAGACAAAAAACACATTTTCATTAAAAAAAAAAGTTGGCATTCAAATGGCTCTACTGTGAAGCAATGATGTGTGACATACACCTAGTCTCCTGAAACGAGTCAAATATCAGGTGTGGCCAGTCCTCTTCTGGCTGTACTGGGTGACATATATATTCATATCAGTAGGCTGTACAATACAGGGGAATACAACTATTGTAAAAGTGGGTAACAGCCAGGGTTGGGTCAATTCCATTTAAATAACAGTCAATTCAGAAAGTAAACCAAATTACAATTACAAAATTTCCTAATTGAAAAGCATTGAAGAGAAATGGAATTTCAGTCTATTTTCTGAAGTATCTGGTATTGACCCTAACCCCAGTAACAGCGGAAGTCAAGGGGCAAAAGGAGTGAAAATTATGAGCCATATCATCCTCCACTCACTATCACAAGGGTTAGTAACTACACAGACTCATTTCATAGAACTTTAAAAAAAAGTGGCAGTTGGTTTATTTCCCTTCTTTAGTCTACTCTCTAAGCACTCAAGATCGCTTAAGATGTGTGATGTCTGAATTACAGAATTCAACCAAGCAACAGGCTGGGTCATAATTTATAGAGGTCTAACTTATGAAAATAACGTAGCAGTGCATTCGGAAAGTATTCAGACCCCTTCACTTTTTCCAGATTTTGTTACGTCACAGCCTTATTCTAAAATGTATTAAATATTTTTTCCCTCATCAATCTACACACAAAACCCCATAATGACAACGCAAAAACAGGTTTTTAGAAAATGTTCGCAAATATATAAAAAATTAAAAACAGAAATACCATATTTACATAAGTATTCAGACACTTTGCTATGAGACTCGAAATTGAGCTCAGGTGCATCCTGTTTCCATTGATCATCCTTGAGATGTTTCTACAACTTGGAGTCCACCTCTGGTAAATTCAATTGATTGGACATAATTTGGAAAGGCACACACACCTGTCTATATAAGGTCCCTAAGTTGACAGTGCATGTCAGAGCAAAAACCAAGCCATGAGGTCAAAGGAATTGTCCGTAGAGCTCCAAGACAGGTTTGTGTTGAGGTACAGATCTGGGGAAGTGTACCAAAAAATGTCTGCAGCATTGAAGGTCCCCAAGAACACACTGGCTTCCATCCTTCTTAAATATAATTAGTTTTGAAACACCAAGACTCTTCCTAGAGCTGGCCGCCCAGCCAAACTGAGCAATCGGGAGAAAAGGGCCTTGGTCAGGGAGGTGACCAAGAATCTGATAATCACTCTGACAGAGCTCCAGAGTTCCTCTGTGGAGGGGGAAAAACCTTCAAAAAGGATAGCAATCTCTGCAGCACTCCACCAATCAAGGCTTTATGGTAGAGTGGCCAGACGGAAGCCACTCCTCAGTAAAAGATACATGACAGCCCGCTTGGAGTTTGCCAAAAGGCACCTAAAAGACAAAGACCATGAAAAAGAAGATTCTCTGGTCTGATTAAACCAAGTTTGAACTCTTTGGCCTGAATGCCAAGCATCACATCTGGAGGAAACCAGGCACCGCTCATCACCTGGCCAATACCATCCCTATGGTGAAGCATGGTGGTGGCAGGGACTGGGAGACTAGTCAGGATTGAGGGAAAGATGATCGGAGCAAAGAACATTGAGATCCTTGATAAAAACCTGCTCCAGAGCGCTCAGGACCTCAGACTGGGGCAAAGTTCCACCTTCCAACAGGACAACAACCCTAAGCACACAGCCAAGACAATGCAGGAGTGGCTTCGGGACAAGTCTCTGAATGTCCTTGAGTGGCCAAGCCAGAGGCCGGACTTGAACCCAATCGAACATCTCTGGAAAGACCTTAAAATAGCTGTGCAGTGACACTCCCCATCCAACTTGACAAAGAATGGGAGAAACTCACCAACTACAGGTGTGCCAAGCTTGTAGTGTCATACCCAAGAGGCTGTATTCGCTGCCAAAGGGGCTTCAACATTACATTTGCAAACATTTCTAAAAACCTGTTTTTGCTTTGACATTATGGGGTATTGTGTATAGATGGATTAAATTGTAGTTTTCATCAATTTCCGAATAAGGTTGTAACATAAATTGTGGAAAAAGTCAAGGGGTCTGAAAACTTTCAGAATGCACTGTAGATAGTCATGGAAAGAGCAGGTTCTAACAGATTTACCAATCTCCTCCTCCTCCTCCTCATCTTTAATGATGACATTCAGCTCCAGTGTTTGACTGCAGTCTTCCAGCTTCTCTGATGCCATCTCTGGATCCTGCAGTGCAAACTGGGCTCCACTGTCACAATCAGGACCCAGTGACTGTAGGTTTGTCCTCACTGTTGATGTTAACGGCCTCAGACTTAATCTGAGTCGGCCTGTAGTAATAAAGACAAACGGACACAAAAGTTATTTTCTTGACAGTTCTGGCACTTTATTCTGCAAAAATACACTATTTTTTCTTGTTCAATTATCTCATTTCAGTAGATCAGGTAGCTAATCCTTAACAAAACATTCATTCACATTAGACACAAAGTACACATTTTAGATTGCACAACATAAATGCACTTAATCTATTGTAGATTTCCTAAATTCACATAAATGCATAAATGACTCAAAAACCATTTACTGCAAGACTGCAGTATGATTTAGGCAGTAATATGTAATTTTTTTATGAATAACCTTGTCTTACCTGTATTATTTCACTCACAAAAAACAATTGTATTTCCCATTCACACCATAGTAAGAATTATCAGGGGTCGTACAGTGGCAAGTCAAATGCAAGGACTTTTTCAGGCACTAATATTTATGTACTTTAAGCCCCGTGTGAAAACCCAGAACTATAGATTAATATAGAAACAACTGAATGTGTCTGAATATTAGTACACATGTATAAAACTGATAATTATTACATTCAGCTTCAAAACTGTAGTGCAACTGAAATGTCTCTCTCTGATGAGGCACTACCTGCCTCATTGTACAGACCTATGGTATCATGGCGGTCCGCAAACCCCCAACAACTCTGCTGCAGTTTACAAGATAACTTTCAACCTGGTATTTCTGCTTTACACAATCCAAGTTGTTGATAACCTTACCAATGAAAGCTATGAAGTACATTTTAATCACTATTAAAGTATCCTTTGTCAGCACATTTATGGGCGCAAGATTTCTGAACAGGCCTCGAAACCATGTCAGGACTAGTAGGAAGACCAGTTCTGACAGAAGGTCCTCTTACTACAGGACCCACCATGGAAGCTCCATCAGTCTGACAGAAGGTCCTCTTACTACAGGACCAACCATGGAAGCTCCATCAGTATGAGAGTAGGTCCTCTTACTACAGGACCAACCATGGAAGCTCCATCAGTCTGACAGAAGGTCCTCTTACTACAGGACCCAACCACGGAAGCTCCATCAGTCTGACAGTAGGTCCTCTTACTACAGGACCAACCACGGAAGCTCCATCAGTCTGACAGTAGGTCCTCTTACTACAGGACCAACCACGGAAGCTCCATCAGTCTGACAGTAGGTCCTCTTACTACAGGACCAACCATGGAAGCTCCATCAGTCTGACAGTAGGTCCTCTTACTACAGGACCAACCATGGAAGCTCCATCAGTCTGACAGTAGGTCCTCTTACTACAGGACCAACCATGGAAGCTCCATCAGTCTGACAGTAGGTCCTCTTACTACAGGACCCACCATGGAAGCTCCATCAGTCTGACAGTAGGTCCTCTTACTACAGGACCAACCATGGAAGCTCCATCAGTCTGACAGTAGTTCCACCAGTCTGTCTTACAGCCTCTGCATATGATACATCATGACGGATTCTATATCTCTGAGCATCTCTCTGCACCTGGCATCCACCAAATGCTGCACTGTGTGCCCTCCGCACAATTGCAACACTTAACCGTCACATTGCTCCAACATTCACCGTAATCATGTTCCCCACCACACTTGGCACATCTTTCCACTCAACAGCTACATGTCCCATTCTTTGGCATTTAAAAACACTGATGATTCACCGTTGCTGCTCCAGTTTCAACTGTTCTGCTATGGAACCCTGACCTGTTCACCGGACATTGCACCTGTCCCAGACCTGCTGTTTTCAACTCTCTAGAGACAGCAGGAGCGGTAGAGATACTCTCAATGATCGGCTATGAAAAGCCAACTGACATTTACTCCTGAGGTGCTGACCTGTTGCACCCTCGACAACCACTGTGATTATTATTATCTGACCCTGCCGGTCATCTATGAACATTTGAACATCTTGGCAATGTTCTGTTATAATCTCCACCCGGAACAGCCAGAAGTGGACTGGCCACCCCTCATAGCCTGGTTCCCCTCTAGGTTTCTTCCAAGGTTCTGGCCTTTCTAGGGAGTTTTTCCTAGCCACTGTGCTTCTACACCTGCATTGCTTGCTGTTTGGGGTTTTAGGCTGGGTTTCTGTACAGCACTTTGTGACATCAGCTGATGTAAGAAGGGCTTTATAAATACATTTGATTGGTTGATTGATGAGGCTGGGTCAAATTCTCTGACATTGAAGCTAAGGAATCCTATTCTGTACTTTTCCAGACAAAACCTTCTCAAACCTCAACAGCACTGATAAGCTTTCACTTCTTTGCCCCTCTTTCCTACTGATCAACCTTTAGTCTTCAACCACTGTCTCCCTTCACATGTTCTTTAACAAGATCATACATGGACATAGATATTGGTCATCAGAGATTACTCCCTTCAATTTAGCATGGCTTCTGAGCTTCGTCACATTATGATTTTCCAATTGAAGAATCTTCCCTTGCTGAACCTGACTAGCGCAAGATATTAACAATCTACCATTTTCAATGAATGGCCCAGTTTAACGTCACCTCTCTTTTTATGGCCTTGGTTAACCTGTTGGGGATAGGGGGCAGTATTTGCACGGCCGGATAAAAAACGTACCCGATTTAATCTGGTTACTACTCCTGCCCAGTAACTAGAATATGCATATAATTGTTTGATTTGGATAGAAAACACCCTAAAGTTTCTAAAACTGTTTGAATGGTGTCTGTGAGTATAACAGAACTTCTCAAAACCTGAGAAGATTCCAAACAGGAAGCGCCCTCTCTGACCATTTCTTGGCCTTCTTGATCATCTCTATCCAAAACAGGGGATCTCTGGCATAACGTGACATTTTCTAACGCTCCCATAGGCTCTCAGAAGGCGCCAGAACGTTGAATGATGACTTTGCAGGCCATGGCTGAAAAACAGTAGCGCATTTGGTAAGTGGTCGATCTGAGAACAATGAGACTGGGACGCGCGTGCACGAGACGACTCCATGTTTTCATTTTCAGTCTTTGAACGAAAACAACGACTACCGGTCGGAATATTATCGCTTTTTTTTAGAGAAAAATCGCATAAAAATTTATTTTAAACAGCGTTTGACATGCTTCGAAGTACGGTAATGGAATATTTTGACTTTCTTTGTCACGAAACGCGCGTCACCCTTCTTTACCCTTCGGATAGTGTCTTGAACGCACTAACAAAACGCCGCAATTTGGATATAACTATGGATTATTTGGAACTAAACCAATATTTGTTATTGAAGTAGAAGTCCTGGGAGTGCATTCTGACGAAGAACAGCAAAGGTAATCCAATGTTTCTTATAGTAAATCTGAGTTTGGGGAGTACCAAACTTGGTGGGTGTCAAATTAGCTAGCCTGTGATGGCCGGGCTATCTACTCAGAATATTGCAAAATGTGCTTTCACCGAAAAGCTATTTTAAAATCGGACATAGCGATTGCATAAAGGAGTTCTGTATCTATAATTCTTAAAATAATTTATGTTTTTTGTGAACGTCTATCGTGAGTAATTTAGTAAATTCACCGGAAGTGTTCGGTGGGAATGCTAGTCACATGCTAATGTAAAAAGCTGGTTTTTGATATAAATATGAACTTGATTGAACAAAACATGCATGTATTGTATAACATAATGTCCTAGGAGTGTCATCTGATGAAGATCATCAAAGGTTAGTGCTACATTTAGCTGTGGTTTTGGTTTTTGTGACATTAAATGCTAGCTTGAAAAATGGGTGTCTGATTATTTCTGGCTGGGTACTCTGCTGACATAATCTAATGTTTTGCTTTCGTTGTAAAGCCTTTCTGAAATCGGACAGTGTGGTTAGATTAACGAGAGTCTTGTCTTCAAAATGGTGTAAAATAGTCATATGTTTGAGAAATTGAAGTAATAGCATTTCTAAGGTATTTGAATATCGCGCCACGGGATTCCACTGGCTGTTGAGTAGCCCAGAGAGGTTAATCAGATAGGGTGTAAATGAGGCCCTGTGGTCTCCTTAACCTGTTATGGCTAGGGGGCAGTATTTTCACGGCTGGATAAAAAACGTACCCGATTTAATCTGGTTACCACTCCTACCCAGTAACTAGAATATGCATATACTTATTACATATGGATAGAAAACACCCTAAAGTTTCTAAAACTGTTTGAATGGTGTCTGTGAGTATAACAGAACTCATTTGGCAGGCAAAAACCTGACAAGGTTTCAGGCAGGAAGTGGCCTGTCTGACAAGGTGTCGTTCTTCTTGTCTCTGTTTATTGAAGAGTGAGGATCTTAGCTGTCTCGTGACACTTCCTACGGCTGCCATAGGGTCTCAGAAGGCGGTAAAAAGCTGAATCGTGGCTTTGCAGGCTCTGGCTGAAAAAAAGTAGCGCGTTTGGTTAGTGGCTGATTACAGTACTGTGAGACTCAGGCTCGTGCCCGCGTCGACCGAAAGCTTTGTTTACTTTCCTCTGTTTAGCTAAAAGGAGATTCCCGGTCGGAATATTATCGCTTTTTTACGAGAAAAATGGCATAAAAATTTATTTTAAACAGCGGTTGACATGCTTCGAAGTACGGTAATGGAATATTTAGATTTTTTTTGTCACGAATTGCGCCATGCGCGCGACCCTGATTTACCATTTCAGATAGTGTCTGGGACGCACGAACAAAACGCCGCTATTCGGATATAACGATGGATTATTTTGGACCAAACCAACATTTGTTATTGAAGTAGCAGTCCTGGGAGTGCATTCTGACGAAGACAACAAAAGGTAATCAAACTTTTATAATAGTAAACCTGATAAAAAAAAAAAAATATTGGTGAGTGCTAAACTTGCCGGGTGTCTAAATAGCTAGCCCGTGATGCCTGGGCTATGTACTTAGAATATTGCAAAATGTGCTTTCACCAAAAAGCTATTTTAAAATCGGACATATCGAGTGCATAGAGGAGTTCTGTATCTATAATTCTTAAAATAATTGTTATGCTTTTTGTGAACGTTTATCGTGAGTAATTTAGTAAATTCTTAGTGAATTCGCCAGAAGTTTGCGGGGGGTATGCTAGTTCTGAACGTCACATGCTAATGTAAAAAGCTGGTTTTTGATATAAATATGAACTTGATTGAACAAAACATGCATGTATTGTATAACATAATGTCCTAGGGTTGTCATCTGATGAAGATCATCAAAGGTTAGTGCTGCATTTAGCTGTCTTCTGGGTTTTTGTGACATTATATGCTAGCTTGAAAAATGGGTGTCTGATTATTTCTGGCTTGGTACTCTGCTGACATAATCTAATGTTTTGCTTTCGTTGTAAAGGCTTTTTGAAATCGGACAGTGTGGTTAGATAAAGGAGAGTCTTATCTTTAAAATGCTGTGAAATATCATATGTTTGAAAAATTTAAGTTTTTGTATTTTTGAGGAATTTTTAATTCGCGCCACGCCTATCATTGGATATTGGAGCAGGTGTTCCGCTAGCGGAACGTCTAGATGTAAGAGGTTAAACACAATCACAACTTTCCACTGTGACACATTATTACTATAGCTCCCTACCTTGGGCCTCTTTAGAGTTTCTATACTACATGCACCACTGCTTCCAGTATCATTATCTCTGTTCTTCCTATGTCTTTCCACTACAGACCATTCACATTCTAGGCCCTCATCCTCCCGCTCCATATCATCAGAACTGTTCCCCACATTGATCGCATTCCAGCACAGCTGTTGCTTCTCAAACTCTCTCTCCATTTCCATTGTTTCAGGGGTGTCAAACTCATTCCATTGAGGGCCGAGTCTCCACAGGTTTTATTTTGTCCTTTCAATTAAAACCTAGACAATCAGGTGAGGGGCGTTCCTTTCTAATTAGTGTACCTTAATTCATTAATCAAGTACAAAGGTGGAGAGAAAACCCGCAGACACTTGGTCCTCCATGGAATGAGTTTGACAGGTGCTCTGATTCATCTGCATTAATCGACGCCATTCCATGCAGTTGGCCTCTCTCTCCAAATGGTGAAGGATAACTTCAGTTAGCTTCCCTCTATTTTGACACCATCAAACAGCCTCATGTCGCCCTTTCACCACGAGCAAACTCCTAGGAAGACGACCGAAACCGTTGAAGCCGCCATTTGACTAGCCTCCTCCATACCATCCTGATCTCGCGAGCATACATTAAAGAAACAGTGTATGTAAACTCGCGAGATCAGGATGGTTCGGACGAGGCTATTTACCAGCTCATAAACATTTTACACAAAACCAAGAACATGTAAAACCGAACTCAAATAAGTGGAATCTTTATGAAATGACCTTGACGAAATTATGTACATACACTCAGACAAACCCAAAGTCTAGCTATGTGACCTGAAAAATCGTTTTTAATCACGTTCTTCACTCACTCGATTTGACCCCAAAATAACACATACAATTAAAACATTTACCAAACATGATAACACCTTGACAGATTTGTTACCTAGCATATTATATATTCTTTCGACATTAGAAAGGTTAAACGTGCTAGTACATACCTGTAATAATACATTTGAAACGGACACAACCCCTATCGACATACAAGCACAGTTCTGTCGTTTTCTACCCGGAACTTCCTGTTCCCCACAACGACAATACAACAGCGTCATCTTCTTCTCTGGTATACAGACATTTACACAAATATAACCTGTCTGCCGCCACCTACTGTACGGTTAGTAAACTGTAGAAACAAATACATGTCCATTGCGGAAAAGGGGAGGGGGAACAACGACATCAAAACACATAAATAGATAAATAAAAACATCCCACTCCTTCAGTCACAGTCCTATTCAAATCACATCCCTACACAGTCTCATGGGCCTCGTAGGGAGGAACATCTTCAGTCACAGTCCTATTCAAATCACATCCCTACACAGTCTCATGGGCCTCGTAGGGAGGAACATCTTCAGTCACAGTCCTATTCAAATCACATCACTACACAGTCTCATGGCCTCCTAGGGAGGAACATCTTCAGTCACAGTCCTATTCAAATCACATCCCTACACAGTCTCATGGGCCTCGTAGGGAGGAACATCTTCAGTCAGTATTCCCTGCAATCAGTGGTGTAAAGTACTTAAAATATTTGTACTTAAGTACCACATAAGTCGTTTTTGGGGGTATCTGTACATTACTTTTGATATTTTTGACAACTTCAACTTTTACTTCACTAGATTCCTAAAGAAAATAAGGTACTTTCTACTCCATACATTTTCCCTGAGACTCAAAAGTACTCGTTACATTTTGAATGATTAGCAGGACAGGGGAATTGTTCAATTCACGCATCCCTACTGCATCTGATCTGGCAGACTCACTAAACACAAATACTTTTTGTTAATTATGGGTGTGATTTTAAATGTAATCTGGAGTGCCAGAGTGCGCTTGGGCGTTCGTAAATTCAGAGCGTTGTCAGATTGTCAGTTCGTATCGGTCTCGGAGCGTTCAGAACCACACTGGACGCTCTGGCGGAGGAGTAGGGTTGATTCAAGCTTTCTGACCTCACAACGGCAGTCAAGCATCCAAGCTAACTGGTTAACATTGGCTAGCTTGCTAGCTACTTCCAGTACAAATGAGAGAACTCTGACCATTTTACTCGCTATAGCAGAGCTGGTTAGGCTGTGTTCATGTTATCCAGAGCATTGGTGACTTTAACTGTGCTACAGGCAACAATTTAATTACGCGTTTTTTGCCGACGTTTACTGACACCGGCCATATTCAAGGGGTGTTGAGCGTTCGTTTTTCATGAATTATTCTGCCCTCTGGCAGCCTCAGACCAGAGTGCTCTGAAATCGGAGAATATAGCCAGAGCGAATTTAGTAAACCACCCTGAGAGTTAGAATGTATCCCTGACTTTCCGTACATTTAAACTACAAGAAAATCGTTCTGTCTGGTTTGCTTAATATAATGAATTTGAAATTATTTATACTTTTACTTTTGATACTTAAGTATATTTTAGCAATTACATTTACTTTTGATACTTATGTACATGTTAAACTAAATACTTTTAGACTTTTATTCAAGTAGTATTGTACTAGGTGGCTTTCACTTTTACCTTGATAGGAAAGGACTCAAGTATCTCCTCTTTCTCAAGTATGACAATTGGGTACTTTTTCCACCACTGCCTGCAATGCTTCCAATGTTAATTCCTGAACTTCCAAAAACCTTTAAGCCGCACGTACAATTCATCTTTACAATCGGTACCCTTCAACTGGTAAATTACATTATGAATCTCAACCGGCTGCGGGACATCCACTGCCATAGCTTCCTCAGCACCAATCGCTCTTTAAACTATTTTCCGCGCCTCCCAGTAGGAGAACTGCTGTACAGTTTCTTGATGTGGATGTTCCCTGATATAATAAAAAATGATACATGCCATTGGTCAGTTCCGGTGTTATGAAACTGATGGAGACTATTTGTTAAAAAAATAAGTTTTTATTTAACTAGGCACATAGCATACATAATAGGTTAGGATAATTAAAGTGGCAGGTTAGGATAATTAAAGTGGCAGGTTAGGATAATTAAAGTGGCAGGTTAGGATCATTAAAGTGGCAGGTTAGGACAATTAACGTGGCAGGTTAGGACAATTAACGTGGCAGGTTAGGACAATTAACGTGGCAGGTTAGGTGAATTAACATGGAAGGTTAGGAGACTGAGCTTAAGGTTTGGAAAAGGGTGATGGTTAGGGATATGTTTACCATGCAGGTTTGGATAACTAACGTGGCAGGTTAGGATAATTAAAGTGGCAGGTTAGGAGACTGAGGTTAAGGTTAGGAAAATGGTGAGGGTTAGGGACTTGTTTACCATGCAGGTTTGGATAACTAACATGGCAGGTTATGATAATTAACGTGATGGTTAGGAGACTGAGATTAAGGTTAGGAAAAGGGTTTGGGTTAGGCTTAGCTACAATGCTACAGTTGTCAACAACTGTTGTCCCCAACGCAAAAGAAACGGCCACGGACCAATGGGGAGCATCAATTGGTGTAAACTTGATATCATGAAACACCCGATATCAAAGAACGACCCCTAACTGTGGTATACAATTACACCCTTTTCGGATCAAGGGGCCAGGCTTCCAGTCTATAAGCATGCTTTCCACTGTGCTCAGAGGGCATTTTCAGTACTGCAGTTCAGCTGAAGCACGGCCCAATTCCCATTGACGGCCCCATAGCGAAGTCACATATTTCTTTTTAAAACAAGACAATTCACTCATCAAGTTTGTAAACAAAACATCCATTGAATTATTGAAGTAATTGCCTTCGAGTCTGATTTTTTTCACATCACACACAGCCAAATTTATTAACCATTTTAGATTCATGCTGTGAGGTGGGTGAGCTTATGCCACATGCAGATGCTGAAGGGAAAACACACCTCTTGACCTGCGTGTGGATAATGTACAGTTGAAGTCGGAAGTTTATATACACCTTAGCCAAATACATTTAAACTCAGTTTTCACAATTCCTGACATTTAATCCTAGTAAAAATTCCCTGTCTTAGGTCAGTTAGGATCACCACTTTATTTAAGAATGTGAAATGTCAGAATAATAGTAGAGAGAATGATTTATTTCAGCTTTTATTTCTTTCATCACAATCCCAGTGGGTCAGAAGTTTACATACACTCAATTAGTATTTGGTAACTTTGCCTTTAAATTGTTTAACTTGGGTCAAACATTTCGGGTAGCCTTCCACAAGCTTCCCACAATAAGTTGGGTGAATTTTGGCCCATTCCTCCTGACAGAGCTGGTGTAACTGAGTCAGGTTCGTTGGCCTCTTTGCTCGCACACGCTTTTTCAGTTCTGCCCACACATTTTCTATAGGATTGAGGTCAGGGCTTTGTGATGGCCACTCTAATACCTTGACTTTGTTGTCCTTAAGCCATTTTGCCACAACTTTGGAAGTATGCTTGGGGTTATTGTCTATTTGGAAGACCCATTTGCGACCAAGCTTAAAGTTCCTGACTGATATCTTGAGATGTTGCTTCAATATATCCACATAGAGGGCATCATGAGGGAGGACAATTATTTTGTGAAGTGCACCAGTCCCTCCTGCAGCAAAGCACCCCCACAACATGATGCTGCCACCCCCGTGCTTCACGGTTGGGATGGTGTTCTTTGGCTTGCAAGCCTCCCCCTTTTTCCTCCAAACATAACGATGGTCATTATGGCCAAACAATTCTATTTTTGTTTCATCAGACCAGAGGACATTTCTCCAAAAAGTCCGATCTTTGTCCCCATGTGCAGTTGAAAACCGTAGTCTGGCATTTTTAATGGCGGTTTTGGAGCAGTCGCTTCTTCCTTGCGGAGTGGCCTTTCAGGTTATGTTGATATAGGACTCGTTTTACTGTGGATATAGATACTTTTGCACCTGTTTCCTCCAGCATCTTCACAATGTCCTTTGCTGTTGTTCTGGGATTGATTTGCACTTTCCGCACCAAAGTATGTTCATCTCTAGGAGACAGAACACGTCTCCTTCCTGAGCAGTGTGATGGCTGCGTGGTCCCATGGTGTTTATACTTACGTACAATTTTTTTGTACAGATGAACGTTTTACCTTCAGGTGTTTGGAAATTGCTCCCAAGGATTAACCAGACTTGTGAAGGTCTACAAAAAAAACAAATCTGACTTCTTGGCTTATTTCTTTTGATTTTCCCATGATGTCAAGTGAAGAGGCACTGAGTTTGAAGGTAGGCCTTTAAATGCATCCACAGGTATATCTCCAATTGACTCGAATGATGTCAATTAGCCTATCAGAAGCTTCTAAAGCCATGACATCAGTTTCCGAGCTGTTTAAAGGCACAGTCAACTTAGTGTATGTAAACTTCTGACCCACTGGAATTGTGATATGGTGAATTATAAGTGAAATAATCTGTCTGTAAACAATTGTTGGAAAGATTACTTGTGTTATGCACAAAGTAGATGTCCTAACCGACTTGCCAAATCTATAGTCTGTTAACAAGAAATTTGTGGTGGTTGAAAAACGAGTTTATAGACTCCAACCTAAGTGTATTTAAGAGAGTTATAGGGGCAAGAGGCCACAGTTCTGAAGAAGATATGGTGGTGGATGCACTGCAACCAGTTGCAAATGTTGTACATCAATCAAGTGATCTGGATACGCTTACTGTGAAGAAGGTGGATAATTTAGTATTTATAACCACAGTTATTAATTGCACAAGAGGTACAAGAAGCTGGATCATTATATCTGCAGCTGAGAAGTTTTTGGGCCTCCAAGACTACAAGGACTACTGTCACCAGATAATGTTCCGCTCTTACAGGATCCTTCTCAGCCTGTGTAGGCACCTGATTAGAACAGAAAAGCAGGCTGATTTAGTTTAATTTACATTTCGTTATTGATAGTTTGTATGATTAAAAAAATAACAATACTGTTTACACTGAACAAACAAACGCAACATGTAAAGTGTTGGTCCCATGTTTCATGAAGTGAAATAAAAGATCCCAGAAATGTTCAAGACACACACTTATTTCTGTCAAATTTTGTGCACACATTTGTTTACATCCCTGTTAGTGAGCATTTCTCCTTTGCCAAGATAATCCATCTACCTGACAGGTGTGGCATATCAAGAAGCTGATTAAATAGCATGATTATCATTACACAAGTGCACCTTGTGCTGGAGACAAGAGTAGCTGAGTAGGTGCTTGGCAGCAGCTTATGATGATCTCTAATAAATTCAAAAATGCCACTCAAATGTGCTTTTTTTCACAACACAATGCCACATATGTCTGAAGTTTTGAGGGAACATGCAATTGGCAAGCTGACTGCAGGAATTTCCACCAGAGCTGTTGCCAGATCATTTAATGTGAATTTCTCTACCTTATGCTGCCTCCAACGTTGCTTTTGAGAATTTGGCAGTATGCACAACCAGTTTCACATCTGCAGACTGACGTGTATGGCGTTGTGGGTGTGCGGTTTGCTGATGTCAATGTTGTGAACAGAGTGCCTCATGGTCGTATCAGGGTTATTATATGGGCTGGCTTAAGCTACAGACAACCAACACAATTGCATTTAATGATGGCAATTTGAATGCACAGAGAAACCATGATAAGATCCTGAGGCCCATTGTCCTGCCATTCATCCGCCGCCATCACCTCATGTTTCAGCATGACAACGCACAGCCCCATGTCGCAAGGATCTGTACACAATTTAAAATGCTGAAAATGACCCAATTCTTCCATGGCCTGCATACTCAGACATGTCACCCTTTGAGCATGTTTGGGATCGACGTGTACGACAGCTTGTTCCAGTTCCCGCGAATATACAGGAATTTCGCACAGCCATTGAAGAGGAGTGGGACAACATTCCACAGGCTACAATCGACAGCCTGATGAACTCTATTCAAAGAAGATTTGTCCGGGGGAGGCAGCAGCAGCTACCCACTTCTCCAGTGCTTAATTTGTAAATTGGGAGGTGCCGGAACCAAAAGTGATCCCAAGAGGGGGGGTCTGAGGTACCAGAGCACATATTAAATGAAATACCTTTATAATAAAGCATTGCATGCATGATCATGGCTTTAGCATACTGGCATAGAGCCGTGGTGTGGCTCCGCTTGCAGAAGTTGCACACATGGAGTACATTTATTGTAGCCTAGAGTCTGGGAAAAATGTGGCCTTTTGTAAATGGATTTCATGCAATTCTACATTTTAGATGACTGGAGACTTTCACAGAATCTTAAAAAGTAAATTATTATTTTATTTTTTATTTAACGAGGCAAGTCAGTTAAGAACATATTCTTATTTACATTGACGGCCTACCCCTGCCAAACCCAGATGACGCTGGGCGAATAGCCCTTATGCACATTCCATGATCGAACGTTCTAAACACACTTCCTATCGGTGTGGCAATTTCCGGTCAGTCTAGTTATCGACGATATAACGTTACTACCACTATGTCGCAGTTTTTTACTCTATGTCGCAGTTTTTTACTCTTCAGGACTTGCCTCAAATTAATATTAATGATGTACATCGAATTGTTAAATCAGCCTCCGAGACTCCAGCTAGCAAGAATGAAAAGGGGTTGAATATGTACATAGGAAGCTACATAGACAACTATGAAGGTGAGTACCAAGTCAGTGACAGATATAACGTTAGCTAGTGTTGATGATCAGTTACTTGAGAAGGATACCAAGTCAAGACGCTGGACCGGGTGGATTCAGTTTATAGTAAGGCAGTTTATTATGAGACAAAGATATTTGGCAAAGCGTGCACGGACTCCTTCGTTTAGCTCATAGGGAACTAGCGGAAGAGAGCCCCGAAAACATAGTGTGCGTTTTATTTATACAATGAAATAACAGTGTGTGGACGTAGGTTGAGTCTAGTGGGTCCGCTCTCCTGACTGGTCGATGAGTGGAGGAACGGTCCATTCTCCGGGAGTGTCGATTTCCCATTGGCCCTTGGCAGGGTCCTTTATCCTCGGAGTCCAACACCCCCAAGTGTGTGTGTGTGTGTGTGTGTGTGTGTGTGTGTGTGTGTGTGTTAAGTCGTGTCTGGGTAGTTGCGATAGGTATGGGGTGTTGTTTTTTACACCAGTGGTCAGTTCGTGTGGCTAGGGCTCTTCCTGTTTTGTCATGTTATGTGAGTGCTTAAGTCAGCCAATTGTCTCTGAGTGTGCTCGTGATTGGTATCAGTTGGTTGCCCAATATGTCTCTGGAGCCCTGCTGTGCGCCGCTGCAAAGCATGTCGTGCAAATGCCCTCCTTATACATCACTAGGTAAAACGTTAGATTATCTTTATTACACTAGCTACAATCATTAGCTAGCTAATTTAACTATTAACTGTAGCTAGCTAGTTACTTCGTAAAATGATGTAACATTGACAGAATCTACCTGAGAATGTGTGTATTTTCGTTAGCTTGGTTAAGTTATGCTTGCTAGCTATATTTGCTAGCTAAAAATAATTGTTATTCATATCTTCTACACAGTATCTAACAAAGATACATTGACAGGGCAGATCACCGTGAGGGCTGCCTGTCACAGGTCCATGAGTGAAAAGCCACACAGCATGAGAGTAGGGAAAGGTTATAGATAGCTACTAGGGACCTTGTTATACATCTCCTGTGAGAAACTGTCATCATGGTCAAAATGTGTTGGAGACAGTGTCAACGTTTAATCTTATCAGTAGATAGATTTTAATGATGGGTCCCAATCCCAATTTAGAATTGCCCACTTAATAACAGGTTATTTGGTAAAGATCTGTAGATGCACTGTTTGGTAATTGTGTTACTGAGACACAATCTATTCCTGTATGGTTAAATGAGCCCCTAGTTAAGAAGACTAGACACTACTATGTTTATTGTTATTTATGGGCCGCATCATTCTTGTTTCTCACTTCAGTCTTTCATCACACTTATCTTCACAGATGGTGTTAAAGCACTCTGTACCAGTGATAGTGGTCCAAAGCCACTGCTCCTGTGTTGCAGGAAGTGCTCTGTGTATGCAGACCATGGAGATGAAGAGGGGTCTAGCCATGGAGCCAGTGGCTGTACAGGAGTACTGCACACTGAAGAATGTTAACTTTTCTTTCCGTGTGGCTTTGTAGTGCACCCTGATGCTCCGTGGTTAGGATCCTCTCCAGATGGAATCATATTTGATCCCAGTGTGAGACCACACTTTGGAATATTAGAGGTCAAGTGCCCAAATGTATCAAGTTATGTTGACTGCCCTTACCTGAAGATACAGAATGGAGAGCTGAAGTTGAAGAGATCTCATGCTTACTACTGGCAGGTGCAAGGTGAAATCCTTCTCACAGGTTGTAGCTGGTGTGACTTTGTCATCTGTGCACAGGAGGACATCCTAGTTGAAAGGATATACACTGCTCAAAAAAATAAAGGAAACCAAGTAGCAGAGGGGTCCAAGTCCAATTGGCAAAATGGGTATAGTGGTCCAAGAAACTGGCCGATGGATCAGCTAACAGTCCAATATGCTCTAGATAGCTAGCAGGCCGCGGTTAGCAGAATGGGCATTCAGGGGACGTCGCGCCTAAGGGGCCTGTTGGAATCCTCGGGCAGATTATGTCTGTATTCCAGTCGTGAAGGATCAGGGGGTTCCGTGCCCCGTACCAGCAGTAGAAGGGGTCCGGATATTGTAGCCGAGGAGTGAGCTTCAGGAGTAGCCCAGGAGCCCTAGCCGGGAGATGGGCTTAGCATGGGCTAGCCCCAAACTTGGTGGGTGTCAAATTAGCTAGCCTGTGATGGCTGAGCTATGTACTCATGTAACCGATGTGAAATGGCTAGTTAGTTAGCGGTGGTGCGCGCTAATAGCATTTCAATCAGTGACGTCACTCGCTCTGAGACTTGAAGTAGGGTTTCCCCTTGCGTTGCAAGGGCCGCGGCTTTTGTGGCGCGATGGGTAACGATGCTTCGGTGGGTGTCAGTTGTTGATGTGTGCAAGGGTCCCTGGTTCGAGCCCAGGTTGGGGCGAAGAGAGGGACGGAACCTACACTGTTACATTGATGCTGTTGACCCGGATCATTGGTTGCTGCGGAAAAGGAGGAGGTCAAAGGGGGGGTGAGTGTAACTGATGTGAAATGGCTAGTTAGTTAGCGGTGGTGCGCGCTAATAGCATTTCAATCAGTGACGTCACTCGCTCTGAGACTTGAAGTAGGGTTTCCCCTTGCGTTGCAAGGGCCGCGGCTTTTATGGCGCGATGGGTAACGATGCTTCGGTGGGTGTCAGTTGTTGATGTGTGCAAGGGTCCCTGGTTCGAGCCCGGGTTGGGGCGAAGAGAGGGACGGAACCTACACTGTTACACTCAGAATATTGCAAAATGTGCTTTCGCCGAAAAGCTATTTTAAAATCTGACATAGCTTTTGCATAAAGGAGTTCTGTATCTATAATTCTTAAAATAATTGTTATGTATTTTGTCAACGTTTATCATGAGTAATTTAGTAAATTCACCGGAGGTTTTTGGTGGGTATGCTAGTTCTGAACGTCACATGCAAAAAGATGGTTTTTGATATAAATATGAACTTAATTGAACAAAACATGCATGTATTGTATAACATAATGTCCTAGGAGTGTCATCTGATGAAGATCATCAAAGGTTAGTGCTGCATTTAGCTGTGGTTTTGGTTTTTGTGACATAAATGCTTGCTTTGAAAATGGCTGTGTGATTATTTTTTGGCAGGGTACTCTCCTGACATAATCTAATGTTTTGCTTTCGCTGTAAAGCCTTTTTGAAATCGGACAATGTGGTTAGATTAATGAGAGTCTTGTCTTTAAAATGGTGTAAAATAGTCATATGTTTGAGAAATTGAAGTTATAGCATTTTTTAGGTATTTGTATTTCGCGCCACGCGATTCCACTGGCTGTTGACTAGGGTGGGACGCAAACGTCCCACCTAGCCCATAGAAGTTAACCAACCATGTTGTTCCACCTCCCACATATGCGATGACATCACCTGGTTTAAACGTCTCTAGAGACTCTCTCTCTCATCATTACTGAATGCCTAGGTTTACCTCCAATGTACTCTCTTCCTACCATACCTTTGTCTGTACATTATGCCTTGAATCTATGCAATCGTGCCCAGAAACCTGCTCCCTTTACTCTCTGTTCCGAACGCGCTAGACGGCCAGTTCTTATAGCCTTTAGCCGTACCCTTATCCTACTTCTCCTCTGTTCCTCTGGTGATGTAGAGGTTAATCCAGGACCTGCAGTGCCTAGCTCCTCATTTGTTGACTTCTGTAACTGTAAAAGCCATGGTTTCATGCATGTTAACATTAGAAGCCTACTCCCTAAGTTTGCTTTATTCACTGCTTTAGCACATTCTGCCAACCCGGATGTCTTAGCCGTGTCTAAATCCTGGCTTAGGAAAACCACCAAAGACCCTGACATTTCCATCCCTAACTATAACATTTTCCGCCAAGATAGAACTGCCAAAGGGGGCGGTGTTGCAATCTACTGCAGAGATAGCCTGCAGAGTTCTGTCCTACTATCCAGGTCTGTACCAAAACAATTCAAGCTTCTACTTCTAAAAATGTACCTTACCAGAAACAAGTCTCTCACCACTGCCGCTTGCTATAGACCACCCTCTGCCCCCAGCTGTGCCCTGGACACCATATGTGAATTGATTGCCCCCGATCTATCTTCTGAGCTCGTGCTGCCAGGTGACCTAAACTGGGACATGCTTAATACCCCGGCCATCCTACAATCTAAGCTTGATGCCCTCAATCTCACACAAATTATTAATGAACCTACCAGGTACAACCCCAAATCCGTAAACATGGGCACCCTCATAGATATCATCCTAACTAACTCGCCCTCCAAATACACCTCTGCTGTTTTCAACCAAGATCTCAGCGATCACTGCCTCATTGCCCACATCCTTAATGGGTCTGCAGTCAAACGACCACCCCTCATCACTGTCAAACGCTCCCTAAAACACTTCAGTGAACAGGCCGTTCTAATCGACCTGGCCGGGGTATCCTGGAATGACATTGACCTCATCCCGTCAGTAGAGGATGCCTGGTTACTCTTTAAAAGTGCCTTCCTCACCATCTTAAATAAGCATGCTCCATTCAAAAAATGTAGAACCAGGAATAGATATAGCCCTTGGTTCACTCCAGACCTGTCTGCCCTTGACCAGCACAAAAACATCCTGTGGCGTTCTGCATTAGCATTGAATGGCTCCGTGATATGCAACTTTTCAGGGAAGTTAGGAACCAATATACACAGGCAGTTAGGAAAGCTAAGGCTGGCTTTTTCAAACAGAAATGTGCATCCTGTAGTACAAACTCAACAAAGTTCTGGGACACTGTAAAGTCCATGGAGAATAAGAGCACCTCCTCCCAGCTGCCCACTGACCTGAGGCTAGGAAACACTGTCGCTACTGATAAATCCACAATAATTGAGAATTTCAATAAGCATTTGTCTACAGCTGGCCATGCTTTCCACCTGGCTACCCCTACCCCGGTCAACAGCCCTGTGCTCCCCACAGCAACTCGTAAAACCTCCCCCACTTTTCCTTCACCCAAATCCAGATAGCTGATGTTCTGAAAGTGCTGCAAAATCTGGACCCCTACAAATCAGCCGGGCTAGACAATCTGGACCCTCTCTTTATAAATTATCTGCCGAAATTGTTGCAACCCCTATTACTAGCCTGTTCAACCTCTTTCGTATCGTCTGAGATTCCCATAGATTGGAAAGCTGTCGCGGTCATCCCCCTCTTCAAAGGGGTAGACACTAGACCCAAACTGCTACAGACCTATATCTATTATACCCTGCCTTTCTAAGGTATTTGAAAGCCAAGTTAACAAACAGATTACCGACCATTTCGAATCTCACCGTACCTTCTCCGCTATGCAATCTGGTTTCAGAGCTGGTCACGGGTGCACCTCAGCCATGCTCCAGGTCCTAAACGATATCATAACCGCCATCGATAAGAGACATTACTGTGCAGCTGTATTCACCGACCTGGCTAAGGCATCGACTCTGTCAATCACAACATTCTTATTGGCAGACTCGACAGCCTTGGTTTCTCAAATGATTTCCTCGCTTGGTTCACCAACTACTTCTCCGATAGAGTTCAGTATGTCAAATCAGAGGGCCTGTTGTCCGGACCTCTGGCAGTCTCTATGGGGATGCCACAGGGTTCAATTCTCGGGCTGATTCTCTTCTCTGTATACATCAATGATGTCGCTCTCACTACTGGTGATTCTTTGATCCACCTCTATGCAGACGACACCTTTCTGTATACCTCTGGCCCTTCTTTGGACATTGTGTTAACTAACCTCCAGATGAGCTACAATGCCATACAACTCTTCTTCCGTGGTCTCCAACTGCTCTTAAATGCAAGTAAAACTAAATGCATGCTCTTCAACCGATCTCTGCCCGCACCTGCCAGCCGTCCAGCATCACTACTGTCATGACGTTGCCCTCTTTGGGTACAGCGAGCACCATCCCCCTCTCCATACCCCTTTCACCAGGCTCTGTAAGAGAGGTTGTAAATTCCTGGAGGTGATCCTCTCCTCATGGCCAAAGTATAGAGAGAGAGTGAGTTTCATAGAGAGAACAAAGGAATTTCTTCCACCTCACAGAACTGGAGAACTGAACGACATTTATGTTCTGGAGAAGGTATAAAAAGATCGGTGAAGAATCCAGCTACGAACTGGTCCGTTTGGTACAATTTTGTGAAACTCATGAGAGACAATACCGCCACATTACCATAACCATGTTTATAGAAGAGTCTCAGGTATGAGACTTACATCTAATGGTTGTATAAAATGAATGAATAAGGATGAAGCTATTTGTGAGATGATGGGATGCTATGTAATGATGTTCATGTCAGAGAATTCTATTCCTGTTTAAAGTTTCACTAAATCATTGGCATGCCCCCAGGGGCACAGACAGGACCTGGCGTCATGAGACAGCCTTTTTCTATGTCCCAAATAAAACCCCCACCTAGGTTTTCTATCACCAGACCAGCTTACCTCGATAACGACAGGGCCAATGTGTGAGACCAGACCAAGCTTACCTCAATTACGAGATGGCTAAAGGTTGCAGACCATGCATTTCTCTTGCTGAACTTTTAACCATACCACGTGGTTAAACTCTTAGACTATCGATACCGACAGAATAAGAACAAGTCTTTGATTTTAATTACTAGTCTGCAGCTAGGAATTCGGTATCATTGAACGCGAAGACCGACAACCGCCAAAACATCTATTCTATAACGACATGAATGTCACTCTGAACTAACCATTCTAACCACGACAGAGAGAGAGAGAGTGAGAGGGCGGACAGACTGTCCAACAGGAACAAACTTTTCAACAGAGATCCTGACGACACACTGAGCGTAAATATATATATATTGATTGCAATTGTTCCCGAATGAGTGAGCGTTCATGTGTAAAGGATTAGCATTTCAATTGTTATAATATTCAACTCTGCAGTGCCTTCTCAGCTGACCCCCACTCCCCTTTTGTCTAACATGCCGCCATGCCGGTTTAGCCCACTAGGGCACATTCTCCTATCATTTCCTTGTAACCATATCTACTGTTTGTTATGCATTTCTGTGAATTACCTAGTTAGTAAATAAATGATTTTAAGACAATTGATGTATGGATGACTCATAGTGAAGACTGGGTTCGTGCAGATAACCAACAATTTACGTCGTTTGGAATGAGACTAACGTGAGGTAAATAATAATTCATTAATTCGAAGACTAATTGATCAGATATTAAAATATCTGAAAGTTATATTAGGAAAATTATAACTTTGAAATCTGAATATTTTCCTTGGAGCCCCGACTTCCTAGTTAATTACAGTTACATGATTAATCAGGTTAATTGCATAATAATAATAATTACAGAGAGTTATTTGATAAATATGTCTTCAGTTTTAATGACGCCAAAGACACGACACTACTCTGGACGGTTCTGACTTAGAATATGTGGACAACTACAAATACCTAGGTGTCTGGTTAGACTGTAAACTCTCCTTCCAGACTCAAACATCTCCAATCTAAAAATAAATCTAGAATCAGCTTCCTATTTCGCAACAAAGCATCCTTCACTCATGCTGCCAAACATACCCTCGTAAAACTGACCATCCTACCGATCCTCGACTTCGGCGATGTCATTTACAAAATAGCCTCCAACACTCTACTCAACAAATTGGATGCAGTCTATCACAGTGCCATCCGTTTTGTCACCAAAGCCCCATATACTACCCACCACTGCGACCGGTATGCTCTCGTTGGCTGGCCCTCGCTTCATACTTGTCGCCAAACCCACTGGCTCCAGGTCATCTACAAGTCTCTGCTAGGTAAAGCCCCGCGATATCTCAGCTCACTGGTCACCATAGCAGCACCCACCCGTAGCACGCGCTCCAGCAGGCATATCTCACTGGTCACCCCCAAAGCCAATTCTTCCTTTGGCCGCCTTTCCTTCCAGTTCTCTGCTGCCAATGACAGGAACGAACTGCAAAAAAATCACTAAAGCTGGAGACTCTTACCTCCCTCACTAGCTTTAAGCACCAGCTGTCAGAGCAGCTCACAGATCACTGCACCTGTACATAGCTCATCTGTAAATAGTCCATCCAATCTACCTCATCCCCATACTGTATTTATTTATCTTGCTCCTTTCCACCCAGTATCTCTACTTGCACATTCATCTTCTGCACATCCTACCATTCCAGTGTTTAATTGCTATATTGTAATTACTTCGCCACCATGGCCTATTTATTGCCTTACCTCTCTTATCCTACCTCATTTGCACATGCTGTAGATAGATTTTTGTACTGTATTATTGATTGTATGTTTGTTTATTCCATGTGTAACTCTGTGTTGTTGTATGTGTCGAACTGCTTTGCTTTATCTTGGCTAGGTCGCAGTTGCAAATGAGAACTTGTTTTAAACTAGCCTACCTGGTTAAATAAAGGTGAAAAAAAGACAAACCCAAAGTCTCTAGCTATGTGGCTTTTAAAAAAGTGATCACGTTCTTCACTTGGTTTGACACAAAAATAACAAATCAACCCTTTACCAAACGTGATAATACCTTAACAGATTTGTTACCTAGCATGGTATGACATGTTCTTTTGATATTAGGAGGTTTAAACCTGCTATTACATACCTGTTGTAATAAATAGAAACGGACACAAGGGTTATCTTCTTAACATCACAGTTCTGGAGATTTCTTTATTCTGAAGAATGGTGCCGGAAGAAATGGCAACCAATTGTGCTACTATGTGTTTTTTTCGCTTTATTTGTAACTTATTTTGTACATAATGTTTCTACAACCTTATCTTACGGCAAAAAATAGCTTCTGGATATCAGGACAGCGATCACTCACCTCGGATTAGACAAAGATTTTTTCCACAACAAAGACGACACACAAGACATTCTCCAAACACCCCACAGGACCGACATCCCCGTTATTTGCAAGAGGAAGCGACGCAGGTACAGAGGACAAAGAGCCGGATGCCTGGTCAGGAGCCGGCGAAGGCGACTGGGAAAGCTACCTTTACCGTCAATACTACTCGCCAACGTGCAATCATTTGACAATAAATTAGACGATGTACGATCACGAACATCCTACCAACGGGACATCAAAAACTGTAATATCCTATGTTTCACGGAATAGTGGCTGAATGACGACATGGATATTCAGCTAGCGGGATATACACTGCACCGGCAAGATAGAACAGCACACTCTGGTAAGACGAGGGGGGCGGTCTGTGCATATTTGTAAACAGCTGGTGCACAAAATCTAAGGAAATCTCTATAATTTTGCTCGCCTGAAGTAGAGTATATTATGATAAATTGCAGGCCACACTACTTGCCTAGAGAGTTTTCAGCTATACTTTTCGTGGCTGTTCATTTACCACCACAGTGTAACGATCGTCGTGCAGGAAGGAAGAAGTGGACCAAGGCGCAGCTGGGAGCGAACACATGTTATTTATTACAGATTGAAATAACACGGTCAAAACAGAGAATACACGTATCGCTACTGCTCCAACAAAAGAGACAACAACCCACAAACATCGTGGGGGGAAAAGGAACTTAAATATGATTCCCCAATCAGAGGCAACTAGCGACAGCTGTCTCTGATTGGGAATCTACAGAACCCAACATAGAAATACGCCCCAAAGCAAGGCTATACCAAAACATAGAAAATAAACTATAGAAATGCCACACCCTGACCAAAATAGAAGAGTTCACCTGGTCAGGGCGTGACAGTACCCCCCCTCCAACGGTGCGTACTCCCGGCGCACCAACCTAAAGTCTATTAGGGGGGGGACCCGGGTGGGCGCCTCACCCTCGGTGGAGGCTCTGGCCCCGGGCGTGTTCTCTCCCCCGCCTTCACCTTAACCCTACCCCTCTGGCCCGGACTGGACCACGGTGGAGCGGCATGCTCAGGCTCCGGAGCAGAGCCGCCGACCGGAACAGGACTGGTCACCGGTGGACCGGACACAGGCCGTGCCGGACTGTGGACACGCGCCGTGGGCCTGGTGCGGGGAACAGGGACGGGCCGGACAGGACCGGGGACACGCACCACCAACCTGGTGCGGGGAGCAGGGACGGGCCGGACTGGCCTGGGGACACGCACCACCAACCTGGTGCGGGGAGCCGGGACGGGCCGGACAGGACTGTGGACACGCACTACTAACCTGGTGCGGGGAGCAGGGACGGGCCGGACAGGACTGGGGACACGCACCACTAACCTGGTGCGGGGAGCAGGGACGGGCCGGACTGGACTGGGGACGCGCACCACTAACCTGGTGCGGGGAGCAGGGATGGGCCGGACAGGACTGGGGACGCGCACCACTATCTTGGTGCGGGGAGCAGGAATGGGCCGGACAGGACTGGGGACACGCACCACTAACCTGGTGCGGGGAGCAGGGACGGGCCGGACTGGACTGGGGACGCGCACCACTAACCTGGTGCGGGGAGCAGGGATGGGCCGGACAGGACTGGGGACACGCACCACTAGCTTGGTGCGGGGAGCAGGAATGGGCCGGACAGGACTGGGGACACGCACCACTAACCTGGTGCGGGGAGCAGGGACGGGCCGGACTGGACTGTGGACACGCACCACTAACCTGGTGCGGGGAGCAGGGACGGGCCGGACTGGACTGGGGACGCGCACCACTAACCTGGTGCGGGGAGCAGGAATGGGCCGGACTGGACTGGGGACGCGCACCACTAACCTGGTGCGGGGAGCAGGGACGGGCCGGACTGGACTGTGGACACGCACCACTAACCTGGTGCGGGGAGCAGGGACGGGCCGGACTGGACTGGGGACGCGCACCACTAACCTGGTGCGGGGAGCAGGGATGGGCCGGACAGGACTGGGGACACGCACCACTAACCTGGTGCGGGGAGCAGGGACGGGCCGGACTGGACTGTGACCGCACACCGGCGACACAGTGCGCATAAGCGGCGCCGGATATCCTGGACCGAGGAGGCGCACTGGAGGTCTGGAGTGCACAGCTGACATCACCCGTTCTGGCTCAACACCCACCTTAGCCTGGCAAGTGTGGAGCGCTGGCACAGAACGCACTGGGCTGTGCAGCCGTACCGGAGACACAGTGCGCGTCCTCGGCGCAGGATACATCGGACCGAGAAGGGGCACCGGAGGCCAGGAGCGCTGAGCCGGCACAACACGTCCTCGCTGAACACTCCCCCTAGCCCGGCAAATGGGGCGCTGGCACAGAGCGCACTGGGCTTTGCAGGCGCACTGGCGATACCGTGCGCACCTCTGCCACCCAAGGCTCTTCCTCCACGCTGTCCCTACGCAGGTCCTCCAGGACCTGCCACATCTCTGCCTCCTCCTTCGCCGTTATCCCCCACGAGAGCAGTGGTCTGGGCTCTTCCTCTGCCCTTCCGGACCACCCCATTAGCCCCCCCAAAAAAATTCTTGGGGGTGTCTTCCGGGCCTCCTCGACCGCCGCCTGCGACTCCTTCCACCGGCTGGCATCACCTCCTCGACCTGGGAATCCTTCCGCCAGGGTCCTTTCCCCGACATGATCTCCTCCCAGGTCCAGAACTCCTTTCCCTCGCGAGCCCATCTCTCGCGCTCCTTTTCCTCCCGCTGCTTGGTCCTGGTTTGGTGGGTTGTTCTGTAACGATCGTCGTGCAGGAAGGAAGAAGTGGACCAAGGCGCAGCTGGGAGCGAACACGTTATTTATTACAGATTGAAATAACACGGTCAAAACAGAGAATACATGTATCGCTACTGCTCCAACAAAAGAGACAACAACCCACAAACATCGTGGGGGGAAAAGGAACTTAAATATGATTCCCCAATCAGAGGCAACTAGCGACAGCTGTCTCTGATTGGGAATCTACAGAACCCAACATAGAAATACGCCCCAAAGCAAGGCTATACCAAAACATAGAAAATAAACTATAGAAATGCCACACCCTGACCAAAATAGAAGAGTTCACCTGGTCAGGGCGTGACACACAGACAGATGCTGGCACTAAGACCACACTCAGTCAGCTGTATAAGGAAATAAGCAAACAGGACACCACTCACCCAGAGGCGGCGCTCCTAGTGGCCGGAGACTTTAATGCAGGGAAACTTAAATCAGTTCTACCAAATTTCTATCAACATGTTAAATGTGCAACCAGAGGGAAAAAAATTTGAGATCACCTGTACTCCACACACAGAGACACGTAGAAAGCTCGCCCTCCATTTGGTAAATCCGACCATAACTCTATCCTCCCGATTCCTGCTTACAAGCAAAAATTAAAGCAGGAAGCAGCAGTGACTCGGTCTATAAAAAAAGTGGTCAGATGAAGCAGATGCTAAACTACAGGACTGTTTTGCTATCACAGACTGGAACATGTTCCGGGATTCTTCCGATGGCATTGAGGTGTACACCACATCAGTCACTGGCTTTATCAATAAGTGCATTGAGGATGTCGTCCCCACAGTGACTGTACGTACATACCCCAACCAGAAGCCATGGATTACAGGCAACATTCGCACTGAGCTAAAGGGTAGAGCTGCCGCTTTCAAGGTGCGAGACTCTAAACCGGAAGCTTACAAGAAATCCTACTATGCCCTGCGATGAACCATCAAACAGGCAAAGAGTCAATACAGGGCTAAGATTGAATCATGCTACACCGGCTCCGACGCTCGTCTTATGTGGCAGGGCTTGCAAACTATTACAGACTACAAAGGGAAGCACAGCTGTCAGCTGCCCAGTGACACGAGCCTACCAGACGAGCTAAATCCCTTCTATGCTCGCTTCGAGGCAAGCAACACTGAGGCATGCATGAGAGCATCAGCTGTTCTGGACGACTGTGTGATCACGCTCTCCGTAGCCGACGTGAGTAAGACCTTTAAACAGGTCAACATACACAAGGCTGCGGGGTCATACGGATTATCAGGACGTGTGCTCCGGGCATGTGCTGACCAACTGGCAGGTGTCTTCGCTGACATTTTCAACATGTCCCTGATTGAGTCTAATACAAACATGTTTCAAGCAGACCACCATAGTACCTGTGCCCAAGAACACTAAGGCAACCTGCCTAAATGACTAGACCCGTAGCACTCACGTCCGTAGCCATGAAGTGCTTTTGAAGGTTGGTAATGGCTCACAACACCATTATCCCAGAAACCCTAGACCCACTCCAATTTGCATACCGCCCAAACAGATCCACAGATGATGCAATCTCTATTGCACTCCACACTGCCCTTTCCCACCTGGACAAAAATAACACTTATGTGAGAATGCTATTCATTGACTACAGCTCAGCGTTCAACACCATAGTACCCTCAAAGCTCATCACTAAGCTAAAGATCCTGGGACTAAACACTTCCCTCTGCAACTGGATCCTGGACTTCCTGACGGGCCGCCCCCAGGTGGTGAGGGTAGGTAGCAACAC
This sequence comes from Salmo salar, assembly GCF_965601325.2. Classification (NCBI taxonomy): domain Eukaryota; kingdom Metazoa; phylum Chordata; class Actinopteri; order Salmoniformes; family Salmonidae; genus Salmo; species Salmo salar. The sequence goes on along the minus strand of NC_138307.1, from coordinate 29,931,733 downwards.
ATCTGCCACGCTGATCCTCAACACTGGAGCTCCACAGGGGTGCGTGCTCAGTCCCCTCCTGTACTCCCTGTTCACCCACGACTGCATGGCCAGGCACGACCCCAACTCCATCATTAAGTTTGCAGACGACACAACAGTGGTAGGCCTGATCACATACAACGACGAGACAGCATATAGGGAGGTGGTCAGAGACCTGGCCGTATGGTGCCAGAATAACAACCTATCCCTCAACATAGCCAAGACTAAGGAGATGATTGTGGACTACAGGAAAAGGAGGACCGAACACGCCCCCATTCTCATTGACGGGGCTGTAGTGGAGCAGGTTGAGAGCTTCAAGTTCCTCGGTGTCCACATCAACAACAACTAGAATGGTCCAAACACACCAAGACATTCGTGAAGAAACCTATTCCCCCTCAGGAAACTAAAAAGATTTGGCATGGGTCCTGAGATCCTCAAAAGGCTCTACAGCTGCAACATGGAGAGCATCCTGACTGGTTGCATCACTGCCTGGTACGGCAATTGCTCGGCGTTTGACCGCAAGGCACTACAGAGGGTAGTGTGTTCGGCCTAGTACATCACTGGGGCTAAGCTGCCTGCCATCCAGGACCTCTACACCAGGCGGTGTCAGAGGAAGGCCCTAAAAATTGCCAAAGACCCCAGCCACCCCAGCCATAGACTGTTCGCTCTACTACCGCACGGCAAGCGATACCGGAGTGCCAAGTCTAGGACAAAAAGGCTTCTCAACAGTTTTTACCCCCAAGACATAAGACTCCTGAACAGGTAATCAAATGGCAACCCAGACTATTTGCATTGTTTGCCCCCCCCCCCCCCCAACTCCTCTTTTTACACTGCTGCTACTCTCTGTTTATCATATATGCATAGTCACTAACTATATAGTCATGTACATACTACCTCAATTGGGCCGACCAACCAGTGCTCCCGTACATTGGCTAACCGGGCTATCTGCATTGTGTCCCGCCATCCCCTCTTTTACGCTACTGCTACTCTCTGTTCATCATATATGCATAGTCACTTTAACCATATCTACATGTACATACTACCTCAATCATCCTGACTAACCGGTGTCTATGTACCCTCACTACTTTTATAGCCTCGCTACTGTATATAGCCTGTCTTTTTACTGTTGTTTTATTTCTTTACTTACCTATTGTTAACCTAACACCTTTTTTGCACTATTGGTTAGAGCCTGTAAGTAAGCATTTCACTGTAAGGTCTACACCTGTTGTATTCAGTGCACATGACAAATAAACTTTGATTTGGTGCGTGCCTGCCCGGAACTTCCTGTTCCCCCACGACCACAGTGCTGCCACAGATAGAACAATGAGACAGATATTTCACCGGAGGTATAAATGTGAAGCATCCACTTAGCATTTCCACTCACGACCAAATATGGTAGTGAGAGGAAGCCCACTGGCCGGAAGTGGGAGAAGATGGAACGAGATGGATTTTGGCTGACATTCTGCAAATGTTCTAATCGATGAAACATCTGATCTTAATACAGTTTTCTGTTCCCAAAACTAAAATCTGTTATGAACAGAGTGGACTGTTTTGTAGACTTTACTCTTTGCAAAAGTTATAAAAAATTGCTTTGTTTAGAAGGAATGTAAAGGTGAATTGAGGTATAGCACACGAGCGCTTCAGAGGAGGCATTGACTAACAGAAATATGCAAATGTGTGCTAGATCGCGCAAATAGGATCTCGGGAACTGGTGCTTGGCTCTGCCCGCTATGACTCATCTGTTCCCCGTCGGAAACGACTGGTTGTGGTCTATCTTGTTTAGTTATAAAAAAATCTTTGGTGTAATCATCCTTGCATTCAGGGATTCCTGGGATGGCGCTACCCCATTATATGAGAAGGGCGGTGCTTAATTTGAGCCGGATCCTCCGGATTCACATTTGAGCCGGATCCACATGTACTCCATGTGTGTAACTTCTGTAAGGGGCTCAACACCACTGCTCCTGAGTGGCACAGCGGTCTAAGGCACTGCACCTTGGTACAAGAGGCATCACAACAGTCCCTGGTTCGAATCCAGTCTGTATCACATCCGGCTGTGATTGGGAGTCCTGTACGGCGGCGCACAATTGGCCCAGCATTGTCTGGGTTTGGTACGGGTAGGCCGTCATTGTAAATAAGAATTTGTTCTTAACCGACTTGCCTAGTTAAATAAAATAAAACAAGTATAATATGACAGTATGATAATGCATGCAATGCTTTATTATAAAGGTATTTTATTTAATGTGTTCTCGGGCTCACTTTTGGTTCCAGCACCTCCCAATTTACACAGTAAGCATTGGAGAAGTGGGTAGCTGCTGCTGCCTCCTCCAGGACACATCTTCTTTACATAGAGTTCATCAGGCTGTTGATTGTGGCATCTGGAATGTTATCCCACTCTTCAAAGGCTGTGTGAAATTCCTGGATATAGGAGGGAACTGGAACAAGCTGTCGTACACGTCGATCCGGATCATCCCGAACATGCTCAAAGGGTGACATGTCTGGTGAGTATGCAGGCCATGGAACTGGGACATTTTCAATTATGTACAGAGTCTTGCGACATGGGGCTGCGCATTGTCATGCTGAAACATGAGGTGATGGTGGCAGATGAATGGCAGGACAATAGGCCTCAGGATCGTGTCATGGTATCTCTGTGCATTCAAATTGCCATTGATAAAATGCAGTTGTGTTCATTGTCTGTAGGTTATGCCTGCCCATACCATAACCTCACCATGGGGCACTCTGTTCACAACGTTGACATCAGGGATCCCCATTAGCTGCTGCCAAGGTACCTACTCAGCTACTCTTGTCCCCAGCACAAGTTGCACTTGTGTAATGATGATCATGCTATTTAATCAGCTTCTTGATATGCCTCACCTGTCAGAAGGTTGGATTATCTTAGCAAAGGAGAAATGCTCACAAACAGGGATGTAAACAAATTTGTGCACAACATTTGTGAGAAATAAGTTTATCTGTCGGGAACATTTCGGGGATCTTTTATTTCACCTCATGAAAAATGGGACCAACACTTTACATTATTGCGTTTGTTTGTTCAGTGTAAACAGATTTTTTTTTTAATCATACAAACTATCAATAACAACATTTTAAATTAAATCAGCAGGCTTTTCAGTTCTACTCAGGTCCCTACACTGAGAAGGATCCTGTAAGAGCGGAACATTTTCTGGTGACAGTAGTCGCAGGCTTGGAGGCCCAAAAACTTCTCAACTGCAGATATAATGATGTCCAGCTTCTTGAACTTCATGTGCAGTACAATTAGTAACTGTGGCTATGAATACTAAAATATCCACCTTCTTCACAATAAGTGTATGCAGATCACTTGATTGACGTACAACATTTGCAACTGATTGCGGTGCATCCACCACCATATCTTCAGAACTGTGGCCTCTTGCCCCTATAACGCTCTTCACCACCTCCACATAGGGTGAATGTACAGCAAATCTCCCAACAGGGCACTCTGGGAATTCAGGAACATGACCTCCTCCACAGTTGCAACATTTTACATTCACATACTCTTCAATAAAAAATGTCTGTCTGCAAACACTTGACATGTGGCCAAACCTTTTGCATTTCTTCCATTGCATCGGGTTTTACACCAACTCTCTTATGGGTTATCTTATATATCCCAGCTTTACATAGGGTGGTAGATAATCTATTATTGATGTTTGATTTAGAATAACTTTGCTCCTTTTTCACATTCTCCATACGGGTCAAGCGACGTGCATTTGCGTCCTTCTTCTTTGGGATTTGGTTGGCGGATTGCATCTAACTTTCAGCTGGATACACCTCCACCTACTGTACTGGTGTGAGGGATTTCACAGCCTACATACATTCAATTCACTGATACAGTAATTCATACAAAAATGCCTTGCCAACTATTTGCCCTCTAAAAAAGTGAAAAATAATTTGTGCATGAGATTGTGACCTCCTCCTCAGACCAATTGTCAGTACGCCCGGAACATTGTTCTGGGAACCAAAAGGGATATCACTTTCAAAATGTCAGCTTGGAAAGAAGAAGGCTTGTGAGGTACTGGTCGGACACATGCAGGAACCAAACGTTAATGATGAATTTGCAAATAAATTCATAAAAAATCCTACAGTGATTTTCTTTCCTCATTTTGTCTGTCATAGTTGACGTGTACCTATGATGAAAATTACGGGCCTCTCTCATCTTTTTAAGTGGGAGAACTTGCACAATTGGTGGCTGACTAAATACTTTTTTCCCCCACTGTAATTATGAATAATGAATAAGCTAAATCATTCAAATATAACTTGTATGTCTAAGCAGTACATAGGAGAACTAACGGGGCTGCCCCGGCAGAGCTCCCGACCGACGTGTACCCTGGGGCTTTAGGTTTGTTGGAACCTCTCCAGCTTGCTGATAATAAAGAATGCTTCATTTAAGTTTGACTGAGTTCCTTTGTGGTGATTTTCCACAATAAAAATCCACCAGCCCATTCCACTATTTAACCTCTCTAGGGTGTGTGGGACGCTACCGTCCCACCTGGCCAATATCCAGTGAAATTGCAGCGCGCCAAATTCAAAAACAGAAATACTCATTATAAAAATTCATGAAACATACAAGTGTTATACATCGGTTTAAAGATGAACTTCTTGTTAATCCAACCACGGTGTCAGATTTCAAAAAGACTTTACGGCGAAAGTAAACCATGCGATTATCTGAGAACAGCGCACAGCAGACAAATCATTACAAGTAGACGAGTAACTAAAGTCAGAAATAATGATAAAATTAATCACTTACCTTTCATGATCTTCATATGGTTACACTCACAAAACTCCCAGTTAGCCAATAAATGTTTGTTTTGTTTCAATCAAGTCCCTCTTTATGTCCAAAAACCTGTTTTGTTGGTGCGTTTTGGAACAAAGCGCGGTCACAACAGACAGACGAAAAATCAAAAAAGTACCATAAAAGTTTGTAGAAACACGTCAAACTATTTTTATAATCAATCCTCAGGTTTTTTATGTCATAAATAATCTATCATATTTCAACCGGACAATAGCTTCATCAATAGAAAAGGAGAAAGAAGAAAGGTGCGCTCCCGGTTACGCGCTGGACTCATGTCTGGAAATGTCTACTGTCCTCTCATTGAAAGGGCTGTTTCTCCCTCATTTTTCAGAGAAAAAGCCTGAAACTCGAGGTCGACCGATTTTATGATTTTTCAACGCCGATACCGATTATTGGAGGACCAAAAAAAGCCGATACCGATTAGTCAGACAATTTTTTTATTTGTAATAATGACAATTACAACAATACTGAATGAACACTTATTTTAACTTAATATAATACATCAATAAAATCAATTTAGCCCCAAATAAATAATGAAACATGTTCAATTTGGTTTAAATAATGCAAAAACAAAGTGTTGGAGAAGAAAGTATAAGTGCAATATGTGCCATGTAAGAAAGCTAACGTTTAAGTTCCTTGCTCAGAACATATGAAAGCTGATGGTTCCTTTTAACATGAGTCTTCAATATTCCCAGGTAAGATGTTTTAGGTTGTAGTTATTATAGGAATTATAGGACTATTTCTCTCTATCCGATTTGTATTTCATACACCTTTGACTATTGGATGTTCTTATAGGCACTTTAGTATTGCCAGTGTAACAGTATAGCTTCCGTCCCTCTCCTCGCTCCTGCCTGGGCTCGAACCAGGAACACATCGACAACAGCCACCCTAGAAGCAGCGTTACCCATGCAGAGCAAGGGGAACAACTACTCCAAGTCTCAGAGCGAGTGACGTTTGAAACGCTATTAGTGCGCACCCGCTAACTAGCTAGCCATTTCACATCAGTTACACCAGCCTAATCTTGGGAGTTGATAGGCTTGAAATCATAAACAGCGCAATGCTTGAAGCACAGCGAAGAGCTGCTGGCAAAACGCACGAAAGTGCTGTTTGAATGAATGCTTACGAGCATGCTGGTGCCTACCACCGCTCAGTCAGACTGCTCTATCAAATCATAGACTTAATTATAATATAATAAACACAAATAAATAAGAGAGTACCTACCAAAGAGGCCCGACTAAAGATCTATACAGGCTTTTGGTAAATAAAAAACTGAAACAGCGTTATTACGAGCTTGGAGAGAAAGCTCACAAAGTACTGGCATGGCAACTGAAAGCAGAGGAAAGTAAGAGGACAATTAATGCTATAGAAACTCTTACTAATGAGATATCTTTCGACTCTACCGAAATTAATAATACCTTTAAGAAATACTATGAAGACCTCTACACTTCCCAATCAAGCGATGATCTATCAGAAATCGACTCCTTTCTCTCCCCTCTCAACCTCCCATGCCTGTCAGAGGAAGACAGAGAGTGCCTGAGTGAACACTTCTCAGTTCCTCAATTGTTGGAAGCCATTAAATCCTTACCTTCTAATAAATCTCCTGGGGAGGATGGCTTCCCTTCAGAGTTCTATAAAGAATTTAGGGAGCTGTTGGTCCCCTACCTTATGGAGGTACTTAAAAAAGACAACTGCTTTCCAGAGTCTTTCTCTCAAGCAGTGATTACTGTAATCCACAAGAATGGGGAAAAACCCGCTAAAGTGCGTTTCTTATAGACCAATCTCTCTCCTTAACACAGATTGTAAACTGGTCATCAAGATGCTATCTAAGAGACTGGAGTCATGTCTTCCCCTGCTGGTCAACCCAGATCAGACTGGCTTCATAATTAATAGACTGTCCTCCAATAATCTCAGAAGGTTCTTTGATATAATTCACCTTGCTAACAAAAACAAAATACCTAGTGTTGCAGTCTCCCTTGACGCTGAAAAGGCCTTTGATAGGGTTGAATGGCCATACCTCTTTCACGTCTTGGAAAAGTTTGGTTTAGGTACTGTGTTTGTAAATTTGATAAAATCACTCTACAAATCTCCTAAAGCTAGGATTGCTACCAATGGGATTACTTCCTCCTCTTTCCCTCTCTATAGGGGGAACAGACAAGGTTGCCCAATTAGCCCCCACCTCTTTGCCCTCGCCATCGAACCGTTGGCTGAGGGTATTAGATCGTGCCCTGACATACATGGTTTTGAGGTGGGCCCCCATACCCATAAATTATCACTCTTTGCGGACGACCTTATCTTATTTCTAACAAACCCAGAACACTCCCTCTCTCACTTGCAGATCCTACTACAGTGTTATAGTTCTTTCTCTGGATATAAGGTTAACTTCGATAAAAGCGAAATCTTACCGTTGTCTGTCTTTGACCATCATACCATCAAGCACAAGTTTCCTTTTAGATGGTCGCCTCTGGGCTTCACATATTTGGGCATAATGGTGGATGGTAACCTGAACAACCTCTATAAACTCAATCTGGCCGGCTTGTTGCAAAAGGTGGAGGGTGACCTGTGTAGTGGATGGACTTGCCTCTCACTCTACTGGGTAGAATCAATGTGATTAAAATGAATATCCTGCCCAGATTTCTATATTTGTTTCAATCTCTCCCTATCCCTGTGCCCGCAGCATTCTTTTCCTCTCTCGACAAGCTGACCAGACGGTTTATCTGGCATGGCAAAACCCCGAGGGTTAGCCTGGACAAACTGACCCTGGATTACGGTCAAGGGGGCTTAAACCTCCCCAATTTTAGAATGTACTACTGGGCTGCACAGTCTAGGTTTCTGGCTCAGAGGTTTGACAATGGTCCCTCTCCCTCATGGTTGAACATTGAAAAGCTTGAGGTGAATGATGACACGGGGGCAGAATTGTTTTACAAATGGGACAGAAAATCTATAAAAACCATCACAGACAACCCTTTAATCATACATTCTGTCCTGGCATGGTGCAAACTGCATGAGCTGTTCAGACGAGAGGGATTTCTTTCCCCTAAAACCCCTCTATGGAACAATAGATTGATCCCTATGTTTTTCCAGAATAGTAACTTTAGACCATGGTCTGATAAGGGGATCCCTCTTCTGGAACACTGTTATGAGGAGGGAGTTCTTATGTCTTTTTATCAGCTGAAACAGAAATACCACTTGTCTAACAGGGACTTCTTTAGCTACCTACAACTACGAGACTTTATTAGGGTGACTCTCAAGGGACAATGGAACCTACCTAAGATGTCACCTATTGAACAACTCTGCCATGCAGACCAACCACTATTTAAGACCATTTCCCGTGTTTACGATGCTCTTATGTCAGTACTAACACTGCCTGAGCTAGATAAACCCCGACTTAGATGGGAAAAAGATCTGGGTATTGATCTTGATGAGGGTCTATGGAGTGACCTATGCAGGGATGGTGTTACATCCACATTGAACTCCAGATGACAGACTGATCCAGTTTAATTTCCTCCATCAGCTCTATAACACCCCATCTAGACTGCACAAGTTCAACCCTGATATCTCCTCCCTATGTTTTAGATGTGGCTCAGATGAAGGAACATTCCTCCATTCCACTTGGCAGTGTTCAAAACTACACGGTTTCTGGCAGGGGGTATGCGATACCATATCCTCAATCCACGGGGTTGCATTCCCTTTAGACCCGGAGGTCTGTCTACTGGGTAACTATACTAACACCAATCTTAGGCATAGCCATACTATAAAGCTAACAGAAATATTGCTAGCGATTGCCAAGAAATGTATTGCCTTGAAATGGAAATCAGATTCCTCCCTGCCAGTTGCAATGTGGCTATCGGAAGTTAATAGTTGTATCCCACTGGAGAAAATCACTTACTGCTTGAGGAATAAGTTAAAGACATTTTACAGAATTTGGCCACCTTTTATTGACTATATGGAGAATCTCCCCTCACATCACATTGATTGAATCTCTATATAATTCTTATATAATGTTTCACACGTAATGTATAATATGTAGCTTACGGCATATGATTCAATGTCTCATTATTATTTTTTACTTTACTCTTTATTATGACTTATGTATCATGGATGTTTTTTATGTATTATGTATGTCCGTATATATAATTTGTATTTTTTTATTACGCTCGTCTGTTACCGTCACTTTGTCCTTTGTTGTCTAACATATTTTCACTTTTGTTTTGAATGTTCTTAATTGGAAAATGCAAAAATAAAATATATTAAAAAAAATAAAACACACAGAAATACGAGCCTTAGGTCATTAATATGGTCGAATCCGGAAACTATCATCTCGAATACAAAACGTTTTTCCTTTCAGTGAAATACGGAACCGTCCCGTATTTTATCTAACGGGTGGCATCCCTAAGTCTAAATATTCCTGTTACATTTCACAACCTTCAATGTTATGTCATAATTACGTAAAAGTGTGGCAAATTAGTTCGCAACGAGCCAGGCGGCCCAAACTGTTGCATATACCCTGACTCTGTGTGCAATGAACGCAAGAGAAATTACACAATTTCACCTGGTTAATATTGCCTGCTAACCTGGATTTCTTTTAGCTAAATATGCAGGTTTAAAAATATATACTTCTGTGTATTGATTTTAAGAAAGGCATTGATGTTTATGGTTAGGTATACGTTGGAGCAACGTGTACCTACCGATTTATATGCAACACATGACAGGCTAGATAAACTAGTAATATCATCAACCATGTGTAGTTAACTAGTGATTATGATTGATTGATTGTTTTTTATAAGATAAGTTTAATGCTAGCTAGCAACTTACCTTGGCTTCTTACTGCATGCACGTAACAGGCAGGCTCCTCGTGGAGTGCAATGTAAAGCAGGTGGGTAGAGCGTTGGACTAGTTTACCGTCAGGTTGCAAGATTGAATCCCATGAGTCTGTGTAGTTACTAACCCTTGTGATAGTGAGTGGAGGATGATATGAAATGAGTCTGTAGTTACTAACCCTTGTGATAGTGAATGGAGGATGATATGAAATTAGTCTGTGTAGTTACTAACCCTTGTGACAGTGAGTGGAGGATGATATGAAATGAGTCTGTGTAGTTACTAATGATGGATTCTGGGGTCTGACTCCTAAATTTGGAATAGTGTTAACTATCAGGTGTCCTATTGAAGTATTGAGTGCTATGGTCTACAGCAGGACTGGGAAATTCCAGTCCTTGGGGGCCTGATTGGTGTCACACTTTGCCCCCATCCCTAGCAAACACACCTGATTTAACCTGTTAGGGACAGATGTTCCGCTAGCGGAACGCCTCACCAATATCCAATGGTAGAGCGTGGCGCGAAATACAAATACCTCAAAAATGCTATAACTTCAATTTCTCAAACATATGACTATTTTACACCATTTTAAAGACAAGACTCTCGTTAATCTAACCACATTGTCCGATTTCAAAAAGGCTTTACAGCGAAAGCAAAACATTAGATTATGTCAGGAGAGTACCCTGTCAAAAATAATCACACAGCCATTTTCAAAGCAAGCATATATGTCACAAAAACCAAAACCACAGCTAAATGCAGCACTAACCTTTGATGATCTTCATCAGATGACACTCCTAGGACATTATGTTATACAATACATGCATGTTTTGTTCAATCAAGTTCATATTTATATCAAAAACCAGCTTTTTACATTAGCATGTGATGTTCAGAACTAGCATACCCACTGCAAACCTCCGGTGAATTTACTAAATTACTCATGATAAACATTCACAAAAAAACAAATTATTTTAAGAATTATAGATACAGAACTCCTTTATGCAATCGCGGTGTCAGATTTTAAAATAGCTTTTCGGCGAAAGCACATTTTGCAATATTCTGAGTAGATAGCTCGGCCATCACAGGCTAGCTAATTTGACACCCACCAAGTTTGGTGCTCACTAAACTCAGAATTATTATAAGAAAAATTGGATTACCTTTGCTGTTCTTCGTCAGAATGCACTCCCAGGACTTCTACTTCAACAACAAATGTTGTTTTGGTTCCAAATAATCCATAGTTATATTCAAATAGCTCCGTTTTGTTCGTGCGTTGAGGTCACTATCCGAAGGGTGACGCGCGAGCGCATTTCGGGACAAAAAAAATCCGAATATTCCATTACCGTACTTCGAAGCATGTCGAACGCTGTTTAAAATCAATTTTTATGCTATTTTTCTCGTAAAATAGCGATAATATTCCAACCGGGCGACGTTGTATTCATTCAAAGGCTGAAAGAAAAAATGGAGTAGTCTCGTGGACGCGCATCTCCAGTGTCACTGTTCCAGGCTGACCACTAACAAGTTATCCTGCTGTTCTTCGCCCAGAGACAGCAGACACCCCATTACACTTTCTGGCGCCTTCTGAGAGCCAATGGAAGCCTTAGAAAATGTCATGTTACAGCACAGATGCTGTATTTTCGATAGAGATGCAACAGAAGGACAATAAATTGTCAGACAGGGCACTTCCGGTATGGAATCTTCTCAGGTTTTGGCCTGCCATATGAGTTCTGTTATACTCACAGACACCATTCAAACAGTTTTAGAAACTTGAGTGTTTTCTATCCAAATCTACTAATTATATGCATATTCTAGTTTCTGGGCAGGAGTAGTAACCAGATTAAATCGGGTACGTTTTTTATCCGGCCGTGAAAATACTGCCCCCTATCCCAAACAGGTTCCTAGGCCGTCATTGAAAATAAGAATGTGTTCTTAACTGACTTGCCTATTTAAATAAAGGTGCAATCTTTTTTTATCTATATATATTTTTTAAACTAAACAAAAAAAAAATATTCGGCCAAATCGGCGTCCAAAAAATATCGATTTCGATTGTTATGAAAACTTGAAATCGGCCCGTATTAATCGGCCATTCCGATTAATCGGTCGACCTCTACCTGAAACAATGCCTAAAGACTGGCCACATGTAGTGGAAGCCATAGTGATCGTGAACAAGGTCATAAGTCTTTGTATGGTGGATAGGCTTTCAATGGAAAAACAGGCATTTCGAAATAATAGCACTTCCTGGATGGATTTTCCTCAGGTTTTCGCCTGCCATATCAGTTCTGTTATACTCACAGACATTATTTTTAACAGTTTTGGAAACTTTAGAGTGTTTTCTATACAAATCTACCAATTATATGCATATCCTAGCTTCTGGACCTGAGTAGCAGGCAGTTTACTTTGGGCACGCTTTTCATCCAAAATTACGAATGCTGCCCCCTACCCTAGTGAGGTTAACCCTATCTAGTCCTACACCAGACCACTACCACTCAACACCCTCTGTAGCTGCTCTGCAGTAAATCCTCAATATCCCAAGTACTTCTCTGCTGCGGCCACCACAACCTCTATTTTCTGTGACTTTCTATCCATTTCTGCAGTACAATTGACAACCATGGCTATAAATGCTAAAAAGCCCACCATGCTGAAGCACATATTTTTCCCATCACTCTCTCTAGGTCTCTGCCTACTCACAGGAATCCTCTCAGGATCCCTTATCCTGTACCCATCTTCCTCTACCACTCTCTTCACTGCATCGGCATACAACACTTTCTGTACTACTGTAACCCTGACAACCTCAATCTGCCTTTCTCTCACCTGACACCTCAGATCTCCAGCCCCATTGGTTACCCCACAACTAACACAGAGAACTTTCTCCACGATACCACATATTCCTTCATCTCATGCCCTCCTGCACACTTCTCATGCCGACACACTGCTGCAACAGGCCCATAAACCTGACACCTAAAACACTGCGTTTATTTTCAGCAAACCTAACATGTGTACATATTTGTATGAACATAACAAGATTCAATGACGTGCTCAATGGGATTGAGATCCTGGCTTTTCGCTGGCGATGGCAGAACACTGACAATCCCGTTTTGCAGGAAATCACACACAGAACGAGCAGTATGGCTGGTGGCATTGTCATGCCGGAGGGTCATGTCAGGATGAGCCTGCAGGAAGGGTACCACATGAGGGAGGAGGATGTCTTCCCTGTAACGCACAGCATTGAGATTGGCTGCAATGACAACAAGCTCAGTCCGATGATGCTGTGACACACCGCCCCAGACCATGATGGACCCTCCACCTCCAAATCTATCCCGCTACAACATACAGGCCTCGGTGTAAAGCTCATTCCTTCGACGATAAATGCGAATCCGACCATCACCCCTCGTGAGACAAAACCTGTCCCGCAGGTGTGATGTTCGGATGTACCGATCCTGTGCAGGTGTTGTTACACGTGTTCTGCCACTGCGAGGACGATCAGCTGTCCGTCCTGTCTCCCTGTAGCGCTGTCTTAGGCGTCTCACAGTACGGACATTGAAATGTATTGCCCTGGCCACATCTGCAGTCCTCATGCCTCCTTGCAGCATGCCTAAGTCACATTCACGCAGATGAGCAGGGACCCTGGCCATCGTTCCTTTGGTGTTTTTCAGAGCCAGTAGAAAGGCCTCTTTAGTGTCATAAGTTTTCATAACTGTGACCTTAATTGCCTACCCTCTGTAAGCTGTTAGTGTCTAACCACAATTTCACAGGTGCATGTTCATGAATTGTTTATGGATCAATGAACAAGCATGGGAAACAGTGTTTAAACCCTTTACAATTTAAAACTGTGAAGTTAATTGGATTTTTACTAATTATCTTGGAAAAACAGGGTCCTGAAAAAGGGATGTTTCTTTTTTTGTTGAGTTGATGTCATTCTGCCCGTGCGCCGAAAACGTGGATGTCGATTATGGCAGCCCCCCGCACCTCTCTGATTCAGAGGTTGGGTTAAATGTAGAAGACACATTTTAGTTGAATGCATTCAGTTGTACAACTGACTAGGTATCCCCCTCTCCCATTCGGAAAGTATTTAGACCCCTTGACTTTTTCCACATGTTGTTACGTCACAGCCTATTTCTAAAATTGAGTACATAAAACATTTCTCAATCTACACACAATACCCAATAATGACCAAGCAAAACAGTTTTTAGAAATGTTTTCACACAAAAAAAACAGAAATACCTTATTGACATAAGTATTCAGACCCTTTGCTATGAGACTCAACATTGAGCTCAGGTACATCAGGGTTTCCATTGATCATCCTTGAGATGTTTCTACAAGTTGATTGTTATCAACCTGTGGTAAATTCAATTGATTGGACATGATTCGTAAAGGCACACATCTGTCTAGATAAGGTCCCACATTTGACAGTGCATGTCAGAGCAAAAACCAAGCCATGAGGTCGACGGAATTGTCCATAGATCTCCATGAAAGGATTATGTCAATGCACAGATCTGGGGGAGGGCACCAAAACATTTCCGCAGTGTTTATTTTTTATTGAACCTTTATTTAACTAGGCAAGTCGGTTAAGAACAAATTATTTTTTACAATGACTGCCTAACCCGGACTACGCTGGACCAATTGTGCGCAGCCCTATGGGACTCCCAATCACGACCGGTTGTGATATAGCCTGGAACCGAACCAGGGTCTGTAGTGAGATGCAATGCCTTACACCGCTGCGCCACTCAGGCACCCCTTGAAGCGTTGAAGGTCCCCAAGAACACAGTGGCCTCCATCATTCATTTATATATATACTGCTCAAAAAAATAAAGGGAACACTTAAACAACACAATGTAACTCCAAGTCAATCACACTTCTGTGAAATCAAACTGTCCACTTAGGAAGCAACACTGATTGACAATAAATTTCACATGCTGTTGTGCAAATGGAATAGACAACAGGTGGAAATTATAGGCAATTAGCAAGACACCCCCAATAAAGGAGTGGTTCTGCAGGTGGGGACCACAGACCACTTCTCAGTTCCAATGCTTCCTGGCTGATGTTTTGGTCACTTTTGAATGCTGGCGGTGCTTTCACTCTAGTGGTAGCATGAGACGGAGTCTACAACCCACACAAGTGGCTCAGGTAGTGCAGCTCATCCAGGATGGCACATCAATGCAAACTGTGGCAAGAAGGTTTGCTGTGTCTGTCAGCGTAGTGTCCAGAGCATGGAGGCGCTACCAGGAGACAGGCCAGTACATCAGGAGACGTGGAGGAGGTCGTAGGAGGGCAACAACCCAGCAGCAGGACCGCTACCTCCGCCTTTGTGTAAGGAGGAGCAGGAGGAGCACTGCCAGAGCACTGCAAAATGACCTCCAGCAGGCCACAAATGTGCATGTGTCTGCTCAAACGGTCAGAAACAGACTCCATGAGGGTGGTATGAGGGCCTGACGTCCACAGGTGGGGGTTGTGCTTACAGCCCAACACCGTGCAGGATGTTTGGCATTTGCCAGAGAACACCAAGATTGGCAAATTCGCCACTGGCGCCCTGTGCTCTTCACAGATGAAAGCAGGTTCACACTGAGCACGTGACAGAGTCTGGAGACGCCGTGGAGAACGTTCTGCTGCCTGCAACATCCTCCAGCATGACCGGTTTGGCGGTGGGTCAGTCATAGTGTGGGGTGGCATTTCTTTGGGGGGGCGCACAGCCCTCCATGTGCTCGCCAGAGGTAGCCTGACTGCCATTAGGTACCGAGATGAGATCCTCAGACCCCTTGTGAGACCATATGCTGGTGCGGTTGGCCCTGGGTTCCTTCTAATGCAAGACAATGCTAGACCTCATGTGGCTGGAGTGTGTCAGCAGTTCCTGCAGGAGGAAGGCATTGATGCTATGGACTGGCCCGCCCGTTCCCCAGACCTGAATCCAATTGAGCACATCTGGGACATCATGTCTCGCTCCATCCACCAACGCCACGTTGCACCACAGACTGTCCAGGAGTTGGCGGATGCTTTAGTCCAGGTCTGGGAGGAGATCCCTCAGGAGACCATCCGCCACCTCATCAGGAGCATGCCCAGGCGTTGTAGGGAGGTCATACAGGCACATGGAGGCCACACACACTACTGAGCCTCATTTTGACTTGTTTTAAGGACATTACATCGAAGTTGGATCAGCCTGTAATGTGGTTTTCCACTTTCATTTTGAGTGTGACTCCAAATCCAGACCTCCATGGGTTGATAAATTGGATTTCCATTGATTATTTTTGTGTGATTTTGTTGTCAGCACTTTCAACTATGTAAAGAAAAAAGTATTTAATAAGATTATTTCTTTCATTCAGATCTAGGATGTGTTGTTTAAGTGTTCCCTTTATTTTTTTGAGCAGTGTATATATGAATTTATAACTCTGAATCTCCTGAGAACTAATCCGGTCTTGATGTTCCCTCTTGTTCAGAAGACACTAAATTGGTCATTGGTTATTTTAACCAATGACCAAGTGAGGGGGGACTGACATACTTCCAGTGGAGAGCAATTGAACGTCTACCTTGTAATAGACAGAGGTCAACCATTTTCTTTTTTCTCCTACGTAAAGAGATATTCTCTGGAAAAAGATTTAGGAGGCATAGTTTAGGGAATAGTGGTATTGGGGTAGAGGTAATCTAAGAGATATAGCGCAGTACTGAGCTCTCAGCACATTCCTCCAGGCAATGATACAAGGTGCCTAAATGTGTGTTACATTTAACACACAGGTCTGGGGTATTGGGATCACATTTGTGGAGCTTAACAAGGGTGATATAGGTTCTCATTATCCAATTGTATTGCAACTATCTCAGACGGGTGTTTATTGTCTCTGAGCTTTAGAGGATATCATACCCCAATACACTGTACATATCCAGAGGTGGACCTAGAAGTTTGTCCTTAAATATCTATTGGGAGCCCATCTGGACCTGCCTCTTTACCTCCCTTCATATTGAAAATAGCATCAGATATTTCAACACCATCCACTTCCTTTTCCAGATCCAATTTAGTGTCTTCTGAACTAGAGGGAATATCAAGACCTGATTAGTTCTCAGGAGATTCAGAGTTGTAAAGTGTGTTGTAGTAGGAAGCAAATGTTTGGTTTATTTCTACAGGATCCATTGATAATTGTCCTTGTTAATTATGAATTGCATTAATGGCTCGGTCTGAATTGAGCTTCTTAATGCGCCAGGCCAGCAATTTACCAGGTTTTCCACCTTGATCATAGGACTGTTTCAGCCTAGTTAAGCTGTTTGCAGCCTTTGAGGTGGAAAGTTCTTCAAACTGAGCTTTAATGCAGCTGGTGGCCACACCAGATACTGACTGTTACTTTTGATTTTGACCCCCCCTTTGTTCAGGGACACATTACTCAATTTCTGTTAGTCACATGTCTGTGGAACTTGTTCAGCTTATGTCTCAGTTGTTGAATCTTGTTATGTTCACACGGGACACTGTGTTAAACCTCCAGACGAGCTTCAATGCCATATGACACTCCTTCCGTGGCCTCCAACTGCTCTTAAATGCTAGTAAAACTAAATGCATGCTCTTCAACCGATCGCTGCCCGTACCCGCCCGCCCGACTAGCATCACTACTCTGGACGGTTCTGACTTAGAATATGTGGACAACAACAAATACCTAGGTGTCTGGTTAGACTGTAAACTCTCCTTCCAGACTCACAGTAAGCATCTCCAATCCAAAATTAAATCTAGAATCGGCTTCCTATTTCGCAACAAAGCTTTCTTCACTCATGCTGCCAAACATACCCTCGTAAAACTGACCATCCTACCGATCCTCGACTTCGGCAATGTCATTTACAAAATAGCCTCTAACACTCTACTCTGTTGTATGTAGTCTATCACAGTGCCATCCGTTTTGTCACCAAAGCCCCATATACTACCCACCACTGTGACCTGTATGCTGTCGTTGGCTGGCCCTCGCTTCATATTCATCGCCAAACCCACTGGCTCCAGGTCATCTATAAGTCTTTGCTAGGTAAAGAACTGCCTTATCTCAGCTCACTGGTCACCATAGCAACACCCACCCGTAGCACGCGCTCCAGCAGGCATATTTCACTGGTCATCACGAAAGCCAACTCCTCTTTTGGCCACCTGTCCTTCCAGTTCTCTGTTGCCAATGACTGGAACGTATTGCAAAAATAAAATTTAAAATAAAATTTTATCACTGAAGCTGGAGACATATCTCCCTCTCTAACTTTAAACATCAGCTGTCAGAGCAGCTTACCGATCACTGCACTTGTACACAGCCCATCTGTAAATAGCCCACCTAACTACCCCATCCCCATATTGTTATTTATTTTTGCTCTTTTGCACCCCAGTATCTCTACTTGCACATCATCATCTGCACATCTATCACTCCAGTGGTAATGCTAAACTGTAATTATTTCACCACTACAGCCTATTTATTGCCTTACCTCACTAATCTTTCTACATTTGCACACACTGCATATAGATTTTTCTATTGTGTTATAGACTGTACGTTTGTTTATCCCATGTGTAACTCTGCGTTGTTGTTTTTGTCGCACTGCTTTGCTTTATCTTGGCCAGTTCGCAGTTGTAAATGAAAACTTGTTCTCAACTGGCCTACCTGGTTAAATAAAGGTGAAAATAAATAAATAAATAAAACAGTTCTACAGCAACTTTTCATGCACAGTGGGAAGTTGGAATGAATAACAAACTTAGTTAGATCGAACCTGTGCTTACATGTTCATGGTAGTGGGGGGAAAAAACATGTCGTCATATTCCAGCATCACAGGTAGCCTAGAGCGTTGTGGCAAGTAACCGAAATGTTGCTGGATCGAATCCCCGAAATGACAAGGTAAAATGTTATCTCTCTGCCCCTGAACAATGCAGTTAACACACTGTTCCCTGGTAGGCCGTCATTGTAAATAAGAATTTGTTTTTAACCGACTTGCCTTGTTAAATAAATATTTTTTTTTTTCATCACATGAGTAGGCAGACCGAGGTAAAGTTGTTTTTATATTCATTCATTCGTCAAACGCCATTTAAAATCAATAACTAATTAATTGATGGTCACACAAATATGAATGGTTTATTCTATAAATGTCTAGCATACTTTTACAACCTTTGTTTTGAGTAGAATGTCCAGTTTTGACTTGATAGAAATACAATCTGTCAAATGTCATAAAACTGTATAAAACAACAAATTCACCGTTTGTCACAGAAAAAAAACTATGTATGATTTATTCTATAAATGTCAAGTATATAGTCTAGTAGATTGTCGTGAAAGAAAAAACGTGTTATAGACGAGATAAAAACGTCAAGACAGGAGAGAGAAAGGTACGTTTACCAATTAATTTGTTTAGTTTCTTTTGGGGATCCATGGATTCTGCTGGGCGATTTAACGTTGGAAGTTAGCTAGCATTTTGGCCTGCTAGTTAACTGCAGTGCCATAACTGTAGCTAGGAAACGTTTTCTAGCGTTATTGTTAGGCCTGCTAACTGGTTACCATATCACATTGTACAGAATATACTTTCCATGTAGTATGTTGAGTTTTGTTTGGATTAGCTAGGTCGTTTTCTAACCTCGACTAGCTACTGTAGCTAGCTGATTTACCTAACCTCAAACTGACAAATAGCTATAATATGGGCGCTGCTAGCTAGCTGGGCTCACCTTTGTGTGAAGCTAGCCACAATAACGATTATCCTCATCAGTGGAATTTTACGGCTCGCCTTCATAATAAAAGTCCCCAATTGGAAACAACAGGGTGTGGTCAATCTTGGGTAAGTTATACAAATCTTTTGTGTTAGCGTGCACTTTTATAGCTAGCTGGACAACAAAATAACTACAGTTAGCAAGGCCTAGTGTTGATGATCAGTTACTTGAGAAGGAGACCAAGTCAAGACGCTGGACCGGGTGGATTCAGTTTATAGTAAGGCAGTTTATTATGAGACAAAGATATTTGGCAAAGCGTGCACGGACTCCTTCGTTTAGCTCATAGGGAACTAGCAGAAGAGAGCCCCGAAACATAGTGTGCATCCAATTTATACAATGAAATAACAGTGTGTAGACGTAATTTGAGTCTAGTAGGTCCGCTCTCCTGACTGGTCGATGAGTGGAGGGACGGTCCATTCTCCAGGTGGTGTCGACTTCCCATTGGCCCTTGGCAGTGTCCTTTGTCCTCGGAGTCCAACACACCTAAGTGTGTGTGTTTCTGGTAAGTCGTGTCTGGGTGGTTGCGATATTCATGGAATGTTGTTCTTTACACCAGTGGTCAGTTCGTGTGGCTAGGGCGCTTTCATGTCTTGACATGTTTGTGTGAGTGCTTAAGTCAGCCATCTGTCTCTGGGTGTGGTCGTGATTGGTATCAGTTGGTTGCTCAATATGTCTCTGGAATTTAGTTGTGTGCTGTTGTGAAGCATGTTGTGCAAATGCCCTCCTTATATATCATTAGGTAAAACGTTAGATTATCTTTATTACACTAGCGAGCTATGGAAAGCATGATGATAACTATTATAGGGTAACGTAGTGTCTAAATTGTCATACATTCTTCTCTACCACAGATTTCCACAAGGTCTCAGACTCCAGGATGGAAAAGGCTTACTAGAAAGAAACATATGCCGACAGAGTTGTTGATTTCCATAGTTATTTGTAACATTAAAAAGGAGGACAAAAAGACAATCCCGTTTTTCTAAATTAACTACAGTGCTTTGGAAAGTATTTAGACCCCTTTGACTTTTTCCATATTTTGTTACTTTATAGCCTTATTCTAAAATGTATTAAATAAAACGTTTTCATGAGCAATCTACACACAATACCCAATAATACCAATGAAAACAGGTTTTTAGAAATGTTAGCAAAAAAACACATTTAAACAGATAGTTTTTTTACATAAGTATTCAGACCCTTTGCTATCAGACTTGAAAGTGAGCTCTGGTGCATCCTGTTTCCAATGATTATCCTTGAGATGTTTCTACAACTTGATTGTTATCAACCTGTGGTAAATTCAATTGATTGGACATGATTCGTAACGGCACACACCTGTCTATATAAGGTCCCACAGTTGACAGTAGATGTCAAGAGAGATTCTTGATGAAAACCTGCTCCAGAGTGCTCAGGACTTCAGACTGGGGTGAAGTTTCACCTTCCAACAGGACAACGGCCCTAAACACACAGCCAAGACAACGCAGGAGTGGCTTCTGGACAAGTCTCGTAATGTCCTTCAGTGGCTCAGCCAGAGCCCGGCCACTGCTCGGAGCCTGGTTCCTGTCTAGGTTTCTTCCTAGGATCCTTCCTTCTAGGGAGTTTTTACTAGCCACTGTGCTTCTGCATTGCTTGCTCTTTGGGGTTGCACCCTCAGCGGAGTCAACAAACACCGGAAGCATCCGTTTTTCAGGGAAAAGGCAGAGAGGAAGCCAAAGCCTGAAAACCGTAAGCTTGTGGTGTTTCTTCTACACCTGATACATTAGGTTAGGGTATCTGTAGAACACTTTGTGACAACTGCAGATGTAAAAATGGCTTTATAAAATACATTTGATTGACATGTGTATCACACCAACTGACTTGTTCTTCTGATGTTGTTCACACAGGACACCATGTTGAGACATTCTCTACATCCAGAGAGCAACAGCAGGAAGATTCCAGAGCTAAGAGGTCTCACCACTGCCTACATTGAGGAGATTTTTCCAATTCTATCAAAGCTAAAAATGCACACAGGAGAGAATCTGTATCCCTGCTCTGACTGTGGGAAGAGCTGCAAAATGTCAAGGGATCTGACAGTTCATAATTCAACACTGGAGAGAAGCCCTACTCCTGTTCTGACTGTGGGAATATTTTCTCTCAGCAGAGCAACTTAACACAACAACATATACACACAGGAGAGAAGCTTCACTCCTGCTCTGACCGTTGGAAGAGTTTCTCTCAACATGGTCACTTAAAAAGACACCAACATATACATAAATGTGAGAATCCTTATCAGTTCTCTGACTAGTGAAGATTAAAATCATTCCATCACTTAATTATCAAGAAGTTGTAACACACCCTATTGTAATCCTATCGTTTTTCACTGTGAGAGAACTGTGCAGAGGAAAGGGAGTGTTATAGAATGTTGGCCTCTACTTTACTGATCAGTGTGCACCTGGTCAGTTTTGGTGTGTTTTGTTAGCTTCTACTGTAGAGATATTTAGAGCACCTTAGATTTGCCTTTAGGGTTGAATACCCTCTGTGAGGCTGGTTGACTGGGTGGTACTGCTTCCCTCTGCAGTTTTCTGTGGGAATGAGTTAGTAGACACAACATGTTTATTTTATTTATTTATTTCACCTTTATTTAACCAGGTAGGCAAGTTGAGAACAAGTTCTCATTTACAATTGCGACCTGGCCAAGATAAAGCAAAGCAGTTCGACAACATACAAAAACACAGAGTTACACATGGAGTAAAACAACATACAATCAATGATGCAGTAGAAAAAAAATAATAATAATAATAATAATTTTTTTTTTTTTAAATAAGATTATATACAATGTGAGCAAATTATGTGAGATAAGGGAGGTAAAGGCAAAAAAAATGCCATGGTGGCAAAGTAAATAAAGTATAGCAAGAAAAACACTGGAATGGTAGATTTGTAGTTTGAAGAAAGTTCAGAGATAAAATATAAACAATATGGTGCAAAGGAGCAAAATAAATAAAATAAATAAATACAGTAGGGGAAGAGGTAGTAGTTTGGGCTAAATTATAGATGGGCTATGTACAGATGCAGTGATCTGTGAGCTGCTCTGACAGCTGGTGCTTAAAGCTAGTGAGGGAGATAAGTGTTTCCAGTTTCAGAGATTTTTGTAGTTCGTTCCAGTCATTGGCAGCAGAGAACTGGAAGGAGAGACGACCAAAGGAGGAGTTGGCTTTAGGGGTGACCAGAGAGATATACCTGCTGGAGCGCGTGCTACAGGTGGGTGCTGCTATGGTGACCAGTGAGCGGAGATAAGGGGGGACTTTACCTAGCAGGGTCTTGTAGATGACCTGGAGCCAATGTGTTTGGCGACGATTATGAAGCGAAGGCCAGCCAACGAGAGCGTACAGGTCGCAGTGGTGGGTAGTATATGGGGCTTTGGTGACAAAACGGATGGCACTGTGATAGACTGCATCCAGCTTGTTGAGTAGGGTATTGGAAGCTATTTTGTAAATGACATCGCCGAAGTCGAGGATTGGTAGGATGGTCAGTTTTACGAGGGTATGTTTGGCAGCATGAGTGAAGGATGCTTTGTTGCGAAATAGGAAGCCGATTCGAGATTTCACTTTGGATTGGAGATGATTGATGTGAGTCTGGAAGGAGAGTTTACAGTCTAACCAGACACCTAGGTATTTGTAGTTGTCCACAAATTCTAAGTTAGAACCGTCCAGAGAAGTGATGCTGGACAGGCGGGCAGGTGCAGGCAGCGATCGGTTGAAGAGCATGCATTTAGTTTTACTTGTATTTAGGAGCAGTTGGAGACCACGGAAGGAGAGTTGAATGGCATTGAAGCTCGTCTGGAGGGTTGTTAACACAGTGTCCAAAGAAGGGCCAGAAGTGTACAGAATGGTGTCGTCTGCGTAGAGGTGGATCAGAGATTCACCAGCAGCAAGAGCGACATCATTTATGTATACAGAGAAAAGAGTTGGCCCAAGAATTGAACCCTGTGGTACCCCCATAGAGACTGCCAGAGGTCCAGACAGTAGGCCCTCCGATTTGACACACTGAACTCTGTCAGAGAAGTAGTTGGTGAACCAGGCGACGCAATCGTTTGAGAAACCAAGGCTACTGAGTCTGCCGATGAGGATGTGGTGATTAACAGAGTCAAAAGCTTTGGCCAGGTCAATGAATACGGCAGCACAGTATTGTTTCTTATCGATGGCGGTTACGATGTCGTTTAGGACCTTGAGCGTGGCTGAGGTGCACCCATGACCAGCTCTGAAACCAGATTGCATAGCGGAGAGGGTGCGGTGGGATTCGAAATGGTCGGTAATCTGTTTGTTAACTTGGCTTTCGAAGACCTTAGAAAGGCAGGGTAGGATGGATATAGGTCTGTAGCAATTTGGGTCAAGAGTTTCACCTCCTTTGAAGAGGGGGATGACAGCAGCTGCTTTCCAATCTATGGGAATCTCAGACGACACGAAAGAGAGGTTGAACAGGCTAGTAATAGCGGTTGCAATAATTTCGGCAGATAATTTTAGAAAGAAAGGGTCCAGATTGTCAAGCCCAGCTGATTTGTAGGGGTCCAGATTTTGCAGCTCTTTCAGAACATCAGCTGAATGGATTTGGGAGAAGGAGAAATGGGGGAGGCTTGGGCGAGTAGCTGTGGGGGGTGCAGTGCTGTTGAATGCAGTAGGGGTAGTTAGGTGGAAAGCATGGCCAGCCGTAGAAAAATGCTTGTTGAAATTCTCAATTATAGTGGGCTTATCGGTGGTGACAGAGTTTCCTATCCTCAGTGCAGTGGGCAGTTGGGAGGAGGTGTTCTTATTCTCCATGGACTTACAATGTCCCAGAACTTTTAGAGTTGGAGTTGCACGAAGCGAATTTCTGTTTGAAAAAGCTAGCCTTGGCGTTTCTAACTGCCTGTGTGTATTGGTTTCTAACTTCCCTAAAAAGTTGCATATCGCGGGGGCAGTTCGATGCTAATGCAGAACGCCACAGGATATTTTTGTGTTGGTTAAGGGCAGTCAGGTCTGGGGAGAACCAAGGGCTATATCTGTTCCTGGTTCTAAATTTCTTGAAAGGGGCATGCTTATTTAAGATGGAGAGGAAGGCATTTTTAAAAAATAACCAGGCATCCTCTACTGACGGGATGAGGTCAATATCCTTCCAGGATACCAGGGCCAGGTCGATTAGAAAGGCTTGCTCGTTGAAATGTTTCAGGGAGCGTTTGACAGTGATGAGTGGAGGTCGTTTGACCGCTGACCCATTACGGGTGCAGGCAATGAGGCAGTGATCGCTGAGATCTTGGTTGAAAACAGCAGAGGTGTATTTAGAGGGCACGTTGGTTAGGATGATATCTATGAGGGTGCCAGTGTTTGCGGCTTTGGGGTTGTACCTGGTGGGTTCATTAATAATTTGTGTGAGATTGAGGGCATCAAGCTTGGATTGTAGGATGGCTGGGGTGTTAAGCATGTCCCAGTTTAGGTCACCTAGTAGCACGAGCTCTGAAGATAGATGGGGGGCAATCAGTTCACATATGGTGTCCAGAGCACAACTAGGGGCCGAGGGGGGTCTATAGCAGGCGGCAACGGTGAGAGACTTGTTTTTGGAGAGGTGGATTTTTAAAAGTAGAAGTTCAAATTGTTTGGGTACAGACCTGGATAGCAGGACAGAACTCTGCAGGCTATCTCTGCAGTAGATTGCAACACCGCCCCCTTTGGTCGTTCTATCTTGTCTGAAAACGTTGTAGTTAGGGATGAAGATTTCAGAGTTTTTGGTGGACTTCCTAAGCCAAGATTCAGACACAGCTAGGACATCCGGGTTGGCAGAGTGTGCTAAAGCAGTGAATAAAACAAACTTAGGGAGGAGGCTTCTAATGTTAACATGCATGAAACCAAGGTTATTACGGTTACAGAAGTCATCAAAAGAGAGCGCCTGGGGAGTAGGAGTGGAGCCAGGCACTGCAGGGCCTGGATTCACCTCTACATCCCCAGAGGAGCAGAGAAGAATAAGTATGAGGGTACGGCTAAAAGCTATAAGAATTGGTCGTCTGTGACGTCCAGAATAGAGAGAAAAAGGAGCAGGTTTCTGGGGGCGATAAAATAGCTTCAAGGTATAATGTACAGACAAAGTTATGGTGGGATGTGAGTACAGAGGAGGTAAACCTAGGCATTTAGTGATTATGAGAGAGATATTGTCTCTAGAAACATAATTGAAACCAGAAGATGTCATAGCATGTGTGGGTGGAGGAACTGAGAGGTTGGATAAGGTATAATGAGCAGGGCTAGAGGCTCTACAGTGAAATAAGCCAATAAACACTAACCAGAACAGCAATGGAGAAGGCATATTGACATTAAGGAGAGGCATGCTTAGCCGAGTGATCAAAGGGTCCAGTGAGATTCAGACAGCTAGCCGGGCCATAGGTAGCAAGCTGGTGGAAGATGGGAGGGAGGTCTGTTTTTAGCCACCTCGTGCGTTTCCGTCTGTGGGTTAGTGGGGTTCCGTGTGGAAGGGGGGACCAGTCCAAGTTGGCAAAATAGTTAGTTATAGTGGCCCAAGAAAAGTGTCCGATAGACCTATTCAGATCGCAGCCGAAAAGACAGCTAACGATTAGCGGGCCGCAGATGGGCGATCAGGTTACGTCGCGACGGAGGGGCCAGTTGGATAACTCCCTCGGGCAGATAACGTCGGTGGTCCAGTCGTGAAGACCCGATGGGGCTCCGCATCGGCAGTAAAACGGGTCAGGATAGGTGAGTTGTAGCCCAGGAGACACTTCAGCTGGCTAGCTCAGGAATAGCCCAGGAGTGGCTGACGGAACTCTTCAGCTGGCTAGCTCCGTAATAATGTGTGTTAATTCCGTGACCGACGTTGCCAATAGTCACTCAGGTAGCAGCTAGTTAGCTGCAAGATCCAGGTGTAAATGTCCAGAGCCTGCGGTAGAAATCGGGGAAAGGAGAGAGAATAGGTCCGGTATGCTCTGGTCTGAGTCGCGCTGTACAAAAACTGGCGATAGCTTTTCGAGCTAATGGATAGCTGAGGACAGCTAACCGTGGCTAGCTGAACTTCAACGTTAGCCAGTGAAAATGGCTAACCTCTTGCTAGCTTCTGTTGTGGAATTCAGATGAGGTAAATAATACTTTCTTTTTTAAATTGGTGAGGCGGGTTGCAGGAGAGTGCTTTGAGGTTGAGTTTAGAATAAAAAATATATATATATATATATATTAAAAGATAAGTGAGGAAAAAAATATGTAAATATATATATACACGGGACATGTATCAGATAGAGATGGTGTGATGATCAGTTTTCACCATTAGTTTGGATACTTTTTGTTTATTAAATTGTATTTTAAAACTAGATTTATTATTTTAATTATGAATATGTTTGGATAACTTAATTGAAACCTGCTTGATTTATCTGCCAATGAAAATTAAAGTTTGTACATGAATTCATACTGATCAAACTCTTCTCTTCTGTATAATGAATTACCAAAAAACTATGTTTCAAGTGACATATTTACTGTTTTTCTGAAGCTGAACAAGACAGGATGTTGAAAGGAGCATCACAAAGCTAAATCTGACCTATTCTCTAACATGTTTTATCAGCATAATCAGCTGTGAGACCTATTAGAGAACTGTAACTTTATTGATGTACTGAATCATTGTAGTTTTGGGGGTAATTATAATGCTTTTGTTTAATTCATGGCATTCAAATTAACAACAGGACAATGCTGTGTAAGGGCTATTTGACCAAGAAGGACAGTGATGGAGTGCTGCATCAGATGACCTGGCCTCCACAATCACTGACCTCAACACATTACTGAGATGGTTTGTGATGAGTTGGACCGCAGAGTGAAGGAAAAGCAGCCGACAAGTGCTCAGCGTATGTGGGAACTCCTTCAAGACTGTTGGAAAAGCATTCCAGGTGAAGCTGGTTAAAAGAATGCCAAACATGTGCAAAGCTGTTATCAAGGCAAAGGGTGGATACTTTGAAGAATCTCAAATATAAAATATATTTTGATTTGTTTAACACTTTTTTGGTTACTACATGATTCCATATGTGCTATTTCATAGTTTTGATGTCTTCACTATTATTCTACAATGTAGAAAATAGTAAGAAATAAAGAAAAACCCTGGAATGAGTAGGTGTGTCCAAACTTTTGACTGGTACTGTATATCTGTATTTATCTACTCAATACATGTCACCACACCTCTACACATTGGGACAAGCCAATTTGCTAGTCACCAATATTCTCAAAATCAAATCAGTGATGACTGTTTAACAGTCTTATGGCCTGGAGATAGAAGTGGTTTCATTCTCGGTCCCAGCTTTGACGCACCTTACTGTCTCCACCTGATAGATGGTAGCAGGGTGAACAGGCAGTGTCTCTGGTGGCTGAGATTCTTGCTGAGGTTCTTGATGATTTTCTTGGCCTTCCACAGAGATAATCTACAATGCATATGTAATGGGTTGAAAAACATCGTTTTTTAAACCAAGTTTTATTTGTGTAGCTAATCAATCTCACTTTTATATTCTACAATATACATGCTTTAGCAGTAGTAAGTCCATCAATCCAATAGATGTCGCTATTTGGAGTACTGTGGTAGTGGGGGGAACAGGAAGTTCCGGTAGACGCACGCCAGTCTTTACAATAAAGAAAATGCCTAAACTGTGCTGTCCGTTTCTCTTTATTACTACAGGTATGTAATAGCACGTTTAAACTGTCTAATATCGAAAGAACAGAACATGTCAGATAACACATCCGTCAAGGTATTATCACGTTTGGGAAAGGTTTTGTGCCAAACTGAGTGAGTGAAGAACGTGCAAAACAATATTTTACAAGCGCACGATGCGGAGTCCACCACACGTTCATTAGTGAGGCTTTCCAGTTTCGTATATAACTCAGTGGGTTTTGCCTGGGGATGTTCAGAACAAAAACGTTTTGGAAAATTGCAGATAGAAATCTTCTGAAGAAAACTGACATGATTCCTTAGGATCAGAGTCATGTTTGTTCTACATAATACATTTATATCTGAATGTGTCCAACGTCTCCGTCCTCCTGCTGGACTCAGCCCTGGTACTCGCTTGTCCCTACCTATGTGAAGATGGCTACAATAACGATTAGCCACAATAGTGGAATTTGCGGTTCGCCCTCAAAATAAATGTCCCTCGTTGAAAGTGACGCAAAATGATACAAAATAGTGGAATCATGCCATATTTGGACTAGATAACGCTAAACATGGTTTGAATGTTGTTACTTAATTTAAAATGTAAAATGAATTACAATAATGAATTAGTCCCATAGGGCGGCGCACAATTGGCCCAGGTTTGGCCGGTCTAGGCCGTCATTGTAAATAAGAATTTGTTCTTAACTGACTTGCATAGTTAAAGAAATGTATTAAAAAGTTTAAAAATAACCAGAAAAAAACTGTTGAAATCACACTGGTGGTTTTAGACCGCAAAATTGCATTGGGTGCATTCATATATGCACTTATGAATCGGGTTTGATTGTGCACCCATGAAACAGGTGACACCCACAGAAAACAATTACCAAGAGTTTACACAAATATTAGCGTCTTAGGTCTTATTGCAGGACTTTGACTGAAAAATCACCTTCCCAGTCAGTCTATTGCAGGGTTACTCCAGTACTATTTGAGAAGGTCCAGTCACACAAATTTCCAAGGTGGCAAAGGTCCAGATGGATATTGTCATTTATTGGCGTAGTAACAAACCTCGAACTTGCAACCCCAACCCTCTAATTGGCGGAGAAAACATTTAGCTGTTTTAAAGCTAATTTCCTGCAATTCAATTCTAAACCTGTTTTGTGTGTTTATATGATACCAGGGGTCGAAGCCCAACGGCAAAAATTAGGGGGTCCGTATTGACCCCATTCTGTATCCGGACCGCGGTCCGCCAGTTGAGTATAGAGGGTCTTTTGTTTGTGTTGGACATTCATATTGCACTCTACAGCCTTACCTATGGATTGTTCAGTCTACTCAGTGACACCCACAGAACACAACTATGTAGAGTTTACACAAATATTAGCATTTCCGCTCTATTGCAGGACTCTGAAACCACTGTTGTCCGGGAGTTGAACCCCGTGTGTAAACGCATTGATTCTCATTGCCAATAGGCTCAGGATAACTCCTGATAAAGTTGGGTAGCTGATGGGTCTATTCAGAGCTCAAATAGACAAAATGATTAGTCACAGGAACCAGGACTAATAAAGCCAATGCAACTGCCTGTTTTACAAACGCTAGTCCTACCACATGGATGGACATTCATAAAATAAAGTTATAGGCCGACACTATATGATACACCCCAGTAAGCACGGACTGACGTCGATGTCTTTTGGATGTCTTTCTTTTTTTTTTTTTACTTGACCCAAACATTAGACCTGACCAAGTATGAACCACTCACTCAGACATCATTAGGCAGG
Source organism: Salmo salar (assembly GCF_965601325.2). Taxonomy (NCBI): domain Eukaryota; kingdom Metazoa; phylum Chordata; class Actinopteri; order Salmoniformes; family Salmonidae; genus Salmo; species Salmo salar. Next base: position 29,902,017 of record NC_138307.1, on the reverse strand, counting down.
TTTCCATTGACTCAGGTGAATTCAACAAAAGCTATGTGGCAAAAACATTATTTGCGATGTGTAATGGAAACGCCAGATATAGGAGAAATATTTTAATGCTCGAGAACATTTATATCTGTTTGACGGGTGGATCTTTCTTTTGTCAAAGTTGATTTATTCTGACAAATGAGGATGAAAACAGTATTTATGAAATAAATGATGATTGCCAAATCATTTTGACAGTATGAGGTGCGTCATTACGTCCAGCTGTTTTTATCAACACAAGATAGTTAAATGGAAACAACCTAGCGGGCAATTGTCTGATCTATTTTCTATTCAAACCTTTTCTAAATGTAAAAAAAAAATCACTGGATAACTTGGAAACATAGCTACTGTTTCACAAGATTGGAAAGCACAGTAGAGTACTTAACGGTTAGTTCAGTACAGGACAACAGTATAGAGTATAGTACAGTATAACGTACTGTACTCTACTTTACTCTAATGTACTCCGTTAGGGCTGGGCGATATGGACTAAAAATCATACAGCTGTATCTTACATTTACATTTGAGTCATTTAGCAGACGCTCTTATCCAGAGCGACTTACAGTAGTGAATGCATACATTTCATTTTTTTCATTTCATACATTTTTTTCGTACTTGGCCCCCCGTGGGAATCGAACCCACAACCCTGGCGTTGCAAACACCATGCTCTACCAACTGAGCTACGGGGAAGGCTGTTTTTCAAACTTAATGGCGATTCATGATATATATTTCGATTTAGTTTTTCTCTAAGTAAGTTGTACAATTAAAGGTCAAATACACTGCCTTTCTAACAGTCAGCAATAATCTAATGAATTCAGTGCTTGTGAAGTTATACCGAGGCTAAATATAAGCCTTCCACAACCATAACACCCACTAATAATTTGTTATTTGATCAAAATAGTTTAACCTGCTTTTTTGTTGTTGTCGCAATAATCACTGATTTGGCTTTGAAGTCTATTAAAATGCCCTTTTTTTGTTACAAATGTAACTAGTAATGACTAACTTATTGTAGGCATTATAGAAAATTAACACAGGTCTCAAAAATCTCTCAAGCCCACGTGCTAGTGACTAGCCAGCTAATCTGTAAGTCGCTCTGGATAAGAGCGTCTGCTAAATGACTAAAATGTAAATGTAAAAATGTAATCTTTATATTTCAAGTTTAGTCAACTTGAATCTATTTGCTAACAAGATTGAACAGTTGAATTGTTATGAACACACCCTTCTTTCTGTTTCCAACTGTTTGAAAAGCTTGTTAGCCTGTCCACTTTGTTCAGATGTTAAAATCAAGTGGCCAACCTTATTTCTCAGAATGAGAACGAGTTGCCAATTCCTTACAGTGCATTCGGAAAGTATTCAGACCCCCTTCCCCTTTTCCACATGTTGTTACGTTAGCCTTATTCTAAAATGGATTAAATAAAAATGTTCCTCATCAATCTACACACAATAACCCACAATGACAAAGTGAAAACAGATTTTTCGATTTGTTTGCAAAAAACAAATGCTTTATTTCCATAAGTATTCGGACCCTTTGCTATGAGACTCAAAATTGAGCTCAGGTGCATCCTGTTTCCATTGATCATCCTTGAGATGTTTCTACAACTTGATTGCTGTCCACCTGTGGTAAATTCAATTGATTGGACATGATTTGGAAAGGCACACACCTGTCTATAGAAGGTCCCACGTTTGACAGTGCATGTCAGAGCAAAAACCAAGCCATGAGGTCGAAGGATTTGTCTGCGGAGCTCTGAGACAGGATTGACTCTTCCTAGAGCTGCCCCCCCGGCCAAACTGAGTAATCGAGTAGAAGGGCCTTGGTCAGGGAGGTTACCAAGAACCCGATGGTCACTCTGACAGAGCTCCAGAGTTCCTCTGTGGAGATGGGAGAACCTTCTAGAAGGACAATCATCTCTGCAGCACTCCACCAGTCAGGACTTTATGGCAGTGTCCAGACGGAAGCCGCTCCTTCGTAAAAGGCACATGATAGCCCGCTTGGAATTTGCCAAAAGGCACCTAAAGGACTCTCAGACCATGAGAAACAAGATTCTCTGGTCTGATGAAACACATCTGGAGAAAACCAGGCACCATCCCTACAGTGAAGCATGGTGGTGGTATCATCATGCTGTGGGGATGTTTTTCAGCGGCAGGGACTTCGAGACTAGTCAGAATCGAGGGAAAGATGAATGGAGCAAATTACAGAAAGATCCTTAACTTCATTCGGATAGGGGGCAGCATTGGGAAGTTTAGATGAAAAGCGTGCCCAGAGTAAATTGCCTGTTACTCAAGCCCAGAAGCTAGGATATGCATACAATTGATAGATTTGGATAGAAAACACTCTAACGTTTCCAAAACTGTTAAAATAATGTCTGTGAGTATAACAGAACTCATATGGCAGGCAAAAAACAGAGAAAAATCCAACCAGGAAGTGGGAAATCTGAGGTTTGTAGTTTTTTTAAAGTATTTGCCTATCCAATATCCTGTGTCTATGGGGTCAGATTGCACTTCCTAAGGCTTCCAGTAGATGTCAACAGTCTTTAGAAGTTGTTTCAGGCTTGTATTGTGAAAGGGGATTGAATAAGAGCTGTTTCAACAAGTGGTCAGGCTGAAAGCTTTTAGTTTAGTCTAGGTATTGTCTAACATGGAGTCCTGGGAGTGCCATCCGGTGAAGATCGTCAAAGGTTAGTGATTCATTTTAACGCTATTTCTGACTTTTGTGACACCTCTCCTTCTTTGGAAAATGGCTGTATGGTTTTCTGTGGCTAGGCGCTGATCTAACATAATCGCATGGTGTGCTTTCGCCATAAAGCCTTTTTGAAATCGGACACTGTGGCTGGATTAACAAGAAGTTTATCTTTAAAATGGTGTATAATACTTGTATGTTTGAGGAATTATAGTTATGAGATTTCTGTTTGAATTTAGCGCCCTGCAATTTCACTGGCTGTTGGCGAGGTGGGACGCTAGCATCCCGAACGATCCCAGAGAGGTTAATGAAAACCTTCCAAGGACCTCAGACTGGGGTGAAGGTTCACCTTCCAACAGGACAACGACCCTAAGCACACAGCCAAGACAATGCAGGAGTGGCTTTGGGACAAGTCTCTAAATGTCCTTGAGTGGTCCTGACTTGAACCAGATCAAACATCCCTGGAGAGACCTGAAAATGGCTGTTCAGTGATGCTCACCATCCAACCTGACAGAGCTTGAGAGGAAAGGCAGAGAAGAATGGGAGAAACTCCCCAAATACAGGTATGCCAAGCTTGTAGCGTCATACCCTAGAAGACTCGAGGCTGTAATCACTGCCGAAGGTGCTTGAAAAAAGTACTGAGTAAATGGTCTGAATACTTATGTAAATGTGATATTTCAGTTTTTAATACATTTGGGGGAAAAAATCTAAAAACATGTTTTTGCTTTGTCATTATGGGGTATTGTCTGTAGATTGGTGAGGGGAAAAAACTATTTAATCCATTTTATAATAAGGCTGTAACTTAACAAAACGTGGAAAAGTCAAGGGGTCTGAATATTTTCCCAGTGCTCTGTGTGTGCATTTAGGAAATCTACTATAGGTTTAGTGCATTTACATTGTGTAGACTAATTTATAGTGTGAGCCTTGTCTAATTTGAAATTAATTTAATGGTTTGTTATCAATGCTTAGCTACCTGATCTAGTATAGTTTTAGAATAAAGAAATTGCCAGAACTTTCAAGACTAACTTTTGTGTCCGTGTCTCCTTATTACTACTGGCCGACTCAGATTAAGTCTGAGGAGGGTAACATCAACAGTGAGGACAAACCCAGCCTGCCGCTCTCCTTCCACACTGAGTCCAAACCTACAGTCACTGGGTCCTGATTGTGACAGTGGAGCCCAGTTTGCACTGCAGGATCTAGAGATGGCATCAGTGAAGCTGGAAGACTGCAGTCAAACACTGGAGCCTAATGTCAACATTAAAGATGAAGAGGAGGAGACGATTGGGAAATCTGTTAGTCATGGTAAGAGCAGGTTCTATCTATGTATAAGTTATCTTCATAAATTAGACCTCCGTAAGTTATGAACCAGTCTATTGATAGGTTGAATTCTGTAATTCTGACGTCACACATCCCTGAACAACTGGGGTATCTGGAGTGATTAGAGAGTAGACTAAAGAAGTGAAGTAGACAAACTGCCAGTGTTTTAAAGTTCTATGAAATGAGTCTGTGTAGTTACTAACCCTTGTGATAGTGAGCGGAGGATGATATGACTCATAATATTCACCCCTTATGCCCTTTTGGCCTAAATTGCTGACCTCATTTAGTCAACTGATCGATTGTTTGGTGGATAGATGTTGGTCGACCAAGCTTTTTTAAGTCGAGCAGTGGCAAATACACTGCTAAAAAAAATAAAGGGAACACTTAAACAACACAATGTAACTCCAAGTCAATCACACTTCTGTGAAATCAAACTGTCCACTTAGGAAGCAACACTGATTGAGAATAAATTTCACATGCTGTTGTGCAAATGGAATAGACAACAGGTGGAAATGATAGGCAATTAGCAAGACACCCCCAATAAAGGAGTGGTTCTGCAGGTGGGGACCACAGACCACTTCTCAGTTCCTATGCTTCCTGGCTGATGTTTTGGTCACTTTTGAATGCTGGCGGTGCTTTCACTCTAGTGGTAGCATGAGACGGAGTCTACAATCCACACAAGTGGCTCAGGTAGTGCAGCTCATCCAGGGTGGCACATCAATGCGAGCTGTGGCAAGAAGGTTGGCTGTGTCTGTCAGCGTAGTGTCCAGAGCATGGAGGCGCTACCAGGAGACAGGCCAGTACATCAGGAGACGTGGAGGAGGCCGTAGGAGGGAAACAACCCAGCAGCAGGTCCGCTACCTCCGCCTTTGTGCAAGGAGGAGCAGGAGGAGCACTGCCAGAGCCCTGCAAAATGATCTCCAGCAGGCCACAAATGTGCATGTGTCTGCTCAAACGGTGAGAAACAGACTCCATGAGGGTGGTATGAGGGCCCGACATCCACAGGTGGGGGTTGTGCTTACAGCCCAACACCGTGCAGGACATTTGGCATTTGCCAGAGAACACCAAGATTGGCAAATTCGCAAATTCGAGTCTGGAGACGCTGTGGAGAACGTTCTGCTGCCTGCAACATCCTCCAGCATGACCGGTTTGGCAGTGGGTCAGTCATGGTGTGGGGATGGCATTTCTTTGGGGGGCCGCACAGCCCTCCATGTGCTCGCCAGAGGTAGCCTGACTGCCATTAGGTACCGAGATGAGATCCTCAGACCCCTTGTGAGACCATATGCTGGTGCGGTTGGCCCTGGGTTCCTCCTAATGCAAGACAATGCTAGACCTCATGTGGCTGGAGTGTGTCAGCAGTTCCTGCAAGAGGAAGGCATTGATGCTATGGACTGGCCCGCCCGTTCCCCAGACCTGAATCCAATTGAGTATATCTGGGACATCATGTCTCGCTCCATCCACCAATGCCACGTTGCACCACAGACTGTCCAGGAGTTGGCGGATGGTTTAGTTCAGGTCTGGGAGGAGATCCCTCAGGAGACCATCCGCCACCTCATCAGGAGCATGCCCAGGCGTTGTAGGGAGGTCATACAGGCACGTGGAGGCCACACACACTACTGAGCCTCATTTTGACTTGTTTTAAGGACATTACATCAAAGTTGGATCAGCCTGTAGTGTGGTTTTCCACTTTAATTTTGAGTGCGACTCCAAATCCAGACCTCCGTGGGTTGATAAATTGGATTTCCATTGATTATTTTTGTGTGATTTTGTTGTCAGCACATTCAACTATGTAAAGAAAAAAGTATTTAATAAGATTATTTCATTCATTCAGATCTAGGATGTGTTATTTTAGTGTTCCCTTTATTTTTTTGATTAGTGTATATACAGTGCTGCTTGAAAGTCTGAACCCCTTGTGCAATTATATATTTTTTAGTTTTTACCATGAAATCTTTATTTAATTAGAACCAGTCTTTTTGATCTGACATTACAGGTTTATTTTTACCAATACCAACTGACTGGTTCTTCTGATGTTGTTCACACAGGAGACCATGTTGAGACATTCTCTACATCCAGAGAGCAACAGCAGGAAGATCACAGACCTAAGAGATCTCACCACTGCCCACGTTGTAAGGAGAGTTTCTCAATTCTATCAAAGTTAAAAATACACCTAAAAATACACACAGGAGAGAATCTGTATTCCTGTACTGACTGTGGGAAGAATTTCACAACATTAAAGGTTCTGACAGTTCATCAGAGAGTGCATGAACGGATACACACAGGAGAGAAGACTTACTCCTGCTCTAATTGTGTAAAATGCTTCACATCATCAACTAAGCTAAAAATTCATCAGAGAACACACACAGGAGAGAAGCCTTACTTATGCTCTGACTGTGGGGCTAGTTTCTCTCGACTGGGCCACCTAAAAACACATAAACGTATACATACAGGAGAGAAGCCTTACTCCTGCCCGGACTGTGGAAAGAGTTTCTCTCGACTGGGCAATTTAAAAACACATGAACGTATGCATACAGGAGTAAAGCCTTACTCCTGCTCTGACTGTGGAAAGAGTTTCTCTCGACTGGGCCACCTAAAAACACATGAACGTATACATACAGGAGAGAAGCCTTACTTCTGCTCTGACTGTTTAAAATGCTTCACATCATCAACTGAGCTAAAGGTTCATCAGAGAACACACACAGGAGAGAAGCCTTACTCCTGCTCTGATTGTGTAAAATGCTTCACAACATGCTCTGGGCTTGAAGGTCATCGGAGAACACACACAGGAGAGAAGCCTTACTCCTGCTCTAATTGTGTAAAAAGCTTCACATCATCAACGAAGCTAAAAATTCATCAGAGAACACACACAGGAGAGAAGCCTTACTTATGCTCTGACTGTGGGGTGAGTTTCTCTCGACTGGGCCACCTAAACACACATGAACGTATACATACAGGAGAGAAGCCTTACTCCTGCTCCGACTGTGGAAAGGGTTTCTCTCGAATGTGCAACTTAAAAACACATGAACGTATACATACAGGAGAGAAGCCTTACTTATGCTCTGACTGTGTAAAATGCTTCACAACATCAACTGAGCTAAAAGGTCATCAGAGATCACACACAGGAGAGAAGCCTTACTCCTGCTCTGATTGTGTAAAATGCTTCACAACATACTCTGGGTTAATAGGTCATCAGAGAACACACACAGGAGAGAAGCCTTACTCCTGCTCTGACTGTGTATGCATACGTTCATGACTGGGAAAAGTTTCTCTCGACTGGGCCACCTAAAAACATAATCGTATGCATACAGGAGAGAAGCCTTACACCTGCTCAGACTTTGGAAAGAGTTTCTCTCGAATGGGCCAGTTAAAAAGACACAAAAAATACATAAAATATACATAAAATCAGAAGAGCCTCAACAGTTCTCAAAGACCAGCTGAGATTAAAGTCACTCCATCAGTTAAGTCTCGTAAAAGAAGTGATAACTGTGAACTGGATCAAATGAAGAAAGTGTAGAACACTCTATTGAAAACCTATTGTTTCTCACTGTGAGAGAACTGTGCAGAGGAAAGGGAGTGTTATAGAATGTTAGCCTCTCTTTACTTTACTGATCAGTGTGCACCTTGTCAGTTTTGGTGTGTTTTGTTAGCTTCTACTGTAAAGATATTGAGATGACCTTGGATTTGCCCTTAGGGTTGAATATCCTCTGTGAGGCGTCTCAATGGAGTGGTTGACTGGGTGGTACTGCTTCCATGAGATGGTTGACACAACATACACTGGGTGTACAAAACATTAAGGACACCTGCTCTTTCCATGACATAGACTGACCAGGTGAACCCAGGTGAAAGCTATGATCCTTAATGATGTAGTTTTTGTGTATTTAGCCCACTGCAGTTGCAGTGGGCTAAGGAATGAAAACACTGGACACTGGTTAATTTTAAAAACATGGCCTGGTCTGATGAATCCTGGTTCCTGCTGTGTCATGCTGATGGGAGGACTAGGGTATGGAGGAAACCACAAGTACATGTGTCCCTGCTGTGTGTCAACATTGCAGGCTGGTGGTGATGGTGTGGAGTGTGTTTCATGGCACATATTGGATCCCTTGATAGAAGTGGAGCAGCGTTTGAATACCACAGGATATCTAAACATCATTGCCAATCAGGTGTATCCCTTCATGGCAGCAGTGTATCCATCTGCAAATGGATTTTTTTCAGCAGGATTATGCCCCATGCCACAAGGCCTGTTCAGGAATGGTTCCAAGAACATGACAGTGAATTCAGCTTACTGCAGTGGTCTGCTGAGTCACCAGATCTCAATCCAATTGTGCATCTGTGGGAGGATATGGAACAAGCTATTCAGAGTAGAGATCCACTCCCAGCCAACTTGACACAATTGTGGAAGCATTGGAGTCAACATGGACCAGCATCCCTGTGGAACACTCTCAACACCTTGGACAGTCTATGCCCCAACGAATTGAATATGTTCTGAGGACAAAGGGGGCTGCAACTCAATATTAGGAAGGTGTTCCTAATGTTTTGTGCACTAAGTGTATATCAGATAAAGATGGTGTAATGATCAGTTTTTAGCATTAGTTTGGGTGGATTATTTGATATTACTAAACAACTTTTGTTTAATGATAAACAACTATGAATTGTATTTTAATACTGGATTCATTATTTTAGTCATTGATGATGAATGTATTTGAATAACTGTATTGAAGTTAATTGATCTGGCGGCAGGTAGCCTAGCGGTTAAGAGTGTTGGGCCAGTAACTGAAAGGTTGCTGTTCATCTAATCGGCTCAGGACCAATCTGTCATTGTGCCCTTGAGCAAGGCAATTAACCCTTATTTGTCCTGTAAGTTTCTCTGGATAAGAGCATCTGCTAAATGACAAGAATATAATGAAAAATGTTTGTACATTATTTTTATTTTTTTTACCATTATTTAACTAGGCAAGTCAGTTAAGAACAAATTCTTATTTTCAATGATGGCCTAGGAACAGTGGGTTAACTGCTTTGTTCAGGGGGAGAACGACAGATTTTTACCTTGTCAGCTCGTGATTCGATTTTGCAACCTTTCGGTCACTAGTCCAACGCTCTAACCACTAGGCTACCTGCTGCCCCGGTGCGCAACCACTTTTTTTTCTCTTGTGTATAATTAAATGAAATAAACTGTTTGAAGTGAAATACTGTATATACAATACACAACATTACCACTTTGTTTACCCTGGTCAGACGGACAGGGCCATAGTAAGCTAGACTATGTAGCTGCTGTTGTTAGTAGCCTACAGTTTCCATGCAATACAGCATGTCAGATCACTAATGAGTCTGTGTTTAGGCTGCTATAGTTATGCAAGCATTTTTGCTTGTGTCTGTCAGGAGTGATGTGTTATCAGGCTAAATAACTACTGGAGGGAAGTGGAGAGCCGCCTTGAGCTTTGTGCCCGGCCCACCCGACATGGTCTAGAGACGCAAAGTGCATGCCGCAGCACTCCGATGTGAAGAACAGCCCTTACAAAAATGTACGATTGTAGTACAATTAAAAATATATGGCATGGTATTGTTGTGGAATGGTAGTGACCAAAAAACTTGGAACATAGAAGAAACTGCCAGATGTGTCATAATAGCCTGGAAGTAAAGCTGCGCTGGGAGACACATTTGAAATAGAATACATTGAAAACATTCAGCAGGGTGGGAAAAAATCACAGTAAAACACGATTTAAATGTATTGTTGGAAGGTCTGTGTTCACCATTCATGTAATACATTAAATATATACATCAGATGGTATTGGGGAGCTTTTCACAGGTACATTATTTACCCATTTCAATCTTATACCAACCAACCCTATGCTTGGTGTGACTGTTATGGTCAGAGCAGATCATCTGATATGCCTTTAAATATTGTAATATGCAACCTGGAATTAAAATGTAAGAGGATCAGTGCTTCTACAGTGAAACATCTCACATCTGTGCTGTTTGAGAGCGATGTTGTTAGACTACATTGTTTCCTCTTCGGAGGTCACTGGTGGGCAACAACATAATTTCAATTCACAGAGACAATGAGTCCTTCACGTTTAGCACTATATCCACACGTTTGATGATGATGATGGTGAAGGGGGAGATTGAATTGACAATATACAACAGTGGTTGGAAACTAGGTTTGGCCTTCAGTCAATTTCTTGCCTAACTTGTTATCAAGTTTCAGGTAAGACCCAAGTGCAGACTGTGTAGAAGTAACAATGTTTATTGTAACAACAAGGGCAGGCAAACGACAGGTCAAGGCAGGCAGGGGTCGATAATCCAGAGTAGTGGGGCCAAGGTACAGGACGGTAGGCCCAGGGTCAGGTCAGGCAGAGGTCGGTAATCCAGAGTAAAGCCAAAGGTACAGGACAGCAGGCAGGCCCAGGGTCAGATCAGGCAGAGGTCGGTAATCCAGAGTAAAGCCAAAGGTACAGGACAGCAGGCAGGCCCAGGGTCAGATCAGGCAGAGGTCGGTAATCCAGAGTAAAGCCAAAGGTACATGACCAAAGGCAGGGTCAGGCAGAGTGGTCAGGCAGGCGGACTCAGAGTCAGGACAGGCGGGGGTCAAAACCAGGAGGGAGAGAAAAGAAAGACTGGAAAAAGCAGGAGCTGAGACACAAAACACCGTTAGGCTTGAACTAACAAGACGAACTGGCACAGACAGACACAAAACACAGGTATAAAAACCCTGGGGATAAGTGGGCAAGATGGGCGACACCTGGAGGAGGGTGGAGACAAGCACAAGGACAGGTGAAACAGATCAGGGCGTGACACTTGTAGCTAGTCTGTGGGCCAGAACATAATTATCCTATTAACAAATAGCCTATAGCTCCCCAATTCATAGTTCTACACATTGTAGGCTACACTACACATTTAACACATTTCGAATCCCACCGTACCTTCTCCACTGTGCAATCCAGTTTTCGAGCTGGTCACGGGTGCACTTCAGCCACGCTCAAGGTACTGTCGTGGAAAATTGTCTTAAGAATAACACTTCTTACAAGAACTTGTAAATTCAATATAGACTTTAATACAGAGTAATAAAGCCGAGCCGGTCCGCGGACAACAACTGCCTTCCTTAGGCCCCGGCTCTGCTTTTATGCATATACAATACATAGGTCCATCCTTTATGTAAATGAAGTAAAACCCCCTATGCATTCTGCCACCATTTTCTTTCAACCCAATGGATAACGCTCTCATCTGCTTTTAGCTCTAACATTGTAGTGGCTGGATAACGCCCATATCTGCTTTTAGCTCTAACATAGTAGGGGCTAGACTCTCCTCATATGGATATGAAAATAATGCATGCATTGCAGGCTTATGCTTGGCATATATTTAGTCATGGCCATACATACAGCTTGCCTGGCCGTTCCGTGGTTCCTACTTGGGGATGTATGGCCACCTGTTTTCTCCACTCAGGGTCAGCTGTCAGTCTCCTCTTTCGCTAGCTAATGTATTTATATTTTTCTTCCCTCAGCACGTCTATCTTTCTCCCACATAAATCCCTCCTCTGGGACTAATTAGTCCCACATCTAACATGATTAAACTAGAGACAATAAGGATGGAAGCAAAATAATAGATACATAGAATAGTAAATGTGTTGAACGAAATTTGAACAGATAAAACATAATCATATACTGGACCAAACATCTCCAATCCAATAACATAGATAGGAGTAAAATATAAAGTCAAACTTATCATATACTGGACCAAACATCTCCAATCCAATAACATAGACAGGAGTAAAAGATCCAGTCAAACTTAAAATAGTAAATGAGGATACATATATAAATCAGTATACTATGAAGAAGCATGAGCATGTAGTACATAGCCTTGCCTGAGGTTATCTCAGTTATGTAGAGTATAGAATATAACAAGAATTTAAAAGAATAATAAACATAATAGACCTACTTAAAGTTAATATTCTTACTATGAATCTGAACAAGGCCCAAGTGAGCAAAAATAAAAGTTATAGACAACATTCCAAATTGAGACACTCATTACTGCTAGAAGATTAAGGGCATGGTTCGTAGACACTTGTAACCAGAATACCTTCTGTTTCCTAGCGTGTAATAAATGATCCTCATCTTAGGAAGGCAAAACTAACTTGAATTTAAAAGAAATTGCATACATTTGTATATGTATGAAAACCATAAAACAAACATAAAATACAACATACACTTAAGGTTTGTTCAAAGTCATACCAGAATTTACATCATAGGGGCACATTCCTTATTTCCACATATAGGGCAATCCTCTCTTTGGCACATCGCACAGAATAAGGGTTCAGGATGATGGTAATGCCCATCATTGTTCTCTTTGGAGCACCACTTGCAACGCCTGGGTTGCAGAATTTTTTTGTGTACATGGACAAGCACCATCTCATCCGAATCGGGGTCTTTGGCATACACAGGAAACCCACCAGGACGCTAATCATGGCACTCATAACCTCCCCCAAGAATTACCCCATGACGACAGTTAGGATTACCAAAAGGGCAATCAAGGGGTCCTCCAACAGCATTGCAAGGTTTTCCATACTTGTCCGTATAATGTCCAGGGGTACCAGGGACAGGATTGATTATGAGAGGTGGATCCAGTATATGTTCCTTAAACTTCTTTCCTGACCCCTTCTTATGTCTAGGGTCTGCTTTATGTACTGACATTTGTTTAACAGTGGTTTTGACCACAAGTGATTTAACCAAAGGCACCACACAGCAAAATACAATGCCCAATGTCACTAGACCTCCACCCATCATAATGGCCAGCCTGGTAAACATAGCACCCCATTTTCCCAAAGCCAGGTCCAACCAATCCCAGGCATGAGAATCAAACCCAGCATTTGCCTTTACTTCTGCTCTTAACCCTTTAAGTTTATTCATAGCTAGGGAAAATGTTCCATTAGGTGCAGTGTTGTTGGGAATAAAAGTACAACAAGCATCTCCATACATTACACAAACTCCCCCCTTCTCTGCCAATAGCCAGTTGAGAGCTTCCCTATTCTGCCATGTCATCTGGCTTGTGGCCTTTACCTATTCTCCTAAGGCTGTCAAGGCAGAGTCAGTATAATTAATAAATCTTTGTTGGTTATAGTATATATAATTAATCCACTTTAAGTTCTTATTGGGTGTTACCCACAAAAATATAGATTCAAATCCAGATTTAATCTCATCTCTGGCCTTAAACTCGTTGGGCACACCTCTGGGTTGTCCAATTGAATCAAGGTACACTCTAGGATCTGATTCATAGGCTTCCCTTACTCTATGCTTTACAGACTCATCCTGCTGTGATTTAATGATAGACACCTGTTGTGTTGCTCTAATCAAGGCACAGTCCAGCCTTCTGGTAAAACATTCAAGAGTTTGTTCTGCCCACACATCCCGAAACTATCAGCTATACTTCTGTCCTGATTCTTTAATATTGCAAGAGATAGTGTTACTTGAGTTACATTACCACATGTACCTTTGTAATCCATAATCATTCCTTTATCATCAAATTTACTAACTCCTGCAGTTTCTAACACCCAAATAGTTTAACAATTAACTGTAGTGTTTCTCACATCTATCCCATTATCCCCATAGCTGTAGAAACATTCATATCTACTTTTTACCATAGTAAACCTATCATTATGAGGACCATTTAATTCAGTTCTCATGTCATATGTTGCACATTCATGTTCTCCCAACATATTTTGGTTTAATTCACTTCTACCTTTAGTGCTACCTAATGCCAATCTGCATTCTATGTTACACAAAGGTATGTAGTATTGACTCTGAATACATTGAACATTTTCCATTTAACACATTCTTCAACAGATGCAAGTTCAGGTATTATTAAAATATCAGACAAATGTGATTTGCTAGACAAAATGCAATTGTCCATCCTATGTTTAGTTGCTTCTTACTGAGCCCACCTATACAAGCCATTTGTTATTGCTTTTCTAAATTTTTGATCAATGTTTGATTCTTGGGTAGTTTCTTCATTGTAGCGACCCCAGTTGGTAACAGATGTCCAGATTTTCTGCATCAACCCACTTTCTTATGGTTTTTCTATTGTCTTAGTTGGTGTACTAGTCTCTAGTGGGAGGTAATTTTACAATTTCTTCTAGGTTTGTTGCTGTTGCTGTCAAGACCATTCTACCATTCTTCATCTATCCTGTTTCACTGTCTGTTAACAAGACCATGTGAGGACAGAGAAGTTGATAAGAAAGTCTCCTTTCCATTTTCCTGTCGTTGTTTCTCCGTCCCCTTGAACAACACCTCTATCAGGGGTATCTGCCAGAGTAGGTATGTCATCAGGAGCAACAGGCATGTCACTCCTCCCCATCCCTGGCCTCTCTGGATATTCAGGAGAGAGTGTCTGTTGGCTGTTGAAAGTTGCTCCTCATTCCACCTCCTCTTTGTCTCCTGCCTGGCTCCTGCCTGGCTCCTGCCTGGCTCCTGCCTGGCTCCTGCCTGGCTCCTGCCTGGCCTGGTGGTTGTCCCCTCCTTTCCGACGGGACTTTGGTACAGTGGTTTAGATGGTACCACGTGTTGCTTCCTTTCACCTGGACAGCAGTTAACATTGTTCGAGCTACCTTGTAGGGACCCTCCCTCCTTGGCTCATTCCTTTCTTCCGGAACACTCGGACCTGGTCTCTTGGATCACCAGACGTGGAACCTCTGGTCCTGGTTCAGGTTTCTGCCTTCTTTCTGTGAGGCATTCAAACTGAGAGACTTATGGCCTCTGTTTTATGATCACACCATACATCCACTTATTTCCATCACTCATCATACACCAACTAACATTCCAGCTGAAGCTGGCGACCCCTCTCCTTCTGGTTCCTAAGCATAAGACCATTATTCAGTTGGACCTTACTTCTTGTGAGAAGTATGCGCCCACCGAAGAGAGACAAGATGATCTTTACCACTGCAGGTGCTGTAAGAAGTATACCCCCAGCCTGGTGTATCTTGATGTACACTCAATCTCTAGAAGTCAGCCCATGCCCTTGGTTATTTCTGGCTTCTTATGTGCTGCTTTTCTCCTGAGGACATACACATTAACACATGGGTTATTTCCTGACAACAGACTTTCTTCTCATGTCAAGATCACTACTTTGTAATATTTAAATAACAGCCCTATTTAAACATTGTCTCAAATACCTCGCCTCCTACCACAGATATTCTTATACATAATAATAGCCAAATTATGGTCCCTACAGCAACTGCTGTTAGAATAACATGTAATCAGTCAAGTGTCTTCCAGTTGGAAGACTATCCAACCTCTTAAAACTCCAAGTCATAACTCTCTTAAACTTTTACCATAGTGTTAAATGTCACCACTATCACTTTTACTCTTACCATAATCTAGGTATGTGTAATGTTCAATTTACTCAGAATTGTCCCTATGTTGTGCATCCCTATATTTTACACAGCCAGCTGTCCTTTCTCTTCTGTGAGTTCTCTCTTCTATTAATATACATAGTCTCTAGAAATAACACCCCTCTAGTACCATAACCTTCATTTATGAGCCCCCTCAGATCCCCAATGCAGTCATAGTTCTTCTAACCCATAGCACATAATTTACTACTAATTTCCTTCCACAGTTTGATACATACTTAAACATTCTCAAATCAATTTTAGTCAATTTATATCATTCCCTCCTCAGGAACAATAAACACACTTATGTTCCTTAAAACAAAAATAAATTGACCAGACAAGAAAAGAGCAAATTAAATTACAATAACTGCATATTTGTAATAAGTGACCACTACTCATAATGTAACTAAACCTGGGGAAAACGTCCATCCGTTACATTCTATGACCACTACTCATAATGTTGGTCTCCTCCTTCATCCTTGTGTGTATCGCAAAACAGACTATAAACTTTTTATGCAATCAATTATATCAATACAATTTAACATTACATTTCTAATGACATAATAAAACAAAAAAAACAAAAACCTTTAATCTTCTGTAAGTTCTGTCAACCTCCCTGTCTCAGGATTTAGTTTCCAGAGCTTCCCTAGGCCTAGTACATTTAAACAGTTCTATGTCCAAATCATAACTAAAACGTTTTATAAATTGTCCAAATCAGAATTCAGTCCTTAGTGCTTCATTCCCTTAAAAATTGACATTTATACTAAACTTGTACTATCTATTCATATTACAGCCCCCATTTGCCTCTGTTTTTCTGTCATGAGAGGCCTGGTAATGAAAGGTCAGTAACCTATTCCCCTTTTAGTCTTCCTCCTCCAGCACATATCATTCCAGCATGTCTATTTCAGATACAGTTCACAGGTCATCAGACGCAGTTGTCCCTCACTCTTCCGCTGGTTAGGGACGTCTACCTTTCTCCCACAGTACTAAACGATATCATAACCGCCATCGATAAAAGACAGTACTGTGCAGCCGTCTTCATTGACCTGGCCAAGGCCTTCGACTCTGTCAATCACCGCATTCTTATCGGCAGACTCAATAACCTTGGTTTCTCAAATGACTGCTTCGCCTGGTTCACCAACTACTTCGCAGACAGAGTACAGTGTGTAAAATCGGAGGGCCTGTTGTCCGGACCTCTGGCAGTCTCTATGGGGGTACCACAGGGTTCAATTCTCGGGCCACCTCTTTTCTCTGTATATATATCAATGATGCTGCTCTTGCTGCGGGTGATTCCCTGATCCACCTCTACGCAGACGACGCCATTCTGTATACATCTGGCCCTTCTTTGGACACTGTGTTAACTAACCTCCAAACGAGCTTCAATGCCATAAAACACTCCTTCTGTGGCCTCCAACTGCTCTTAAACGCTAGTAAAACCAAATGCATGCTTTTCAACTGTTCACTGCCTGCACCCGCCCGCCTGACTAGCATCACTACTCTGGACGGTTCTGACCTAGAATACGTGGACAACTACAAATACCTAGGTGTCTGGCTAGACTGTAAACTCTCCTTCCAGACTCATATCAAACATTCCAATCCAAAATCAAATCTAGAATCGGCTTTCTATTTTGCAACAACGCCTCCTTCACTCACGCCGCCAAACTTACCCTAGTAAAACTGACTATCCTACCGATCCTCGACTTCGGCGATGTCATCTACAAAATAGCTTCCAATACTCTACACAGCTAATTGGATGCAGTATATCACAGTGCCATCTGTTTTGTTACCAAATCACCTTATACCACCCACCACTGTGACCTGTAGGCACTAGTCGGCTGGCCCTCGCTACATATTCGTCGCCAGACCCACTGGCTCCAGGTCATCTATAAGTCTATGCTAGGTAAAGCTCCGCCTTATCTCAGCTCACTGGTCACGATAACAACACCCACCCATGGCACGCACTCCAGCAGGTATATCTCACTGGTCATCCCCAAAGCCAACACCTCCTTTGGCCGCCTTTCCTTCCAGTTCTCTGCTGCCAGTGACTGGAACGAATTGCAGAAATCGCTGAAGCTGGAGACTTATATCTCCCTCACTAACTTTAAACATCAGCTATCTGAGCAGCTAACCGATCGCTGCAGCTGTACATAGCCCATCTGTAAATAACCCACCCAATCTACACCAGTATCACTACTTACACACCATCATCTGCTCATCTATCACTCCAGTGTTAATCTGCTAAATTGTAATTACTTTGCTACTATGACCTATTTATTGCCTTACCTCGTCATGCCATTTACACACACTGTATATAGACTTTCTTTTTTTCTATTGTGTTTCCATCAGTTAGCTGTGTTTTTATCTAACATGTGTTCCCCAGAATAAACCTCAAGAACAAGGAGATTTTCCTGATGCTCAGGAGGTCTCTGAAGTTCTACATCTGTCTGGGTGTTATGTGCTTAATATATTGTTTATTTTCAAAAAATATATCCTTAGATACATTGATGAATTCAGTTTATAGTGGGAGTTAGCTAGCTATATAGCTATTCCCCAGCAGTTTCATCCTAGCTAGTTACCTAATGGCCTTTTTATAAACTTGATAGATAATACAAATATATGAAGTTTCCCCTCGCTTCTAGAGCTGCCTAATACAGCAAGCCAGTTGATAGTACAATAGCTAGGATGAATGCAATGTGTGACATTACTAGCTATATGGGGGACATTAGCTAACCTTAGATAATTGATTGATGAAATCCGAAGAACGACATCACATCAGAAAAAGGTTTATAGCCAGACTGGAATTACTGAGTCTACCATTACAGATATCCACTGACAAATCTTTACATAAATGAGATCATCAAAAACATGTTGAAATAGCATTTGGCTGAATTAGCTAGCTAGATTTCTTACATGATAACAAGCACCTTGCTGTGAGTCCACCATGTTGCAATGTAAACATCCTGTTGTATGGGTACCACCACCCATTTAGCTAGCCAATCAATGGCATTATAACGAAAAGTACAGTAGTTGCATGGTAAGAAACAGAAGAGAAAAAACACAGCTCAATCAAAACCATCTAACCTATAGCGCTTTAGACACACCCACTCCTTTCCAGACGTCTAATACTTTCCTTTAGACACACCCACTTGCCCTTACTCCGGTAGCCATATAGAGCCCCACAGTGGAGGTGTAATAATACCCATAAAACCTAGCAGTCAAACAGGGAAATAGTTTCAATCGTTTTACACCACTCATTTTTCATTCATTTTACAAACACTTAAAATAAGGGCTGTGTTTGAGATGATATATGAGATTATATAATGCTAATTAGCATCGAAGTAGACATCATGCAAAAGAACAAGCTCCTGCACATCATCTCTAGCTGACACCTTTTGCTAACAGGTATTGTGTCAATTTAAAATTTGCACAAGACAGTTCACAGAATTGTCCTTTAAATAAATGTAGCGTATTTATTCATTACGACGTTTAGCTAACATTAGATAGTTAACCCAGAGATCCTTACCTTTGCCTCGATTCGGCAGTCTGGTCCATCATGTCACTTGTAGTTCTTTATGATAGCCACATTAGCAGCTAATTAGCATTTTATTTTGGGGGGGCATTGAAGAGTTTGTGAATGTAAAATGTTGCATCTGTGGTGGGGATCATATTACCGAATTCCCAGAGTGCCCTGTTTGGGTGAAAGAGGTTGAGGTGTCAAGGATCAGGACTGTACAGCAAATCTCCTATGTGGAGGTGGTGAACAGAGTTATAGGGGCAAGAGGCCACAGTTCTGAAGAAGATATGGTGGTGGATGCACCACAACCAGTTGCAAATGTTGTACGTCAATCAAGTGATCTGGATACACTTATTGTGAAGAAGCAGTGGCGGGTCTAGACCATTTCAACTGGGGGGGCCAAGCTGGGCCCAGTTGTACTGTTAGAGGGGCCAGTTACATTAGACGTTATTTTTGTCATATCGTTTTCTTCACTGCATTGCAGGCATTAGCAGGCAAAAGACCATGTTCATAATCATTAGTGTTCCGTGTTGCCACTGTCTAATAACGGATGTAAAAAAAGAATGATAGCAAAAATGTGTTATGTAAAAATTATTTCATACTCCACATTTAGTGTCTCCTGACCCCTCCTGTCTCAGCCTCCAGTATTTATGCTGCAGTAGTTTATGTGTCGGGGGGCTAGGGTCAGTCTGTCACATCTGGAGTATTTCTCTTGTCTTTTCCGGTGTCCTGTGTGAATTTAAATATGCTCTCTCTAATTCTCTCTTTCTTTCTCTCTTTCTTTCTTTCTCTCTCCCGGAGGACCTGAGCCCTAGGACCATGCCTCAGGACTACCTGGCTTGATGACTCCTTGCTGTCCCCAGTTCACCTGGCTGTGCTGTTGCTCCAGTTCCAACTGTTCTGCCTGCAGCTATGGAACCCTGACCTGTTCACCGGACGTGCAACCTGTCCCAGACCTGCTGTCCCAGACCTGCTGGAACCCTGACCTGTTCACCGGACGTGCTACCTGTCCCAGACCTGCTGTTTTCAACTCTCTAGAGACAGCAGCAGCGGTAGAGATACTCTCAAAGATCGGCTATGAAAAAGCCAACTGACACTTACTCTTGTGTTACTGACTTGTTGCACCCTCGACAACTACTATGATTATTATTATTTGACCATGCTGGTCATTTATGAACATTTGAACATCTTGGCCATGTGCCGTTATAATCTCCACCCAGCACAGCCAGAAGAGGACTGGCCACCCCTCATAGCCTGGTTCCTCTCTAGGTTTCTTCCTAGGTTTTGACCTTTCTAGGGAGTTTTTCCTAGCCACTGTGCTTCTACACCTGCATTGCTTGCTGTTTGGGGTTTTAGGCTGGGTTTCTGTACAGCACTTTGAGATATCAGCTGATGTAAGAAGGGCTATATAAATACATGTGATTTAATTTGATTTAGGGGGGCCACAAGGGGGTCCAAAATTGTTGTCACGGGCACTGGTCCCCCCCCCCCAGAACCGCCACTGTGAAGAAGGTGGATATTTTAGTATTTATAGCCACAGTTAATTATATCTGCAGCTGAGAAGTTTTTGGGCCTCCAAGACTTCACGGCAGAAGGACTGCAAGGACTACTGTTGCCAGAAAATGATCCTTCTGAGCCTGTGTAGGAACCTGATTAGAACAGAAAAGCAGGCTGATTTTAGTTTAATTTACATTTTGTTATTGATAGTTTGTATTATTTTTGTATACTGAACAAAAATATAAACGCAACATGTAAAGTGTTGGTCCCATGTTTCATCCTAGAAATGTTCCGTACACACAAAAATATTATTTCTCTCAAATGTGCACAAATTTGTTTACATCCCTGTTAGTGAGCATTTCTCCTTTGTCTAAATAATCCATCCACCTGACAGGTGTGGCATATCAAGAAGCTGATTAAATAGCATGATCATCATTACACAGGTGCACCTTGTGCTGGGGACAGGAGTAGCTGAGTAGGTGCTGCCTTGGCACCAGCTAATGGGGATCCCTAATAAATATAAATACAACAATTCCACTCAAATGTTTAGTTTTATCACACAACCCAATGCCTCAGATGTCTCAAGTTTTGAGGGAGCATGCAATTGGCTGTTGCCAGATAATTATATGTTAATTTCTCTACCATAAGCCACCTCCAAGTTGTTTTAGAGAATTTGGCAGTATGCCCAACAAGCCTCTCAATTGCAGACCACGTTTATGGTGTTGTGTGGGGAGCATTTGCTGATGTCAATGTTGTCAACAAAGTACTCCATGGTAGCATTGGGTTATGGTATGGGAGACAACGAACGCAATTGCATTTTATCGATGGTAATTTGAATGCACAGAGATACCATGACAAGATTCCGAGGCCCATTGCCCAACCATTCATCTGCCGCCCATTTCTGAAGGATCTGTACACAATTCCTGGAAGCTGAAAATATCCCAATTCTTCCATGGCCTGCATACTCACCAAACATGGCATTGAGCCTGTTTGGGGTGGTCTGGATCGACGTGTACCACAGTTTGTTCCAGTTCCCGCCAATATATAAACTCAGCAAAAAAAGAAACATCATCTCACTGTCAACTGCGTTTATTTTCAGAAAACTTAACATGTGTAAATATTTGTATGAACACAACAAGATTCAACAACTGAGACATAAACTGAACAAGTTCCACAGACATGTCACTAACAGAAATGGAATAATGTGTCCCTGAACAAAGGGGGGGTCAAAATCAAAAGTAACAGTCAGTGTCTGGTGTGGCCACCAGCTGCATTAAGTACTGCAGTGCATCTCCTCCTCATGGATTGCACCAGATTTGCCAGTTCTTGCTGTGAGATGTTACCCCACTCTTCCACCAAGGCACCTGCAAGTTCCTGGACATTTTTGGGAGGAATGGCCCTAGCCCTCACCCTCCGATCCAACAGGTCCCGGACGTGCTCAATGGGATTGAGATCCGGGCTCTTCGCTGGCCATGGCAGAACACTGACATTCCTGTCTTGCAGGAAATCATGCACAGAACGAGCAGTATGGCTGGTGGCATTGTCATGCTGGAGGGTCATGTCAGGATGAGCCTGCAGGAAGGGTACCACATGAGGGAGGAGGATGTCTTCCCTGTAACGCACAGCGTTGAGATTGCCTGCAATGACAACAAGCTCAGTCCGATGATGCTGTGACAGACCGCCCCAGACCATGACGGACCCTCAGGAGTACAGGCCTCGGTGTAACGCTCATTCCTTCGACGATAAATGCGAATCCGACCATCACCCCTGGTGAGACAAAACTGCGACTCGTCAGTGAAGAGCACTTTTTGCCAGTCCTGTCTGGTCCAGCGACGGTGGGTTTGTGCCCATAGGCAAAGTTGTTGCCGGTGATGTCTGGTGAGGACCTGCCTTACAAGCCCTCAGTCCAGCCTCTCTCAGCATTTTGCGGACAGTCTGAGCACTGATGGAGGGATTGTGCGTTCCTGGTGTAACTCGGGCAGTTATTTGTTGCCATCCTGTACCTGTCCCGTAGGTGTGATGTTCGGATGTACCGATCCTGTGCAGGTGTTGTTACACGTGGTCTGCCACTGCGAGGACGATCAGTTGTCCGTCCTGTCTCCGTATAGCGCTGTCTTAGGCATCTCACAGTACGAACATATCAATTTATTGCCCTGGCCACATCTGCAGTCCTCATGCCTCCTTGCAGCATGCCCAAGGCATGGTCACGCAGATGAGCAGGGACCCTGGGCATCTTTCTTTTGGTGTTTTTCAGTAGAAAGGCCTCTTTAGTGTCCTAAGTTTTCATAACTGTGACCTTAATTGCCTACCATCTGTAAGCTGTTAGTGTCTTAACGACCGTTCCACAGGTGCATGTTCATTAATTGCTTATGGTTCATTGAACAAGCATGGGAAACAGTGTTTAAACCCTTACAATGAAGATCTGTGAAGTTATTTGAGTTTTTACGAATTATCTTTGAAAGACAGGGTCCTGAAAAAGGGACGTTTCGTTTTTTGCTGAGTTTAGCAACTTCGCAATTGAAGAGGATTCCCAGCCAGCCAAACCCCGCCCTTACTCGGACGACGCGGCCGGCACGGGAACGCAGTTCGCAATGCTTGATGCGGCAGGTAGCCTAGCGGTTAGAGCGTTGGGCCAGTTACCTAAAGGTTGCTGTATCGAATCCGCAAGCTGACAAGACGAAAATCTGTTGTTCTGCCATGTCACTGTAAATAAGAATGTGTTCTTAACGGACTTGCCTAGTTATATAAAAGGTTACATTTTTAAAAATTAGACCCACTGTGCGGCTCGGGAGGCTCCATCCACAAAGTTTTTAATGCTTATCAATTGCCTTGCACAAAGTATCAAAATACTAAAATGCAACTTAAACAGGACTCTTAAAGAATTGAAATGTTAACTGTATTTTTTTAAATCACAAGAACAATGAAAACATTTGGAAAAATAAATAAATAATGAATGTTATTAATTATATAAAGCAGCACGTGTAATCATCTGCCAGAGAGTAGCCCCAATCGGCCCGAGCCCCAAGTAATACATTTGGGCCAGATAACTCATACCGGAATCGGTCCGAGCTCAATCCCCGCATCCCAGCCATAAGTAATACTGCTTAAGGCGGACCAGACTCGGGCCACATGACGTCGGCCGAGTCTGACTCTCAGCCCAGATCCTCTGTGCTAGCTGGGATGGGACAACATTCCACAGGCCACAATCAACAGCTTGATCAACTCTATGCAAAAGAGATGTGTCCCGGAGGAGACAGCGACCCCTTCTCATGTAATGGGGTTGGGCCATCCCAAGGATCCCGGAAAGCACGGACGGTGTTAGTGGGGGAACAGGAAGTTCCCGACAGAAGCGCACCATTCTTCAGTGTAAAGAAAGCGCCAAAACGGTGCAGTCAAGAAGATAGCATTTGTGTCCGTTTCTATTTATTACTACAGGTATGGAATAGGTTTAAACTTTATAATATCGAAAGAACATGTGATACCATTTTAGGGGATACATCTGATACGGTATTATCACGTTTGGTAAAGGTAAGATGTGTTATTTTTGTGTCAAGCCGAGTGAAGGAAGTGGCAACTATTTTACAAGTTACATAGTTAGAGCAGTTGGGGTTTGTCTGAGTGTATGTACATCATTTTCTCAAGGTAATTTCATAAAGAATCTATTTACTTGAGATTTCTGAATTCGTTTTATTGGTTTTGGTTTTGTTATTGGTTTTGTTATTGGTTTTGTGTGAAATTCACGAGATGGTAAAATGGCGGCGCCCCTCGGTTTGCGTCAACGTACTTCAGTGCAGGCAGTGAGGTGCAGCAGAGAGACAATTTTACGGCTGCACTACTGTTTTGAAGCTGAATGTAATGATTCAGTTTTACTACATGTGTACTAATATTCAGAGACATTCAGTTGTTTCTATCTTTGTCTATAAATGTTACTATGGTGTGAACGGAAATAATATTCGATTTTGATTGAAATAATACAGTGAAGAGAATTTTATTCAGGAAAATAGTGCTGCTTAAAACATACTGCAACCTTGTACTAAATGGTTTTTGAGTCATTGATGCATTTATGTGAATTCAGAAAATCTACTATAGATTAAGTACACTTAAGTTGTGTAGCCTAATTTAAAGTGTATGCTTTGTCTAATGTGAATTAATGTTTTGTTGTCAATGCGTAACTACCAGATCTATTGAAATGAGATCAGTGCTTGACTTGGACAGGAGCTCACTGGAGCTGAGAACCGTCACCTCAAATGTCTACTGTTTGAGCTCATGTTCCTCTTATAGAATATTAGCTCAACAGTATTGTGGAGCTCCTGCACCTAAATATAAAACATATTTTTAGAGAATCAAGAAAGTGCCAGAACTGTCAAGACAATAACTTTTTGTGTCCGTTTCTCTTTATTACTACTGGCCGACTCAGATTAAGTCTGAGGCCGGTAACATCAACAGTGAGGACAGACCCAGCCTGCCTCTCTCCTTCCACACTGAGTCCAAACCTACAGTCACTGGGTCCTGATTGTGACAGTGGAGCCCAGTTTGCACTGCAGGATCCAGAGATGGCATCAGTGAAGCTGGAAGACTGCAGTCAAACACTGGAGTTGAATGTCAACATTAAAGATGAAGAGGAGGAGGAGAAGATTGGGAAATCTGTTTCTCACAGTAAGAACAGGTTCTATTTAACTTAGTTTGTTGTTCGTTCCAACTTCTCACTGTGTATGAAAATTTGCAGTAGAACTGTTTCATGATGAACTGTTTCAATGAGAAGGTAGATGTTATTTCATTCTACTGAGACTTGCATGGTTTGACACCAGTATTGCCAGAATTTGTTTTATTCACTGGGCTATCTGGAGTGATCAGAGAGTAGACTAAAGAAGTGAAGTAGACAAACTGACAGTGTTTTAAAGATCTATGAAATTAGTCTGTAGTTACTAACCCTTGTGATAGTGAGTGGAGGATGATATGAAATGAGTCTGTGTAGTTACTAACCCTTGTGATAGTGAATGGAGGATGATATGAAATGAGTCTGTGTAGTTTCTAACTCTTGTGATAGTGAGAGGAGGATGATATGAAATGAGTCTGTGTAGTTACTAACCCTTGTGATAGTGAGTGGAGGATGGTATAGCTCATCATATTCATGACTTATGAGATACTTTTAGAATAGTTTTTATTCCCCTTTTGTATTATACAGCCTACTTATATGAATATGTACAGGTAGCCTAGTGATTAGAGCATTGGGCCAGTAACCGAAAGGTTGCTGGATCGAATCCCTGAGCTGACAAGGTAAAAATATGTCATTCTGTCCTTGAGCATAGCAGTTAACCCACTGTTCCCCGGGCGCCGAAGATCGATTATGGCAGCCTCCCGCACCTGTCTGATTCAGAGGGGTTGGGTTAAATGTGGAAGACACATTTCAGTTGAATGCATTCAGTTGTACTACTGACTAGGTATCCCCCTTTTCTTTTCAGAAAGTATTTAGACCCCTTGCCTTTTTCAACATTTTGTTACGTTACAGCCTTACTCTAAAATTGCTCAAATAAAACACTCCTCAATCTACACACAATACCCCATAATGACAAAGCAAACACAGGTTTTTAGAAATGTTTTCACATTTTATCAAAAATTTGAAACAGAAATACGTTATTTACATAAGTATTCAGACTCTTTGCTATGAGACTCGACATTGAGCTCAGGTACATCCTGTTTCCATTGATCATCCTTGAGATGTTTCTACAACTTGATTTGTTGTCAACCTGTGGTAAATTCAATTGATTGGACATGATTTGGAAAGGCACACACCTGTCTATATAAGGTCCCACATTTGACAGTGCATGTCTGAGCAAAAACCAAGCCATGAGGTTGAAGGAATTGTCCGTCGAGCTCCATGAAAGGAAAAATTCACAAGCTGGTAAAATGGCGGCACCCACTCGGTCTGCGTCAACGGACTTCAGTGCAGGCAGTGTGGATGCAGCAGAGGGAGACCATTTTACGGTTGCTCTACTGTTTTGACGCTAAATGTAATTATTATCGGTTTTCTACATGTGTACTAATCTTCAGACGCATGCAGTTCTTTCTATATTTATCTCGAAATGCTACTATGGTGTGAATGGGAAATACTATTGGTTTTTGATTGAAACAACACAGCGAATACAAGGTTATTCAGGAAAATAGTACATAGTGCTGTTTAAAGCATACAGAAACCTTGTACTAAATGTTTTTTTAGTCATTTATGCGAATTTGGGAAAATCTACGAGAGGTTAAGTGCACTTACGTTGTGTAGACTAATTTAAAGCAGGTACTTTGTCTAATGTGAATGAATTAATGTTTTGTTGTCAATGCTTAGCTACCAGATCTATTGAAATTAGATCAGTGCTTGACTTGGACAGGAGCTCACCGGAGCTGAGTACCGGCACCTCAAATTTCTACTGTTTGAGCTCATGTTCCTCTTATAGAATATTAGCTCAACAGTATTGTGGAGCTCCTGCAACCTAAATATAAACAGTACCGGTACCTATTTCAGTCCAAGTCAAGCACTGAATTAGATAATTGAACAAGAAGAAATATAATGTATTTAATAGAGAATAAAGTTCCAGAACTGTCAAGATAATAACTTTTTGTGTCTGTTTCTCAATGTTACTACAGGACAACTAGAATTAAGTCTGAGGCCGGTAACATCAACAGTGAGGACAAACCCAGCCTGCCTCTCTCCTTCCACACTGAGTCCAAACCTACATTCACTGGGTCCTGATTGTTACAGTGGAGCCCAGTTTGCACTGCAGGATCCAGAGATGACATCAGTGAAGCTGGAAGACTGCAGTCAAACATTGGAACTGAATGTCAACATTAAAGATGAAGAAGAGAAGATTGGGAAATCTCTATCTCAAGGTAAGAGAATACCAAGATTGTGCAATGCTGTCATCAAGGCAAAGGGTGACTATTTGATGAATCTCAAATATAATATATTTTGATTTGTTTAACAGATTTTTGTTTTGGTTACTACATGATTCCATATGTGTTATTTCATAGTTTTGATGTCTTCACTATTATTCAACAATGTAGAAAATCGTAAAATTAAGAAACTTGAATGAGTAGGTGTTCTAAAATGTTTGACCTGTAGTGTATATCACACAACTGACTGGTTCTTCTGATGCTGTTCACACAGGAGACCGTGTTGAGACATTCTCTACATCCAGAGAGAAACAGCAGGAAGATAATGGAGCTAAGAGGTCTCACCACTGCCCACATTGTGAGGAGAATTTTTCAGTTCTATCAAAACTAAAAATACACCTAAAAATACACCTAGGAGAGAATCTGTATTCCTGTACTGACTGTGGGAAGAATTTCTCTACATCAAAGGTTCTGACAGTTCATCAGAGAGTGCATACAGGAGAAAAGCCTTACTCCTGCTCTGACTGTGGGGCGAGTTTCTCTCAACTGGGCACCTTAAAACGACATGAACGTGTACACACAGGAGAGAAGCCTTACTCCTGCTCTGACTGTGGAAAGAGTTTCTCTCGACCCGATGACTTAAAAACACATGAACGTATACATACCGGAGTGAAGCCTTACTCCTGCTCTGACTGTGGAAAGAGTTTTTCTCGACTGGGCCACTTAAAAACACATGAACGTATACATACAGGAGTGAAGCCTTACTCCTGCTCTGACTGTGGAAAGAGTTTCTCTCAACTGGGTGAATTAAAAATACATGACCGTATACATACAGGATTGAAGCCTTACTCTTGCTCTGACTGTGGAAAGAGTTTCTCTCAACTGGACAGTGTGAAAACACATGAACGTATACATACAGGAGTGAAGCCTTACTCCTGCTCTGACTGTGGAAAGAGTTTCTCTAAACTGGACAACTTAAAAAGACATGAACGTATACATACAGGAGTGAAGCCTTACTCCTGCTCTGACTGTGGAAAGAGTTTCTCTCGACTGGGCCACTTAAAAACACATGAACGTATACATCCAGGAGTGAAGCCTTAAAATGCTTCACATCAACTCACTTAAAAGTTAATCAGAGAACACAGATGGGAGAGAAGCCTTACTGCTGCTCTGACTGTGGAAAGAGTTTATTTTGAATGTGCCAGTTAAAGACACCAAGGTAAACATAAAGGAGAGAAGACTTACACTGAGCTAAAAGTTCATCAGGGAACACACACAGGAGAGAAGCCTTACTTCTGCTCTGACTGTGGCAAGAGTTTCTCCGGATTGACAATTTAAAGACACACCACCTGATACACACAGGAGAGAAGACTTATCACTGCACTGACAGTGAGTTGAGATTCTACAATTTGGGCAATTTAAAAAGACACCAATGTTTACATAAAGGAGAGAAGCCTCATCAGTTCTCTCAGACCAGCTAAGATTAGACACTCCACTTAATTATCATCTCATAAAATAATTGGCGATGTTGAATTGGATCAAATGAAGAAAGTGTAGAACACTCTATTGTAATCCTATTGTTTCTCACTGTGAGAGAACTGTGCAGAGGAAAGGGAGTGTTATAGAATGTTAGCCTCTCTTTACTTTAGTGATCAGTGTGCACCTGGTCAGTTTTGGTGTGTTTTGTTAGCTTCTACTGGAAAGATATTGAGATGATCTTGGATTTGCCCTTAAGGTTGAATATCCTCTGTGAGGCGTCTCACAATGGAGTCTGATGGTTGACTGGGTGGTACTGCTTCCCTCTGCAGTTTTCTGTGGGAATGAGCTGGTAGACACAACCTACACTGAGTGTACAAAACATTAAGGACACCATGACATAGACTGACCAGGTGGATCCAGGTGAAAAGCTATGATCCTTAATAATGTAGTTGTGGTGTATTTATTATGGATCCTCAATAGCTTTCAGTAGAAAACAAGAAACTGCGGTTGC
Source organism: Salmo salar (assembly GCF_965601325.2). Classification (NCBI taxonomy): domain Eukaryota; kingdom Metazoa; phylum Chordata; class Actinopteri; order Salmoniformes; family Salmonidae; genus Salmo; species Salmo salar. The sequence goes on along the minus strand of NC_138307.1, from coordinate 29,872,751 downwards.
AGTGGGCTAAGGAATGAAAACACTGGAAAATTGGGAACATATTGCCTGGTCTGATGAATCTCCCGGTTCCTGCTGGTTCCTGCAGTTTCACGCTGATGGGAGGACTAGAGTATGGAGGAAACCACGAGTACATGCATCCAGTGGTGGAAAAAGTACCTAACTGTCATACTTGAGTAAAAGTAATGATACCTTAATAGAAAATTACTCAAGTGAAAGTCACACATTAAAATACACCTTGAGTAAAAGTATTTGGTTGTAAATATACTTAAGTATCAAAAGTTAAAGTATGAATAATTTTAAATTCCTTAAATTAAGCAAACCAGATCGCACAATTGTCTTGTTTTTTTAAATATATTACAGATAGCCAGGGGCACACTCCAACACTCAGACATCATTTACAAATGGAGCATTTGTGTTTAGTGAGTCTGCCAGATCAGAGGCAGTAGGGAGGACCAGGGATGTTATCTTCATAAGTGCGTGAATTGGATCATTTTCTGTCCTGCTAATCATAAAAAATGTAATGAGTACTTTTGGGTGTCAGGGAAAATGTATGGAGTAAAAAGTACATTATTTACTTTAGGAATGTAGTGAAGTAAAAGTTGTCAACAATATACGTAGTAAAGTACAGATACCCCCCCAAAAACGACTAAAGTAAAAATGATTTAAATAAGTACTTTACACCACTGTATGCATCCATGCCGTGTGTCAGCATTGCAGGGGGGTGGTGTGATGGCGTGGGGTGTGTTTTCAGGGCCCACATTGGGCCCCTTGATAAAAGATGAACAATGTTTGAATGCTACAGGATATCTAAAGAATCATTGCCAATCAGGTGCCTCCCTTCATGGCAGCAGTGTATCCATCTGCAAATAGATTTTTTTCAGCAGGATTATGCCCCATGCCACAAGGCTTGTCCAGGAATGGTTCCAAGAACATGACAGTGAATTCATCTTACTGCAGTGGCCTGCCGAGTCACCAGATCTCAATCCAATTGTTCATCTGTGGGAGGAGATGGAAGGAGCTATTCGGAGTAGATATCCACTCCCAGGCAACTTGACACAATTGTGGGAAGCATTGGAGTCAACATGGACCAGCATCCCTGTGGAACGCTCTCAACACCTTGGACAGTCTATGCCCCAACGAATTGAGGCTCTTCTGAGGATAAAGGGGGCTGCAACTCAATATTAGGAAGGTGTTCCTAATGTTTTGTTATATCAGAAAAGATGGTGTGATCAGTTTTTAGCATTAGTTTGGGTGGATTATTTTATATTACTAAACAACTTTTGTTTAATGATAAACAGACTATGAATTGTATTTTAATACTGGATGTATTATTTTAGTCATTGATGATGAATGTATTTGAATAACTGTATTGAAGTTAATTGATCTGGCGGCAGGTAGCCCAGCGGTTAAGAGTGTTGGGCCAGTAACTGAAAGGTTGCTGTTCATCTAATCGGCTCAGGACCAATCTGTCATTGTGCCCTTGAGCAAGGCAATTAACCCTTATTTGTCCTGTAAGTCTCTCTGGATAAGAGCATCTGCTAAATGACAAGAATGTAATGAAAAAATGTTGTACACAAATTTATGCTGGGCAGCCACTTCTTCTCTTGTATATAATTAAATGAAATAAACTGTTTGAAGTGAAATACTGTATATACAATACACAACATTACCACTTTGTTTACCCTGGTCAGAGGGACAGGACCATAGTAAGCTAGACTATGTAGCTGCTGTTGTTAGTAGCCTACAGTTTCCATGCAATACAGCATGTCAGATCACTAATGATTAGGTGTATAGGCTGCTACATTTATGCAAGAGTTTTTGCTTGTGTCTGTCAGGAGTGATGTGTTGTCAGGCTAAATAACTACTGGAGGGAAGTGGAGAGCGCGCCTTGTGCCTGGCCCGCCCGACATGGTCAAGAGATGCAAAGGGCATGCCGCAGCACTCCGATGTGAAGACCTGTACAAAAATGTAGGATTGTAGTACAATGGAAAAAATACAGCATTGTATTTTCGTGGAATGGTAGTGATCAAAAAACAGTATGTTTTCCTTTGTACTAGACCTAGGAATATAAAATGTTTATTTATAGCACATGCTTAGAGAAAATGCACCTCTAACTAAATGTAACTCCAAAGGAACTCTAATTAAAGAGATAGTTCAATCAAATTACAAATGTACACCATGGTTTCTTCACCCTGTATACAATCCCAAAATGTGCACGTCAGCAGTGAAGTTCTCAAGATGGAGGACTTTCAGTACAGCAGTGTTCCCCAACCCAGGTCCCAAAGGGGTGTACATGTTTTTTTTGCCCTAGCTCTCACATACCTTATTCAATTCAAAGGCTTGAGTTGGTTAGTTTAATCCAGTGTGTGAGTGTTAGGGCAAAAACAAAAAAGCTCACCTCTTTGGATCCCAAGGACCAGGATTGGGAAACACTAGTACATAGCAAAAAGTGTGATGATTCAAAATATATCTATTTTACAGTTTGAAGTCCTGTATGTAAGATTACTTAGTTTGTATTCAGGGGACTAGTTATGTACTCAAGATTTGTGATGTGTACTCAGGAGACGAATCTCTGATCTTAGCAGCATCATTCTTACACCTTTGCAGCATTGCATTGTGGTTCTTCAATGTTTTCCTGCCACTACGAACAGATAAAACATTTGTGGATCTTTAGAAAATGTCTCCTGTATCTGTCGTTTCCATCATGTTGCAATTATTTTTTTTTGCAAAATGTAGAATAAACCTCTCTGGATCCTGCAGTGCAAACTAGGCTCCACTGTCACAATCAGGACCCAGTGACTGTAGGTTTGGAGTGTGGAAGGAGAGAGGCAGGCTGGGTTTGTACTCACTGTCAATCTGTCAACTCTGGATAGGATCCCAGTCCTAAATAGACGTCTCAAATCGACCTCCTGGTCCTCCTCTGTGCATGCCACACCCCCTCCCATTGTAATCTTACGTATGAACACATTTTGAACAATGGCTTCCTAAAATGCTGTGGTGCTTACTAACACAATAGGAAAGGTTGAGGTAGATGTGGACCATCACAGGTGAGGTCACAGCTCTTTTACTCTGAACATTGATATCAATGACTCACCCTCAAATGGACCATCAATACCAGAGTTCTACAAGACTATTTACATAATCAACTGGGCATTACAACAGTCTGACCCTCAATATAGTCTTGGGCATATATTGAGCTCTAACAAAGGGGCGTGGAAAAGGTCTGTTGAAATGAATACTGTAGTGGTGTGAGAAAGGTAACAAGCTTCCTCTGGTTCCATTCCCCAATAGTAACTGGGTCATTATTGAATTGCATGGGTAATGCTGTTTCTGGGCATTGGTACGCTATAAAACACTTATTTAATAAGAAAACACATGCACTTTATACTGATAAACATCTATTTGTATGCATTGTAGAAATTACTGGTGCCTAACGAATGGGCTTGTCACCATGGTGATGTGTAGAGATGTAGGGACATGTTTTGAGTAGATAAATAGAAACATATATTCTTTAGAATTCCATGAATTAAACAAAGACATTCAGTACATCAATAAAGCTGCAGTATTGTATCTGGTCTCAAAGCTGATGCTGAAAAACCATGTCAGTGCTGAGGTCAAATGAATTGCTGATTTAAATTTCATGTTCGTTTCAGCTTCATATAAACAGGAATTGTTTAGCTTAAAACAGTTTTTAGTATTTAATGATACAGAAGAGAAGAGATTGAGCAGCACAAATTCATTCATTCAATTCTAACTTCATTTTTCATTGTCAGATCAATAAAGTTCAATGGAGTAATCCAATCACATTCATCATCAATGACTAAAATAACTAATTTTGTTTTAAAATACAATTTAATAAACATGTCATTTCATAGCCTGTGCATCAATAGTAAAATTACGTAGTAAAATATGTATCTACCCAAACTAGTGGTGAAAACTGATCATCACACCATTTCTGATACATGTAGTGTCTACCAGCTCATTCCCACAGAAAACTGATCATCACACCATCTCTGATACATGTAGTGTCTACCAGCTCATTTTCACAGAAAACTGATCATCACACCATCTCTGATACATGTAGTGTCTACCAGCTCATTTTCACAGAAAACTGAAAACAGCATTTCCTATCCACCCTCCCCTCAGATCATTGTGAGAACTATAATACAATGACCAAGGGGGATTTCTTCCTTCACCCTCATACCGGAAAGAAAATGTATGTCAGGTAGAATTTCCTGTTAAACAACATTTGTGGTATATTTCCTGGCCATGTGGTTATTATTTTGGAAAGCCTAAGAGAAAATATTATATTATATCCATGACTTACAAACAGAGACATATTATATCCATGACTTACAAACAGATCTCTTGAGCTTACATTATGTTAAGCTACATGTATCCGTGAGATCTGGATGGTTCCTACGAGGCTACAAACAGAGTCCGAAATGAACCTAGATCAGGCATCTTGCAACTGGCTCAAGTATTATCTAATGGACATAATGTGTGGTTGCTTAGTGACGGTATCAAATCTAGATTCCTCAATATTGCAAAAGGTGTTCCTGCAGGCAACGTTCTCTCTAAACTGTGCGCGGCTGCTCACTTCCTCCAGGACTGCAGTCAGAATAAATTCCATGCCGCACAGAGACGGAAGAGATTGAACTTCACGGAGTTTGCCCCATTAGTTTGCACTATATAGAGCAACGTTTTTTTCTATGATCGAACCGATATTATATCAGCCCTTTTTCAATGCAACAAACCAAAACAAATAACTTTTCAAGATTGAGTCTGTGATTTTGTTGTAGGCAGAGCCAGTCCGAACCGAGTAGAATTCTATTGGCTCGAGTAGCCCACGACCGGTCTTTCAATCACCAGCGAGTGAATGCGCTGTTCAGATCAGAGCTGCGGGTGTTGACATTCTTTGCTAGTTAGCGAGATATTAAACCAGTTATACATGGGTATGGGTCAGCAATGGGGAATTACTGCTAGTCTACAATTCAAGCTGTCTATGAAAAGGCTACATTTCAAACTGTCTTTGAAAAGCCAGTCAGGGAAAAAGCTTGTCTTAATTAAAAGGGCAGTGTTCTATTTTGAGACAGGCTTGAATATGCAAATAAGCCAATAAGTGCACGGTTTCGGCTGGGAAGCATGCTGACGTGTTAAAGGCTAACAAAAAGTCTGTCTTACAATGTTTTCAGTGGTCCTACATTGTACCCCTATTTAGACCTGAATTAGCAGACAGTCTAAATCCAGATTAGTGAAAATATCGGATTACTTAAACCATTTGTAACAGAATATCAGTTAGCCCAGCATAAACCTTTCCTTTCAACACCATGGAGTGAATCCTTACCACTGCTACACCTGGCTATCAGCCACCCGAGCTTAGTCTGGCAGTGAAACAGTTAATGCCTTTTTTATAAACATAGCTGATATGGCTGACTTGGTTAAACAAATATGGTTTCTACTGACTCCTTGTGGATTTGTGTAAATCGATAAGAACCGCCTAGTTAAATCAAGGTTAAATAATAAAATATGTACATGCTAAAATCACCACTGTAAAACACACAGGGTGTTCACTCCTTAGGCCCACCTTCCTTTCTGCGTCAGACTTCAGCCTCATGTCTGGGGTGGAACATCTACTTCTGAAAGTACCATGCTTAGATTCATAATGACATCTCAGATTGAATTCTTTGCAAACAGCGATAGTGTCGATGCAAACAAGACGCACTGGTTTGCCATTGGAGAAATACGATGAATATATTGTAGAACAGTCTATTAATATAGACATTGGTGATTTTACCACTGTAATCAGATCAACATTATTATGTTATGGTCATTGAATTGATTAGCCCACTAACCACGTGTTAAATGTGTAGTGTAGCCCACACTGTGTAGGACTATGAATTGGGCAGCTACAGGCTATTTGTTAACAGGATAATTATGTTCTGGCCTGCAGACTAGCTACAAACTCAGCATTAAATTGACTGGAGGCCAAACCTAGTTGCCCCCGTTGTATATTGTAAATTCAATCTCCCCCTTCACTATCATCAATCAGATAATTCAAACGTGTGGATATAGTGCTAAAGTTGAAGGACTCATTGTCTTGGTGAATTGAAATTATGTTGTTCCCCACCAGTGACCTCAGAAGTGGAAACAACGATACAATGTAGTCCAACAACATCTCTCTCAAACAGCACAGATGTGAAACGTGTTTCACTGTAGAAGCACTGGTCCTCTTACATTTTAATTCCAGGTTGATAATCACAATATTTAAGGGCATATCAGATGGTCTGCTCTGACCATAACAGTCACACCAAGCATAAGGTTGGTTGATATAATGGGTAAATAATGTACCCATGAAAACCCTATGAAATAGCTCCCCAATACCGTCTGATGTATATATTTAATGTATTACATTAATGGTGACCACAGCCCTTCCAACAATACATTTGAATCGTATTTTACTGTGATTGAATACATTCAGCAGGGTGGAAACAATGTAATCCATTTCAAATGTGTCTCCCAGTGCAGCTTTACTTCCAGGCTATTATGACACATCTGTCAGTTTCTTCTATGTTCCTAGGTTTAGTACAATAAAAAACATATATTGTTTTTTGGGCATTACCATTCCACAAAAATGCCATGCTATATTTTTTTTTATTGTACTACCATCGCACATTTTTCTAAGGGCTGTTCTTCACATTGGAGTGCTGCTGCATGTCCATTGTCTCTCTTAACCATGTCGGGTGGGCCGGGCACAAAGGTCAAGGCGGCTCTCCACTTCCCTCCAGTAGTTATTTAACAAGCCTGATAATACATCACTCCTGACAGACACAAGCAGAAATGTAGCAGCCTATACACCTAATCATTAGTGATCTGACATGCTGTATTGCATGGAAACTGTAGGCTACTAACAACAGCAGCTACATAGTCTAGTTTACTATGGTCCTGTCCATCTGACCAGGGTAAACAAAGTGGTAAGGTTGTGTATTGTATATACAGTATTTCATTTAAGAGAAAAAAGTGTTTGCCCAGCATAAATTCATATACAAACATTTTTCATTACAATCTTGTCATTTAGCAGATGCTCTTATCCAGAGCAAATTACAGGACAGATAAGAGTTAATTGGCTTGCTGAAGGGCACAATGACAGATTATTCACCTAGTCGGCTCAGGATTCAAACCAGCGACCTTTCAGTTACTGGCCCAACACTCTTAACCGCCAGGCTACCTGCCGCCAGATCAATTAACTTCAATACAGTTATTCAAATACATTTATCATCAATGACTAAAATAATGAATCAAGAATTAAAAGACAATTTAATAAACAAGTCAGTTCATAGCCTGTTTATCATTAAACAAAAGTTGTTTAATATAAAATAATCCACCCAAACTAACGCTAAAAACGGATCATCACACCATCTTTATCTGATATACACCGTGTACAAAACATTCAGAAACACCTTCCTAATATTGAGTTGCACCCCCCTTTGTCCTCAGTACAGCCTCAATTCGGCAGGGCATGGACTGTCCAAGGTGTTGAGAGCATTCCACAGGGATTCTGGCCCAATTCTTCCCACAATTGTGTCAAGTTGGCTGGGAGCGGATCTCTACTCCGAATAGCTTGTTCCATCTCCTCCCACAGATGAACAATTGGATTGAGATCTGGTGACTCGGCAGGCCACTGCAGTAAGCTGAATTCACTGTCATGTTCTTGGAACCATTCCTGGACAAGCCTTGTGGCATGGGGCATAATCCTGCTGAAAAAAATCTATTTGCAGATGGATACACTGCTGCCATGAAAGGATGCACCTGATTGGCAATGATGTTTACATATCCTGTGGTATTCAAACGCTGCTCCACTTCTATCAAGAGACCCAATGTGTGCCATGAAAACACACCCCTCACACCACCACCACCAGCCTGCAATGTTGACATATGGAATGGATGCATGTACTCATGGTTTCCTCTATACCCTAGTCCTCCCATCTGCATGAAACATCAGGGATTCATCAGACCAGGAAATGTTTTTCAAATTCTCCAGCGTCCAGTCTTTTAATTCCTTAGCCCACTGCAACTGCAGTCTCTTGTTTTCTGCTGAAAGCTAATGGGGATCCATAATAAATCCATAATAAAAACTACATCATTAAGGATTATAGCTTTCGCCTGGGTTCACCTGGTCAGTCTATGTCATGGAAAGAGCAGGCATCCTTCATGTTTTGTACACTCTGTACATGTTGTGTCAATCAGCTCTTTCCCATAGAAAACTGCAGAGAGAAGCAGTACCACCCAGTCAACCATCAGACTCCATTGTGAGACGCCTCACAGAGGATATTCAACCTTAAGGGCAAATCCAAGGTCATCTCAATATCTTTACAGTATAAGCTAACAAAACACACCAAAACTGACAAGGTGCATACTGATCAGTAAAGAGAGGCTAACCGTTCCTCTGCACAGTTCTCTCACAGTGAGAAACAATAGGATTACAATAGTGTTCTACGCTTTCTTCATTTGATCCAATTCAACGTTGCCAATTATTTTATGAGATGATAAATAAGTGGAGTGTCTAATCTTAGCTGGTCTGAGAGAACTGATGAGGCTTCTCTCCTTTATGTATACTTTGGTGTCTTTTTAAATTGCCCAATCTGTAGAATCTCTTCTCACAGTCAGTGCAGTGATAAGGCTTCTCTCCTGTGTGTATACATTCATGTCGTTTTAAGTGGCACAGTAGAGAAACTCGACACACAGTCAGAGCAGATGAAAGGCTTCTCTCCTATGTGTGTTCTCTGATGACCTTTTAGCTCAGCTGTTGTTTTAAAACATTTTCCACAGTCAGATCAGTGGTCCTTTATGTTTACCTTGGTGTCTTTTTAAGGTACCCAGTCGAGAAAAACTCTTTCCACAGTCAGAGCAGGAGAAAGGCTTCTCTCCTGTGTGTGTTCTCTGATGACGTTTTAGCTCAGTTGATGTTGTGAAGCATTTTACACAGTCAGAGCATATGTAAGGCTTCTCTCCTTTATGCATACGTTCATGTGATTTTAAGTTGCTCAGTAGAGAGAAACTCTTTCCACAGTCAGAACAAGAGTAAGGATTCTCTCCTGTATGTATACGTACATGTGCTTTTAAGTTGCTCAGTTGAGAGAAACTCTTTCCACAGTCAGAGCAGGAGTAAGGCTTCTCTCCTGTGTGTGTTCTCTGATGACGTTTTAGCTCAGTTGATGTTGTGAAGCATTTTACACAGTCAGAGCATAAGTAAGGCTTCTCTCCTGTATGTATACGTTCATGTCTTTTGAAGTTGCTCAGTAGAGAGAATTTCTTCCCACAGTCAGTACAGGAATACAGATTCTCTCCTGTGTGTAATTTTAGGTGTATTTTTAGCTTTGATAGAAATGGAAAAATCTCCTCACAATGTGGGCAGTGATGAGACCTCTTAGCGCTTTGATCTTCCTGCTGTTGCTCTCTGGATGTAGAGAATGTGTCAACATGGTTTCCTATGTGAACAACATCAGAAGAACTAGTCAGTTAGTGTGATATACAGTACCAGTCCAACGTTTGGACAAACTTACTCATTCAAGGGTTTTTCTTTATTTTTACTATTTTATACATTGTAGAATAAGTGAAGACATCAAAACTATGAAATAACACATATGGAATCATGTAGTAACCAAAAGTGTTAAAACAAATCAAAATATATTTTAGATTCTTCAAAGTAGCCACCCTTTGCCTTGATGACAGCTTTGCACACTTGGCATTCTCTCAACCAGCTTCACCTGGAAGGCTTTTCCAACAGTCTTGAAGGAGCTCCCACATATGCTGAGCACTTGTTGGCTGCTTTTCCTTCACTCTGCGGTCCAACTCATCCCAAACCATCTCATTTGGGTTGAGGTCGGGGGATTGTGGAGGCCAGGTCATCTGATGCAGCACTCCATCACTCTCATTCTAAGTCAAATAGCCCTTACACAGTCTGGAGGGGTGTTTTGGGTCATTGTTCTGTTGAAAAACAAATGAGTCCCACTAAGCCCATACCCGATGGGATGGCATATTGCTGCAGACTGATGTGGTAGCCATGCTGGTTAAGTGTGCCTTGAATTCTAAATAAATCACTGAGTGTTACCAGCAAAGCACCCCACCATCACACCTCCATGCTTCACGGTAGGAACCACACATGCAGAGATCATCCATTCACCTACTCTGCGTCTCACAAAGCCACAGCAGTTGGAACCAAAAATCTCGAATTTGGACAAATCGCACCAAATTACAGGATTTCCCTCGGTTTAATGTCCATTGCTCGTGTTTCTTGGCCCAAGCAAGTCTCTTCTTCTTATTGGTGTCCTTTAGTAGTGGTTTATTTGCATCAATTCGACCATGAAGGCCTGATTCACGCAGTCTCCTTTGAGCAGTTGATGTGTCTGTTACTTGAACTCTGAAGCATTTATTTGGGATGATATTTCTAAGGCTGATAACTCTAATGAACCTATCCTCTGCAGCAGAGGTAACTCTTGATCTTCCTTTCCTGTGGCAGTCCTCATGAGAAACAGTTTCATCATAGCGCTTGATGGTTTTTGCAACTGCGCTTGAAGACACTTTCAAAGTTCTATAAAATGTTCTGCATTGATTGACCTTCATGTCTTAAAGTAATGGACTGTCATTTCTCTTTGCTTATTTGAGCTGTTCTTGACATAATATGGCCTTGCTCTTTTACCAAATAGGGCTATCTTCTGTATACCAACCCTACCTTGTTACAACACAACTGATTGGCTAAAATGCACTAAGGAAAGAAATTCCACAAATGAACTTTTAACAAGGCACACCTGTTAATTGATATGCATTCCAGGTGACTTCCTCATGAAGCTGGTTGAGAGAATGCCAAGCGTGTGCAGAGCTGTCATGAAGGCAAAGGGTGGCTACTTTGAAGAATCTCACTTTTTTGGTTACTACATGACTACATATGTGTTACTTAAAGTTTGTTTTCACTTATATTACAATGTAGAAAATAGTAAAAATAAAGAAAACCCTGGAATAAGTAGGTGTCCAAACCTTTGACTGGTACTGTCAATGTCAATCAAATGTATTTTATAAACCCTTTTTACATCAGCAGTTGTCACAAAGTGCTTTACAGAAACCCAGCCTAAAACCACAAAGATCAAGTAATGCAGACGTAGAAGCACAGTGGCCAGGAAAAACTCCCTAGAAGGCAGGAAGCTAGGGAAGAAACGCAGAGAGGAACCAGGCCCAAAGGGGTGGCCAGTCCTCTTCTGGCTGTACCGGGTGACATATGTATTCATATCAGTAGGCTGTACAATACAAAAGGGAATAAAACTATTCTAAAAAGGGGCAAAAGTCATAAATTAGCCATATCATACTCCACTCACTATCACAAGGGTTAGTAACTACACCGACTAATTTCATAGAACTTTAAAACACTGGCAGTTTGTCTACTTCACTTCTTTAGTCTACTCTCTGATCACTCCAGATAACTCAGTGAATATAACAAATGCTGACAATTCTGGTGTTAAACCATGCAAGTGTCAGTAGCATGAAATAACATCTACCTTCTCATTGAAACAGTTCATCATGAAACAGTTCTACTGCAACTTTTCATACAGAGTGATAAGTTGGAATGAATAACAAACTTAGATAGAACCTGCTCTTACCATGAGAAACAGATGTCCCAATCTTCTCCTCCTCTTCTTCATCTTTAATGATGACATTCAGGTCCAGTGTTTGACTGCAGTCTTCCAGCTTCACTGATGCCATCTCTGGATCCTGCAGTGCAAACTGGGCTCCACTGTCACAATCAGGACCCAGTGAATGAATGTAGGTTTGGACATAGTCTGGAATGAGAGAGGTAGGCTAGGTTTGTCCTCACTATTGATGTTACCAGCCTCAGACTTATTTTCTAGTCGTCCTGTATTAACAATGTGAAACAGACACAAAAGTTAGTCTTCACAGTTCAGGCACGTTCTTTATTCTCAAAAAAAATATTATATTTCTTCTTGTCTCTTCCAAGATCGCATAGCAGTCAGACGTCCTTTGTCGTCCTCTTGTCATGTCCCATGTATTTATATATTTACATATTTTCTTCGCATATCTTTTTATATATATTTTTTCTAAAAACTCAACCTCAAAACACTCTCCAGCAACCCGCCTCACCAATAAAAAAAAAAAAAGAAGTATTATTTACCTAAAATCTGAAATCCACAACAGAAGCTAGCCAGAGGTTAGCCAGAGGTTGGCCAGTTCACTGGCTAACGTTGGAGTTCAGCTAGCCACGGTTGGCGGTCATCGACTATCCCTTAGCTCAAAAAGCTATCGCCAGTTTTGTACAGCGCGACTCAGACCAGAGCATACCGGACCTATTTTTCTCTCCATATCCCCGGATTTCTACCGCAGGCTCTGGACATTTACACCTGGATCTTGCAGCTAGCTAGCTGCTACCCGAGTGACTTTTGGCTAACGTCGGTCCCGGAGCTAACATCAATTATTCCGGAGCTATCCAGCTGAAGAATTCCATCAGCCACTCCTGGGCTACAATCACCTACCCGGACCCATTTTACTGCCGATGCGGAGCCCCATCGGGCCTTCACGACTGGACTACCGACGTTATCTGCCCGAGGGAGTTATCCAACTGGCCCCTCTGTCGCGACGTAACCTGAACGCCCATCTGCGGCCCGCTAATCGTTAGCTGTCTTATCGGCTGCTATCTTAATAGGTCTACCGGACAATTTTCTTGGGCCACTATAACTATAACTATTTTGCCAATTGGACTGGTCCCCCCTACCACACGGAACCCCACTAATCTACAGACGGAAACACACGAGGTGGCTAAAAACAACCTCCCTCCATCTTCTGTCAGCTTGCAACCTATGGCCCTAGCTGTCTGAATCTCACTTGGACATTTATGATCACTCGGCTAAGCATGCCTCTTCTTAACCTGTTTGGGATAGGGGGCAGTATTTTCACGGCCAGATAAAAAACATACCCGATTTAATCTGGTTACTACTCCTGCCCAGAAACTAGAATATGCATATAATTAGTATATTTGGATAGAAAACACTCTAAAGTTTCTAAAACTGTTTGAATGGTGTCTGTGAGTATAACAGAACTCATATGGCAGGCCAAAACCTGAGAAGATTCCATACAGGAAGTGCCCTGTCTGACAATTTGTTGTCCTTCTGTAGCATCTCTATCGAAAATACAGCATCTGTGCTGTAACGTGACATTTTCTAAGGCTTCCATTGGCTCTCAGAAGGCGCCAGATAGTGTAATGGGGTGTCTGCTGTCTCTGGGCGAAGAACAGCAGGAGAATTTGTTAGTGGTCAGCCTGGGAACAGTGAGACTGAGAGGCGCGTTCACGAGAATTCTCAATTTTTTTCTTTCAGCCTTTGAATGAATACAACGTCGCCCGGTTGGAATATTATCGCTATTTTACGAGAAAAATAGCATAAAAATGGATTTTAAACAGCGTTTGACATGCTTCTAAGTATGGTAATTTGTCACGAAATGCGCTCGCGCGTCACCCTTCGGATAGTGACCTGAACGCACGAACAAAACGGATGTATTTGGATATAACTATGGATTATTTGGAACCAAAACAACATTTGTTGTTGAAGTAGAAGTCCTGGGAGTGCATTCTGACGAAGAACAGCAAAGGTAATCCAATTTTTCTAATAGTAATTCTGAGTTTGGTGAGCCCCAAACTTGGTGGGTGTCAAATTAGCTAGCCTGTGATGGCCGGGCTATGTACTCAGAATATTGCAAAATGTGCTTTCGCCGAAAAGGTATTTTAAAATCTGACACCGCGATTGCTTAAAGGAGTTCTGTATCTATAATTCTTAAAATAATTGTTATGTTTTTTGTGAACGTTTATCATGAGTAATTTAGTAAATTCACCGGAAGTTTGCGGTGGGTATGCTAGTTCTGAACATCACATGCTAATGTAAAAAGCTGTTTTTTGATATATGAACTTGATTGAACAAAACATGCATGTATTGTATAACATAATGTCCTAGGAGTGTCATCTGATGAAGATCATCAAAGGTTAGTGCTGCATTTAGCTGTGGTTTTGGTTTTTGTGACATATATGCTTGCTTTGAAAATGGCTGTGTGATTATTTTTGGCAGGGTACTCTCCTGACATAATCTAAAGTTTTGCTTTCGATGTAAAGCCTTTTTGAAATCGGACAATGTGGTTAGATTAACGAGAGTCTTGTCTTTAAAATGGTGTAAAATAGTCATATGTTTGAGAAATTGAAGTTATAGCATTTTTGAGGTATTTGTATTTCGCGCCACGCTCTATAGCATTGGATATTGGTGAGGCGTTCCGCTTGTCCAATGCTGTTCTGGTTAGTGTTTATTGGCTTATTTCACTGTAGAGCCTCTAGCCCTGCTCATTATACCTTATCCAATCTTTCAGTTCCACCACCCACACATTGTTTTCAATTATGTTTCTAGAGACAATATCTCAATCATCATCACTCGATGCCTAAGTTTACCTCCACTGTATTCACATCCTACCATACCTTTGTCTGTACATTATACCTTGAAGCTATTTTATCGCCCCCAGAAACCTGCTCCTTTTACTCTCTGTTCCGGACGTCATAAACAACCAATTCTCATAGCTTTTAGCCGTACCCTTATCCTACTCCTCCTCTGTTCCTCTGGTGATGTAGAGGTGAATCCAGGCCCTGCAGTGCCTAGCTCCACTCCTATTCCCCAGGCGCTCTCTTTTGATTACTTCTGTAACCGTAATAGCCTTGGTTTCATGCATGTTAGCATTAGAAGCCTCCTCCCTAAGTTTGTTTTATTCACTGCTTTAGCACACTCTGCCAACTCGGATGTCCTAGCCGTGTCTGAATCCTGGCTTAGGAAGTCCACCAAAAACTCTGAAATCTTCATCCCTAACTACAACATTTTCAGACAAGATAGAACGGCCAAAGGGGGCGGTGTTGCAATCTACTGCAGAGATAGCCTGCAGAGTTCTGTCCTACTATCCAGGTTTGTACCCAAACAATTTGAACTTCTACTTTTAAAAATCCATCTCTCTAAAAACAAGTCTCTCACCGTTGCCACCTGCTATAGACCACCCTCTGCCCCCAGCTGTGCTCTGGACACCATATCTGAACTGATTGCCACCCATCTATCTTCAGAACTCGTGCTGCTAGGTGACCTAAACTGGGACATGCTTAACACCCCAGCCATCCTACAATCTAAGCTTGATGCCCTCAATCTCACACAAATGATCAATGAACCTACCAGGTACCACCCCAAAGCCGTAAACACAGGCACCCTCATAGATATCATCCTAACCAACTTGCCCTCTAAATACACCTCTGCTGTTTTCAACCAAGATCTCAGCGATCACTGCCTGCATCCATAATGAGTCAGCGGTCAAACGACCTCCACTCATCACTGTCAAATGCTCCCTGAAACATTTCAGTGAGCAAGCCTTTCTAATCAAACTGGCCCGGGTATCCTGGAAAGATATTGACCTCAACCCGTCAGTAGAGGATGCCTGGTTATTCTTTTTAAATGCCTTCCTCAACATCTTTAATAAGCATGCCCCATTCAAGAAATTTAGAACCAGGAACAGATATAGCCCTTGGTTCTCTCCAGACCTGACTGCCCTTAACCAACACATAAACATCCTGTGGCGTTCTGCACTGGCATCGAACAGCCCCCGTGATATGCAACTTTTCAGGGAAGTTAGAAACCAATATACACAGGCAGTTAGAAAAACCCAGGCTAGCTTTTTTCAAGCAGAAATTTGCTTCCTGCAACACAAACTCAAAAAAGTTCTGGGACACTGTAAAGACTATGGAGAATAAGAACACCTCTCAGCTGCCCACTGCACTGAGAATAGGAAACTCTGTCACCTCTGATAAATCCACTATAACTGAGAATTTCAATAAGCATTTTTCTACGGCTGGCAATGCTTTCCACCTGGCTACCCCTACGGCGGTCAACAGCACTGCACCCTCCACAGCTACTCGCCCAAGCCTTCCCCATTTCTCCTTCTCCCAAATCCAGTCAGCTGATGTTCTGAAAGAGCTGCAAAATCTGGACCCCTACAAATCAGCCGGGCTAGACAATCTGGACCCTTTCTTTCTAAAATTATCTGCCGAAATTGTTGCAACCCCTATTACTAGCCTGTTCAACCACTCTTTCGTGTCGTCTGAGATTCCAATTCCAAAAGATTGGAAAGCAGCTGCTGTCATCCCCCTCTTCAAAGGAGGGGACACTCTTACCCAAACTGCTACAGACCTATATCCATCCTACCCTGCCTTTCCATGGTCTTCGAAAGCCAAGTCAACAAACAGATTACCGACCATTTCGAATCCCACCGCACCTTCTCCACTATGCAATCTGGTTTCAGAGCTGGTCATGGGTGCACCTCAGCCACGCTCAAGGTCCTAAACGATATCGTAACCGCCATCGATAAGAAACAATACTGTGCTGCCGTATTCATTGACCTGGCCAAGGCTTTCGACTCTCAATCACCACATCCTCAATAGCCTTGGTTTCTCAAATGATTACCTCGCCTGGTTCACCAACTACTTCCCTGATAGAGTTCAATGTGTCAAATCGGATGGCCTGTTGTCCGGGCCTCTGGTAGTCTCTATGGGGGTGCCACAGGGTTCAATTCTTGGGCCAACTCTTTTCTCTGTATACATCAATGATGTCGCTCTTGCTGCTGGTGAGTCTCTGATCCACCTCTACGCAGACAACACCATTCTGTATACTTCTGGCCCTTTTTTGGACACTGTGTTAACAACTCTCCCGACGAGCTTCAATGCCATACAACTCTCCTTCCGTGGCCTCCAACTGCTCTTAAATAAAACTAAATGCATGCTCTTCAACCGATCGCTGCCTGCACCTGCCCGCCCGTCCAGAATCACTACTCTGGACGGTTCTGACTTAGAATATGTGGACAACTACAAATACCTAGGTGTCTGGTTAGACTGTAAGCTCTCCTTTCAGACTCACATCAAACATCTCCAATCCAAAGTTAAATCTAGAATTGGCTTCCTATTTCGCAACAAAGCATCCTTCACTCATGCTGCCAAACATACCCTCATAAAACTGACCATCCTACCGATCCTCGACTTCGGCGATGTCATTTACAAAATAGCCTCCAATACCCTACTCAATAAACTGGATGCAGTCTATCACAGTGCCATCCGTTTTGTCACCAAAGCCCCATATACTACCCACCACTGCGACCTGTACGCTCTCGTTGGCTGGCCCTCGCTTCATACTCGTCGCCAAACCCATGGGCTCCAGGTCATTTACAAGACCCTGCTAGGTAAAGTCCCCCCTTATCTCCACTCACTGGTCACCATAGCAGCACCCACCTAAAGCACGCGCTCCAGCAGGTATATCTCTCTGTTCACCCCCAAAGCCAATTCCTCCTTTGGCCGTCTCTCCTTCCAGTTCTCTGCTGCCAATGACTGGAACGAACTACAAAAATCTTTGAAACTGGAAACACTTATCTCCCTCACTAGCTTTAAGCACCAGCTGTCAGAGCAGCTCACAGATCACTGCACCTGTACATAGCCCATCTATAATTTAGCCCATACACCCACCTCTTCCCCTACTGTATTTATTGATTTTGCTCCTTTGCCCCCCATTATTTCTATTTCTACTTTTCACTTTCTTCCACTGCAAATCTACCATTCCAGTGTTTTACTTGCTATATTGTATTTACTTTGCCACCATGGCCTTTTTTGCCTTTACCTCCCTTATCTCACCTCATTTGCTCACATTGTATATAGACTTATTTTTCTACTGTATTATTGACTGCATGTTTGTTTTACTTCATGTGTAACTCTGTGTTGTTGTCCGGTCGAACTGCTTTGCTTTATCTTGGCCAGGTCGCAATTGTAAATGAGAACTTGTTCCCAACTTGCCTACCTGGTTAAATAAAGGTGAAATATTTTTATATATTTTTTAAATTGTTCAATTATCTAATTCAGTGCTTGACCTGGACTGAAATAGGTGACGGTACTCAGCTCTGGTGAGCTCCTGTCCAAGTCAAGCACTGATCTCATTTCAATAGATCTGGTAGCTAAGCACTGACAACAAAACATGGATTCATTCACATTAAACAAAGTACATGCTTTAAAATAGTCTACACAATGTGAATGCACTTAAACTATAGTAGACTCCACAAATTCCCATAAAAGCCAAAATGACTCAAACCATTTAGTACAAAGTTGCAGTATGTTTTAGGCAGCACTATGTACTATTTTCCTGAATAACCTCGTCTTCACTGTATTATTCCAATCAAAAACCAATTGTATTTCCGTTCACACCATAGTAACATTTGTAAAGATAGAAGAAACAACTGAATGTGTCTGAATATTACAACACATGATCATCATTACATTCAGCTTCAAACCTGTAGTGCGACCTTGAAATTGTCTCTCTGCACCTGCACTGAAGCCCATTGGCGAAGACAGAGTGGACAGCGCCATTTTACCAGCTCGTGAATTTTACACAAAACCAATAACATGCTAAACAAACTCAGAAATCTCAAATAAATGTATTCTTTATTAAAATGACCTTGAGGAAATGATGTACATCCATTCAGACAAACCCAAGGCTTCTAGCTATGTGACTTGTAAAATAGTTGATCACAATCACCTGGTTTGACTAAAAAATAAAACATCCAACCTTTACCAAACGTGATAATACCTTAACGGGTGTTACCTAGCATGGAATGACATGTTCTTTTGATATTAGGAAGTTTAAACCTGCTACTACATATCTGTATTAATAAATAGAAACCGACACAAAGGTTCTTGACATCATAGTTCTGGCATTTTCTTTATTCTGAAGAATGGTGCATGCCTGCCTGGAAGGGTAGTGGGTTCCCCCACTACCACAGTGCAGCCACAGAACAATGAGACAGATATTTCACCGGATGTATAAATGTGAAGCATCCACTTAGCGTTTCCACTCACTACCAAATATGGTAGTGAGAGGAAGCCCACTGGCCGGCAGTGGAAGAAGATGGATTTTGGCCGACATTCTGCAAAATGTTTTAATCTATGAAACACCTGATCTTAATACAGTTTTCTGTTACCAAAAGTAAAATCTGTTATGAACAGAGTGGACTAAGTTTTGTAGACTTTACCCTTTGCAAAAGTTAAATAATTGCGTTATTTAGAAGGAACGTAAAGGTGAATTGAGTTATTGCACACGAGTGCTTCACAGAGGAGTTCCCTAACAGAAATATGCAGATGTGTTGTATAACGCACCAATAGGATCTCGCTGACTGTGCTTGGCTCTGCACACTATGACTGATCTGTTCCCATTGGAAACGACCGGCTGTGGTCTAATCTTGGATTAGTTAGAAAAAAACTTTGGCGCAACCGTCCATGCATTCAGGGAACCTTGGGATGGCCCTACCACATTATATGAGAAGGGAGGTGCTTCATTTGAGCCAGATCCTCCAGCACCTCTCAGTTTTGTAGTCTTTCATTCCAGAACCCATTTGCCAGGATCAGGTAGCCTACCACTTGTGACATTTTTCTGTCCACTGTTTGCAATGTAAAAATCCTAATAAAAGCAATCAGAGTAATTACATTTGGATTCCTCTGTAATTGTCATGCCTCCTAAAAAACGTAATGTGAAAACGTGCCTGATATTCTAATAATTGATTCATGTTGGGCCATCCCAGGTTAATGGTTTGTGCAACATTGTAGCCTATTTAGACCAAGGCGTGGCCATTGCTGTGGTGAGAGAGAAGCACGCCTGTATCTCTCACAGAACTACAATGAGATTCACTTTCTATGATCTCTCTCCCTCTCTGTGCTGTTATAGACATGAGCCAGCAACTCATCTCTCCAGCATTGCACTTCTTCATTTATTTCCTAATAGAATAATAGCTGTGGGAAGTGTGTTTTTATTTATTTAACTAGGCAAGTCACAAATTCTTATTAACAATTACAACCTACCCCGGCCAAACCCGGACGACGCTGGGCCAATTGTGCACCGCCATATGGGACTCACAATCACGGCTGGATTTGATGCAGCCTGGATTCAAACCAGGGACTTGCACTGAGATGCAGTGCCTTAGACCGCAGCACTCTGTAGTCTGCTCAGAAAGAAATTAAATAATTCCCAATACTGCACCAGGAGTAAGCCTAGAATTTAGCCACAGAGGATCAATAGCAAAAACATTTTTAAATAGACTAGTTGTGGATTGTGTGTAGCTAAATCACAAGGCATGTCTACAGTCAGGAACGTGTGGCAAATCTGTCAGTGAACAGCATGCAGCCAAAACAGGCCTTTAGCAATATTTCTAATACAGTCACTGGAAAACACAGGTTGTAAAGCAAATGGATCCTGCTGAAAATAAAATACTAATCTGTCTGTATGTTACCAAGTTATCAACTTCCAAATAGGCCTATTGACAACAGCATGTTTTACAAAGTAAAACAAGAGAGAGATGAGCTTTTGTCCGGTGAGTGAGCTGCACATCATTGGGTGAGTCAGTGAAACTGGAAAGCTTCTTTAGGACTATAACTTCCTCCTCATATTGTACAATGTGTTTCTCCTCACACCTGGCCTAGGCTATTGATGGATTAGAGACAAGGTCGTTTTTATTGATCTCAGATTCTCAGTTTGTCAGTGTCAAAGCAGCCTGTCATTTTGGTCATTTGTGAGGTATTAAACCTGGACTACGAGGAGCACAATTGGCCCAGCGTCGTCCAGGTTTGGCAGGGGTAGGCAGTCATTGAAGATAAGAATTTGTTCTTAACTGACTTGCCCAGTTAAATAAAAAATGTAATAATAATTTACCTTTTAAGATTCTGTGAAAGTCTCCAGTCATCTAAAATGTAGAATTGCATGAAATCTGTTTATAAAAGGCCACATTGTTCCAGAACTCTAGGCTACAAAAAATGAACAACTTCCGCAAGTGTCTCTACACCACTGCTCTATGCCAGTACGCTAAAGCCATGATAATGCAACCAATGCTTTATTATAAAGGTATTTTATTTAATATGTGTTCTGGTACCTCAGAACCCCCCAGGTCACCCCCCTCTTGGGCTCACTTTTGGTTCCAGCACCTCCCAATTTACACAGTAAGCACTGGAGAAGTGGGTAGCTGCTGCTGCCTCCTCCAGGACACATCTTCTTTACATAGAGTTCATCAGGCTGTTGATTGTGACATCTGGAATGTTATCCCACTCTTCAAAGGCCGTGTGAAATTCCTGGATATAGGAGGGAACTGGAACAAGCTGTCGTACACGTCAATCCAGACCATCCCAAACATGTTCAAAGGGTCCCATGTCTGGTGAGTATGCAGGCCATGGAAGAACTGGGACATTTTCAGCATTTTAAATTGTGTACAGATCCTTGCGACGTGGGGCTGTGCGTTGTCATGCTGAAACATGAGGTGATGGCGGCGGATAAACGACAGGACAATGGGCCTCAGGATCGTATCATGATATCTCTGTGCATTCAAATTGCCATCATTAAATACAATTGTGTTGGTTGTCTGTAGCTTATGCCTGCTCATATCATAACCCTGATACCACCATGGGGCACTCTGTTCACAACATTGACATCAGCAAACCGCACGCCCACAACACCATTCACGACAGTCTGCAGATGTGAGGCTGGTTGGGCATACTGCCAAATTCTCAAAAACATTGTTGGAGGCAGCATAAGGTACAGAAATTCACATTAAATTATCTGGCAACAGCTCTGGTGGAAATTCCTGCAGTCAGCTTGCCAATTGCATGTTTCCTCAAAACTTCAGACATCTGTGGCATTGTGTTGTGAAAAAAAACAGCACATTTGAGTGGCATTTTTGAATTTATTAGAGATCCCCATAAGCTGCTGCCAAGCACCTACTCAGCTACTCTTGTCTCCAGCACAAGGTGCACTTGTGTAATGATAATCATGCTATTTAATCAGCTTCTTGATATGCCACACCTGTCAGGTGGATGGATTATCTTGGCAAAGGAGAAATGCTCACTAACAGGGATGTAAACAAATGTGTGCACAAAATTTGATAAGAAATAAGTGTGTGTATGGAACATTTCTGGGATCTTTTATTTCACCTCGTGAAACATGGGACCAACACTTTACATGTTGTGTTTGTTTGTTCAGTGTAAACTTTTTTTTTTTTTTTTAATCATACAAACTATCAATAACAACATTTAAATTAAACTAAATCAGCCGGCTTTTCTGTTCTAATCAGCTCCCTACACAGGCTGAGAAGGATCCTGTAAGAGCGGAACATTATCTGGTGACAGTAGTCCTTGTAGTCTTGGAGGCCCAAAAACGTCTCAGCTGCAGATATGATGTCCAGCTTCTTGGACATCTTGTGCAATACAATTAATAACTGTGGCTATAAATACTAAAATATCCACCTTCTTCACAATAAGTGTATCCAGATCACTTGATTGACGTACAACATTTACAACTGGTTGTGGTGCATCCACCACCATATCATCTTCAGAACTGTGGCCTCTTGCCCCTATAACTCTCTTAAATACACTTAGGTTGGAGTCATTAAAACTCCTTTTTCAACCACTCCACACATTTCTTGTTAACAAACTATAGATTTGGCAAGTCGGTTAGGACATCTACTTTGTGCATGACAGAAGTAATTTTTCTAACAATTGTTTACAGACAGATTATTTCACTTATAATTCACTATATCACAATTCCAGTGGGTCAGAAGTGTACATACACTAAGTTGACTGTGCCTTTGCTTGGAAAATTCCAGAAAATTATGTCATGGCTTTAGAAGCTTCTGATAGGCTAATTGAAATTTGAGTAAATTGGATATGTACCTGTGGATGCATTTCAAGGCCTACCTGCAAACTCAGTGCCTCTTCGCTTGACATCATGGGAAAATAAAAATAAATAAGCCAAGAAGTCAGAAAAATAAAAATTGTAGACCTCCACAAGTCTGGTTCATCCTTGGGAGCAATTTCCAAACACCTGAAGGTAAAACGTTCATCTGTACAAAAAAATAGTACACAAGTATAAACACCATCGGATCACGCAGCCGTCATACCGCTCAGGAAGGAGAAGCGTACTGTCTCCTAGAGATGAACATACTTTGGTGCGGAAAGTGCAAATCAATCCCAGAACAACAGCAAAGGACATTGTGAAGATGCTGGAGGAAACAGGTACAAAAGTATCTATATCCACAGTAAAACGAGTATTGAAGCAACATCTCAAGACATCAGTCAGGAAGTTAAAGCTTAGATGCAAACGGGTCTTCCAAACGAACAATGACCCCAAGCATACTTCCAAAGTTGTGGCAAAATCGCGTATGCACAACAAAGACAAGGTATTGGAGTGGCCATCACAATGCCCTGACCTCAATCCTATATTAAAAGCATGTGCGCGCAAGGATGCCTACAAACCTGACTCCGTTACACCAGCTCTGTCAGAAGGAATGGGCCAAAATTCACCCAACTTATTGTGGGAAGGTTGTGGAAGGCTACCCAAAACGTTTGACCCAAATTAAACAATTTAAAGGCAACGCTACCAAATACTAATTGAGTGTATGTAAACTTCTGACCCACTGCGAATGTGATGAAAAATAAAAGCTGAAAAAATAATTCTCTCTACTATTATTCTGACATTTCACATTCTTAAAATAAAGTGGTGATCCTAACTGACCTAAGACAGGGAATATTTACTAGGATTAAATGTCAGGAATTGTGAAAAATTGAGTTTAAACGTATTGAGTAAGGTGTATGTAAACTTACGATTTCAACTGTAGGAGATTTGCTGTACAGTCCTGATCCTTGACACCTAAACCTCTTTCACACTAACAGGGCACTCTGGGAATTCGGGAAAACGACCCCCACCACAGTTGCATAATTTTACATTCACATACTCAACAATAACATATTCCTTCCGTCTGCAAACACTTGACATATGGCCAAACCTTTTGCATTTCTTCCATTGCATCGGGTTTTACACCAACTCTCTTATGGGGTATCTTATATATCCCAGCTTTACATAGGGTGGTAGATACTCTTCATCAAACATCAATAATAGATATGAACTTTGCTCCTTTTTCACATTCTCTATACGAGTCAAGCGATGTGCATTTGCGTTGTCCTTCTTTGGGATTTGGTTGGCGGATCGCATCCAACTCTTCGGTGCATACACCACCTACTGTACTGGTGTGAGACCATTCATAGCCTACATGCATTCAATTCATTGATACACTGATTTATACAAAATTTCCCTGACAACTATTTGCCCTCTAAAAAATGTGAGGAAAAATGTTCTTGGTTCGTGCAGTAGACTGTGACCTAGGGGGCCTGTCATGGTCTGGGGCGTTGTGTCACAGCATCATCGGACTGAGCTTGTTGTCATTGCAGGCAATCTCAACGCTGTGCGTTACAGGGAAGACATCCTCCTCCCTCATGTGGTACCCTTCCTGCAGGCTCATCCTGACATGACCCTCCAGCATGACAATGCCACCAGCCATACTGCTCGTTCTGTGCGTGATTTCTTGCAAGACAGGAATGTCAGTGTTCTGCCATGGACAGCGAAGAGCCCGGATCTCAATCCCATTGAGCACATCTGGGACCTGTTGGATCGGAGGGTGAGGGCTAGGGCCATTCCCCCCCAGAAATGTCGGGGAACTTGCAGGTGCCTTGGAGGAAGAGTGGGGTAACATCTCACAGTAAGAACTGGCAAATCTGGTGCAGTCCATGAGGAGGAGATGCACTGCAGTACTTAATGCAGCTGGTGGCCAAACCAAATACTGACTGTTACTTTTGATTTTGACCCCCCCCTTTGTTCAGGGACACATTATTCAATTTCTGTTAGTCACATGTCTGTGGAAGTTGTTCAGTTTATGTCTCAGTTGTTGAATTTTGTGTTCATACAAATATTTACACATGTTAAGTTCGCTGAAAATAAACACAGTTGACAGTAAGAGGACGTTTCTTTTTTTGCTGAGTTTATTTTTACCTTGCCAGCTCAGGGATTCGATCCAGCAACCTTTTGTTTACTGGCTCAACGCTCTAACCACTAGGATACCTGTACGTATTCATATGAGTAGGCTGTGCAATACAAAAAGAGAATGAAACTATTCTAAAAGTATCTCATAAGTCATGAAAATAATGACCTACATCATCCTC
Organism: Salmo salar; assembly: GCF_965601325.2. NCBI lineage: Eukaryota > Metazoa > Chordata > Actinopteri > Salmoniformes > Salmonidae > Salmo > Salmo salar. The sequence goes on along the minus strand of NC_138307.1, from coordinate 29,847,619 downwards.
CACTCACTGTCACAAGGGTTAGTAACTACACAGACTCACTTCATATCATCCTCCACTCACTATCACAAGGGTTACTAACTACACAGACTCACTTCAGAGAACTTCAAAACACTGGCAGTTTGCCTACTTCACTTCTTTAGTCTACTCTCTGAACACTCCAGTGAATAAAACAAATGCTGACAATACTGGTGTCAAACCATGCAAGTGTCAGTAGCATGAAATAATATTTACCTTCATGGAAACAGTTCAACATGAAACAGTTATACTGCAACTTTTCATACACAGTGGGAAGTTATAACAAACAACAAAATCAGATAGATAGAATCTGCTCTTACCATGATGAACAGATTTCCCAATCTTCTCCTCCTCTTCTTCATCTTTAATGTTGACATTCAGCTCCAGTGTTTGACTGCAGTCTTCCAGCTTCACTGATGCCATCTCTGGATCCTGCAGTGCAAACTGGGCTCCACTGTCACAATCAGGACCCAGTGACTGTAGGATTGGACTCAGTGTGGAAGGAGAGAGGCAGGCTGGGTTTGTCCTCACTATTGATGTTACCGGCCTCATACCTGAGTCGGCAAGTAGTACAAGAGAAACAGACACAAAAGTTATTATCTTGAAAGTTCTGGCAATGTCTTTATTCTCTATTAAATATATTATATTTTTTATTGTTCAATTATCTAATTCAGTGCTTGACTTGGACTGAAATAGTTGCCGATAAACATTTTGGGTGCCGGTACTGTTTATATTTAGGTGCAGGAGCTCCACAATACTTTTGAGCTAATACTTAACCTATAGAAGATAAATGCATAAAAGACTCAAAAACCATTAAGTTCAAGGTTACAGTTTGTTTTAGGCAGCACTATGTGCTATTTTCAGTAATAACATTAAATTCGCTGTTTTACTTCAAAAAACAATTATATTTCCTGTTCACATCATTGAAACGTTTATAGATAAAGACAAACTTTGTGTCAATATTATTTCACATGTAGAAAATTGATAATCATTACATTTAGCTTCAAAATAGTAGTGCAACCGTAAAATGGTCTCCCTCTGCTGCACCCACACTGCCTGTCTCATAGCAAAGGGTCTGAATACTTATGTAAATAAGGTATTTCTGTTGTTCATTTTTTAGAAATGTGAAAACATTTCTAAAAACCTGTTTTTGCATTGTCATTATGGGGTATTGTGTGTAGACTGACGAGGAATGTTTTTTATTTAATTCATTTTAGAATAAGGCTGTAACGTAACAAAATGTGGAAAAAGTCAAGGGGTCTGAATACTTTCCGAATGTACTGTATGTATTCATGAGTAGGCTGTGCAATACAAAAGGGGAATAAAACTATTCTAAAAGTATCTCATAAGTCATGAAAATTATGAGCTATATCATCCTCCACTCACTATCACAAGGGTTAGTAACTACACAGACTCACTTCATATCATCCTCCTCTCACTATCACAAGGGTTAGTAACTACACAGACTCACTTCATATCATCCTCCAGTCACTATCACAAGGGTTAGTAACTACACAGACTCACTTCATATCATCCTCCACTCACTATCACAAGGGTTAGTAACTACACAGACTCATTTCATATCATCCTCCTCTCACTATCACAAGGGTTAGTAACTACAGACTAATTTCATAGATCTTTAAAACACTGTCAGTTTGTCTACTTCACTTCTTTAGTCTACTCTCTGATCACTCCAGATAGCCCAGTGAATAAAACAAATGCTGGCAATACTGGTGTCAAACCATGCAAGTCTCAGTAGAATGAAATAACATCTACCTTCTCATTGAAACAGTTCATCATGAAATCCTGCCCTGCCTTTCTAAAGTCTTCAAAAGCCAAGTTAACAAACAGATCACCGACCAGTTAGAATCCCACCGTACCTTCTCCGCTATGCAATCTGGTTTCCGAGTTGGTCATGGGTGCACCTCAGCCACGCTCAAGGTCCTAAACGATATCATAACCGCCATCGATAAAAGACAGTACTGTGCAGCCGTCTTCATCGACCTGGCCAAGGATTTCGACTCTGTCAATCACAGCATTCTTATCGGCAGACTCAACAGCCTCAGATAGAGTTCAGTGTGTGAAATCGGAGGGCCTGTTGTCCGGACCTCTGGCATTCTCTATGGGGGTGCCACAGGGTTCAATGCCATACAACACTCCTTCCGTGGCCTCCAACTGCTCTTAAATGCTAGTAAAACTAAATGCATGCTCTTCATCGCTACCCGACTTGCATCACTACTCTGGACGGTTCTGACTTAGGTATTTGTAGTTGTCCACATATTCTAGGTGTCTGGTTAGACTGTAAACTCTCCTTCCAGACTCACATTAAGCATCTCCAAACCAAAATGAAATCTAGAATCAGCTTCCTATTTCGCAACAAAGCCTCCTTCACTCATTCTGCAAAACATACCCTCGTAAAACTGACTATCCTACCGATCCTTGACTTCAGCGATGTAATTTACAAAATAGCCTCAACAAATTGGATGCAGTCTATCACAGTGCCATCCGTTTTGTCACCAAAGCCCCATATACTACCCACCACTGCGACCTGTGTGCGCTCATTGGCTGGCCCTCGCTTCATATTCGTTGCCAAACCCACTGGCTCCAGGTCATCTATAAGTCTTTGCTAGGTAAAGCCCTGCCTTATCTCAGATCACTGGTCACCATAGCAGCACCCACCTGTAGCACGTGCTCCAGCAGGCATATTTCACTGGTCATCCCCAAAGCCAACTCCTCTTTTGACCGCCTGTCCTTCCAGTTCTCTGCTGCCAATGACTGGAACGATTTGCAAAACTCACTGAAGCTGGAGTCTTATATCTCCCTCTCGAACTTTAAGCACCAGCTGTCAGAGCAGCTTACCGATCACTGCACCTGTAAACAGCCCATCTGTAAATAGCCCACCCAACTACCTCATCCCCATATTGTTATTTTTTTTTGCTTTTTTGCACCCCAGTATCTCTACTTGGACATCATCATCTGCACATCTATCATTCCAGTGTTAATGCTAAATTGTAATTATTTCACCACTACGGCCTATTTATTGCCTTACCTCACTAATCTTACTACATTTGCACACACTGCATATAGATTTTTCTATTGTGTTATAGACTGCACGTTTGTTTATCCCATGTGTAACTCTGCGTTGTTGTTTTCGTCGCACTGCTTTGCTTCATCTTGAGAACTTGTTCTCAACTGGCCTACCTGGTTAAATAAAGGTGAAATAAAATAAATAAAACAGTTCTACAGCAACTTCTCATGCACAGTGGGAAGTTTTAACGAATAAACAACGTAGTTAGATAGAACCTGTTCTCACCATGAGAAACAGTTGTCCCAATCTTCTCCTCCTCTTCTTCATCTTTAATGTTGACATTCAGCTCCAGTGTTTGACTGCAGTCTTCCAGCTTCACTGATGCCATCTCTGGGTCCTGCAGTGCAAACTGGGCTCCACTGTCACAATCAGGACCCAGTGACTGTAGGTTTGGACTCAGTGTGGAAGGAGAGAGGCAGGCTGGGTTTGTCCTCACTGTTGATGTTACCGGCCTCAGACTTAATCTGAGTCGGCCAGAAGTAATGAAGAGAAACGGACACAAAAGTTAGTGCCAAAACTGTCAAGAATTTCTTTATTCTCTAAAAATATGGTTTATATATAGGTGCAGGAGCTCCACAATACTGTTGAGCTAATATTCTATAAGAGGAACATGAGCTCAAACAGTAGACATTTGAGGTGACGGTTCTCAGCTCCAGTGAGCTCCTGTCCAAGTCAAGCACTGATCTCATTTCAATAGATCTGGTAGCTAAGCATTGACAACAAAACATTAATTCACATTAGCCAAAGTATACACTTTAAATTAGGCTACACAACTCAATGCACTTAATCTATAGTAGATTTCCTGAATTCACATAAATGCCTCAAAAAACATTTAGTACAAGGATGCAGTATGTTTTAGGCAGCACTATGTACTATTTTCCTGAATAACCTTGTCTTCACTGTATTACTCCAATCAAAATCAATAGTAACATTTATAGACAGAAACAACTGAATGGCTCTGAATATCAGTACACATATAGAAAACTGATAATCATAACATTTAGCTCCAAAACAGTAGTGCAACCGTAAAATTGTCTCTCTCTGCTGCACCCTCACTGCCTGCACTGCCTGCACTGAAGTACGTTGATGCAGACCGAGGGGGAACCGCCATTTTACCATCTGGTGAATTTTACACAAAACTAAAAACGACATGTAAAACGAACCCAGAAATCTCAGCTAAATGTATCCTTTATGAAATTACCTTGACGAAATGATATACATCCACTCAGACTAACCCAAAGTCTCTATGTGACTTGTAAAAAAGTGATCACGTTCACTCATGCGGTTTGACGCAAAAACAGCACATAAAGCCTTTTTCAAACGTGATAATCACTTGACGTATTTGTTACCTAGCATGTTATTACATGTTCTTTCGATATTAGAACGTGCTATTACATACCAGTAGTAATACATTTGAAACAGACACAGAAGTTGTCGTCTCGACTGCACAATTCTGGCGTGTCCTTTATTCTGAAGAATGATGCGCGCCTGCGCGGAACTGCCTTCTCCTCACTACCAGTTTCTAAACCCAGAGACGTAACAACGCGAGACTTCAGAGAACGCCTGTGAAGCAGACCAAGCCGTGGTTTGAGAAGTTAATGAGAGAAGTGAACAATTCTGATACTTTTGCAGCGGCTAATGGGGATCCTAATAAATACCTAAAAGATTCCGTCGGCACACACTTGAAACATGGCCATTCTTTTATCAATTTCATAACTGCAGTGGTTTATTCACAATAGCTCTTACTGCGTATCATACATATTCCAGCATCACAGGTAGCCTAGAGCGTTGGGGCAAGTAACCGAAATGTTGCAGGATCGAATCCCCGAAATGACCAGGTAAAAATCTATCTCTCTGCCCCTGAACAATGCAGTTAACCCACTGTTCCCTGGTAGGCCGTCATTGTAAATAAGAATTTGTTTTTAACTGACTTGCCTTGTTAAAAAAAAAATATTTTTTTAAATCACATGAGTAGGCAGACCGAGGTAAAGTTGGTTTTATATTCATTCATTCGCCAAAAGCCATTTAAAATTGAAAAATCAATAACTAATTCATTGATTGTCACAAAAATACATATGGTTTATTCTATAAATGTCTAGCATACTTAAACAACCTTTGAGTAGAATTTCCAGTTTTGAGTTTATAGAAATACATAATCTGTCAAATGTCATAAAACAACTAATTCACCGTTTGTCACAGAAACATCAAACTATGTATGATTTGTTCTATAAATGTAAAGTATATAGTCTAGTAGATTGTCGCGAAAGAAAAAATGTGTTATAGACGAGATAAAAACGTCAAGACCGGAGAGAGAAAGGTACGTTTACCATTGAATTTGTTTAGTTGGATTGTGGATTCTGCTGGCGATTTATCATTGGAAATTAGCTAGCATTTTGGCCTGCTAGTTAACTGCAGTGACATAACTGTAGCTAGCAAACGTACCTAGCTAAGTAGCAAACGTTCGCTGGCGTTATTGTTAGGCCTGCTAACTAGTTACCATATCACATTGTACAGAATATACTTTCCATGTAGTATGTTGAGTTTTGTTTGGATTAGCTAGGTAGTTTTCTAACCTCGACTAGCTACTGTAACTAGCTGATTTACCTAACCTAAAGCTGACAAATAGTTATAATATGGGCGCTACTCACTAGCTAGCTGGGCTCACCTTTGTGTGAAGTTAGCCACAATAACGATTATCCTCATCAGTGGAATTTTACGGATCGCCTTCATAATAAAAGTCCCCAATTGGAAACAACAGGTTGTGGTCAATCTTGGGTTGGTTATACAAATATTTTGTGTTAGTGTAACAGTACTCTTCTTGCGTTGTGTACAATCAATCATCGACACGAACTCCAACGTATAACACCAGTCATGGAGATTTATTCTGATAGAAACGGCACAAAATTGCACGTCATGCAATGCACGGCTCACCATCCAACTCTGCACTCACGCACTGTACAAAATATACAAACCCCCCCCACCAGACACAGTAAGTTGCTAGCTAATATTAGCTGGAATTCTCTACAACAAAATGCACAACAAATATGCACCAAAAAAATGCTACATCTTATGTGTGGTGTTCTAGTAATATTTACAAACATATTGATATAAATTGTACATTAAAGTCATCACTTGGGAGTATAAAAATCACTTTTGACGTACAGTGCTTTGCAACCAACAATTTACCGCTGGTTTGGTGCTTGTTCACTGGGACGATTCTAACTGAAACATCCTCCCTCGTAAGCAAGCTACGCAAACCAGCAAATAAGATGCCATATTGAGTAGGTGAAGGCAAGACAAAACTAAAACCAAAAACCCATTGGCTTAACAATAAAGTGGCAAGGGGAATCACCAATATAACCCTGTTACACCTGCTAATATTAATATCTTTAACTAAATATGCAGGTTTAAAAATATATACTTATGTGTATTGATTTTAAGGCATTGATGTTTATGTTTAGGTACATTCGTGCTATGATTGGGCTTTTTTCGCGAATGCGCTTTTGTTAAATCATCCCGGTTTGGCGAAGTAGGCTGTGATTCGATGATAAATTAACAGCCACCGCATTGATTATATGCAACGCAGGACAAGCTAGTTAACCTAGTAATATAATTTACCATGTGTAGTTAACTAGTGATTATGTTAAGATTGGTTGTTTTTTATAAGATAAGTTTAATGCTAGCTAGCAACTTACCTTGGCTCCTTGCGAGTGGTAACAGGTGGTCAGCCTGCCACGCAGTTTCCTCGCGGAATGCAATGTCATCAGCTATAATTCGTATTAAAAATGCCAATTACTGATTATGAAAACTTGAAATCGGCCCTAATTAATCAGCCATGCCGATTAATCAGTCGACCTCTAGTGCCAAGCTTGTAGCTCATACCCAAGAAGACTTGAGGCTGTAATCGCTGCCAAAGGTGCTTCAAAAAGTACTGAGTAAAGGGTCTGAATACTTAAGTAAATGTGATATTTCAATTACATTTTTAATAGATTTTCAAAAAATTCTAAAAACATGTTTTTGCTTTGTCATTTTGCGGCGTCGTCTGTAGAATGGCGAGGGGGAAAAAAACAATTTAATCAATTTTATAATAAGGCTGTAACATAACAAAACATGGAAAAGTCAAGGGGTCTGTGTCACAGCTGTCTTCAAAAATGGACCAAGGCGCAGCGGGAATGTGGATACTCATAGTTTAATTCAAAAAGAGTACAGCATCCACGGTGAAAAAACAAGACAGCAACTGTTTTGCAGGCTAACTAAACGCAGTGCAAAAACAACTACCCACAACCCCAAAGAAAAACACACACTCCTATATAGGACTCCCAATCAAAGGCAACTCAACACACCTGCCTTCAATTGGGAGTCCAATCACCCACACAACATTTAACAAACACAAACCCCCTGCCACATCCTGACCAAGACTAACACAATTACGCCCTCTGCTGGTCAGGATGTGACAGTCTGAGTACTTTCTGAATGCTCTGTGTGTGAATTTAGGAAATCTACTATAGGTTTTGTGCATTTACGTTGTGTAGACTAATTTATAGTGTGAACCGCCTAATTTGAAATTAATTGAATGGTTTGTTAATGCTTAGGTACCTGATCTAATATAGTTTGAGAATAAAGAAAGCGCCATAACTGTCAAGACTAACTTTTGTGTCCGTTTCTCTTTATTACTACAGGCCGACTCTGATTAAGTCTGAGGCCGGTAACATCAACAGTGAGGACAAAATCCAGCCCTCCTCTCTCCTTCCACACTGAGTCCAAACCTACAGTCACTGGGTCCTGATTGTGACAGTGGAGCCCAGTTTGCACTGCAGGATCCAGAGATGGCATCGGTGAAGCTGGAAGACTGTAGTCAATCACTGGAGCTGAATGTCAACATTAAAGATGAAGAAGAGGAGGAGGAGGAGGAGATTGGTAAATCTGTTTCTCATGGTAAGAGCAGGTTCTATCTATAAGTTATCTTCATAAGTTAGACCTCCATAAGTTATGACCCAGTCTATTGATAGGTTGAATTCTGTACTACTGACATCACACATCCCTGAACAACTGGGCTATCTGGAGTGATCAGAGAGTAGACTAAAGAAGTGAAGTAGACAAACTGCCAGTGTTTTGGAGTTCTATGAAATGAGTGTGTAGTTACTAACCCTTGTGATAGTGAGTGGAGGATGATATCAAATGGGTCTGTATAGTTACTAACCCTTGTGATAGTGAGTGGAGGATGATATCAAATGGGTCTGTATAGTTACTAACCCTTGTGATAGTGAGTGGAGGATGATATGACTCATAATATTCACCCTTTTTGCCCTCAACTGTTGAACAGCTTTTAGGGCCAATCCCATTTAGTCGACTGGTCGATTGTTTGGTGGATAGATGTTGGTCGACCAAGCTTTTTGTAATTGAGCAGTGGCTAATATATACAGTGCTGCTTGAAAGTATGTTGAGTAATCTTGAGTAAGGACATGAACTTGATTATGACATGATTATGCATAGAAGTAGGCCTAGGCTAACTGGCCTGAACTCAAATGTAGGCCTATAAATGTGCCAACTAATACGGTTTCTGATTGTCTTAACTCATTGGACAGGAAAAGGCGCAAATCTCGCTCACCATAATTTCAAAAAAGTTTTATTAAGCAAGTTTAAAAGATTGACGTTTGAAGGCCGAAACGTCAATCTTTTAAACTTGCTTAATTAAACTAAGAATGTTTAATGGTGAGCGAGTGTTGCGCCTTTTCCTCAGGGCCCAGAATATTTTATACAATGTTGCAAGTTTGCTAGCACAGGCCAGACCAAATTAATAGTTGATACAATGTTTCAAGTTCCTTGCAGTCAGGTCATGCATAGCCAATGTGATTTATAGAATATTTATTTTCATAAGAAATATGTTATACATGCAAGCTGCAGTGTTTTTATTGTTGGCTTTATGTAGGCTATCTTTACATATTGGCAATGGCAATAGAAGTTACTTTTAGAATTGCATAATTTTAATATAGTTAATTTATTTACATGACATTGATTTGAGATATAAAGACTATTATGAATTAAATGAAACGGTTCCATGAAAATGTGCAGATGAAAATCATAACTGGCACGCAGATAAGTAGAAATGGTACGATACCTTGGCACTCCAAATGGAAAAGGTTGCCGACCGCTGGTGTAGCCTTTTACCAGCAACTTCAGGAGAGTAACGGCAGAATCTGCGGAGAACAGCAGCAGTGGGGAGAAGGGGGGGGTCTGGAACAGTTTTTTTCCCTTCTGGTTAGGCTATATTGATCTCTGGCTCCCTCTTGAGTCATTTGTGTGTTTTCATTTTTAATTGCAGTGCTTAAAGCATCAGACAAGCTCAGTAGCCTACATATAGTGGATTTTATTCAAACATCGGGTGTGTCTATATATGGAAAAAAATATACTTTTTACAATTTTGACCAATCGATTGGTTGAAAGAACAGACGACTCTCGGTCAACCAGGATTTATTTTAGTCGGGGACGGCCCTAATAGCTTAATTCCCTTTTGTATTGAACAGCCTACTGATATGAAGTCATATGTTCAGTACCAGTCAAAAGTTTGGACACACCTACTCATGCAAGGGTTTCTTTAGTTTGACTATTTTCCACATTGTAGAATAAAAGTGAATACATCAAAACTATGAAATAACACATATGGAATCATGTAGAAACCAAAAAAGTGTTAAACAAATCTAAATGTATTTTACATTTAAGATTCTTCAAAGTAGCCACCCTTTGACTTGATGACAGCTTTGCACACTGGAATTCTGTCAACCAGCTTCATGAGGAATGCTTTAACAAATGTCTTGAAGGAGCTCCCATGTACAGTGAGGGATAAAAGTATTTGATCCCCTGCTGATTTTGTACGTTTGCCCACTGACAAAGAAATGATCAGTCTATAATTTTAATGGTAGGTTTATTTGAACAGTGAGAGACAGAATAACAACAAAAAAATCCTGAAAAACGCATGTCAGAAATGCTATAAATTGATTTGCATTTTAATGAGGGAAATAAGTATTTGACCCCCTCTCAATCAGAACGATTTCTGGCTCCCAGGTGTCTTTTATACAGGTAACGAGCTGAGATTAGGAGCACACTCTTAAAGGGAGTGCTCCTAATCTCACTTTGTTACCTGTATAAAAGACACCTGTCCACAGAAGCAATCAATCAATCAGATTCCAAACTCTCCACCATGGCCAAGACCAAAGAGCTCTCCAAGGATGTCAGGGACAAGATTGTAGACCTACACAAGGCTGGAATGGGCTACAAGACCGTCGCCAAGCAGCTTGGTGAGAAGGTGACAACAGTTGGTGCGATTATTCGCAAATGGAAGAAACACAAAAGAACTGTCAATCTCCCTCGGCCTGGGGCTCCATGCAAGATCTCACCTCGTGGAGTTGCAATGATCATGAGAACGGTGAGGAATCAGCCCAGAACTACACGGGAGGATCTTGTCAATGATCTCAAGGCAGCTGGGACCATAGTCACCAAGAAAACAATTGGTAACACACTACGCCGTGAAGGACTGAAATCCTGCAGTGCCCGCAAGGTCCCCCTGCTCAAGAAAGCACATATACATGCCCGTCTGAAGTTTGCCAATGAACATCTGAATGATTCAGAGGACAACTGGGTGAAAGTGTTGTGGTCAGATGAGACCAAAATGGAGCTCTTTGGCATCAACTCAACTCGCCGTGTTTGGAGGAGGAGGAATGCTGCCTATGACCCCAAAAACACCATCCCCACTGTCAAACATGGAGGTGGAAACATTATGCTTTGGGGGTGTTTTTCTGCTAAGGGGACAGGACAACTTAACCGCATCAAAGGGACGATGGACGGGGCCATGTACCGTCAAATCTTGGGTGAGAACCTCCTTCCCTCAGCCAGGGCATTGAAAATGGGTCGTGGATGGGTATTCCAGCATGACAATGACCCAAAACACACGGCCAAGGCAACAAAGGAGTGGCTCAAGAAGAAGCACATTAAGGTCCTGGAGTGGCCTAGCCAGTCTCCAGACCTTAATCCCATAGAAAATCTGTGGCGGGAGCTGAAGGGTCGAGTTGCCAAACGTCAGCCTCGAAACCTTAATGACTTGGAGAAGATCTGCAAAGAGGAGTGGGACAAAATCCCTCCTTAGATGTGTGCAAACCTGGTGGCCAACTACAAGAAATGTCTGACCTCAACAAGGGTTTTGCCACCATGTACTAAGTCATGTTTTGCAGAGGGGTCAAATACTTATTTCCCTCATTAAAATGCAAATCAATTTATAACATTTTTGACATGATTTTTTTCTGGATTTTTGTTGTTGTTATTCTGTCTTTCACTGTTCAAATAAACCTACCATTAAAATTATAGACTGGTCATTTCTTTGTCAGTGGGCAAATGTACAAAATCAGCAGGGGATCAAATACTTTTTTCCCTCACTGTATGCTGAGCACTTGTTGACTGCTTTTCCTTCACTCTGCGGTCCAACTCATTCCAAACCATCTCAATTGGGTTGAGGTCGGGTGATTGTGGAGGCGAGGTCATCTGATGCAGCACCTCATCACTCTCCTTGGTCAAATAGCCCTTACACAGCCTGCAGGTGTGTTTTGGGTCATTGTCCTGTTGAAAAACAAATGATAGTCCCACTAGGCGCAAACCAGATAGGATGGCGTATCGCTGCAGAATGCTGGTTAAGTGTGCCTTGAATTCTAAATAAATCACAGACCGTGTCACCAGCAAAGCACCATCACACCTCCTTCTCCGTGCTTCATGGTGGGAACCACACATGCAGAGATCATCCATTCACCTACTCTGCGTCTCACAAAGACACGGCGGTTGCAACCAAAAATCTCAAATTAGGACTCCTCAGACCAAAGGACAGATTTCCACCAGTCTAATGTCCATTGCTCATGTTTCTTGGCCCAAGCAATCTCTTCTTATTATTGGTGTCCTTTAGTAGTGGTTTCTTTGCAGCAATTCGACCATGAAGGCCTGATTCACGCAGTCTCCTCTGAAGAGTTTATGTTGAGATGTGTCTGTTACTTGAACTCGGTGAAGCATTTATTTGGGCTGCAATCTGAGGTGCAGTTAACGCTAACTTATTCTCTGCAGCAGAGGTAACTCTAGGTCTTCCTTTCCTCTGGCGGTCCTCATCAGAGCCCAGTTTCATCATAGTGCGTGATGGTTTTGGAACTGCACTTGAAGAAACTTTCAAAGTCCTTGAAATGTTCCGCATTGACTGACCTTCATGCCTTAAAGTAATGACGGACTGTTGTTTCTCTGTTTTATTTGAGCTTTGAAATGCAAGAGAAAGGTCACACTTTCAGCTAAGAAGCTGGAGGTAATTTAGATTGTGTCCACAAGAAGGCAGCAGTTTGTGCAAAGTTTCAGACTGATAACTTCAAGAATGAGCAAGCTACATGACATTTAGTATGAAGTCACCCAGGTGTCCTTCACGATTGGCCCAAAACAATCAAATGTATTTATAAAGCCCTTATTACATCAGCTGATGTCACAAAGTGCTGTACAGAAACCCAGCCTAAAACGCCAAACAGCAAGCAATGCAGGTGTAGAAGCACAGTGGCTAGGAAAAACTCCCTAGAAAGGCTGGAACCTAGGAAGAAATCTAGAGAGGAACCAGGCTATGAGGGTTGGCCAGTCCTCTAACAGGAGACGCGACAAGAATGCTGATACAATGTCTCCAAACACAGAAGTGAAATATTTAAGATAAGGGCTAAGTTAGCAGCCAACACTGATCTAATGTCATAAGTGAACACCCCACAAACCACACACAAAGTAAAAAACAAACAAAAAAATGGTACATACTATTTATAATTACAGTATTTAGAACACCCTCTACACAATATTGTGCTGCTGGTCCCAAGTCTCTTTCAGCTGTAAAGCACTTACTATCTACTTGTAGGCTGGCTGGGTATTCCCACCTCTAGATGGCTGGGCGGGGTTTGTTGTGGAGCCAGAGAGAGCAGCAGTCAGACTAAGTGGGGGATGGAGGACTTGAATGTGGTCTCTTTGAAGTCAGTCTTTACCACAAAAAAAAATCTGTAAGAACTCAAGTTTATTACTTATTATATTGAACCTTTATTTTAGCAATTCATCAAATAAACAACAACACATCTATAAACATATATTATATAGAGTGGAGAACACCAGTGAAGTGTGTACCAATTATTTGTTTCTTTTTTATATTAAACTTTCTTTAACTAGGCAAGTCAGTACAAATTCTTATTTACAATGACGCCTACCCTGGCCGACGCTGGGCCAATTGTGCGCTGCCCTATGGGACTCCCAATCACGGCCGGATGTGATGCAGCCTGGATTCGACCCAGGTACTGTAGTGTGTTAGACCACTGCGCCAGTTGGGAGCCCAATGTGTATTGGATGTTGACTTTGACATGTTGTGGCTTTTGGCGCCTATGATCCTCACCCAAAAGGGCAAGTCATGACATGACCCAGTCTATTGCTAGGTTGAATTCTGTCGTTCTGACATCACATCGCTGAGAAACTCCACACTGCACAACAAAGCTTGTGTTGTTCGTTCCAACTTCCCACTGGGCATGAAAATTTGCAGTAGAACTGTTTGATGATGAACTGTTACAATGAGAAGGTAATGTTATTTCATGCTACTGAGTCTTGCAGGGATGACACCAGTATTGTCAGCATTTGTTTATTCACTGAGCAATCTGGAGTGCCCAGAGAATAGACAAAAAAATTGAAGTGGAAAAACTGCCAGTTTTTTAAAGTTCTATGAAATGAGTCTTTGTAGTTAGTAACCCTTATGATACTGAGTGGAGGATGATATGGCTCATAATTTTCACGACTTTTGCCTCTTTTTAGCTTTCAACTCTTACCCACTTTAGAACAGTTTTATTCCCCTTTTGTATTGCACAGCCTACTGACATGAATACATACAGTTGAAGTCGGAAGTTTACATGCACCTTAGCCAAATACATTTAAACTCAGTTTTTCACAATTCCTGACATTTAATCCTAGTAAAATTCACTGTCTTAGGTCAGTTAGGATCAGCACTTTATTTTAAGAATGTGAAATGTCAGAATAATAATAGAGAGAATGATTTATTTAAGATTTTATTTCTTTCATCACATTTCCCAGTTGGGTCAGAAGTTTACATGCTACCAAATACTAATTGAGTGTATTACCTTTAAATTGTTTAACTTGGGTCAAACGTTTCGGGTAGCCTTCCATAACCTTCCCACAATAAGTTGGGTGAATTTTGGCCCATTCCTCCTGACAGAACTGGTGTAACTGAGTCAGGTTTCTAGGCCTCCTGGCTCACACACAATTTTTCAGTTCTGCCCAAAAATGTTCTATAGGATTGAGGTCAGGGCTTTGTGATGGCCACTCCAACACCTTGACTTTGTTGTCCTTAAGCCATTTTGCCACAACTTTGGAAGTATGCTTGGGGTCATTGTCCATTTGGAAGATCCATTTGCGACCAAGCTTTCACTTCCTGACTGATGTCTCGAGATGTTGCTTCAATATATCCACATCATTTTCCTCCCTCATGATGCCATCTATTTTGTGAAGTGCACCAATCCCTGTTGCAGCAAAGCACCCCCACAACATGATGCTGCCACCCCCGTTCTTCACGGTTGGGATGGTGTTCTTCAGCTTGCAAGCGTCCCACTTTTTCCTCCAAACATAACGATGGTTATTATGGCCAAACAGTTCTATTATTGTTTCATCAGACCAGAGGACATTAATCCAAAAAGTACTATCTTTGTCCCCATGTGCAGTTGCAAACCGTAGTCTGGCTTTTTTATGGCGGTTTTGGAGCAGTGGCTTCTTCCTTGCTGAGCGGCCTTTCAGGTTATGTTGATATAGGACTAGTTTTACTGTGAATATAGATAATTTTGTACCTGTTTCCTCCAGCATCTTCACAAGGTCCTTTGCTGTTGTTCTGGGATTGATTTGCACTTTTCGCACCAAAGTACGTTCATCTCTAGGAGACAGAACGCATCTCCTTCCTGTGCGGTATGACGGTTGCGTGGTCCCATGCTGTTTATACTTGCGTACTATTGTTTGTACAGATGAATGTGGTACCTTAAGGTTTGGAAATTGCTCTCAAGGATGAACCAGACTTGTGGAGGTCTATAATTTTTTTTGTGAGGTCTTGGCTGATTTCTTTTGATTTTCCCATGATGTCAAGCAAAGAGGCAGAGAGTTTGAAAGTAGGCCTTGAAATACATCCACAGGTACACCTCCAATTGACTCAAATGATGTAAATTAGCCTATCAGAAGCTTCTAAAGCCATGACATAATTTTCCACGCTGTTTAAAGGTACAGTCGACTTAGTGTATGTAAACTTCTGACCCACTAATTGTGATACAGAAAATGGTAAGTGAAATAATCTGTCTGAAAACAATTGTTGGAAAAATTACTTGTGCCATGCACAAACTACAACCGACTTGCCAAAACCTATAGTTTGTTAACAAGAAATTTGTGGAGTGGTTGAAAAAGGAGTTTTAATGACTCCAACCTAAGTGTATGTAAACTTCTGACTTCAACTGTATGTCACTCGGTACAGCCAGAAGAGGACTGGCCACCCCTTTGAGCCTGGTTCCTCTCTGTTTCTTCCAAGGTTCCTATTTTCTAGGGGGGTTTTCGTGGCCACTGTGCTTCTACATCTGCATTGCTTGCTCTTTGGGGATTTTGGGTGGGTTTCTATAGAATACTTTCTTACAACTGCAGATGTAAAAAGGGCTTCATAATATACATTTGATTGACATGAATATCACACCAACTGACTGGTTCTTCTGGTGTTGTTCACACAGGAGACCATGTTGAGACATTCTCTACATCCAGAGAGCAACATCAGGAAGATCACAGAGCTAAGAGGTCTCACCACTGCCCACATTGTAAGGAGATTTTCCCACTTCCATCAAAGCTAAAAATACACCTAAAAATACACACAGGAGAAAAGCCTTACTCCTGCTCTGACTGTGTGGCGAGTTTCTTTCGACTGGGCACCTTAAAACAACATGAACGTATACACATAGGAGAGAAGCCTTACTCCTGCTCTGACTGTGTAAAATGCTTCACAACAATAACTGAGCTAATAGTTCATCAAAGAACACACACAGGAGAGAAGCCTTACTTCTGCTCTGTCTATGGGGCGAGTTTCTCTCGACTGGGCAACTTAAAACAACATGAACGTACACACACAGGAGAGAAGCCTTACTCCTGCTCTGACTGTGTAAAATGCTTCACAACATCAACTGAGCTAAAAATTCATCAGAGAACACACACAGGAGAGAAGCCTTACTCCTGCTCTGACTGTGGGGCGAGGTTCTCTCGACTGGGCACCTTAAAACAACATGAACGTACACACACAGGAGAGAAGCCTTACTCCTGCTCTGACTGTGGGGCGAGTTTCTCTCGTCTGGGCAACTTAAAACAACATGAACGTATGCACACTGGAGAGAAGCCTTACTCCTGCTCTGACTGTGTAAAATGCTTCACAACATCAACTGAGCTAATAGTTCATCAAAGAACACACACAGGAGAGAAGCCTTACTCCTGCTCTGACTGTGGAAAGAGTTTCTCTCAACTGGGTGACTTAAAAAGACATGAACGTATACACACAGGAGAGAAGCCTTACTCCTGCTTTAACTGTGGGGCGAGTTTCTCTCATCCGGGCACCTTAAAACAACATGAACGTATACACACAGGAGAGAAGCCTTACTCCTGCTCTGACTGTTGGGCGAGTTTCTCTCGACTGGGCACCTTAAAACAACATGAACGTATACACAGAGGATAGAAGCCTTACTCCTGCTCTGACTGTGGAAAGAGTTTCTCTCAACTGGGTCATTTAAAAAGACACCAAGGTAAACAGCAGAGAGAGGAGCCTTACCACTGATCTGACTGTAGAACATGTTTTAAAACAACAGCTGAGTTAAAAGGTCATCAGAGAACAGACACAGGAGAGAAGCCTTACTTCTGCTCTCAATGTGGAAATAGTTTTTCCCGATTGGGCAATGTAAAAAAACACTAACGGATAGACACTTGAGAGAAGCCTTATCATTGTACTGATTGTGAGAAGAGATTCCACAGATTGGGCCATTTAAAAAGACACCAATGTATACATGAAGGAGAGAAGCCTCATCAGTTCTATCAGACCAGCTAAGATTAGACACTCCACTTAATTCTCATGTCATTAAATAATTGGCAATGTTGAATTGGATCAAATGAAGAAAGCGTAGAATGCTCTATTGTAATCCTATACAGTTGAAGTCAGAAGTTTACATACTTAGGTTGGAGTCATTAAACTCGTTTTTCAACCACTCCACAAATTTCTTGTTAACAAACTATAGTTTTGGCAAGTCGGTTAGGACATCTACTTTGTACATGACACAAGTCATTTTTCCAGCAATTGTTTACAGACAGATTATTTCACTTATAATTCACAGTATCACAATTCCAGTGGGTCAGAAGTTTACATACACTAAGTTGTCTGTGCCTTTATATAGCTTGGAAAATTCCAGAAAATTATGTCATGGCTTTAGAAGCTTCTGATAGGCAAATTTACATAATTTGAGTCAATTGGAGTTGTACCTGTGGATGTATTTCAAGGCCTACCTTCAAACTCAGTGCCTCTTTGCTTGACATCATGTGAAAATCAAAAGAAATCAGCCGAGACCCCAGAAACTATTGTAGACCTCCACAAGTCTGGTTCATCCTTGGGAGCAATTTCCAAATGCCTGAAGGTACCGCGTTCATCTGTACAAACAATAGTACGCAAGTATAAACAGCATGGGACCACGCAACCGTCATACCGCACAGGAAGGAGACGCGTTCTGTCTCCTAGAGATGAATGTACTTTGGTGCGAAAAGTGCAAATCAATCCCAGAACAACAGCAAAGGACCTTGTGAAGATGCTGGAGGAAACAGGTACAAAATTATCTATATTCACAGTAAAACTAGTCCTATATCGACATAACCTGAAAGGCCGCTCAGCAAGGAAGAAGCCACTGCTCCAAAACCGCCATAAAAAAGCCAGACTACGGTTTGCAACTGCACATGGGGACAAAGATCGTACTTTTTGGAGAAATGTCCTCCGGTCTGATAAAACAAAAATAGAACTGTTTGGCCATAATGACCATCGTTATGTTTGGAGGAAAAAAGTGGGACGCTTGCAACCCAAAGAACACCATCCCAACCATGCAGCACGGGGTGGCAGCATCATGTTGTGGGGGTGCTTGGCTGCAGGAGGGACTGGTGCACTTCACAAAATAGAAAATGATGTGGATATATTGAAGCAACATCTCAAGACATCAGTCAGGAAGTGAAAGCTTGGTCGCAAATGGGTCTTCCAAATGGACAATGACCCCAAGCATACTTCCAAAGTTGTGGCAACATGGCTTAAGGACAACAAAGTCAAGGTATTGGAGTGGCCACCACAAAGCCCTGACCTCAATCCTATAGAACATTTGAGGGCAGAACTGAAAAATATTGTGTGAGCAAGGAGGCCTAGAAACCTGACTCAGTTACACCAGCTCTGTCAGGAGGAATGGGCCAAAATTCACCCAACTTATTGTAGGAAGCTTGTGGAAGGCTACCTAAAACGCTTGACCCAAGTTAAACAATTTAAAAGAGACGCTACCAAATACTAATTGAGTGTATGCAAATTTCTGACCCACTGGGAATGTGTTGAAATAAATAAAAGCTGAAATAAATCATTCTCTCTACTATGATTCTGACATTTCACATTCTTAAAATAAAGTGGTGATCCTAACTGACCTAAAACAAGGAATTCTTACTAGGATTAAATGTCAGGAATTGTCAAACTGAGTTTAAATGTATTTGGCTAAGGTGTGTGTAAATTTCCGACTTCAACTGTAGTTTCTCACTATGAGAGAACTTTACAGAGGAAAGAGAGCGTTATAGAATGTTAGCCTCTCTTTACTTTACTGATCAGTTTGCACCTTGTCAGTTTTGATGTGTTTGTTAGTTTCTACTGTAAAGAAATTGATATTACCTTAGGGTTGAATATCCTCTGTGAGGTGTCTCACAATGGAGTCTGATGGTTGACTGGGTGGTACTGCTTCCCGCCGCAGTTTCCTGTGGGAAAGAGCTGGTAGACACAACATACTCTGTTTACAAAACATTAACGACACCTGCTCTTTTCATGATATAGACTGACCAGGTGAATCCAGGTGAAAAGCTATGATCCTTAATAGTGTAGTTTTTGTGTATTTATTATGGATCCCCATTAGCTTTCACTAGAAAACAAGACACTGCAGTTGCAGTGGGCTAAGAAATTAAAAGACGACACTGGAGAATTTTAAAAACATTGCCTGGTCTGATGAATCCCGGTTCATGCTGTTTCATGCTGATGGGAGGACTATGGGGCGTGGGGTGTGTTTTCAGGGCACACATTGGGCCCCTTGATAAAAGTTGAGCAATGTTTGAATGCCACAGCATTCTAAAGCATCCTTGCCAATCAGGTGCATCCCTTCATGGCAGCAGTGTATCCATCTGCAAATAGATTTTTTCAGCAGGATTATGCCCCATGCCACAAGGCTTGTCCAGGAATGGTTCCAAGAACATGACAGTGAATTCAGCTTACTGCAGTGGCCTGCCAAGTCACCAGATCTCAATCCAATTGTTCATCTGTGGCAGGAGATGGAAGGAGCTATTCGGAGTAGATATCCACTCCCAGCCAACTTGACACAATTGTGGGAATTATTGGGCCAGCATCCCTGTGGAACACTCAACACCTTGGACAGTCTAGGCACCGATGAATTGAGGCTGTTCTGAGGACAAAGGGGGGATGCAACTCAATATTAGGAAGGTGTTCCTAATGTTTTGTACACTCACTGTATATCAAATAAAGATGGTGGGGTAATCCATTTTTAGCGTTAGTTTGGGTGGATTATTTTATATTACTATATAACTTTTGTTTAATGATAAACAGGCTATGAATCGACTACTTGTGTTTATTAAATTGTATTTTAATATTAGATTCATTATTTTAGTCATTGATGATGAATGTATTTGAATAACTGTATTGAAGTTAATTGATCTGGCGGCAGGTAGCCTAGCAGTTAAGAGTGTTGGGCCAGTAACTGAAAGGTCGCTGGTTTGAATCCCGAGCTGATTAGGTGAAAAATCTGGCATTGTGCCATTGAGCAAGCCAATTAACCCTTATTTGTCCTGTAAGTCTCTCTGGATAAGAACATCTGCATAATGTAATAAAATGTTTGTACATGAATTCATGCTGGGCAACTTCTTTTTCTCTTGTGTATAAATAAATGAAATAAACTGTTTGACGTGAAATACTGTATATACAATACACAACATTACCACTTTGTTTACCCTGGTCAGAGGGACAGGACCATAGTAAGCTAGACTATGTAGCTGCTGTTGTTAGTAGCCTACAGTTTCCATGCAATACAGCATGTCAGATCACTAATGATTAGGTGTATAGGCTGCTACATTTATACAAGAGTTTCTGCTTGTGTCTGTCAGGAGTGATGTGTTATCAGGCTTGTTAAATAACTACTGGAGGGAAGTGGAGAGCCGCCTTGACCTTTGTGCCTTGTGCCCGACCCGCCCGACATGGTCAAGAGAGACAATGGACATGCAGCAGCACTCCGATGTGAAGAACTGTACAGAAATGTACGATTTGTAGTACAATGAGATGTCATTGTACTACTATTCAATCTGAGATGTCATTATGAATGTAAGCATGGTACTTTCAGAAGTAGATGTTCCACCCCAGACATGAGGCTGAAGTCCGACGCAGAAAGGAAGGTGGGCCTAAGGAGTGAACACCCTGTGTGTTTTACAGTGGCTATTTTAGCATGTACATATTTTATTATTATTATTTAACCTTTAATTAACAAGGCAAGTTGTGAAACATGCTGACGCCTTAAAGGCTAAGAGAAAGTCTGTCTAACAATGGTTTCAGTGGTCCTACATTGTCACAAGGTATAGGTTGTACACCTATTTAGACCTGAAGTAGCAGACAGTCTAAATCCAGATTAGTGGCAATGTCGGACTACTAAAACCATGTGTAACATTATTTAAATTAGTCCAGCATAAAGCTTGAGCTTTCCTTTCAGCACCATGGAGTGAATCCTTACCACCACTACACCTGGCTATCAGCCACCGGAGTCTCGCCTGGCAGCTAAACAGTTAATTCAGCCTAATTTACTGCTGATATGATTGACTTGCTTAAACAAATATGGTTTCTACTGACTCCTTGTGGATTTCTGTAAGTCGATAAGAACCGCCTAGTTAAATAAAGGTTAAACAAAAACATCCGAAACAGTTCGGAAGAGTTTGTGCATATGTTATGACGACATGTTGTGACGTTTTCGTTTTGGACATTGTGTAAGGGTTTTTTCCGCTATTCCGTGCACACACTTTTTTCCTGGAGGCAGGCCGAAGCCAGTAGCTGAAGTCTAAGCCCCTTCATTGGGGATTGGTCAACATTAATGACAGATTTATTGAGTTATCTGACTATTTTGAGGAAGTAGCTATAGACCCTTTACCAGTACTGGACACACTGACGTCACTGACAGATGTGTGAGACTCTTGGCGGCAGATTTGCGTTATTGCTTCTCAACAAAATAACTTTTTGCAGTTATATACGCTTTCAATGTTGTTTTGAATCTTGCTTGAACAGTCGCTAAGATTACAGAATGCTAATGCTCATTGATATAGGCTATAGCAAAAGCTAGCCAAAGAACCATTTTACTGGTTGAAGTGTTTTTTTTTTAAGTATTGTGACGACCCTGGGGACACCAGTGTAATGAAACAGGCAGGCAGGGAGCAGGTCTCGAACCCTCGACCTTCTAGCCCGAAGTCCGGCGCGTTATCGACTGTGCCGCAAAAGCATGCTCGAGCGGCAGAGTCGATTTCCGCGCTTATAAACCCAGGGTCGTCACAGTAAAATGCAGTTCATTTGTGATGATGACACAAACATTATATGAAGCAGGACATTCATACAAATCATACAATCCAATTATAATCCAAAAGTAGTGTGAAATGCACTAATAAGCAACATGTAAATAGAGGCTTTTTTTGCTGGCGTTCTATAAGAACTTGTTCTGCCACCAACTTGTGCGCCTCGCCCTGTTGCAGCAAATTTGTAAACACAAAGGGTTCTATGGCATCTCAAAATGGACAAACAGCACTACTGCCGCTTTTTTCACGTTTTTCAAGCAAAGGTCTTTAAAGGGAGTATGCAAGCACACTCGTTAGGTTCACCTAGCCTTAAGAGATGACAAAAGCAACTTTCTTTATCAAATAAATGTATGTTTAGAGCAAATGCACCTAACTAAATGTAACTCCAAAGAAACTCTAATTAAAGGGATAGGTCAATGAAATTACAAATGTACACCATGGTTTCTTCACCCTGTATACAATCCCAATAATGTGCACGTCAGCAGTGAAGTTCTCAAAATGGAGGACTTTCAGTACAGCAGTGTTCCCCAATCCTGGTCCCAAAGGGGTGCACATGTTTTTTTTGCCCTAGCACTCTCATACCTTATTCAATTCAAAGCCTTGAGTTGCTTAGTTGAATCCAGTGTGTGAGTGTTATGGTAAAAGCAAAAAAGCTCACCTCTTTGGATCCCAAGGACCAGGATTGGAAAACAATGTAGTACATACCAAAAGGTGTGATGATGCAAATGATATGCAATTATCATTTAGGTCATTTGCATCATCTTCACACTTTTTCCTCTGTACTGAAAGTTCTCCATCTTGAAAAGTTGATTGCAGTGGACTAATGAACAAAATACTACAATAAAGTTTAAAAAAAATAGTGAAACATCCCTTTCATAGAACCTAACACTCCATTAAAGGAGTATTTTACAACTTGAAGTCCTGCATGTAAGATTACTTGGTTTGTATTCAGGGGACTAGGTGTGCATTCAAGATGTGTGGTGTGTACTCAGGAGATGAATCTCTGATCTTAGCAGTGCCATTCTTACACCTTCACAGCATTGCACTGTGGTTCTTCAATGTTTTCCTGCCCCTGTCGAACAGATAAAACATTTGTGGATCTTTCGAAAATGTCTCCTGTATCTGCCATTTCCATCATGTTGCAATGGTTGTTTTGCAAAATGTTTTTTTTTGTAGAGCTGGGCCAATGGAAACCTGTCCATTGATGCCATCACTAGATCCTGCAGTGCAACAAGTCTCCACTGTCACAATCAGGACCCAGTGACTGTAGGTTTGGACTCAGTGTGGAAGGAGAGAGGCAGGCTGGGTTTGTCCTCACTGTCAATCTGTCTGAGATCAACCTCCTGGTCCTCCCCTGTGCAGGCCACACCCCCACCCATTGTACGATCACATTTTGAACAATGGCTGTTGAAAATGCTGTGGTGCTGACTAACACAATAGGAAAGGTTGTGGTAGATGTGGGCCATCACATGTGAGGTCACAGCTCTTTCACTCTAAACATTCATATCAATGACTCACCTTGAAATGGGCCATCACCACTAGAGTTCTAGAAGACTATTTACATAATCAACTGGGCATCACAACAGTCTGACCCTCAATATAGTCTTGGGCATATATTGAGCTCTAACAAAGGGTCGTGGAAAAGGTCTGTTGAAATGAATACTGTAGTGGTGTGAGAAAGGTAACACAAGCTTCCTTTCTGGATCCATTCCCCAATAGTAACTGGGTCATTATTGTATTGTGGTGGTAATGCTGTCCCTGGACTTTGGCACCATAAAAAAAGACTAATAATACATTACAATACTATGCTAACCTATGGAATGATTTAAAAAATTGATTGTTTAGATAATTTATTTAGTATTTTAGGACTACATTAGGTATAAACAATATATTTTAAAATGATTTGATAAAATACTGAATTTGGCCTTTACTACTATATCCCATAGAAACACATTGAATGACACCGTCATTAAAATACTAATGGTGAAAACTGATCAACACGTCATCAATATCTGATACATTTAGTACAATTTAGTATCTTATTAGGATCCCCAGCGGCTACTCTTCCTGGGGTCAAACAGGAATCACTAAAAATACATAATATACATACAAGCTCTACATTTATCATTAAACAAATGTTGTTCAGTAAAATAAAATAATCCACCCAAACTAATGCTAAAAACGGATCATCACACCATCTTTATCTGATATACACTGTGTACAAAACATTAGAAACACCTTCCTAATATTGAGTTGCACCCCCCTTTGTCCTCAGACCAGCCTCAAATCTTCAGGACATGGACTGTCCAAGGTGTGGAGAGTGTTCCACAGGGATGCTGGTCCATGTTGACTCCAATGCTTCCTACAATTGTGTCAAGTTGGCTGGGAGTGGATCTACTCTGAATAGCTCGTTCCATCTCCACCCACAGATTGACAATTACTGTTCTTGGAACCATTCCTAGACAAGCCTTATGGCATGGGGCATAATCCTGCTGAAAATATCTACTTGCACATGGATACACTGCTGCCATGAAGGGATGCACCTGATTGGCAATGATTATTTAAATATCCTGTGGCATTCAAACATTGTTCATCTTTTATCAAGGGGCCCAATGTGTGCCCTGAAAACACACCCCACGCCATTGGTTGCATGCAGTGGTGTAAAGTACTTAAGTCGTTTTTTGGGGGTATCTATACTTTAATATTTTGTACAACTTTTACTTCGAAAATTCCTAAAGTAAATAATGTACCTTTTACTCCATACATTTTCCCTGACACCCAAAAGTACTAGTTACATTTTTTATGATTACCAGGACAGAAAATGGTCCAATTCCCACACTTATCAAGA
The DNA here is from genome assembly GCF_965601325.2 of Salmo salar. Lineage (NCBI taxonomy): Eukaryota > Metazoa > Chordata > Actinopteri > Salmoniformes > Salmonidae > Salmo > Salmo salar. The sequence goes on along the minus strand of NC_138307.1, from coordinate 29,822,729 downwards.
TAACATCCCTGGTCCTCCCTACTGCCTCTGATCTGGCGGACTCACTAAACACAAATGCTTTAATTGTAAGTGGTGTTGGAGTGTGCCCCTGGCTATAGGTAATATAGTAATATAAAAAAACAACAGAATTGTGCAGTCTGGTTTGCTTAAAAACCTCAAGGAAGAAGTAAGGTTCACTCCTTTGTGTGTTCTCTACAGTCAGATCAGTGGCAAGGCTTCTCTCCTTTGTTTACCTTGGTGGCTTTTTAATTGGCCCATTTGAGAGAAACTATTACCACAGTCAGAGCAGGAGGAAGGCTTCACTCCTGTATGTATACGTTCATGTCTTTTTAAGTGACCCAGTCGAGAGAAACGCTTTCCACAGTCAGAGCAGGAGTAAGGCTTCTCTCCTGTGTGTGTTCTCTGATGAACTTTAAGCTCAGCTGATGTTGTGAAGCATTTTACACAGTCAGAGCAGCAGTAAGACTTCACTCCAATATGTCTACGTTCATGTCTTTTTAAGTGGCCCAGTCGAGAGAAACGCTTTCCACAGTCAGAGCAGGAGTAAGGCTTCTCTCCTGTGTGTGTTCTCTGATGAACTTTAAGCTCAGCTGATGTTGTGAAGCATTTTACACAGTCAGAGCAGGAGTAAGGCTTCACTCCTGTATGTATACGTTCATGTGTTTTTAAGGTGCTCGGTAGAGAGAAACTCTTTCCACAGTCAGAGCAGGAGTAAGGCTTCACACCTGTATGTATACGTTCATGTGTTTTTAAGTGGCCCAGTAGAGAGAACCTTGTCCCACAGTCAGAGCAGGAGTAAGGCTTTTCTCCGGTATGTATACGTTTATGTGTTTTTAAGTTGCCCAGTAGAGAGAAACTCTTTCCACAGTCAGAGCAGGAGTAAGGCTTCTCTCCTGTGTGTGTTCTCTGATGATCTTTTAGCTGAGCTGATGTTGTGAAGCATTTTACACAGTCAGAGCACGAGTAAGGCTTCACTCCTGTATGTATACGTTCATGTGTTTTTAAGTGACCCAGTCGAGAGAAACTCTGTCCACAGTCAGAGCAGGAGTAAGGCTTCACTCCTGTATGTATGCGTTCATGTGTTTTTAAGTTGCCCAGTAGAGAGAATCTCTTTCCACAGTCAGAGCAGGAGTAAGGCTTCACTCCTGTATGTATACGTTCATGTGTTTTTAAGTTGCCCAGTAGAGAGAAACTCTTTCCACAGTCAGAGCAAGAGTAAGGCTTCCCTCCAGTGTGGACTCTCTGATGAACTGCCAAAGCTCCTGGTGTTGTGAATCTCTTCCCACAGTCAGTACAGGAATACGGATTCTCTCCCGTGTGTATTTTTAGGTGTGTTTTTAGCTTTGATAGAATTGGGAAAATCTCCTCACAATGTGGGCAGTGGTGAGGCCTCTTAGCTCTGTGACCTTCCTGCTGTTTCTCTCTGGATGTGGAGAATGTCTCAACATGGTCTCCTGTGTGAACAACATCAGAAGAACCAGTCAGTGGTGTGATATACATGTCAATCAAATTTATATTATGAAGCCCTTTTTACATCAGCAGTTGTCAGAAGGTGCATTACAGAAACCCAGCCAAAAATCCCCAAAGAGTAAGCAATGCAAATGTAGAAGCACAGTGGCCAGGAAAAACTCCCTAGCAAGCAGGAATCTTGGAAAAAATGTAGAGAGGAACGAGGACCAAATGGGTGGCCAGTCCTCTTCTGGTTCTACCGGGTGACATATGTATTCATATCAGTTGGCTGTACAATACAAAAGGGGAATAAAACTATTCTAAAAATGGGTAAGAGTCCTCCACTCACTATCACAAGGGTTAGTAACTACACAAACTAATTTCATAGAACTTTAAAACACTGGCAGTTTACATTTACATTTAAGTCATTTAGCAGACGCTCTTATCCAGAGCGACTTACAAATTGGTGCATTCACCTTATGATATCCAGTGGAACAACCACTTTACAATAGTACATCTATATCTTTTTTTTTGGGGGGGGGGGGGGGGGGTTAGAAGGATTACTTTATCCTATCCCAGGTATTCCTTAAAGAGGTGGGGTTTCAGGTGTCTCCGGAAGGTGGTGATTGACTCCGCTGTCCTGGCGTCGTGAGGGAGCTTGTTCAACCATTGGGGTGCCAGAGCAGCGAACAGTTTTGACTGGGCTGAGCGGGAACTGTGCTTCCTCAGAGGTAGGGGGGCCAGCAGGCCAGAGGTGGATGAACGCAGTGCCCTTGTTTGGGTGTAGGGACTGATCAGAGCCTGAAGGTACGGAGGTGCCGTTCCGCTCACAGCTCCGTAGGCAAGCACCATGGTCTTGTAGCGGATGCGAGCTTCAACTGGAAGCCAGTGGAGAGAGCGGAGGAGCGGGGTGACGTGAGAGAACTTGGGAAGGTTGAACACCAGACGGGCTGCGGCGTTCTGGATGAGTAGTAGGGGTTTAATGGCACAGGCAGGGAGCCCAGCCAACAGCGAGTTGCAGTAATCCAGACGGGAGATGACAAGTGCCTGGATTAGGACCTGTGCCGCTTCCTGTGTGAGGCAGGGTCGTACTCTGCGAATGTTGTAGAGCATGAACCTACAGGATCGGGTCACCGCCTTGATGTTAGTGGAGAACGACAGGGTGTTGTCCAGGGTCACGCCAAGGTTCTTAGCACTCTGGGAGGAGGACACAATGGAGTTGTCAACCGTGATGGCGAGCTCATGGAACGGGCAGTCCTTCCCCGGGAGGAAGAGCAGCTCCGTCTTGCCGAGGTTCAGCTTGAGGTGGTGATCCGTCATCCACACTGATATGTCTGCCAGACATGCAGAGATGCAATTCGCCACCTGGTTATCAGAAGGGGGAAAGGAGAAGATTAATTGTGTGTCGTCTGCATAGCAATGATAGGAGAGGCCATGTGAGGATATGACAGAGCCGAGACAGATTCTCGCCACGCCACCTGGTAGGAGCGACCTGTCAGGTAGGACGCAATCCAACTGTGGGCCGCGCCGGAGATGCCCAACTCGGAGAGGGTGGAGAGGAGGATCTGATGGTTCACAGTGTCAAAGGCAGCAGATAGGTCTAGAAGGATGAGAGCAGAGGACAGACAGTTAGCTTTAGCAGTGCGGAGAGCCTCCGTGACACAGAGAAGAGCAGTCTCAGTTGAATGACCAGTCTTGAAACCTGACTGATTTGGATCAAGAAGGTCATTCTGAGAGAGATAGCAGGAGAGCTGGCCAAGGACGGCACGTTCAAGAGTTTGAGAGAAAAGAAAGAAGGGATATCGGTCTGTAGTTGTTGACATCGGAGGGATCGAGTGTAGGTTTTTTCAGAAGGGGTGCAACTCTCGCTCTCTTGAAGACGGAAGGGACGTAGCCAGCGGTCAAGGATGAGTTGATGAGCGAGGTGAGGTAAGGGAGAAGGTCTCCGGAAATGGTCTGGAGAAGAGAGGAGGGGATAGGGTCAAGCGGGCAGGTTGTTGGGCGGCCGGCCGTCACAAGACGCGAGATTTCATCTGGAGAGAGAGGGGAGAAAGAGGTCAAAGCACAGGGTAGGGCAGTGTGAGCAGGACCAGCGGTGTCGTTTGACTTAGCAAACGAGGATCGGATGTCGTCGACCTTCTTTTCAAAATGGTTGACGAAGTCATCCGCAGAGAGGGAGGAGGGGGGGGGGAGGAGGATTCAGGAGGGAGGAGAAGGTGGCAAAGAGCTTCCTAGGGTTAGAGGCAGATGCTTGGAATTTAGAGTGGTAGAAAGTGGCTTTAGCAGCAGAGACAGAAGAGGAAAATGTAGAGAGGAGGGAGTGAAAGGATGCCAGGTCCGCAGGGAGGCTAGTTTTCCTCCATTTCCGCTCGGCTGCCCGGAGCCCTGTTCTGTGAGCTCGCAATGAGTCGTCGAGCCACGGAGCAGGAGGGGAGGACCGAGCCGGCCTGGAGGATAGGGGACATAGAGTGTCAAAGGATGCAGAAAGGGAGTTTGTCTACTACACTTCTACTACTACACTTCTTTCATCTACTCTCTGATCACTCCAGATAACCCAGTGAATAAAACAAATGCTGGCAAAACTGGTGTCAAACCATGCAAGTGTCAGTAGCATAAAATAACATCTACCTTCTCATTGAAACAGTTCATCATGAAACAGTTCTACTGCAACTTTTCATACACAGTGGAAAGTTGGAATGAATAACACAAACTTAGTTAGATAGAACCTGCTCTTACCATGAGAAACAGATGTCCCAATCTTCTCCTCCTCTTCTTCATCTTTAATGTTGACATTCAGCTCCAGTGTTTGACTGCAGTCTTCCAGCTTCACTGATGCCATCTCTAGATCCTGCAGTGCAAACTGGGCTCCACTGTCACAATCAGGACCCAGTGACTGTAGGTTTGGACTCAGTGTGGAAGGAGAGAGGCAGGCTGGGTTTGTCGTCACTGTTGATGTTACAGGCCTCAGACTTAATTCCAGTCGTCCTGTAGTAACAATGAGAAACAGACCAAAAAAGTTAGGTCTTGACAGTTCTGGCACTTGCTTTATTCTCAAAAAATATATAAAAATATATAATATTTATTTATGTTCAATTATCTAATTCAGTGCTGGACTTGGACTGAAATATTTGCCGATACTCAGCTCCAGTGAGCTGAGCACTGATCTCATTACAATAGATGAGATAGGTAAGAATTGACAACAAAACATGAATTAATTCACATTAGACAAAGTACACGCTTTAAATTAGGCTATACAACGTAAGTGAATCTATAGTAGATTTCCCAAATTCACATAAATGCATAAATGACAAAAACATTTAGTACTAGCTCGTGCTTGGCACTGCCCACTACTGCCCACTATCTGTTCCCATTGGAAACGACCGGCTGTGGTCTATCTTGGTTTGGTGCAACTGTCCGTGGATTCAGGGATCCTTGGGATGGCCCTACCCCATTAAATGAGAAGGGTGGTGCTTAATTTGAGCCAGATCCTCCAGCACCTCTCAGTTTTGTAGTCTTTCGTTCCAGAACCCATTTGCCAGGATCAGGTAGCCTACCACTTGTGACATTTTTCTGTCCACTGTTTGCAATGTAAAAATCCTAATAAAAGCAATCAGAGTAATTACATTTGGATTCCTCTGTAATTGTCATGCCTCCTAAAAAACGTAATGTGAAAACGTGCCTGATATTCTAATAATTGATTCATGTTGGGCCATCCCAGGTTAATGGTTTGTGCAACATTGTAGCCTATTTAGACCAAGGCGTGGCCATTGCTGTGGTGAGAGAGAAGCACGCCTGTATCTCTCACAGAACTACAATGAGATTCACTTTCTATGATCTCTCTCCCTCTCTGTGCTGTTATAGACATGAGCCGGCAACTCATCTCTCCAGCATTGCACTTCTTCATTTATTTCCTGATAGAATAATAGCTGCGAGAAGTGTGTTGCTGCAGCACTCTGCAGTCTGTTCAGAAAGAAATGAAATAATTCCCAAAACTACACCAGGAGTATTTAGCTACAGAGGATCAATAGATAATTTAAATAAAATAGCCCAGTGGTGGATTGTGTGTAGTCAAATCACAAGGCATGTCTACAGTCAGGAACGTGTGGCAAATCTGTCAGTGAACAGCATGCAGCCAAAACAGGCCTTTAGCAATATTTCTAATACAGTCACTGGAAAACACAGGTTGTAAAGCAAATGGATCCTGCTGAAAATAAAAGACTAATCTGTCTGTATGTTAACAAGTTATCAACTTCCAAATAGGCCTATTGAGCAAACAGCATTGTTTCACAACGTAAAGCAAGAGAGAGATGAGCTTTTGGCCAGTGAGTGAGCTGCACATCATTGGGTGAGTCAGTGAAACTGTAAAGCTTGTTTAGGACTATAACTTCCTCCTCATATTGTACAATGTGTTTCTCCTCACACCTGGCCTAGGCTATTGATGGATTAGAGACAAGGTCGTTTTTATTGACTTCAGATTCTCAGTTTGTCAGTGTCAAAGTAGCCTGTCATTTCGGTCATTTGTGAGGTATTAAAAAAGATTCTTCAAAGTCCCCAGTCATCTAAAATGATGTAGAACTGCATGAAATCCATCTATAAAAGGCCACATTTTCTCGGACTCTAGGCTACAATAAAAATGTACTCCATGTGTGTAACTTCTGTTAGCGGCTCAACACCACTGCTCCAGAGTGGCGCAGCGGTCTAAGGCACTGCATCTCAGTGCAAGAGGCGTCACGAAAGCCCCTGGTTCGAATCCAGTCTGTATCACCTCTGGCCGTGATTGGGAGTCCCATAGGGCGGTGCACAATTGGCCCAGCAGCGTCCGAGTTTGGTACGGGTAGGCCGTCACTGTAAATAAGAATTTGTTCTTAACTGACTTGCGTAGTTAAATAAAATAAAACAATTATATTATGCCAGTATGCAAAAGCCATGATAATGCATGCAATGCTTTAATTTAAAGGTATTTTATTTCATGTGTTCTGGTACCTCAGAGAACCCCAGGTCACCACCTCTCAGGCTCACTTTTGGTTCCAGCACCTCCCAATTTACACAGTAAACACTGGAGAAGTGGGTAGCTGCCGCTGCCTCCTCCGGGACACATCTCTTTTGCATAGAATTGGTGAGGATGTTGATTTTGGCCTGTGGAATAGACCACGTGTAACAACACCTGAACAGGATCGGTACATCCGAACATCACACCTGCTAGACAGGAATGTCAGTGTTTTGCCATGGCCAGCGAAGAGCCCGGATCTCAATCCCATTGAGCACGTCTGGGACCTGTTGGATCGGAGGGTGAGGGCTAGGGCCATTCCCCCAGGAAATGTCCGGGATCTTGCAGGTGCCTTGGTGGAAGAGTGGGGTAACATCTCACAGCAAGAACTGGCAAATCTGGTGCAGTCCATGAGGAGGAGATGCACTGCAGTACTTAATGCAGCTGGTGGCCACACCAGATACTGACTGTTACTTTTGGACCCCCCTTTGTTCAGGGACACATTATTCCATTTCTGTTAGTCACATGTCTGTGGAACTTGTTCAGTTTGTCTCTCAGTTGTTGAATCTTGTTATTTTACATACAAATATTTACAAGTTAAGTTTGCTGAAAATAAACACTGTCAGTTTTACTTCACTTTAGTCCACTCTCTGATCACTCCAGATATCCCAGTGAATAAAACAAATGCTGGCAATACTGGTGTCAAACCATGCAAGTCTCAGTAGCATGAAATAACATCTACCTTCTCATTGAAACAGTTCTCCTGCTACTTTTCATACACAGCGGAGAAGTTCTAACGAACAACAAAATCAGACAGAACCAGCTCTTACCATGACTAACAGATTTCTTAATCTTCTCCTCCTCTTCTTCATCTTTAATGTTGACATTCAGCTCCAGTGTTTGACTGCAGTCTTCCAGCTTCACTGATGCCATCTCTGGATCCTGCAGTGCAAACTGGGCTCCACTGTCACAATCAGGACCCAGTGACTGTAGGATTGGACTCAGTGTGGAAGGAGAGAGGCAGGCTGGGTTTGTCCTCACTGTTGATGTTACCGGCCTCGTACCTGAGTCGGCAAGTTGTACAAGAGAAACAGACAAGTTATTTTCTTGACAGTTCTGGCAAGGTCTTTATTCTCTATTAAATATATATATATATATATATATATATATATATATATATATATACACTGCTCAAAAAAATAAAGGGAACACTTAAACAACACATCCTAGATCTGAATGAAAGAAATAATCTTATTAAATACTTTTTTCTTTACATAGTTGAATGTGCTGACAACAAAAATCACACAAAAATAATCAATGGAAATCCAATTTATCAACCCATGGAGGTCTGGATTTGGAGTCACACTCAAAATTAAAGTGGAAAACCACACTACAGGCTGATCCAACTTGATGTAATGTCCTTAAAACAAGTCAAAATGAGGCTCAGTAGTGTGTGTGGCCTCCACGTGCCTGTATGACCTCCCTACAACGCCTGGGCATGCTCCTGATGAGGTGGCGGATGGTCTCCTGAGGGATCTCCTCCCAGACCTGGACTAAAGCATCCGCCAACTCCTGGACAGTCTGTGGTGCAACGTGGCGTTGGTGGATGGAGCGAGCATGATGTCCCAGATGTGCTCAATTGGATTCAGGTCTGGGGAACGGGCGGGCCAGTCCATAGCATCAATGCCTTCCTCTTGCAGGAACTGCTGACACACTCCAGCCACATGAGGTCTAGCATTGTCTTGCATTAGGAGGAACCCAGGGCCAACCGCACCAGCATATGGTCTCACAAGGGGTCTGAGGATCTCATCTCGGTACCTAATGGCAGTCAGGCTACCTCTGGCGAGCACATGGAGGGCTGTGCGGCCCCCCAAAGAAATGCCACCCCACACCATGACTGACCCACCGCCAAACCGGTCATGCTGGAGGATGTTGCAGGCAGCAGAACGTTCTCCACGGTGTCTCCAGACTCTGACACGTCTGTCACGTGCTCAGTGTGAACCTGCTTTCATCTGTGAAGAGCACAGGGCGCCAGTGCTGAATTTGCCAATCTTGGTGTTCTCTGGCAAATGCCAAACGTTCTGCACGGTGTTGGGCTGTAAGCACAACCCCCACCTGTGGACGTCGGGCCCTCATACCACCCTCATGGAGTCTGTTTCTGACCGTTTGAGCAGACACATGCACATTTGTGGCCTGCTGGAGGTCATTTTGCAGGGCTCTGGCAGTGCTTCTCCTGCTCCTCCTTGCACAAAGGCGGAGGTAGCGGTCCTGCTGCTGGGTTGTTGCCCTCCTACGACCTCCTCCACGTCTCCTGATGTACTGGCCTGTCTCCTGGTAGCGCCTCCATGCTCTGGACACTACGCTGACAGACACAGCAAACCTTCTTGCCACAGCTCGCATTGATGTGCCATCCTGGATGAGCTGCACTACCTGAGCCACTTGTGTGGGTTGTAGACTCCGTCTCATGCTACCACTAGAGTGAAAGCACCGCCAGCATTCAAAAGTGACCAAAACATCAGCCAGGAAGCATAGGAACTGAGAAGTGGTCTGTGGTCCCCACCTGCAGAACCACTCCTTTATTGGGGGTGTCTTGCTAATTGCCTATAATTTCCACCTGTTGTCTATTCCACTTGCACAACAGCATATGAAATGTATTGTCAATCAGTGTTGCTTCCTAAGTGGACAGTTTGATTTCACAGAAGTGTGATTGACTTGGAGTTACATTGTGTTGTTTAAGTGTTCCCTTTATTTTTTTGAGCAGTATATAGATATATATATTTATAAATTATTATTTTTTCATTATCTAATTCAGTGCTGGACTTGGACTGAAATAGTTGCCGATAAACATTTTGGGTGCCGGTACTGTTTATATTTAGGTGTAGGAGCTCCACAATACTTTTGAGCTAATACTTAACCTATAGAAGATAAATGCATAAAAGACTCAAAAACCATTTAGTACAAGGTTAAAGTTTGTTCTAGGCATCACTATGTGATATTTTCATTAATAACCTTGTATTCACCGTTTTACTTCAAAAAACAATTATATTTCCTGTTCACGCCATAGTAACGTTTATAGATAAAGACAAACTGAATGTGTCAATATTATTTCACATGTAGAAAACTGATAATCATTACATTTAGCTTCAAAACAGTAGAGCAACCGTAAAATGGTCTCCCTCTGCTGCATCCACACTTCCTGCACTGAAGTCCGTTGACGCAGACCGAGTGGGTGCCGCCATTTTACCAGCTTGTGAATTTTTCCTTTCATGGAGCTCTACGGACAACTCCTTCGACCTCGTGGCTTGGTTTTTTCTCTGAAATGCACTGTGAAATGTGGGACCTTATATAGACAGGTGTGTGCCTTTCAAAATCATGTCCAATCAATTAAATTTACCACAGCTTGACAACAATCAAGTTGTAGAAATATCTCAAGGATGACCAATGGAAACAAGATGCACCTGAGCTCAATGTCAAGTCTCATAGCAAAGGGTCTGAACACTTAAGTAAATAAGGTATGTTTTTAATTTTTTATAAATGTTTAAACATTTCTAAAACCTGTGTTTGCTTTGTCATTATGGGCTATTGTGTGTAGATTGAGGAACATTTTTTATTTAATCCAATTTAGAATAAGGCTGTAACGTAACAAAATGTGGAAAAACTCAAGGGGTCTGAATACTTTCCGAATGCACTGTATGTATTCATATCAGTAGGCTGTGCAATACAAAAGGGGAATAATACTATTCTAAAAGTATCTCATAAGTCAATAAAATTATGATCTATATCATCCTCCACTCACTATCACAAGGGTTAGTAACTAAACAGACTCATTTCATAGAACTTCAAAACACTGGCAGTTTGTCTACTTCACTTCTTTAGTCTACTCTCTGATCACTCCAGATAGCCCAGTGAATAAAACAAATGCTGGCAATACTGGTGTCAAACCATTCAAGTCTCAGTAGTATGAAATAACATCTACCTTCTCATTGAAACAGTTCATCATGAAATCCTGCCCTGCCTTTCTAAAGTCTTCAAAAGCCAAGTTAACAAACAGATCACCGACCATTTAGAATCCCACCGTACCTTCTCCGCTATGCAATCTGGTTTCCGAGTTGGTCATGGGTGCACCTCAGCCACGCTCAAGGTCCTAAACGATATCATAACCGCCATCGATAAAAGACAGAACTGTGCAGCCGTCTTCATCGACCTGGCCAAGGATTTCGACTCTGTCAATCACCGCATTCTTATCGGCAGACTCAACAGCCTTGGTTTCTCAAATGACTGTCTTGCCTGGTTCACCAACTACTTCTCAGATAGAGTTCAGTGTGTCAAATCGGAGGGCCTGTTGTCCGTACCTCTGGCAGTCTCTATGGGGGTGCCACAGGGTTAAATTCTCAGGTCGACTCTTTTCTCTGTATAGATCAATGATGTAGCTCTTGCTGCTGGTTGTGATTCTCTGATCCACCTCTACGCAGACGACACCATTCTGTATACATGTGGCCCTTCTTTGGACACTGTGTTAACAAACCTCCAGACGAGCTTCAATGCCATACAACACTTCCGTCGCCTCCAACTGCTCTTAAATGCTAGTAAAACTAAATGCATGCTCTTCAACCGATCGCTGACCGCAGCCGCCCGCCCGACTAGCATCACTACTCTGGACGGTTCTGACTTAGAATATGTGGACAACTACAAATACCTAGGTGCCTGGTTAGACTGTAAACTGTCCTTCCAGACTCACATTAAGCATCTCCAAACCCAAATTAAATCTAGAATCGGCTTCCTATTTCGCAACAAAGCCTCCTTCACTCATGCTGCCGAACATACCCTGGTAAAACTGACTATCCTACCGATCCTTGACTTCGGCGATGTCATTTACAAAATAGCCTCCAACACTCTACTCAGCAAATTGGATGTAGTCTATCACAGTGCCATCTGTTTTGTCACCAAAGCCCCATATACTACCCACCACTGCGACCTGTATGCTCTCGTTGGCTGGCCCTCGCTTCATATTGGTCACCAAACCCACTGGCTCCAGGTCATCTATAAGTCTTTGCTATGTAAAGCCCCACCTTATCTCAGCTCACTGGTCACCATAGCAACACCCACCCGTAGCAAGCAGGTATATTTCACTGGTAATCCCCAAAGCCAACTCCTCATTTGTCCACCTGTCCTTCCAGTTCTCTGCTGCCAATGACTGGAACAAATTGCAAAAATCACTGAAGCTGGAGACATTTCTCCCTCTCTAACTTTAAACATCAGCTGTCAGAGCAGCTTACCGATCACGGCACCTGTACACAGCCCATCTGTAAATAGCCCACCCAACTACCTCATTCCCATATTGTTATTTATTTTTGCTCTTTTGTAACCCAGTATCTCTACTCGCACATCATCATCTGCACATCTATCACTCCAGTGTTAATGCTAAATTGTAATTATTTCACCACTACGGCCTATTTATTGCCTTACCTCCCTAATCTTACTACATTTGCACACACTGCATATCGATTTTTCTATTGTGTTATTGACTGTACGTTTGTTTATCCCATGCGTAACTCTGTGTTGTTTTTGTCGAACTACTTTGCTTTATCTTGGCCAGGTCGCAGTTGTAAATGAGAACTTGTTCTCAACTGGCCTACCTGGTTAAATAAATGCGAAATAAAATAAATAAAACAGTTCTACAGCTACTTTTCATGCACAGTGGGAAGTTGGAATGAAAAACAAATTTATAGAACCTGTGCTTACCATGAGAAACAGATGTCCCAATCTTCTCCTCCTCTCCTTCATCTTTAATGTTAACATTCAGCTCCAGTGTTTGACTGCAGTCTTCCAGCTTTACTGATGCCATCTCTGGATCCTGCAGTGCAAACTGGGCTCCACTGTCACAATCAGGACCCAGTGACTGTAGGTTTGGACTCAGTGTGGAAGGAGAGGCAGGCTGGGTATGTCTTCACTGTTGATGTTACCGGCCTCAGACTTAATCTGAGTCAGTCAGTAGTAATGAAGAGAAACGGACACAAAAGTTAGTGCCAGAACTGTCAAGACTTTCTTTATTCTCTAAAAATATGGTTTATATTTAGGTGCAGGAGCTCCACAATACTGTTGAGCTAATATTCTATAAGAGGAACATGAGCTCAAACAGTAGACATTTGAGGTGCAGGTAATCAGCTCCGGTGAGCTCCTGTCCAAGTCAAACACTGATCTCATTTCAATAGATCTGGTAGCTAAGCATTGACAAAACATTAATTCATATTAGACAAAGTATACACTTTAAATTAGGCTACACAACTTAAATGCACTTCATCTATAGTAAATTTCCTGAATTCACATAAATGCCTCAAAAACATTTAGTACAGGGTTGCAGTATGTTTTAGGCAGCACTATGTACTATTTTGCCTGAATAACCTCGTCTTCACTGTATTATTCCAATCAAAAAACAATAGTATTTCCATTCACACCATAGTAACATTTATAGACAGAAACAACTGAATGTGTCTGAATATTAGTACAAATGTAGAAAACTGATAATCATTACATTTAGCTCCAAAATAGTGCAGCCGTAAAATTGTCTCTCTGCTGCACCCTCACTGCCTGCACTGAAGTACGTTGATGCAGACCGAGGGGGAACCGCCATTTTACCATCTCGTGAATTTTACACAAAACTAAAAACGACATGTAAAACGAACCCAGAAATCTCAGATAAATGTATCCTTTATGAAATTACCTTGACGAAATTATATACATCCACTCTGACTAACACAGTCTCTAACTATGTGACTTGTAAAAAAGTGACCACGTTAACTCTCGCGGTTTGACAGAAAAATAGCACATAAAACCTTTATCAAACGTGATAATAACTTGACGTATTTGTTACCTAGCATGTTATGACATGTTATTTCGATATTAGAACGTGCTATTACATATCAATAGTAATACATTTGAAACGGACACAGAAGTTGTCGTCTCAACTGCACAATTCTGACGTATCCTTTATTCTGAAGAATGATGCGCGCCTGCGCGGAACTTCCTGTTTCCCCACTACCAGTTTCTAAACCCAGAGACGTAACAACGCGAGACTTCAGAGAACGCCTGTGAAGCAGACCAAGCCGTGGTTTGAGAAGTCAATGAGAGAAGTGAACAATTCTGATACTTTTGCAGCGGATAATGGGGATCCTAATAAATACCAAAAAGATTCCGTCAGCACACACTTGAAACATGGCCATTCTTTTATCAATTTCCTAACTGCAGTGGCTTATTCACAATACCTCACACTGCGTATCATATATATCCTAGCATCACAGGTAGCCTAGTGGTTAGAGCGTTCGGCCAGTAGCTGAAAAGTTGGTGGATCGGATCCCCGAGCTGACAAGGCAAAAATCTGTCGTTCTGCCCCTGAACAATGCAGTTAACCCACTGTTCCTTAGTATGCCGTCATTGAGGTAGTAGCCAGACCGAGGTGAAGTTGGTTTTATAATCAGACATTCATTCGCCAAATATCATTTAAAACTGTATAAATCAATAACTAATTCACCGTTTGTCACAGAAACATCCATCTATGCATGATTTATTCTATAAATGTCTAGTATACTTTTACAACCTTTGCTTTGAGTAGAAATTCCCGTTATGATTTGATAGAAATACATAAAATCTCAAATATTGCATTTAAAGATGAAGAAATCAATAACTAATTCAGTGATTGTCTCAGAAAAAAGCGAGAATATGCATTTAATAAATGTTATTTTCAAGTGCAATTTGTTCTGTATGAAGTTAGACAATGTGTACATAAAGTTGTACAATGTTTACAATATTAAATTGTATGTCAAATCAATGTTGGCATTTTTAGTGCAACAGTTCCACATTTTAAAGTAGTTACAAGGCACAACAGTCATTTATATATGGGTCTCTACTTTAACAGCAAAGAGGGCCCTTCCAATAATTTTCTATTTTGGCTTTGTTGAGGTCCTTCTTTGTCATCCCCAGACAAGCTAAATGGAACCATCTCTGGCACACAGAGCATTCTATATGTAGAATTAAAGACATAAAACGGGGTTATGTTTATTTACATGTAAATAACAGTTCTGGAATACACAAATTATGTTACATGCTTTTGCAATTAGGAACATTTTGAAATTGAATTGGATTTTTGTTCAATTGCTAAATTGACTTTAAATGACATGCATTTGACCAGAACACTGACAGAAGCACACATAACTGAGGTGTTATTCATCGTTGAGTATTCAGGCAATATAAATCGTTTGCAAAAAACGTATGCGTTGATAAAAAAAAGGTATCACATATCAATGTTGTAATATCAAACATTACAAGAATGGCATCTTATGGATGTTATATATTTCTATAAAATCACAACTGGATTTTTTATTCAAAACAAAGGTTGTAAAAGTATGCTAGACATTTATAGAACAAACTATATCTATTTTTATTTTTCTGTGACAATCAATGATTTAGTTACGGATTTTTACAATTATAAATGGCTTTTTGCAAATGTCTGCTGAATGTCCGTTGAATGTCCGAATGTGTGAATATAAAAGCTACTTTACCTCGGTAGTAGGCAGATTATCTTCTTCAATCAACGGTAAAACTGATTGACTTTCGTCCTTCTTTCCATCTTCTACACGGTTTAGCGCTCCAACCACTCCTGGAATCTTCTACTCAAGACGATGAACCTCAATATCTAACGAAACCCCAGATATAACACCCTTTTATCGCTGCCCTGCTACGAAAAACATGCAATCAATACAAAACCAATACCGGTCACTCTGACAGACTACCTTTCCTAATGCCTCCTTTGCCATCTTCCTGGCCTCAAATTATCTCCCAAAAATACAAAATTGTTGATGAATCGCGCTCCAAAAGAACCCGATGTTCGTTTACAATATCACAACGGAATGTATTACAATATATAACCTTCATACCTCAAAACTGGGAGAAGCAGAAAGAGCAAGTCATTCACCCGACATTTGTTCCTCAAGACGGGTAACAACGACACGGGTCAACATTTTTTAAAACGTTTGTAATTTGATAAGGTTGCTATATTAATGATCAGTTTCCGTTAATGTCGCACACTATTATTTCTCTAGGCTAACATAAGAAACCCTGCCTGGATACTTGCATGCTAGCTAACATTAACTTAGCTGCTCTAGCCTACTATGGTCATGTTCCTCTGGCCAGGGTAAACAAAGCGGCAATGTTGTGTATTGCTGCGCTGCATATATGCACGAATTGATTGTGAGACTGTGTTGGCCGTTTCCATTAAACATGTCGAAAATATTGTTTTTACCACATTGCTTTTGTTGAATGCACCTGAGTCAATGGAAACCTGCATAATAATGTCTGGGTAATTGGTTCAGATTTGGTCAGGTCTAATGTTTGGGTCAAGTAAAAAAAAAAAAAAAAAAAAAAGACATCAATCGACATCGGTCGGTGCTTACTGGGGTGTATCCTATAGTGTCGGCCTATAACTGTATTTTATGAATGTCCATCCATGTGGTAGGCCTAGCGTTTGTAAAACAGGCAGTTGCATTGGCTTTATTAGTCCTGGTTCCTGTGATTCATTAGTTTGTCTATTTAAGCTCTGAATAGACCCATAGCTACCCAACTTTATCAGGAGTTATCCTGAGCTGATTTGCAATGAGAATCAATGCGTTTACACAGCGGGAAATGCAGAAGTATTAATATTTTGCTATGATCAACTCTTCAAAAATGTACAGAGAAACTTTAAACCACTGATTATCATGACAATTTAGCTGACAGGGTTAAACTCCCGGACAACAGTGGTTTCAGAGTCCTGCAATAGAGCGGAAATGCTAATATTTGTGTAAACTCTACATAGTTGTGTTCTGTGGGTGTCACTGAGTAGGCTGAACAATCCATAGATAAGGCTGTAGAGTGCAATATGAATGTCCAACACAAACAAAAGACCCTCCATACTCAACTGGTGGACCGCGGTCCGGATCCAGAATGGGGTCAATACGGACCCCCTAATTTTTGCCGTTGGGCTTCGACCCCTGGTATCATATAAACACACAAAAGACATGGACAGGTTTAGGATTGCAGGAAATTAGCTTTAAAACAGCTAAATGTTTTTTCCGCTAAGAGGAGGGTTGTTAAGATTTTGGTGTTGCAAGTTAGGGATTTGTTACTACGCCAATAAATGACAATATCCATCTGGACCTTTGCCACCTAGGAAATTTGTGTGACTGGACCTTCTCAAATAGTACTGGAGTATCCCTGCAATAGACTGACTGGGAAGGTGATTTTTCAGTCAAAGTACTGCAGTAAGAGCTAAGACGCTAATATTTGTGTAAACTATTGGTAATTGTTTTCTGTGGGTGTCACCCGTTTCATTGGTTCACAATCCAACTAGATTCATAAGTGCATATAAAAATGTCCCCAATGTTATTTTGCGGTCTAATACCTCCACAGTGTGATTTCACCAGTTTTTGTCTGGTTATTTTCAAACGTTTTAATTAAATATTTTAACCTTTATTTAACTGGGCAAGTCAGTTAAGAACAAATTATTATTTACAATGACGGCCTAGACCGGACAAACCTGGACGAAGCTGGGCCAATTGTGCGACGCCCTATGAGACTCAATAATGAAACTAATTCGTTATTGTAATTCATTTTAAATTAAATAACATTCAAACCATGTTTAGCGTTACCTAGTCCAAATATGGCATGATTCCACTATTTTGTATCATTTTGCGTCACTTTCAATGAGGGACATTTACTTTGAGGGCGAACCGCAAATTCCACTATTGTGGCTAATCGTTATTGTAGCCATCTTCACATAGGTAGGGACAAGCGAGTATCTGGGCTGAGTTCAGCAGGAGGACGGAGACGTTGGCCACATTCAGATATAAATGTATTATGTAGAACAAACATGACTCTGATTCTAAGGAATCATGACAGTTCTATTCAGGGGATTTCTATCTGCAACTTTCCATAACGTTTTTGTTCTGAACAACCCCAGACGAAACCCACTGAGCTATATACGAACCTGCAAAGCCTCACATGTGAACGTGTGGTGGACTCCGCATCGTGCGCTTGTAAAATATTGTTTTTGCACGTTCTTCACTCACTCGGTTTGGCACAAAACCTTTCCCAAACGAGATAATACCTTGACGGGTGTGTTATCTAACATGTTATTACGTTCTTTCGATATTAGACCGTTTAAACGTGCTATTACATACCTGTAGAAATAAAGTGAAACGGACAGCACAGTTTCTGTGTTTTCTAAATTGAAAAGGATGACGTGCGCCCTACCGGAACTTCCTGTTGCCCCCACTACCACAGTGCAACAGCGACATGTATTGGACTGATGGACTAACTACTGCTAAAGCATGTAGAATATAAAAAGTGAGATTGATTAGCCAGACAAATAAAACTTGGTTTAAAAAACGAAAGGGGGGTCTGTTTTAGTGTCTATGTTTTTCAAACCCATTACATATGCATTGTAGATTATCTCTGTGGAAGGCCAAGAAGATCATCAAGAACCTCAGCAAGAACCTCAGCTACTCGAGACACGGCCTGTTCACCCTGCTACCATCTATCAGGTGGAGACAGTACAGGTGCGTCAAAGCTGGGACAGAGAGAATGAAACGGCTTCTATCTCCAGGCCACAAGACTGTTAAACAGTCATCGCTGATTTGATTTAGAGAATATTGGTGACTAGCAAATTGGCTTTTCCCAGTGTGTAGAGGTGTCGTGACATGTATTGAGTAGATAAATACAGATATACAGTACCAGTCAAAAGTTTGAACACACCTACTCATTCCAGTTTTTTTTAAACATTTTTACTATTTTCTACATTGTATAATAATAGTGAAAACATCAACACTATAAAATAGCACATATGGAATCATGTAGTAACCAAAAAAGTGTTAAGTCAAAATATGTTTTACATTTCAGATTCATCAAAGTAGCCACCCTTTGACTTGATGACAGCTTTGCACATGCTTGGCATTCTCTCAACCAGCTTCACCTGGAATATTTTTCCAATAGTCTTGAAGGAGTTCCCACATACGCTGAGCACCTGTTGGCTGCTTTTCCTTCACTCTGCGGTCCGTCTCATCACAAACCATCTCAATAATGTGTTGAGGTTGGTGATTGTGGAGGCCAGGTCATCTGATGCAGCACTCCATCACTGTCCTTCTTGGTCAAATAGCCCTTACACAGCATTGTCCTGTTGTTAATTTGAATTCCATGAATTAAACAAGAGCATTATATTTACCCCAAAACTACAATGATTCAGTAGGTCAATAAAGTAGAGGTCGACCGATTAAGATTCTTCAACGCCGATACCGATACCGATTATTGGAGGACCCGGAAACAACCCGTTGCCGATTAATAGGCCGTTTTTTAATTTTTTTATTTGTAATAATGACAATTACAACAATACTGAATGAACACTAATTTTAACTTAATATAATACATCAATAAAATCAATTTAGCCTCAAATAAATAATGAAACATGTTCAATTTGGTTTAAATAATGCAAAAACAAAGTGTTGGAGAAGAAAGTAAAACTGCAATATGTGCCATGTAAAAAAGCTAACGTTTAAGTTCCTTGCTCAGAACATGAGAACATATGAAAGCTGGTGGTTCCTTTTGACATGAGTCTTCAATATTCCCAGGTAAGAAGTTTTAGGTTGTAGTTATTATAGGAATTATAGGACTATTTCTCTCTATACGATTTGTATTTCATATACCTTTGACTATTGGATGTTCTTATTGGCACTTTAGTATTGCCAGTGTAACAGTATAGCTTCCGTCCCTCTCCTCGCTCCTTGCCTGGGCTCGAACCAGGAACACATCGACAACAGCCACCCTCGAAGCAGCGTTACCCATGCAGAGCAAGGGGAACAACTACTCCAAGTCTCAGAGCGAGTGACGTTTGAAACGCTATTAGCACGGACCCGGCTAACTAGCTAGCCATTTCACATCGGTTACACCAGCCTAATCTTGGGAGTTGATAGGGTTGAAGTCATAAACAGCGCAATGCTTGAAGCATTGCGAAGGGCTGCTGGCAAACGCACGAAAGTGCTATTTTGAATGAACGCTTACGAGCCTGCTGGTGCCTACCACTGCTCAGTCAGACTGCTCTATCAAGTCATAGACTTAATTATAACATAATAACACACAGAAACACGAGCCTTAGGTCTCAAAAACAAAACATTATTCCTTTTACATTGCACAACCTTCAGTGTTATGTCATAATTACGTAAAATTCTGGCTAATTAGTTCGCAACGAGCCAGGCGGCCAAACTGTTGCATATACCCTGACTGCGTGCAATGAACGCAAATGACACAATTTCACCTGGTTAATATTGCCTGCTAACCTGGATTTCTTTTAGCTAAATATGCAGGTTTAAAAATATATACTTCTGTGTATTGATTTTAAGAAAGGCATTGATGTTTATGGTTAGGTACAGTCGTGCAACGATTGTGCTTTTTTCGCAAATGCGCTTTTGTTAAATCATCCCCCGTTTGGCGAAGTCGGCTGTCTTTGTTAGGAAGAAATAGTCTTCACAGTTCGCAACGAGCCAGGCGGCCCAAATTGCTGCATATAACCTGACTTTGTTTGCAAAAGAAGTGACACATTTTCCCTAGTTAAAAGAAATTCATGTTAGCAGGCAATATTAACTAAATATGCAAGTTTAAAAATATACTGCTCAAAAAAATAAAGGGAACACTTAAACAACACATCCTAGATCTGAATGAAAGAAATCATCTTATTAAATACTTTTTTCTTTACATAGTTGAATGTGCTGACAACAAAATCACACAAAAATAATCAATGGAAATCCAATTTATCAACCCATGGAGGTCTGGATTTGGAGTCACACTCAAAATTAAAGTGGAAAACCACACTAAAGGCTGATCCAACTTTGATGTAATGTCCTTAAAACAAGTCAAAATGAGGCTCAGCAGTGTGTGTGGCCTCCACGTGCCTGTATGACCTCCCTACAACGCCTGGGCATGCTCCTGATGAGGTGGCGGATGGTCTCCTGAGGGATCTCCTCCCAGACCTGGACTAAAGCATCCGCCAACTCCTGGACAGTCTGTGGTGCAATGTGGCGTTGGTGGATGGAGCGAGACATGATGTCCCAGATGTGCTCAATTGGATTCAGGTCTGGGGAACGGGCGGGCCAGTCCATAGCATCAATGCCTTCCTCTTGGAGGAACTGCTGACACACTCCAGCCACATGAGGTCTAGCATTGTCTTGCATTAGGAGGAATCCAGGGCCAACCGCACCAGCATATGGTCTCACAAGGGGTCTGAGGATCTCATCTCGGTACCTAATGGCAGTCAGGCTACCTCTGGCGAGCACATGGAGGGCTGTGCGGCCCCCCAAAGAAATGCCACCTCACACCATGACTGACCCACCGCCAAACCGGTCATGCTGAAGGATGTTGCAGGCAGCAGAATGTTCTCCACGGCGTCTCCAGACTCTGTCACGTCTGTCAAGTGCTCAGTGTCAACCTGCTTTCATCTGTGAAGAGCACAGGGCGCCAGTGGCGAATTTGCCAATCTTGGTGTTCTCTGGCAAATGCCAAACGTCCTGCACGGTGTTGGGCTGTAGGCACAACCCCCACCTGTGGACGTCGGGCCCTCATACCACCCTCATGGAGTCTGTTTCTGACCGTTTGAGCAGACACATGCACATTTGTGGCCTGCTGGAGGTCATTTTGCAGGGCTCTGGCAGTGCTTTACCTGCTCCTCCTTGCACAAAGGCGGAGGTAGCGGTCCTGCTGCTGGGTTGTTGCCCTCCTACGGCCTCCTTCACGTCTCCTGATGTACTGGCCTGTCTCCTGGTAGCGCCTCCATGCTCTGGACACTACGCTGACAGACACAGCAAACCTTCTTGCCACAGCTCGCATTGATGTGCCATCCTGGATGAGCTGCACTACCTGAGCCACTTGTGTGGGTTGTAGACTCCGTCTCATGCTACCACTAGAGTGAAAGCACCGCCAGCATTCAAAAGTGACCAAAACATCAGCCAGGAAGCATAGGAACTGAGAAGTGGTCTGTGGTCCCCACCTGCAGAACCACTCCTTTATTGGGGGTGTCTTGCTAATTGCCTATAATTTCCACCTGTTGTCTATTCCATTTGCACAACAGCATGTGAAATTTATTCTCAATCAGTGTTGCTTCCTAAGTGGACAGTTTGATTTCACAGAAGTGTGATTGACTTGGAGTTACATTGTGTTGTTTAAGTGTTCCCTTTATTTTTTTGAGCAGTGGGTTTTTAAACCTGCATATTTAGTTAATATTGCCTGCTGACAATTTCTTTTAACTAGGGAAAATGTGTCACCTCTGCAACAGAGTCAGGGTATATGCAGCAATTTGGGCCGCCTGGCTCGTTGCGAACTGTGAAGACTATTTCTTCCTAACAAAGACGGCCAACTTAGCCAAACGGGGGATGATTTAACAAAAGCGCATTTGCGAAAAAAAGCACAATCGTTGCACGACTGTACCTAACCATAAACATCAATGCCTTTCTTAAAATCAATACACAGAAGTATATATTTTTAAACCTGCATATTTAGCTAAATGAAATCCAGGTTAGCAGGCAATATTAACCAGGTGAAATTGTGTAATTTTGCGTTCATTGCACGCAGTCAGGGTATATGCAACACTTTGGGTAATTTGTCAGAATTTTATGTAATTATGACATAACATTGAAGGTTGTGTAATGTAAGAGGAATAACGTTTTGTTTTTGAGATGATAGTTTCCGGATTCTACCATATTCATGACCTAAGGCTCGTGTTTCTGTGTGTTATGTTATAATTAAGTCTATGATTTGATAGAGCAGTCTGACTGAGCGGTGGTAGGCACCAGCAGGCTCGTAAGCATTCATTCAAAATAGCACTTTCGTGCGTTTTGCCAGCAGCTCTTCGCAATGCTTCAAGCATTGCGCTGTTTATGACTTCAAGCCTATCAACTCCCAAGATTAGGCTGGTGTAACCGATGTGAAATGGCTAGCTAGTTAGCCGGGTGCGCGCTAATAGCGTTTCAAACGTCACTCGCTCTGATACTTGTAGTTTTTCCCCTTCCTCTACATGGGTAATGCTGCTTCGAGGGTGGCTGTTGTCGATGTGTTCCTGGTTCGAGCCCAGGTAGGAGCGAGGAGAGGGACGGAAGCTATACTGTTACACTGGTAATACTAAAGTGCCTATAAGAACATCCAATAGTCAAAGGTATATGAAATACAAATCGTATAGAGAGAAATAGTCCTATAATTCCTATAATAACCTCTCTAGGGTATGTGGGACGAAATCGTCCCACCTACTCAACAGCCAGTGGAATCCCGTGGCGCGATATTCAAATACCTTAGAAATGCTATTACTTCAATTTCTCAAACATATGACTATTTTACACCATTTTAAAGACAAGACTCTCGTTAATCTAACCACACTGTCCGATTTCAAAAAGGCTTTACAACGAAAGCAAAACATTAGATTATGTCAGCAGAGTACCCAGCCAGAAATAATCAGACACCCATTTTTCAAGCTAGCATATAATGTCACATAAACCCTAAATGCAGCACTAACCTTTGATCTTCATCAGATGACACTCCTAGGACATTATGTTATACAATACATGCATGTTTTGTTCAATCAAGTTCATATTTATATCAAAAAACTGCTTTTTTACATTAGCATGTGACGTTCAGAACTAGCATTCCCACCGAACACTTCCGGTGAATTTACTAAATTACGATAAACGTTCACAAAAACATAACAATTATTTTAAGAATTATAGATACAGAACTCCTTTATGCAATCTCTATGTCCGATTTTAAAATAGCTTTTCGGCAAAAGCACATTTTGCATTATTCTGAGTAGATAGCTCGCCATCACAGGCTAGCTATTTTGACACCCACCAAGTTTGGACCTCACCAAAATCAGATTTACTATAAGAAAAATTGGATTACCTTTGCTGTTCTTCGTCAGAATGCACTCCCAGGACTTCTACTTCAATAACAAATGTTGGTTTGGTTCAAAATAATCCATAGTTATGTTCAAATATCCTCTGTTTTGTTCGTGCGTTCAAGACACTATCCGAAGGGTGACGTGCACGACTCGTTTCGTGACCAAAAAAAATCTAAATATTCCATTACCGTACTTCGAAGCATGTAAAAATCCATTTTTTATGCGATTTTTCTCGTAAAAAAGCGATAATATTCTGACCGGGAAACCCTGTTTTCTTTCAAAGACGAAAAAATAAAAACATGGTGTCGGCTCGTGCACGCGCTCCCAGTCTCATTGTTCTCTGATCTACCACTATCCAAATGCTCTACTGTTTTTCAGCCAGGGGCTCCAAAGTCATCATTCAACGTTTTGCCGCCTTCTGAGAGCCTATGGGAGCCGTAGGAAGTGTCACGTTACAGCAGAGATCCTCAGTTTTCAATAAAGAGAGTGTAGAATGCCAAGAAATGGTCAGAGAGGGCACTTCCTGTAAGGAATCTTCTCAGGTTTTTGCCTGCCATATGAGTTCTGTTATACTCACAGACACCAAACAGTTTTAGAAACTTTAGGGTGTTTTCTATTCAAATCAAACAATTATATGCATATTCTAGTTTCTGGGCAGTAGTAATAACCAGATTAAATCGGGTACGTTTTTTATCCGGCCGTGCAAATACTGCCCCCTACCCTAGAGAGGATAACTACAACCTAAAACATCTTACCTGGGAATATTGAAGACTTATGTTAAAAGGTGCCACCAAATCAAATCAAATTTATTTTTTATATAGCCCTTCGTACATCAGCTGATATTCTCAAAGTGCTGTACAGAAACCCAGCCTAAAACCCCAAACAGCAAGCAAAGCATGTGAAAGAAGCACGGTGGCTAGGAAAAACTCCCTAGGAAAAACTCCCTAGAAAGGCCAAAAACCTAGGAAGAAACCTAGAGAGGAACCAGGCTATGAGGGGTGGCCAGTCCTCTTCTGGCTGTGCAGGGTGGATATTATAACAGAACATGGTCAAAATGTTAAAATGTTAAAAAATGACCAGCATGGTCAAATAATAATAATCATAGTAGTTGTCGAGGGTGCAACAAGCACGTCCGGTGAACAGGTCAGGGTTCCATAGCCGCAGGCAGAACAGTTGAACCTGGAGCAGCAGCACGGCCAGGTGGACTGGGGACAGCAAGGAGTCATCATACCAGGTAGTCCTGAGGCATGGTCCTAGGGCTCAGGTCCTCCGAGAGAAAGACAGAAAGAGAGAAAGAGAGAATTAGAGAGAGCATATTTAAATTCACACAGGACACCGGATAAGACAAGAGAAATACTCCAGATGTAACAGACTGACCCTAGCCCCCCGACACATAAACTACTGCAGCATAAATACTGGAGGCTGAGACAGGAGGGATCAGAAGACACTGTGGCCCCATCCGATGATACCCCCGGACAGGGCCAAACAGGCAGGATATAACCCCACCCACTTTGCCAAAGCACAGCCCCCACACCACTAGAGGGATGTCTCCAACCACCAACTTACCGTCCTAAGACAAGGCCGAGTATAGCCCACAACGATCTCCGCCATGGCACAACCCAAGGGGGGGGCGCCAACCCAGACAGGAAGACCACGTCAGTGACTCAACCCACTCAAGTGACGCACCCCTCCCATGGACGGCATGGAAGAACACCAGTAGGCCAGTGACGCAGCCCCTGTAAAAGGGTTAGAGGCAGAGAATCCCAGTGGAAAGAGGGGAACCGGCAAGGCAGAGACAGCAAGGGCGGTTCGTTGCTCCAGCCTTTCCGTTCACCTTCACACTCCTGGGCCAGACTATACTTAATCATAGGACCTACTGAAGAGATAAGTCTTCAGTAAAGACTTAAAGGTTGAGACTGAGTCTGCGTCTCTCACATTGGTAGGCAGACCATTCCATAAAAATGGAGCTCTATAGGAGAAAGCCCTACCTCCAGCCGTTTGCTTAGAAATTCTAGGGACAATTAGGAGGCCTGCGTCTTGTGACCGTAGCGTACGTGTAGGTATGTACGGCAGGACCAAATCGGAAAGATGGGTAGGAGCAAGCCCATGTAATGCTTTGTAGGTTAGCAGTAAAACCTTGAAATCAGCCCTTGCCTTAACAGGAAGCCAGTGTAGGGAGGCTAGCACTGGAGTAATATGATCACATTTTTTGGTTCTAGTCAGGATTCTAGCAGCAGTATTTAGCACTAACTGAAGTTTATTTAGTGCTTTATCCGGGTAGCCGGAAAGTAGAGCATTGCAGTAGTCCAGCCTAGAAGTAACAAAAGCATGGATTAATATTTCTGCGTCATTTTTGGACAGAAAATTTCTGATTTTTGCAATGTTACGTAGATGGAAAAAAGCTGTCCTTGAAACAGTCTTGATATGTTCTTCAAAAGAGAGATCAGGGTCCAGAGTAACGCCGAGGTCCTTCACAGTTTTATTTGAGACGACTGTACAACCATCCAGAATAATTGTCAGATTCAACAGAAGATCTCTTTGTATCTTGGGACCTAGAACAAGCATCTCTGTTTTGTCCGAGTTTAAAAGTAGAAAGTTTGCAGCCATCCACTTCTTTATGTCTGAAACACAGGCTTCTAGCGAGGGCAATTTTGGGGCTTCACCATGTTTCATTGAAATGTACAGCTGTGTGTCGTCCGCATAGCAGTGAAATTTAACATTATGTTTTCGAATGACATCCCCAAGAGGTAAAATATATAGTGAAAACAATAGTGGTCCTAAAACGGAACCTTGAGGAACACCGAAATTTACAATTGATTTGTCAGAGGACAAACCATTCACAGAGAAAACTGATATCTTTCCGACAGATAAGATCTAAACCAAGCCAGAACTTGTCCATGTAGACCAATTTGGGTTTCCAATCTCTCCAAAAGAATGTGGTGATCGATGGTATCAAAAGCGGCACTAAGATCTAGGAGCACGAGGACAGATGCAGAGCCTCGGTCTGACGTCATTAAAAGGTCATTTACCACCTTCACAAGTGCCGTCTCAGTGCTATGATGGGGTCTAAAACCAGACTGAAGCGTTTCGTATACATTGTTTGTCTTCAGGAAGGCAGTGAGTTGCTGTGCAACAGCTTTTTCAAAAATTTTTGAGAGGAATGGAAGATTCGATATAGGCCGATAGTTTTTTATAATTTCTGGATCAAGATTCGGCTTTTTCAAGAGAGGCTTTATTACTGCCACTTTTAGTGAGCTTGGTACACATCCGGTGGATAGAGAGCCGTTTATTATGTTCAACATAGGAGGGCCAAGCACAGGAAGCAGCTCTTTCAGTAGTTTAGTTGGAATAGGGTCCAGTATGCAGCTTGAGGGTTTGGAGGCCATGATTATTTTCATCATTGCGTCAAGAGATATAGTACTAAAACACTTTAGTATCTTTCATATGTTCTCATGTTCTGAGCAAGGAACTTAAACGTTAGCTTTTTTACATGGCACATATTGCACTTTTACTTTCTTCTCCAACACTTTGTTTTTGCATTATTTAAATCTTCATCAAACATCAATAATAGAGACTAACTTTGCTTCTTTTTCACATTCTCCATACGGGTCAAGCGAAGTGCACTTGCGTCCTCCTCCTTTGGGATTTGGTTGGCGGATCACATCCAACTTTTACAGTGAGGGGGAAAAAAGTATTTGATCCCCTGCTGATTTTGTACGTTTGCCCACTGACAAATAAATGATCAGTCTATAATTTTAATGGAAGGTTTATTTGAACAGTGAGAGACAGAATAACAACAAAGAAGTCCAGAAAAACGCATGTCAAAAATGTTATAAATTGATTTGCATTTTAATGAGGGAAATAACTATTTGACCCCCTCTCAATCAGAAAGATTTCTGGCTCCCAGGTGTCTTTTATACAGTTAACGAGCTGAGATTAGGAGCACACTCTTAAAGGGAGTGCTCCTAACCACAGCTTGTTACCTGTATAAAAGACACCTGTCCACAGAAGCAATCAATCAGATTCCAAACTCCACCATGGCCAAGACCAAAGAGCTCTCCAAGGATGTCAGGGACAAGATTGTAGACCTACACAAGGCTGGAATGAGCTACAAGACCATCGCCAAGCAGCTTGGTGAGAAGGTGACAACAGCTGGTGCGATTATTCGCAAATGGAAGAAACACAAAATAACTGTCAATCTCCCTCGGCCTGGGGCTCCATGCAAGATCTCACCTCGTGGAGTTGCAATGATCATGAGAACGGTGAGGAATCAGCCCAGAACTACACGGGAGGATCTTGTCAATGATCTCAAGGCAGCTGGGACCATAGTCACCAAGAAAACAATTGGTAACACACTACGCCGTGAAGGACTGAAATCCTGCAGCGCCCGCAAGGTCCCCCTGCTCAAGAAAGCACATATACATGCCCATCTGAAGTTTTCCAATGAACATCTGAATGATTCACAGGACAACTGGGTGAAAGTGTTGTGGTCAGATGAGACCAAAATGGAGCTCTTTGGCATCAACTCAACTCACCGTGTTTGGAGGAGGAGGAATGCTGCCTATGACACCAAGAACACCATCCCCACCGTCAAACATGGAGGTGGAAACATTATGCTTTGGGGGTGTTTTTCTGCTAAGGGGACAGGACAACTTCACCGCATCAAAGGGACGATGGACGTGGCCATGTACCATCAAATCTTGTGTGAGAACCTTTTTCCCTCAGCCAGGGCATTGAAAATGGCCCAAAACACACGGCCAAGGCAACAAAGGAGTGGCTCAAGAAGAAGCACATTAAGGTCCTGGAGTGGCCTAGCCAGTCTCCAGACCTTAATCCCATAGAAAATCTGTGGAGGGAGCTGAAGGTTCGAGTTGCCAAACGTCAGCCTCAAAACCTTAATGACTTGGAGAAGATCTGCAAAGAGGAGTGGGACAAAATCCCTCCTGAGATGTGTGCAAACCTGGTGGCCAACTACAAGAAACGTCTGACCTCTGTGATTGCCAACAAGGGTTTTGCCACCAAGTACTAAGTCATGTTTTGCAGAGGGGTCAAATACTTATTTCCCTCATTAAAATGCAAATCATTTTATAAAATTTTTGACATGCGTTTTTCTGATTTTTTTTGTTCTGTCTCTCACTGTTCAAATAAACCTACCATTAAAATTATAGACTGATCATTTATTTGTCAGTGGGCAAATGTACAAAATCAGCAGGGGATCAAATACTTTTTTCCCTCACTGTAAATGTGATCCGCCAACCAAATCCCAAAGAAGGAGGACGCAAGTGCACTTCGCTTGATCCGTATGGAGAATGTGAGAAAGGAGCAACGTTAGTCTCTATTATTGATGTTTGATGATGTCATGACGTTGGCCTCTTTTGGTACAGGGAGGACAGTTGACCCCCTCCCTTTTGCACCACCACCCAACCTACCTTCCCCCCAACCCAGGCCCTGTGTGTAAAGGGTTGTAAAAACTCTAAAATTCCAGGAGAATCTCTGGCCACATGGCCCATAGAGAGACAAAGGAAATTCTTCCAACTCATAGAATTGGAGAACCGAGCGACATGTGTGTGCTGGAGAAGGTATGGAAGATTGGTGAAGAATCCAGCTACGAACTGATCCGCTTGGTACAATTTTGTGATACTCAGAGACAATATAGCCATATTACCATAAAACTGTTTATATAATAGCCTCAGCTTGAGACTTGCATCATAATGGGTGTATGGAATGTATTAATAAGGATAAAGCTTTTATAATACATTGAGATGCTATTGTACTAATGTTGATGTGATAGAATTGTATTTCTGTAACCAAGTCTAGCTCAGTCATAGGCACGCCCCCAGGGACACATACAGGACCAGGCGTCATTTGACAAACCTGTTCAAGGGTCACTATAAAACCCTCCCTGATTTACATTTCTTCAGACCAGGCCTCTACTCCATGGCCAATAGGTTTTACCATCCAATTCCTCTACTGAAAGTGAACCATACCACGTGGTTAACTTTTAGACTATTGATACCGACAGAATAAGAACAAGTCTTTGATATTAATTATTAGTCTGCAGCTAAGTAAATTATATCATTGAACGCAAAGACCAACGAAACAACCATTCTATGACGACATTATTGAATGTCGCTCTGAAAGATCCATTCTAACCGAGAGAGAGAGAGAGAGAGAGAACGCGGACAAAACTCTCCATCAGAACGACGACACATGAGCGTAAATATATATTGATTGCAATTGTTCCCGAATGAGCGAGCCTTCAATTGTCAATTGTTAATATTAATGAACTCTGTGTACCTTCTCAGCTGACCGTTTATGACCCATTGTCTAACAGACCAGCCATGCCTGTTAGCCATTAGCGCACATTACTATACCAATCCTTTGTGATGATAATTACTGTTTGTATGTTTTCTGTTAATTACTTAGTGTAGTAAATAAATGATTTTAAGACAATTGATGTATGGATGATTTTAGTAAAGACTGGGTTCGTGCAGATACAATAATTTACGACGTTTGGAATGAGACTGGACTCGAGGTAAAATACACCATTTAAACCAGAAGATAATCGGCCTATACTATAATAGAATAGAATATTATAGTACAGGAAAGTTATATTAGGAAAATTATAGCTTTGTAATCTGAATATTGTCCTTGGTGCCCCGATCTCCTAGTTAATTACAATTAAACGATTAATCAGTTTAATCGCGTGATAATAATTACAGGGAGCTAATTGATAAACATGTCTTCAGTTTAATGGTACCCCCAAAGACACGACAATGAAGAGTATCTACCACCCTATGTAAAGCTGGGATATATAAGATACCCCATGAGAGAGTTGGTGTAAAACCCGATGCACGTAAGAAATGCTAAGGGTTTGGCCACTCGGCAAGTGTTTGCAGACAGACATTTTTTATTGAAGGTTATATGTGAATGTAAAATGCTGCAACTGTGGTGGGGGTCATGTTCCTGAATTCCTAGTGTGCCCTGTTAGGGTGAAAGAGGTTGTGTCAAGGATCAGCACTGTACAGCAAATCTCCTATGTGGAGGTGGTGAAGAGAGTTATAGGGGCAAGAGGCCACAGTTCTGAAGAAATGGTGGTGGATGCACCACAACCAGTTGCAAATGCTGTACATCAATCAAGTGATCTGGATGCACTTATTGTGAAGAAGGTGGATGTTTTTAGTATTTATAGCCACAGTTATTAATTGTACTGCACAAGAAGTCCAAGAAGCTGGACATCATATCTGCAGCTGAGAAGTTTTTGGGCCTCCAAGACTACAAGGACTACTGTCACCAGATAATGTTCCGCTCTTACAGGATCCTTCTCAGCCTGTGTAGGGAGCTGATTAGAACAGAAAAGCAGGCTAATTTAGTTTAATTTACATTTTGTTATTATAGTTTGTATGATAAATAAAACTGTATACACAGAACAAACATATAAATGCAACATGTAAAGTGTTGGTCCTATGTTTCATGAGGTGAAATAAAATATTCCAGACATGTTCCATTTACATTAGTGTTAGTGAGCATTTCTCCTTTGCTAAAATAATCCATCCACCTGACAGGTGAGACATATCAAGAAGCTGATTAAATAGCATGATCATCATTACACGGGTGCACCTTGTGCTGGGGACAAGAGTAGCTGAGTAGGTACCTTGGAGGCAGCTAATGGGGAGCCCTGATGTCAGTGTTGTGAACAGAGTGCGCCATGGTGGTATCAGGGTTATGGTATGGGCAGACATAAGCTACAGACAACGAACACAACTGCATTTAATGATGGCAATTTGAATGCACAGAGATGCCGTGACACGATCCTGAGGCCCATTGTACTGCCATTCATCCGCCGCCATCACCTCATGTTTCAGCATGACAATGCACAGCCCGATGTCGCAAGAAAGACACTGTACACAAATGAAAATGTCCCAATTCCATGGCCTGCATACTCACCAGACATGCCACCCTTTGAGGATGGTCCGGATCGAAGTGTACGACAGCTTGTTCCAGTTCCCTCCTATATCCAGGAATTTCACACAGCCTTTGAAGAGTGGGATAACATTCCAGATGCCACAATCAACAGCCTGATGAACTCTATGTAAAGAAGATGTGTCCTGGAGGAGGCAGCAGCAGCTACCCACTTCTCCAGTGCTTACTGTGTAAATTGGGAGGTGCCGGAACCAAACGTGAGCCTAAGAGGGGGGTGACCTGGGGGTCTTTTGAGGTACCACAACACATTAAATACAATCACCTTTATAATAAAGCGTTGCATGCATTATCATGGCTTTAGCATACTGGCATATTTTTAATTAAATGTATTTAACTAGGCAAGTCAGTTAAGAACAAATTCTTATTTACAATGACGGCCAAACCCGGACGATGATGGGCCAATTGTGCGCCGACCTAGGGAACTCCCAATCACGGCCGGATGTGATACATCCTGGATTCGAACCAGGGACTGTCGTGAATCCTCTTGAACTGAGATGCATTGTCTTAGACTGCTGCGCCACTCAGGAGCAGCGGTGTTGAGCCGCTTACAGAAGTTAGACACATGGAGTTCATTTTTTGTAGCCTGGAGTCCAGGAAAAATGTGGCCTTTAATAAACGGATTTCATGCAATTCTACATCATTTTAGATGACTGGAGACTTTCAATACTTTTTTAATACCTCACAAATGACACACTACTTTGACACTGACAAACTGAGAATCTGAGCTCAATATAAACGACCTTGTCATGAATCCATCAAAAGCCTAGGCCAGGTGTGTGGAGAAACACATTGTACAATATGAGGAGGAAGTTATAGTCCTTAACAAGCTTTCCAGTTTCACTGACTCACCCAATGATGTGCAGCTCACTCACCGGACAAAAGCTTCTCTCTCTTGCTTTACTTTGTAAAACTATGCTGTTTGCTCAAAGACCTATTTGAAAGGGGCTTTTTGTGTTAGAAATATTCTCAAAGTGAATTTCACAATATATTTTGGATGAATGCTGTTCAAGGACAGATTAGTATTTTCTTTTCAGCAGGATCCATTTACAACCTGTTTTCCAGCGTTTTCATATTACGTTTTTTAGGGGTCATGACAATTACAGGGGCAATCCAATTGTATTTACTCTGATTGCTTTCATTAGGATTTTTACATTGCAAACTTGATTTTTCATTTCACGAGGTAGGCTACCTGATCCTGGCAAATGGGTCCCGGAAACAAAACTGAGAGGTGCTGGAGGATCGGCAACAAATTAAGCGCCACCCTTCTCATATAATGGGGTAGGGCCATCCCATGGATCCCTGAATGCACGGATGGTTGCACCAACGATTCTTTATAACTAAACCTTGATAGACCACATTTCCGATGCGAACAGATGAGTCATAGCAGGCAGAGCCAAGCACGAGCTAGCGAGATCTTATTGCCGCGTTCTAGAACACATCTGCATATTTCTGTTAGGCAATTAAAAAATATATATACTTTTGCAAAGGGTAAAGTCTACAAAACTTAGTCCACTCTGTTCATAACAGATTTTAGTTTTGGGAACAACTGTATTAAGATCAGATGTTTAATCGATTAGAACATTTGCAGAATGTCAGCCAAAATCCATCTTCTCCCACTGCCGGCCAGTGGGCTTCCTCTCACTACCATATTTGGTAGTGAGTGGAAACGATAAGCGGATTCATCACATTTATACATCTGGTGAAATATCTGTCTCATTGTTCTATCTGTGGCTGCACTGTGGTAGTGGGGGAACAGGAAGTTCCGGGCAGGCACGCACCATTCTTAACAATAAATGAAGCGCCATAACTCTGATGTTAAGAAGTTAATATTTGTGTCCTTTTATATTTATTACTACAGGTATGTAATTAGCAGGTTTCAACTTCCTAATATCAAAGGAAAATGTCATACCATGCTAGGTAACACATCTGGTAATTAAGGTATCACGTTTGGTAAAGGGTTGATGTGTTATTTTTGTGTCAAACCAAGCGAAGAACGTGATAACTATTTTACAAGCCACATAGCTAGAGACTTTGGGTTTGTCTGAGTGGATGTACATCATTTTCTCAAGGTAATTTCATAAATAATACATTTATTTAGCATGTTATTGGTTTTATTTAAAATTCACGAGCTGGGAAAACCGCGGCGCCCACTCTGTCTGCATCAAAGAGACAATTTTATGTAGTAATTTTCAGACACATTCAGTTTCTATCTTTGTCTATAAATTGTTAATATGATGTGAACGGGAAATACAATTGGTTTTTGATTGGAATAATACAGTGAAGACAAGGTTATTCAGGAAAATAGTGCTGCCTAAAACATACTACCACCTCGTACTAAATAGTTTTTGAGTCATTTATTAATTTATGTAAATCCAAGAAATCTACTATAGGTTAAGTTTAGTTACGTTGTGTAGCGTGTACTTTGAAGGCTGTTAGCGCGTCTGCGCCGCCCTATGGGACTCCCAATCATGGTCGGATGTAATACAGCCTGGTTACTAACCCTTGTGATAGTGAGTGGAGGATGATATGGCTCATAATTTTCACGACTTTTACCCACTTTTAGAATAGTTTTATTCCCTTTTGTATTGTACAGCCTACTGATATGAATACGTATGTCACCCGGTACAGCCAGAAGAGGACTGGCCACCCCTTTGAGCCTGGTTCCTCTCTACATTTCTTCCAAGGTTCCTGCTTGCTGGGGAGTTTTTCGTGGCCACTTTGCTTCTACATTTGCATTGCTTGCTCTTTGGGGATTGAGGCTGGGTTTCTGTAAAGCACTTTGTGAAAACTTCTGATGTAATAAGGGCTACATAAAATACATATGATTGACATGTATATCACACCAACTGACTGGTCCTTCTGATGTTGTTCACACAGGATACCGTGTTGAGACATTCTCTACATCCAGAGAGCAACAGCAGGAAGATGACAGAGCTAAGAGGTCTCATCACTGCCCACATTGTGAGGAGATTTTCCCATTTCTGTCAAAGCTTATAATACACCTAAAAATGCACACAGGAGAGAATCGGTATTCCTGTACTGATGGTGGGAAGAATTTCACATCATTAAAGGCTCTGACAGTTCATCAGAGAGTGCATAAAGGAGAGAAGCCTTACTCTTGCTCTGACTGTGTAAAATGCTTCACAACATCAACTGAGCTAAAAGTTCATCACCGAACACACACAGGAGAGAAGCCTTACTCCTGCTCTGACTGTGGAAAGAGTTTCTCTCACCTGGGCACCTTAAAACAACATGAACGTATACATATGGGTGAGAAGCCTTACTCCTGCTCTGACTGTGGAAAGAGTTTCTCTGTACTGGGCCGCTTAAAAACACATGAACATATACATACAGGAGAGAAGACTAACTCCTGCTCTGACTGTGAAAAATGCTTCACAACATCAACTGAGCTAAAAGTTCATCAGAGAACACACACAGGAGACAAGCCTTACTCCTGCTCTGATTGTGTAAAATGCTTCACCACATCAACTGGGCTAAAAGTTCATCAGAGAACACACACAGGGGAGAAGCCTTACTCCTGCTCTGATTGTGTAAAATGCTTCACAACATCAACTAGGCTAAAAGTTAATCAGAGAACACACACAGGAGAGAAACCTTACTTCTGCTCTGACTGTGCGGTGAGTTTCTCTCTACTGGGCCACTTAAAACGACATGCACGGATACACACAGGAGAGAAGCCTTACTCCTGCTCTGACTGTGGAAAGAGTTTCTCTCTACTGTGCCACTTAAAACGACATGAACGTATACACACAGGAGAGAAGCCTTACTCCTGCTCTGACTGTGGAAAGAGTTTCTCTCTACTGGGCCACTTAAAAAGACACGAACATGTACATAAGGGAGAGAAGCCTTACTCCTGCTCT
This sequence comes from Salmo salar, assembly GCF_965601325.2. Lineage (NCBI taxonomy): Eukaryota > Metazoa > Chordata > Actinopteri > Salmoniformes > Salmonidae > Salmo > Salmo salar. The sequence goes on along the minus strand of NC_138307.1, from coordinate 29,787,472 downwards.
GACTGTGGAAAGAGTTTCTCTCGACTGGGCCGCTTAAAAACACATGAACATATACATACAGGAGAGAAGACTAACTCCTGCTCTGACTGTGAAAAATGCTTCACAACATCAACTGAGCTAAAAGTTCATCAGAGAACACACACAGGAGAGAAGCCTTACTCCTGCTCTGATTGTGTAAAATGCTTCACCACATCAACTGGGCTAAAAGTTCATCAGAGAACACACACAGGGGAGAAGCCTTACTCCTGCTCTGATTGTGTAAAATGCTTCACAACATCAACTAGGCTAAAAGTTCATCAGAGAACACACACAGGAGAGAAACCTTACTTCTGCTCTGACTGTGCGGTGAGTTTCTCTCTACTGGGCCACTTAAAACGACATGCACGGATACACACAGGAGAGAAGCCTTACTCCTGCTCTGACTGTGGAAAGAGTTTCTCTCTACTGTGCCACTTAAAACGACATGAACGTATACACACAGGAGAGAAGCCTTACTCCTGCTCTGACTGTGGAAATAGTTTCTCTCTACTGGGCCACTTAAAAAGACACGAACATGTACATAAGGGAGAGAAGCCTTACTCCTGCTCTGACTGTGGAAAGAGTTTCTCTCGACTGGGCCGCTTAAAAACACATGAACATATACATACAGGAGAGAAGACTAACTCCTGCTCTGACTGTGAAAAATGCTTCACAACATCAACTGAGCTAAAAGTTCATCAGAGAACACACACAGGAGAGAAGCCTTACTCCTGCTCTGATTGTGTAAAATGCTTCACCACATCAACTGGGCTAAAAGTTCATCAGAGAACACACACAGGGGAGAAGCCTTACTCCTGCTCTGATTGTGTAAAATGCTTCACAACATCAACTGGGTTAAAAGTTCATCAGAGAACACACACAAGTTAAGCTTTACTCCTTCTTTGACTATGGGAAGAGTCTCAACTGAACGACTTAAAACAACATGAACATATACACAGGAGAGAAGCTATTCTCCTGCTCTGACTGTGGAAAGCTTTTCTCTCAAATGGGCCAGTTAAAAAGACACCAATGTAAACATAAAGGAATTGAATTGTATCATTGAATTGCATCAAATGAATAAAGCGTAGAACACTCTACTGTAATCCTGTTGTTTCTCACTGTGAGAGAACTGTACAGAGGAAAGGGAGTGTTATAGAATGTTAGCCTCTCTTTACTTCACTGATCAGTGTGCACCTGGTCAGTTTTGGTGAGTTTTGTTAGCTTCTACTGTAAAGATATTGAGATGACCTTGGATTTGCCCTTAAGGTTTAATATCCTCTGTGAGGCTTCTCACAGTGGATTCTGATGGTTGACTGGGTGGTACTGCTTCCCTCTGCAGATTTCTGTGGGAATGAGCTGGTAGACACAACATACACTGAGTGTACAAAACATTATAGACACCTGTTCTTTCCATGACATAGACTGACCAGCTGAACCCAGGTGAAAGCTATGATCCTTAATGATGTAGTTTTTGTGTATTTATTATAGATCCTCATTAGCTTTCAGCAAAAATCAACAAACTGCAGTTGCAGTGGGCTAAGGAATGAAAACACTGGACACTGGAAAATTGGAAAACTATTGCCTGGTCTGATGAATCTCCCGGTTCATGCTGTTTCACGCTGATGGGAGGACTATGGTATGCCGGAAACCACGAGTACATGCATCCAGTGGTGGGATAATTACCTTCATAGAAAATGACTCAATTAAAAGTGAAAGTCACCCAGTAAAATACTACTTGAGTAAAAGTCTAAAAGTATTTGGTTGTAGATATACTTAAGTATCAAAAGTAAAAGTATGAATAATTTTAAATTCCTTAAAATTAAGCAAACCAGACCGCACAATTGTCTTGTTTTTTTATATTACAGATAGCCAGGGGCACACTCCAACACTCAGACATCATTTACAAACGAAGCATTTGTGTTTAGTGAGTCCGCCAGATCAGAGGCAGTAGGGAGGACCAGGGATGTTATCTTCATAAGTGTGTGAATTGGATCATTTTCTGTCCTGCTAATCATAAAAAATGTAATGAGTACTTTTGGGTATCAGGGAAAATGTATGGAGTAAAAAGTACTTTATTTTATTTTGGAATTTAGTGACGTAAAAGTTGTCTACAATATGAATAAATGTAATATTTATATAAAAATATAAATAGTAAAGTACAGATACAACTAAAGTAGTTCTTTAAATAATTTATTCTTAAGTACTTTACACCACTGTATGCATCCATGCTGTGTGTCAGCATTGCAGGCTGATGGTGTGATGGCGTGGGGTGTGTTTTCAGGGCACACATTGGGCCCCTTGATAAAAGTTGCGCATTGTTTGAATGCCACAGGATATCTAAATAATCATTGCCAATCAGGTGTATCCCTTCACGGCAGCAGTGTATCCATCTGCAAATAGATTTTTTCAGCAGCATTATGCCCCATGCCACAAGGCTTGTCCAGGAATGGTTCCAAGAACATGACAGTGAATTCAGCTTACTGCAGTGGCCTGCCGAGTCACCAGATCTCAATCCAATTGTGTATCTGTGGGAGGAGATGGAAGGAGCTATTCGGAGTAGAGATCCACTCCCAGCCAACTTGACACAATTGTAGGAAGCATTGGAGTCAACATGGACCAGCATCCCTGTGGAATGCTCTCAACACCTTGGACAGTCTAAGCCTGATGAATTGAGGATGTTCTGAGGACAAAGGGGGGCTGCAACTCAATATTAGGAAGGTGTTCCTAATGTTTGTGCACTCAGTGTATATCAGAAAAGATGGTGTGATGATCAGTTTTTAGCGTTAGTTTCGGTGGATTATTTTATATTACTAAACAACTTTTGTTTAATGATAAACAGGCTATGAATCATCTAATTGTGTTTATTAAATTGTATTTTAATACTAGATTCATTATTTTAGTCATTGATGATGAATGTATTTGAATAACTGTATTGAAGTTAATTGATCTGGTGGCAGGTAGCCTAGCGGTTAAGAGTGTTGGGCCAGTAACTGAAAGGTTGCTGGTTTGAATCCCGAGCCGACTAGGTGAAAAATCTGTCATTGTGCCCTTGAGCAAGCCAATTAACTCTTATTTGTCTTGTAAGTCGCTCTGGATAAAAATTGCTAAATGACAAGAATGTAATGAAAAATAATGTTTGTACATGAATTCATGCTGGGCAACTGCTTTTTTTCTCTTGTGTATAATTAAATAAACTGTTTGAAGTGAAATACTGTATATACAATACACAACATTACCACTTTGTTTACCCTTGCCAGAGGTACAGGGCCATAGTAAGCTAGACTATGTAGCTGCTGTTGTTCGTAGCCTACAGTTTCCATGCAATAACACATTTCAGATCGCTAATGATTAGGTGTATAGGCTGCTACATTTATGCAAGAGTTTTAGCTGGTGTCTATCAGGAGTGATGTATTATCAGGCTTGCTAAAGAAGCTACCAGAGGGAAGTGGAGAGCCGCCTTGAGCTTTGTGGGTTGTGCCTGGCCTGCCCGACATGGTCAAGAGAGGTAAAGGGCATGCAGCAGTACTCCGATGTGAAGACCTGTACAAAAATGTACGATTGTAGTACAATGAAAAAAATATAGCACGGTATTTTCGTGGAATGGCAGTGACCTAAAAACAATATATGTTTTCCATTGTACTAGGCCTAGGAACATAGAAGAAACTGGCGTGTCATAATAGCCCGGAAGTAAAGCTGCACTGGGAGACACATTTGAAATGGAATACATTGAATATATGCAGCAGGGTAGAAAAAAACACAGTTAAACACGATTGAAATGTATTGTTGGATGGGCTGTGGTCACCATTAATGTAATATATTAAATATATACATCAGATGGTATTGGGCAGCTATTTCATAGGGTTTTCATGGGTACATTATTTACCCATTTCAATCTTATACTAACCAACCCTATGCTTGGTGTGACTGTTATGGGCAGAGCAGGCCATCTGATATGCCCTTAAATATTGTAATATGCAACTTGGAATTAAAATGTAAGAGGACCAGTGCTTCTACAGTGAAACACATCTCACATCTGTGCTGTTTGAGAGCGATGTTGTTAGACTACATTGTATCATTGTTTTCTCTTCTGAGGTCACTGGTGGGGAACAACATAATTTCAATTCACAGAGACAATGACTATTTCAAATTTAGCCCTATATCCACACGTTTCAATTATCCTATTAACAAAGCCTATAGCTGCCCACTTCATAGTCCTACACAGTGTAGGCTACACTACACATTTAACATGTGATTAGTGGGCTAATCAATTCAATGACCATAACAATGTCGGATCTGATTACAGTGGTAAAATCACCAATGTCTTTATTAATACTTAGGGATGCATGATATATCGTGAACATATCGGAAATGGCTGATTTTAGCTAAAAATGCTAACATCGGTTTTCGGCCGATGTCTAGTTTAATGCCCAATGTACAAAACCGATGTCAAAGCTGACGTGCATACCTATATAATTTAGGTACATGATGTAATGACACCACGTACAATGTTGCGCTATACATGCAACACAGCATTCCTAAACTGGCCCACAATGTCTGCCAGTCAACAAGTAGAAATTTCAGCAAGACAACTCAAAGGTGAAATACATTAAATCCAAGATAATGGAATTCATTTCCCTTGACAATCAACCGTTCTGTCTTTGGTGATGTTGGCTTTTGCCGACTGGTAGTGCAAAAGCGCTATTTTTCCGATGTTGCCCTACCAGAGTTACACAGTAATAGCGTCACCGCTATTAGCTTCACGACATACATACTATGGAACGCCGTTTGAGTCTTTGCGTGTCAAAAATGATACAGTAGCACTGTCAAAGCTGTACTAAAATGTCAGCAAATACCGACCACGAACGATGTGTTTACAACACCGCGTTGGTAATAAAGCATTATTCGTTCGACCGCAACTTCTGGGGTAGCTAGCTTTAGCTTGGTAACGTAACTAGCACCAATACAACCAGCCTGAACACAATGACCAGTAAAAACTGCAGTCATTTTCATTATTCTTAGCAATGATTTCGGAATCCTTGTAAGTATTAGCTAGGTTGCCACTTGTTGTTCGCCTATTGAAATTGAACGTTATAAGCAGCCAGCTAGCTTCATTAAACTAGTGAGGCTTGACTGGACCGGGTTATGTGTTGTAAAGCTAGCCGTAATAAGGATTAGGCACAATAGTGCGGTTTACCTTCAAAATAAAAGTATGTCATTGAAAGTGATACAAGTTAATACAAATAGAAGAATTATTCCATACTTTTATTTTGAAGGCTAACTGAAAAGTCCACTATTGTTGCTAATCCTTATTGTGGCTAGCATTAATCCGACCACCATTAATCAAATAAGAACTGTGTTATAAATTTGGGTTATTTTAGATGATGACACCTAGCTAAATAGTTAACTAGCTAACTATAGCTACTGTATCTTTTCTGACACGCAAAGACCCATAGAAGTCCTGGTTGAGAATTAAATGACTGAACAAATGAACGAAACAGCACAGCAAGTAAGTTAAATAAATGGGTTTTGATTATGTTTTAATGGTAATGAGGACATACGTAAATGCCAACAAAATAACTTTTTGGTAAGTGTGGTGTGTGTAACCTTTATTTAACTAGGCAAGTCAGTTAGAACAAATTCTTATTTACAATGACGGCCCGGACGACGCTGGGCCAATTGTGTGCTGCCCTATGGGACGCCCAATCACTGCCGGATGTGATGCAGCCTGGATTCAAACCAGGGACTGTAGTGACGCCTCTTCTACTGAGATGCAGTGCCTTAGACCGCTGCGTCCATGTGTGTGTGTTAACTATTTAACTGTACTAGAAACCTGTTGAAAGTGCTTTTTATCTATCTGAATATCTTCTTCACTCTCTCTGGAAACAAGATCTAATAGTGGCTGAGACCAAACAATTTAACAATTAAAGATTTTTATCGGTTTCTCCAAATACCTGAGGGGAAATGTCATTACCACTACGTCATAAAATTAGCTATTTTAGTTGAAAATGAAATTGCAGAAATTGTGCCTAGGGTGTTTTATATAACATTTCACATTAAAAAACGTTCTTTTTTTTTACTATTTGGAAGTTTTCTTAATTATATGTATTCATCATTGTCATGTCTAAATGTCCATATATGCCTTGATGATACTCAGAAACATGTATTTACCACATCAAAATCTTAATTTCTAAAGTAATGTCAAATATTATCTCAAGAACAAGTATAAAAGGTTCACATATGGGAAAAATCATCAATATCAATTGTAATTTAATACACCTTTTCCACAGAAATATGTACCGTGATGGTAATGACTTAGCGTTGTGGTAATGACAGAGTGTGGTGGAAATGACATTTCATATAAAACAACTGATGAAAAATACCATTAAACATTTAAATGTCACAGTAGTACATGTTTAATGTGATTGAAGATATAGAACAGACCAATTAATTTTTCTTTTTAACACTATCAAAGCTAAAAATACACCTAAAAATACACACAGGAGAGAATCTGTATCCCTGCTCTGACTGTGGGAAGAGCTGCAAAATATCAAGAGATCTGACAGTTCATAATTCAACACTGGAGAAAAGCCATACTCCTGTTCTGACTGTGGCAATATTTTCTCTCAGCAGAGCAACTTAAAAGGACACCAACATATACATGTGAGAATCCTCGTCTGTTCTCTGACTAGCTAAGATTAAAATCATTCCATCACTAAATTCTCAATAAATCGTAGCACAATTTACTGTAATCCTATTGTTTCTCACTGGGAGAGAACTGTGCAGAGGAAAGGGAGCGTTATAGAATGTTAGTATTCACCTGGTCAGTTTTGGTGTGTTTTGTTAGCTTCTTCTGGAAAGATATTGAGATGACCTTGGATTTGCCCTGAGTGTTGAATATCCTCTGTGGGGCTGGTTAACTGGGCGGTAGTAGTTCCCTCTGCAGTTTTCTGTGGTAATGAGCTGGCAGACTGCATGTATCAGATAGAGAGGGTGTGATTATCAGTTTTCACTATTAGTTTGGTGGGAGACATTTTTTACTACATAGTCTGTACGTCAATAAACAAAAGTATATGTGTTTATTACATTTTATTTTAAAACTAGATTTGCTATTTGAGTCATTGATGAATATGTTTGGACAACTCCATTGAAGCCAGCTTAATTGATCTTCCCATGAAAAATAAAGTTTGTACATTCATTTGTACTGGTCAAACTTTAATTCTCTTGTATAATGAATTACAAAAAAACAAATTTTAAGTGAAATATTTAGTGTTTATCTGAAGCTGAACAAGACAGGAAGTTGAAATGAGCATCACAAAGCTAAATCTGACCTATTCTCTAACATGTTTTGTCAGCATAAGCAGCTGTGAGACCTATAATATAACCTTTATTTAATTAGGCAAGTCAGTTAAGATCAAATTCTTATTTACAATGATGACCTACACTGGCCAAACCCGGACGATGTTGGGCCAATTTTGCGCCACCCTATGGGACTCCCAATCATGGCCGGTTGTGATACAGCCTGGATTCAAACCAGGGTGTCTGTAGTGATGCCTCTAGCACTGAGATGCTGTGCCTTAGACCGCAGTGCCATTCGGGAGCCCTGCTAGAGAACTGTAACTTTATTGATCTACTGAATCATCATAGTGGGGGGGGGGGGGGGGGGGGGATCTTTACAGTAAATATAATGCTTTTGTTTAATTCAAGGCATTCAAAATAATATATATATCTGTATTTCTCTACTCAATACGTGTCACGACACCGGTATACATTGGGACAAGCCAAGTTGTTAGTCACCAATATTTTCTAAATCAAATCAGCGATGACTGTTTAACAGTCTTGTGGCCTGGAGATAGAAGCAGTTTCATTCTCTCTGTCCCAGCTTTGATGCACCTGTACTGTCTCCGCCTGCTAGATGGTAGCAGGGTGAACAGGCCGTGTCTCTGGTGGCTGAGATTCTTGATGATCTTCTTGGCCTTCCACAGAGATCATCTACAATGAATATGTAATAGGTTTAGAAACGTAGACACTAAAACAGACACCGCTTTAGTTTTTTAAACCAAGTTTATTTGTCTAGCTAATCAATATCACTTACTTTCTACATGCTTTAGCAGTAGTTAGTCCATCAGTCCAATAGATGTCGCTGTGGCACTGTGGTAGTGGGGGGGAACAGGAACTTCCGGTAGGCGCACACCACTCTTCAGAATAAAGAAAACGTAAGAACTGTGCTGTCCTTTTCTCTTTATTACTACAGGTATGTAATAGCACTTCTAAACTGTCTAATATCGAAATAACGTAATGACATGTTAGATAACAAACCAGTCAAGGTATTATTAAGTTTGGGAAAGGTGTTGTGTCAAACCGAGTGAGTGAAGAACGTGGTTTTTAAAAAAGCACACGGCGCGGGGTCCACAACACGTTCATTTGTTAGGCTTTGCTGGTTCGTATATAACTCAGTGAGTTACGCCTGGGGATGTTCAATACAAAAACGTTTTGGAAAGTTGCAGATAGAAATCCTCTGAATAGAACTGACATGATTCCTTAGGCATGTTTGTTCTACATAATACATTTATATCTGAATGTGGCCAACATCTCCGTCCTCCAGCTGGACATAGGTAGGGACAAGCGGGTACCAGGCCTATGTGAAGCTAGCCACAATAGTGGATTTTGTGGTTCGCACTCAAAATAAAAGTCCCTCTTTGAAAGTGATAAACTGATACAAAATAGTGTAATCATGTCATATTTGGACAAAATAACACAAAACATGGTTGTATTGTTACTTAATTTACAATGAATTACAATAACGAATTATTTTGAAAATTAACAGAAAAAAACTGAAATCCCACTGTGGAAGTATTAGACCACATCATTAGATTGGGGGCATTCTTATATGAATTTATGAAACGAGTTAGATTGTGCTCCCACGAAACGGGTGACGCCAACCGAAAACTAATTTCAAGAATGAACACATATTAGCTTCTTAGCTCTTATTGCAGGACTGACTGTGAAACATCACCTTCCCAGTCAGTCTATTGCAGGGTTACTCCTGATAAAGTTGGGTAGCTGATGGGCCTTTTCAGCGCTTAAATAGACAAAATGATTAGTCACAGGAACCAGGACTAATAAAGCCAATGCAACTGGCTGCTTTACAAACGCTAGGCCTACCACATGGATGGACATTCATAAAATAAAGTTATAGGCCGACACTGTAGGATACCACACCTCAGTAAGCACAGACCGACATCGATGTCTTTTTAATGCCTTTTTTTGACTTGGCCCAAACATTAGACTGGACCAAATCTGAACCAATCACTCAGACCTCATTAGGCAGGTTTCCACTGACCCAGGTGCATTCGACCAAAGTTCGAAGGGCGGATTTTTTTGTCAAAGTTAATTTATTCCGACAAGTGAGGATAGAAACAGTGTGTTTTGAATGAATTATTACTGCTGAATCATAATGACGGTACGGGGTGTGTCATTACGCCCAGTAGTTTTTATCCACACAAGATGGTTAAATGGAAATACACCCGAGCAGGAAATTGTTGGATCTATTTTCTATTTCAACTTTTTCAAAATGGCGACGAAAAAACCCATCTCTGGACAAGTTATTGGAAACATAGCTAATTTCACAAGATTGGAAAGCACTACAGCAGAGTACAGGAAAGAAAAGTAAAGTTTAATTCAGTACAGTAGAGTACAACAGTACAGAGTATGGTACAGTATAAAGTACTGTATTGTACTTTGGAGTAAAGTACTCTGTTAGAGCTGGGCGATATGGACAAAAAATCATACAGCTTTATCTTGAGTTTTCAAACTTCTAGGCGATTCACGATATATATCTTAATTAAATTTTTCTCTAAATAAGCGATGTACAATTAAAGGTTGAATACACTGAATTTCAAACAGTCAGCAATAATCTAATGAATTCAGGGCTTGTGAAGTTATACCGAGGCTAAATATAAGTCTTCCACAACCATAACACCCGCTAATAATTTATTATTTGATAAAAATAGTTTAACCTGATTTTTTTGCTGTTGCAATAATCACTGATCTGGCTTTCAATTCTGTCAATGAAAATGACCCTTTGTTAAAAATGTACTAACTTATTGTAGCAGGCATTATTAGCCTATAGAAAATGAACACAGGTCTCTCATCAACAATCTCTCAAGCCCACGTGCTAGTGATTAACCAGCTAATCTTTATATTTCAAGTTTAGTCAACTTGGATCTATTTGCTAACAAGGTTGAACAGTTGAATTGTTATGAACACACCATTCTGTCTACAGTCTCCAACTGTTTGAAAAGCATATTAGCCTGTCCACTTTGTTCAGATGTCAAAGTCAAGTGGCCAACCTTATCTCCGAATGAGAACGAGTTGCCAATTCCTTATATAATTGTTTTATGCTTATTGCACATGTATAAAACAGACTAGAGAGCTGTTATAATAGAATTTGGCTAAAATACTGCTAGCAGTACTAATGCTAGCATTCATTTTCCAGAATTAATGTTCATTGATACTCTGGTTTTAGTAGTGTAGCTCTGCTCTCAATCTGAGTAGTTGAGACATACATTTACATTACATTTTAGTCATTTAGCAGACGCTCTTATCCAGAGCACTTACAGTAGTGAATGCATACATTTCATACCATTTCATGCATTTCTTAAAAAAACATTTTTTGTACTGGCCCCCCCGTGGGAATCGAAACCACAACCCTGGCATTGCACACACCATGCTCTACCAACAGAGCCACAGGGAAGACCCATATAAAAAGGGTATTGATAGAAAATGTAACTTCTCCTCTATTACAGTAAAATAATGTCTCAATGTGTTTTGGTGTCCATATGGACCATTCTTTTGGACCAAACCACAAATGTAAATAGCTAGTTGAAACCGCATGCCAGAGAGGAAGATGTGATCTCGCAACTTTGCTGGTGTGAGAGGCAGGGGGAGGGGCTTGGTGTGTGTAAATCCTAGAGAAAAAGGCCAATGCTTTTCTATGAGCTTGTTTTGGACCTAAGCTTGTCCTTCCCACCTTTGGGATAACGATTTCCCGTTTTAGGATGGGCATTGCCACTGAGGGCTTCTACCATTTTAAAGTAGTCAACTGTGTGGGGATTCCTATGGGTTAGGAGCAATCAGCCAATTATCAGAGCATTGCCTTCTTCAAATTGGGTGCTATGGTTTGTAAATGTCTTTAACCCCGGCATCTAGATTATTCAGGTGAATAGTGCTGCCTAAAACAACTGCAACCTTGTACTAAATGGTTTTTCAGTCATTTATGTGAATTCGGGAAATCTACTGTAGGTTATGTACACTAATGTTGTGTAATTTAAGGTGTGCACTTTGTCTAATGGGAAATTAATAAATGGTTGGTTGTCAATGTTTAGCGACCTGATCTAATATATTTTTAGAGAATAAAGTGCCATAACTGTTAAGACTAACTTTTGTGTTCGTTTCTCTTTATTACTACTGGCCGACTCAGATTAAGTCTGAGGCCGGTAACATCAACAGTGAGGACAAACCCAGCCTGCCTCTCTCCTTCCACACTGAGTCCAAACCTACAGTCACTGGGTCCTGATTGTGACAGTGGAACCCAGTTTGCACTGCAGGATCCAGAGATGGCATCAGTGAAGCTGGAAGACTGCAGTCAAACACTGGAGCTGAATGTCATCATTAAAGATGAAGAAGAGGAGGAGGAGATTGGTAAGAGCAGGTTCTATCTATAAATTAGACCTCCTTAAGTTATGACCCAGTCTATTGATAGGTTGACTTCTGTAATTCTGACGTCACACATCCCTGAACAACTGGGTTATCTGGAGTGTTCAGAGAGTAGACTAAAGAAGTGGAGTAGACAAACTATCAGTGTTTTGAAGTTCTATGAAGTGAGTCTGTGTAGTTACTAACCCTTGTGATGTTGAGTGGAGGATGATATGAAATGAGTCTGTGTAGTTACTAACCCTTGTGATAGTGAGAGGAGGATGATATGAAATGAGCCTGTGTAGTTACTAACCCTTGTGATGTTGAGTGGAGGATGATATGAAATGAGTCTATGTAGTTACTAACCCTTGTGATGTTGAGTGGAGGATGATATGAAATGAGTCTGTGTAGTTACTAACCCTTGTGATAGTGAGAGGAGGATGATATGAAATGAGTCTGAGTGGACTAGTCCGTTGCCTGCCCGGGCGGACTAGTCCGTTGCCTGCCCGGGCGGACTAGTCCGTTGCCTGCCCGGGCGGACTAGTCCGTTGCCTGGCCGGGCGGACTAGTCCGTTGCCTGGCCGGGCGGACTAGTCCGTTGTGGAGGAAATGGCACACCACTATCACCAGTAGTACATTTAGCCTACCGTTAATTCCCATCATTTCTAATCTACAATGTTTGTTTGGTTACGGTAATGCATTCAATATGTTATTATTATTATTACACTCTTACCATTGTCATTGTAGGAGTGGACACATTGTTTGCAGAGCTTACAACCTAGGCTACACTTGTGAGAAACATTTTGGTTTATTTCATTCCATTTACGAGTTGTCAATTTATTCATTGTCTTTTGGTTAGAGTGCTCCTGTCAATGTTGAGTAAAGACACACACCTGATTACACATTGAAGTAGGCCTATAGGCTAGCTGGCCTCTGTGCAAATGTAGGCCTATAAATGTGCCCATTTGGGGATCAAACTATTTCTGATTGTCTTAACTCACCGTCACTGTGGAGTTTCTGAAATAAAAAAATGTTCAGCTCAAACAGCAAGTAAACAAAGTCTGTTTCTACATCCATTAAGAATGAGAATAGTTCCTCAACGTAGCCTATTTGAAAACTCTTTCCATCTCTCTCCCTTTTGATAACCACCAAAACTGTCATGCTCTGATCTGGTGGAAACATCAGAAAACAGGCCTACCTGATTACTTCTTATCCCTTGTGCAAAATAGCCTATAGCTGTGTCTGTCTGTCTGGAGCTCGCTGGCACGAGAAACTCTGAGGGCCCTAAATATTTTATACATTGTTGCAAGTTTGCTAGCACAGGCCAGACCAAATGAATAGTTGATAGAATGTTTCAAGTTTCTTGCAGACAGGCCATGTGTAGCCAATTTGATTAATAGGATATCTATTTTCATCAGGATATTTTCTACCTGCAGACTGCAATGTTTTTATTTGTTGGCTTTATGTAAGCTAGTTTTGACAATGGCAATGGAAGTTACTTTTAGATTTATATCATTTTAATTGAGATATAATTTAGATTAACCACATGACATTGATTTGAGATATGAAGACTTTATTATAAATGAAATGAAACTGTTCCACGAAAATCATAACGCAGCAGTGGGAGGAGGAGAGTCGGGAACAGATTTATTGTCTTCTGGTTACGCTATATTGATCTCTGGCTTCCTCGTGAGTATTTTGTGTCTTCATTTTAAGTCGCAGTGCTTAAAGCATCAGACAAGCTCAGTAACCTTCATATAGTTGATTTTATTCAAACACATATACATGGAAAAATACATGTTTTAAAATGTAAAAATTCGATTGGTCGAAAGAAAAGACTCGGTTGACCAGGATCATTTTTTTTTGTCGGGACAGCCCTAAAAGCTTTATTCCCTGTATTGAACAGCCTACTGTTATGAAGTCATATGTATATCACACCAACTGACTGGTTCTTCTGATGTTGTTCACACAGGAGACCATGTTGAGACATTCTCTACATCCAGAGAGCAACAGCAGGAAGGTCACAGAGCTAAGCGGTCTCACCCCTGCTCACATTGTGAGGAGATTTTCCCAATTCTATCAAAGCTAAAAAAACACCTTAAAATACACACAGGACAGAATCTGTATCCCTGTAATGACTGTGGGAAGAGATTCACGACATCAAGGTCTCTGACAGTTCATCAGAGAATGCACACAGGAGAGAAGCCTTACTCCTGCTGTGACTGTGGAAAGAGTTTCTCTCGACTGGGCAACTTAAAAACACATGAACGTATACATACAGGAGTGAAACCTTACTGCTGCTCTGTCTGTGGAATGAGTTTCTCTCGACTAGGCGACTTAAAAACACATGAACGTATACATACTGGAGTGAAGCCTTACTCCTGCTCTGACTGTGGAAAGAGTTTCTCTCGACTGTGTCACTTAAAAACACATGCACGTATACATACAGGAGTGAAACCTTACTTCTGCTCTGACTGTGGAAATCATTTCTCTCGACTGGGCAACTTAAAAACACATGAACGCATACATACAGGAGTGAAGCCTTACTCCTGCTCAGACTGTGGAAAGAGTTTCTCTCGACTGGGTGACTTAAAAACACATGAACGTATACATACAGGAGTGAATTCTTACTCCTGCTCTGAATGTAGAAAGAGTTTCACTCGACTGGGCCATTTAAAAACACATGAACGTATACATACAGGAGTGAAGCCTTACTCCTGCTTTGACTGTGGAAAGAGTTTCTCTCGACTGGAAAACTTAAGAAGACATGAACGTATACATACAGGAGTGAAGCCTTACTCCTGCTCTGACTGTGTAAAATGCTTCACAACATCAACTGACCTAAAAGTTCATCAGAGAACACACACAGGAGAGAAGCCTTACTCCTGCTCTGACTGTGGAAAGAGTTTCTCTCGAATGGCCCAGTTAAAAAGACACCAAGGTAAACATGAAGGAGAGAAGCCTTACCACTGATCTGACTAGATTTTTTTAATAACAGCTGAGCTAAAAGGGTCATCAGAGAACACACACAGGAGAGAGGCCTTACTTCTGCTCTTAATGTGGCAAGAGTTTCTCCAGATTGGGCAATGAAAAGACACAAAAACTGATACACACTTGAGAGAAGCCTTATCACTGCACTGACAGTGAGAAGAGATTCTACAATTTGCGCCATTTAAAAGACACCATTGTGTACATAAAGGAGAGAAGCCTTGTCAGTTCTCTCAGACCAGCTATGATTAGTCACTCAATCACTTAATTTTCATCTCATAAAATAATTGTTAACTTTGAATTAGATCAAATGAAGAAAGCGTAGAACACTCTTGTAATCCAATTTTTTCTCACTGTGAGAACTGTGCAGAGGAAAGGAAGCGTTCTAGAATGTTAGCCTCTCTTTACTTTACTGATCAGTGTGCACCATGTCAGGTTGTGTGTTTTGTTAGCTTCTACTGTAGATACTGAGATCTTGGATTTGCCCTTAGGGTTGAATATCCTCTGTGAGGCGTCTCACTATGAAGTCTGATGGTTGACTGGGTGGTACTGCTTCCCTCTGCAGTTTTCTGTGGGAATGAGCTGGTAGACACAACATACACTGAGTGTACAAAACATTAAGGACACCTGCTCTTTCCATGACATAGACTGACCACCTGAACCCAGGTGGGCAATGGAATGAAAACACCCGACATTGGAAAATTGGAAAACTATTGCCTGGTCTGATGAATCCCGGTTCCTTCACGCTGATGGGAGGACTAGGGTATGGAGGAAACCACGAGCACATGCATGGAAAAAATACCTAACTGTCATACTTGAGTGAAAGTAATGATACCTTAATAGAAAATGACTCACGTAAAAGTGAGTCACCCAGTAGAATACTACTTGAGTAAAAGTCTAAAAGTTTTTGGTTGTAAATATACTTAAGTATCAAAATTAAATGTAATTGCTAAAATATACTTCATCAAAAGTAAAACAATGAATCATTTCAAATTCCTTACATTTATAAATCTTCTTCGCGATCGGTGTCCCTTCCACGGGACAGTTGAGCTAAAGTAGGCTAATGCGATTAGCATGAGGTTGTAAGTGACAAGAAAATTTCCCAGGACATAGACATATCTGATATTGTCAGAAAGCTTAAATTATTGTTAATCTAACTGTACTGTCCAATTTACAGTAGGTATTACAGTGAAAGTATACCATGCTATTGTTTGAGGAGAGTGCACAATTTTGAACATGAAAAGTTATGAATGAACAAATTAAGCAGATTTGGGCAGTCTTGACACAACATTTTGAACAGAAATGCAATGGTTCATTGGATCAGTCTAAAACATTGCACATACACTGATGTCATCTAGAGGCCAGCATCTAAATTGCGCCTGGGCTGGAATAATACATTATGGCCTTTCTCTTATATTAAAAAAATATATACAAACGAGCGGTTGTTTTTTCTATGTATTATCTTTTACCAGATCTATTGTGTTATGTTCTACTACTTTTGTTTCACATTTCCATAAACATCAGCCTTTCAAATGGTACTAAGAATATGCATATCCTTGCTTCAGGGCCTGAGCTACAAGCAGTTAGATTTGGGTATGTCATTTTAGGCGAAAATTGGAAAAAAAGGGGCTAATCTGCAAACCAGATGACACAATTGTCTTGTTTTTTAAATATTACAGATGGCCAGGGGCACACTCCAACACTCAGACATAATTTACAAATGAAGCATTTTTGTTTAGTGAGTCTGCCAGATCAGAGATCAGGGATGTTATCTTGATAAGTGTGTGAATTGGATCATTTTCTGTCCTGCTAATCATAAAAAATGTAACGAGTACTTTTGGGTGTCAGGGAAAATGTATGGAGTAAAAAGTACATTATTTTCTTTAAGAATGTAGTGAAATAAAAGTTGTCAAAAATATAAATAGTCAAGTACAGATACGACTAAAGTAGTTATTTAAATGATTTTTACTTAAGTACTTTACACCACTGCATACATCCATGCCGTGTGTCAGCAATGCAGGCTGGTGGTGTGATGGCGTAGGGTGTGTTTTCAGGGCACACATTGGGCCCCATGACAAAAGTTTAGCAATGTTTGAATGCTACAGGATATCTAAAGAATCCTTGCCAATCAGTGTATCCTTCTGCAAATATATATTTTTCAGCAGGATTATGCCCCATGCCACAATGCTTGTCCAGGAATGGTTCCAAGAACATGACAGTAAATTCAGCTTACTGCAGTGGCCTGCCGAGTCACCAGATCTCAATCCAATTGTTCATCTGTGGGAGGAGATGGAACAAGCTATTCGGAGTAGAGATCCACTCCCAGGCAACTTGACACAATTGTGGGAAGCATTGGAATCAACATGGACCAGCATCCCTGTGGAATGCTCTCAACGCCTTGGACAGTCCATGCCCCAACGAATTGAGGCTGTTCTGAGGACAAAGGGGGGTGCAACTCAATATTAGGAAGGTGTTCCTAATGTTTGTGCACTCCGTGTATATCAGAAAGGATGGTGGGATGATCAGTTTTTAGCGTTGGTTTGGGTGGATTATTTTATATTACTAAACAACTTTTGTTTAATGATAAACAGGCTATGAATCATCTAATTGTATTTTAATACTAGATTCATTATTGTAGTCATTGATGATGAATGTATTTGAATAACTGTATTGAAGGTAATTGATCTGGCGGCAGGTAGCCTAGCGGTTAAGAGTGTTGGGCCAGTAACTGAAAGGTTGCTGGTTTGAATCCCGAGCCGACTAGGTGAAAAATCTGTCATTGTGCCCTTGAGCAAGGCAATTAACCCATATTTGTCCTGTAAGCCGCTCTGGATAAAAACATCTGCTAAATGACAAGAATGTAATGAAAAATAATGTTTGTACATGAATTCGTGCTGGGAAACCACTTTTTTTCTCATGTGTATAATTAAATTAAATGTTTTTTGTGAAATACAACATTACTGCTTTGTTTCCCCTGGCCAGAGGGACAGGACCATAGTAGGCTAGAGCAGCTAAGTTAGTGTTAATGTTAGCTAGCATGCAAGTATCCAGGCAGAGTTGCTTATGTTAGCATAGAGAAAATAATAGTTTGTGACATTAACAGAAACTAATAATTAATATAACAACCTTATCAAATTACAAACGTTTTCAAAAATGTTGTTGCTTACAATTATCCGCGTGTCGTTGTTACCGTCTTGAGGAACAAATGTCGGGTGAATGACTTGCTCTTTCTGCTTCTCCCAGATTTGAGACATGACGGTTATACATTGTAATAAATTCCGTTGTGATATTGTAAACTAATTATTTGAAATTACAGGTAATTTTCAGTCATTCTGTCTATATCAGAAAATCTAACATTTTTTATTTTAAATCAATATATTTGATTATATTGTGTATATAATTTCGGAGCAGGGCACCGATTAAAGGTGTTATATCTGGAGTTTGGTTGGATATTGAGGTTCATCGTCTTAAGCGGAAGATTCCTGGAGGGGTTGGAGCACTAAACCGTGTAGTAGATGGAAATAAGGAAGAAAGTCAATCAGTTTTACTGTTGTTTGAAGAATAGTATCTGTCTACTAACGAGGTAAAGTTGGTTTTATATTCACACATTCTGACATTCAACAGACATTCGCCAAAAGCCATTTGAAATTGTAAAAATCAATAACTAATGAATTGATTGTCACAGAAATATAAAAATATTTATGGTTTATTCTATAAATGTCGAGCATACTTTTACAACCTTTGTTTTGAATAAAACATCCAGTTTTGATTTGATGGAAATATATAAAATCTTAAATTCAATCTAAAGCTGTATAAATCAATAACTAATTCACCAGTTGTCACAGAATCATCAAACTAGATATGATTTATTCTACGATTTATATTGCCTGTATACTCAACGATGATTAGCACCTCAGTTATGTGTGCTTCTGTCAGGGTTGTGGTCAAATGCATGTAATTTAAAGTCAATTTAGCAATTGAACAAAAATCCAATTCAATTTGAAAATGTTCCTAATTGCAAAAGCATGTAACAGAATTTGTGTATTCCAGAACTGTTATTTCCATGTAAATAAACATAACCCCGTTTTATGTCTTTAATACTGCAGATAGAATGCTCTGTGTGCCAGAGATGGTTCCATTTAGCTTGTCTGGGGATGACAAAGAAGGACCTCAACAAAGCCTAAATAGAAAATTATTGGAAGGGCCCTCTTTGCTGTTAAAGTAGAGACCCATATATAAATGACTGTTGTGCCTTGTAACTACTTTAAAATGTGGAACTGTTGCACTAAAAATGCAAACATTGATTTGGTATACAATTTAAGATTGTAAACATTGTACAACTTTATGTAAACATTGATTTGACATACAATTTAAGATTGTAAATATTGATTTGACATACAATTTAAGATTGTAAACATTGTACAACTTTATGTAAACATTGTCTAACTACATATAGAACAAATTGCACTTGAAATTAACATTTATTTTAAGTTATTTTAAATAAATGCATATTCTCACTTTTTCTGAGACAATCACTGAATGAGTTATTGATTTCTTCATCTTTAAATGCAATATTTGAGATTTTATGTATTTCTATCAAAACTGGAATTTCTACTCAAAGAAAAGGTTGTAAAAATATACTAGACATTTATAGAATAAATCATACATAGTTTGATGTTTCTGTGACAAACGGTGAATTAGTTTAAAAAAAATGTTTTAATCTTTATTTTAACAGGGAAAACAGACTGAGACCTGGATCTCTTTTACGGCTGTGCCCTGTGTAAACATGTTGACATGTACAGTTTTAGGCATACAGACAATAACATTTCAAACATACAAAACAAAGACACAATTCAACAGAAACAATCACAGACAACATCATATTGATCCTCCATAACATTTTTGAAATGGGCAAGGGACACCAGAGTGTCTAACTTAAGTTGGATCTGCAGTTTGTTCCATAAATAAGGTGCAAAGGAACTAAAGGCAGTCCTACCCAACTCTGTGGAGACCGCAGGAGTCTCTAATGTAATCCACATCTGTGATCTGGTTTTAAAATTAGTATATCTAGTGGAAATTAATGATGATATATATGGAGGTAGTTTTAAAAGAAGTGCTTTATAAATAAACAAGAGAGCATGTTGCTCTCGCCTCACAGATAGAGAGGCCCAACCCACATGTTGGTATAGGATACAGTGATGAGTTTTGTAACTATCACCCGTGATAAACCTGAGTGCACAATGGTAAATAGCATCCAGTGGTTTTAATGTGTTTGCCGATGCATGCATATAGATAATATCACCATAATCTAAAACGGACATAAAAGTAGCCTGCACAATTTGTTTTCTATTTACGGAGGACAGACAAGCCCTGTTTCTGTAAAGGAACCCTATCTTGAATTTGAGCTTTTTTCCCAATTCAGTAACATGTTTTTTAAAAGAAAGCCTATCATCTAACCATACCCCTAAGTATTTATATGCAGAGACCTGTTTGATTTGAGTACCATCCAAGCTAGTGATTACAAAAGTGTTTGTAACTGAGAGTTTAGACCTAGAAAAAAAACATTACATTTGTTTTATTAGCGTTTAAAACAAGTTTAAGCTGTAAAAGAGTTGTTGATTTATACAGTTTTAAATTACATTTGATAGATTTTATGCTAGACTTTTATAGAATAAACCATATCTATTTTTGTTTGTGTGACAATCAATGAATTAGTTATTGATTTTTGCAATTTAAATGGCTTTTGGCGAAAGAATGTCTGAATATAAAACCAACTTTACCTCGGTCTGCCTACTCATGTGATTTTTTTAACTAGGCAAGTCAGCTGAGAACAAACTCTTATTTACAATGACGGCCTACCAAGGAACTGCCTTGTTCAGGGGCAGAACGACAGATTTTTACCTTGTCAGATCGGGTTTTCGAGCCAGCAACCTTTCGGCTACTGGCCCAATGCTCTAACCACTAGGCTAACTGTGATGCTAGGATATATGATACGCAGTGAGACCTATTGTGAATAAGCCACTGCAGTTATGAAATTGATAAAAGAATGGCCATGTTTCAAGTGCGTTCCGACGGAATAGTTTTGGTGTTTATTAGGATCCCATTAGCCGCTGCAAAAGTATCAGAATTGTTCACTTCTCTCATTGACTTCTCAAATCACGGCTTGGTCTGTTTCACAGGCGTTCTCTGAAGTCTCGCGTTGTTACGTCTCTGGTTTTAGAAACTGGTAGTGAGGAAACAGGAAGTTCTGCTCAGGCGCGCATCATTCTTCAGAATAAAGGATATGTCAGAATTGTGCAGTCGAGACGACAACTTCTGTGTCCGTTTCAAATGTATTACTACTGGTATGTAATAGCACGTTCTAATATCGAAAGAACATGTCATAACATGCTAGGTAACAAATACGTCAAGTTATTATCACGTTTGATAAAGGTTTTATGTGCTATTTTTGTGTCAAACCGCGTGAGTTAACGTGGTCACTTTTTTACAAGTCACATAGTTATAGACTTTGGCTTAGTCTGAGTAGATGTACATCATTTCGTCAAGGTAATTTAATTAAGGATCAATTTATTTGAGATTTCTGGGTTCGTTTTACATGTCGTTTTTGGTTTTGAGTGAAATTCACGTGCTGGTTAAATGGCGGTTCCCCCTCGGTCTGCATCAACGTACTTCAGTGCAGGCAGTGAGGGTGCAGCAGAGAGACAATTTTACGGTTGCACTACTGTTTTGGAGCTAAATGTAATGATTATCCGTTTTCTACATGTGTACTAATATTCAGACACATTGTTGTTTCTGTCTATCTGTACATGTTACTATGGTGTGAACGGAAATACTATTGGTTCTTGATTGGAATAATACAGTGAAGACAAGGTTATTCAGGAAAATAGTACATAGTGCTGCCTAAAACATACTGCAACCTTGTACTAAATGGTTTTTGAGTCATTTATGCATTCATGTAAATTCAGGAAATCTACTATAGATTAAGTGCATTTAAGTTGTGTAGCCTAATTTAAAGTGTATACTTTGTCTAATGTGAATTAATGTTTTGTCAATGCTTAGTTACCAGATCTATTGAAATGAGATCAGTGCTTGACTTGGACAGGAGCTCACCGGAGCTGAGTACCTGCACCTCAAATGTCTACTGTTTGAGCTCATGTTCCTCTTATAGAATATTACCTCAACAGTATTGTGGAGCTCCTGCACCTAAATATAAACCATATTTTTAGAGAATTAAGAAAGTGGCAGAACTGTCAATACTAACTTTTGTGTCCGTTTCGCTTTATTACTACTTGCCGACTCAGGTACGAGGCCGGTGACATCAACAGTGAGGATAAACCCAGCCTCCCTCTCTCCTTCCACACTGAGTAGAAACCTACAGTCACTGGGTCCTGATTGTGACAGTGGAGCCCAGTTTGCACTGCAGGATCCAGAGATGGCATCAGTGAAGCTGGAAGACTGCAGTCAAACACTGGAGCTGAATGTCAACATTAAAGATGAAGAAGAGGAGGAGAAGATTGGGACATCTGTTTCTCATGGTAAGAGCTGGTTCTATCTAACTAAATTATTCATTCCAACTTCCCACTGTGTATGAAACGTTGCAGTAGAACTGTGTCATGATGAACTGTTTCAATGAGAAGCTAGATGTTATTTCATACTACTGAGACTTGCATGGTTTGACACCAGTATTGTCAGCATCTGTTTTATTCACTGGGTTATCTGGAGTGTTCAGAGAGTAGACTGAAGAAGTGAAGTAGACAAACTGCCAGTGTTATAAAGTTCTATGAAATTAGTCTGTGTAGTTTCTAACCCTTGTGATAGTGAGTGGAGGATGATATGGCTCATCATTTTCATTCCTTATGAGATACTTTTAGAATAGTTGTATTCCCCCTTTGTATTGCACAGCCTACTGATATGAATACGTACAGGTAGCCTAGTGGTTAGAGCGTTGGGCCAGTAACCGAAAGGTTGCTGGATCGAATCCCTGAGCTGACAAGATGGCTCCGACAGAGATGGTTGCCTCGCTTCAGGTCCTTAGGAAACTTTGCAGTAATGAAGAAGATATGGAGGTGGATGCACCACAACCAGTTGCAAATGTCATACGTCAGTCAAGTGGTCTGGATACAAATATTGTGAAGGTTGATATTTTAGTATTTATAGCCACAGTTATGAATTGTACTGCACAAGAAGTCCAAGAAGCTGGACATAATTATATCTGCAGCTGAGAAGTTTTTGGGCCTCCAAGACTACAAGTACTTCTGTCGCCAGATAATGTTCTGCTCTTACAGGATCCTTGTGTAGGAACCTGATTAGAACAGAAAAGCAAGCTGATTTAGTTTAAAAAAATACTGTATACACAGAAATAAAAGATCCCTGAAATGTCCCAGACACAAACTTATTTCCCAATTTTGTGCACAAATTTGTTTATATTCCTATTAGTGAGTATTTCTCCTTTGCCAAGCTAATCCATCTACCTGGCAGGTGTAGCATATCAAGAAGCTGATTAAATATCAGGATCATCATTACACAGGTGCACCTTGTGCCGGGGACAAGTGTAGCTGAGTAGGTGCTTGGCAACAGGTAATGGGGATCCCTAATAAATACAAAAATGCCACTTTAAAATGTACAGTTTTATCACACAACCTAATGCCAAAGATGTCTCAAGTTTTGAGGGAGCATACAATTGGCAAGCTGACTGCAGGAATTTCCACCAGAGCTGTTGCCAGAGAATTTTATGATAATTCCTCTACGTTGTTAGAGAATTTGGCACCACCATGTATGGCATTGTGTGGGCGTGCGGTTTGCTGATGTCAATGTTGTGAACAGAGTGCCCCATGGTGGTATCAGGGTTATGGTATGGGCAGGCATAAGCTACAGACAACCAACACAATTACATTTAACGATGGCAATTTGAATGCACAGAGAAACCATGACAAGATCCTGAGGGCCATTGTCCTGCCATTCATCTGCCACCATCACCTCATGTTTCAGCATGACAACGCACAGCCCCACGTCGCAAGGATCTGTACACAATTGAAAATGCTGAACATGTCCCAATTCTTCCATGGCCTGCATATTCACCAGATATGTCACCCTTTGAGCATGTTAAGGATCGACGTGTACGACAGCTTGTTCCAGTTCCCTCCTATATCCAGGAATTTCACACAGCCTTTGAAGAGTGGGATAACATTCCAGATGCCACAATCAACAGCCTGATGAACTCTATGTAAAGAAGATGTGTCCTGGAGGAGGCAGCAGCAACTACCCACTTCTCCAGTGCTTACTGTGTAAATTGGGAGGTGCTGGAACCAAAAGTGAGCCCAAGAGGGGGGTGACCTGTGGGGTTCTGAGGTACCAGAACACATAAAATAATTGTATGTGTTTCACTTTCCAGTTTCACTGACTCGCCTAATGATGTTCAGCTCACTCACCGGCCAAAAGCTTCTCTCTTGCTTTACTTTGTAAAACAATGCTGTTAGCTCAATAGGTGTATATGGAAGTTGATATCTTGGTAACACACAGACAGATGCTTTACAACCTGTTTTCCAGCTATTTCTATTAAAAATATTGTGAAAGTCCTGTTAGGAGAGATGAGTTGCAGAGAGGGAGAGAGATCATAGAAAGTGAATCTCATTTTAGTTCTGGGAGAGATACAGGCGTGCTTCTCTCTCACCACAGCAATGGCCACGCCTTGGTCTAAATGGGCTACAATGTTGCACAAACCATTAACCTGGGACGGCCCAACATGAATCAATTCACAGAATATCAGGCACGTTTTTTAGGGGGCATGACAATTACAGAGGAATCCAAATATAATTACTCTGATTGCTTTTATGAGGATTTTTGCATTGCAAACAGTGGAAATAATTATTCATGCCACAAGGTAGGCTACCTGATCTTTGCGAATGGGTTCCGGAGCAAAAGACCACAAAACTGAGAGGTGCCGGAGGATCTGGCTCAAATTAAGCACCACCCTTCTCATTTAATGGGGTAGGGCCATCCCAAGGTTCCCTGAATGCATGGACGGTTGCACCAAACCAAGATAGACCACAGCCGGTCGTTTCCAATGGGAACAGATGAGTCATAGTGGGCAGAGCCAAGCACAGTCAGCGAGATCCTATTGGTGCATTCTACAACACATCTGCATATTTCTGTTAGGGAACTCCTCCTCTGTGAAGCGCTTGTGTGCAATAAGTCAATTCGCCTTTGCGTTCCTTCTAAATAACAAAAAAAATTGTTGTTGCAAAGGGTAAAGTCTACAAAACTTAGTCCACTCTGTTCATAACAGATTTTAGTTTTGGTAACAGAAAACTGTATTAAGATCAGATGTTTCATTGATTAGAACATTTGCAGAATGTCGGCCAAAATCCATCTCGTTCCATCTTCTCCCACTGCCGGCCAGTGGGCTTCCTCTCACTACCATAATCAAATCAAATTTTATTGGTCACATACACATAGTTAGCACATGTTAATGTGAGTGTAGTGAAATGTTTGTGCTTCTAGTTTCAACTATGCAGTAATGTCTAACAAGTCATCTAACAAATTCACAACTACCTTATACACACACATGTAAAGGCATGAATAGAATATGGACATATAAATATATGGATGAGCGATGGCATGTGGCAAGATGCAGTAGATGGTATATAATACAGTATATACATATGAGTAATGTAGGATATATAAACATTATTAAAGTGGTGTTATTTAAAGTGACTAGTGAAACCTTTTAAGTCCACTTATTAAAGTGGCCTGAGATTTGAGTCTGTATGTTGGCAGCAGCCTCTATGTTGGTGATGGCTGTTTAACAGTCTGATGGCCTTGAGATAGAAGCTGTTTTTCAGTCTCTCGGTCCCAGCTTTGATGCACCTGTACTGACCTCGCCTTGTGGATGGTAGCGGGGTGAACAGGCAGTGGCTTGGGTGGTTGTTGTCCTTGATGCTTTTTGGCATTCCTGTGACATCGGGTGCTGTAGGTGTCCTGGGGGGCAGGTAGTTTTCCCCCGGTGATGCGTTGTGCAGACTGCACTACCCTCTGGAGAGCCTTGCGGTTGAGGGCGGTGCAATTGCTGTACCAGGCGGTGATACAGCCCGACAGGATGCTCTCGATTGTGCATCTGTAAAAGTTTGAGTGTTTTTAGATGACAAGCCACATTTCTTCAGCCTCCTGAGGTTGAAGAGGTGCTGTTGCGCCTTCACCATACTGTCTGTGTGGGTGGACCATTTCAGTTTGTCTGTGATGTCTACGCCGAGGAACTTAACTTTCCACCTTCTCCACTACTGTCCTGTTGATGTGGATGGGGGGGAAGGGTGCTCCCTCTGCTGTTTCCTGTAGTCCACGATCATCTCTTTTGTTTTTTTGACATTGAGTGTGAGGTTGTTTTCCTAACACCACACCCCGAGGGCCCTCACCACCTCCCTGTAGGCCGTCTCGTCTTTGTTGGTAATCAGGCCTACCACTGTAGTGTTGTCTGCAAACTTGATGATTGAGTTGGAAGCGTGCATGGCCACGCAGTCATGGGTGAACAGGGAGTACAGGAGAGGGCTGAGAACGCACCCTTGTGGGGCCCCAGTGTTGAGGATCAGCGGAATGGAGATGTTGTTTCCTACCCTCACCACCTGGTGGCGGCCCGTCAGAAAGTCCAGGACCCAGTTGCACAGGGCGGGGTTGAGACCCAGGGTCTCGAGCTTAATGACAAGTTTGGAGGGTACTATGGTGTTAAATGCTGAGCTGTAGTCAATGAACAGCATTCTTACATAGGTATTCCTCTTGTCCAGATGGGATAGGGCAGTGTGAAGGCGATTGCATCGTCAGTGGACCTATTGGGGCGGTAAGCAAATTGGAGTGGGTCTAGGGTGTCAGGTAGGGCGGAGGCGATATGATCCTTGACTAGTCTCTCAAAGCACTTCATGATGACAGAAGTGAGTGCAATGGAGCTATAGTCATTTTGTTCAGTTACCTTAGCTTTCTTGGGAACAGGAACAATGGTGGCCATTTTGAAGCATGTGGGGACAACAGACTGGTATAGGGATTGGTTGAATATTTCCGTAAACACACCAGCCAGCTGGTCTGCACATGCTCTGAGGGATGCCGTCTGGGCCGGCATCCCTGCGAGGGTTAACATATTTAAATATTTTACTCACGTTGGCCACGGAGAAGGAGAGCCCACAGGCTTTGGTAGCGGCCCGTGTCAGTGGCGCTGTATTGTCCTCAAAGCGAGCAAAGAAGTTGTTTAATTTGTCTGGGAGCAGCGGGGCTGGTTTTCTTTTTGTAATCCGTGATTGACTGTAGACCCTGCCACATATGTCTCGTGTTTGAATTGTGACTCTACTTTTTCTCTATACTGACGCTTTGCTTGTTTGATTTCCTTGCGGAGGGAATAGCTGCACTGTTTGTATTCGGTCATGTTTCCGGTTGCCTTGCCATGATTAAAAGCGGTTGTTTGCGCTTTCAGTTTTGCGCCAATGCTGCCATTAATCCACGGTTTCTGGTTCGGGAAGGTTTTAATCGTCACAGTGGGTACGACATCTCAGATGCACTTGCTAATAAACTCGCTCACCGAGTCAGCGTATACATCAATGTTGTCTGATGCTATCCAGAACATATCCCAGTCCACGTGATTGAAGCAATCTTGAAGCGTGGAATCCGATTGGTCAGACCAGCGTTGTATTGACCTGAGCACGGACGTTTCCTGTTTTAGTTTCTGTCTATAGGCTGGGAACAACAAAATGGATTCATGGTCAGATTTTCCGAAGACAGGGCGCGGGAGGGCTTTGTATGCATCGCGGAAGTTCGAGTAGCAATGATCCTGAATATTCAGAATAAAGAAAGCGCCAGAACTGTGATGTTAAAAAGATAACCTTTTGTGTCCGTTTTTATTTATTACTACAGGTATGTAATAGTTTAAACGTGCTATCTAATATCAAAGAACATGTCATTCCGTGCTAGGTAACATCCGTTAAAGTCTTTTCACTTTTGGTAAAGGTTTGTTATTTTTTGTGTCAAACCAAGTGAACGTGATAAACTATTTTAAAAGTCACACAACTAGAATCTTTGGGTTTGTCTGAATGGATGTACATAATTTCTTCAAGGTAATTTTTTTATAAAAAATATTTTTATTTGAGATTTATGAGTTTGTTTGGCATGTTATTGATTTTGTTTGAAATTCACGAGCTGGTAACATTGCAGGCCCACTCTGTGCATCAACAGACTTCAGTGCAGGTGCAGAGAGACAATTTCACGGTTGCACTACTGTTTTAAAGCTGAATGTAATGATTATCAGTTTTCTACATGTGTACTAATATTCAGACACATTCAGTTGTTTCTATATTTATCTGTAAATGTTACTATGGTGTGAATGGAAATACTATTGGTTTTTGATGTGAAATACAGCGAAGACAAGGTTATTCAGGAAAATAGTACATAGTGCTGCTTAAAAGAAACTGTTACCTTGTACTAAATGTTTTTGTCATTTATGCATTTGTGAGTTTGGGACATCTACTTTTGATTAAGTTCACTTACGTTGTGTAGCCTAATTTTAAAGCGTGTACTTTGTCTAATTTCAATGAATTAATGTTTTGTTGTCAGTGCTTACCTACCTGATCTATTTAAATGAGATGGACAGGAGCTGATTACTGCCAGCTCAAATATCTACTGCTTGAGCTCATGTTCCTCTTATAGAATATTAGTTCAACAGTATTGTGGAGCTCCTGCACCTAAATATAAACAGTACCGGCACCTATTTCAGTCCAAGTCTAGTACTGAATTAGATCATTGAACAAGAAGAAATAATAATATATATGTTTGTGCCAAAACTGTCAAGATGAGCTTTTTTGGTCTGTTTTTCATTGTTACTACAGGACGACTAGAATTAAGTCTGAAGCCGGTAACATCAACAATGAGGACAAACATCAGCCTGCCTCTCTCCTTCCACACTGAGTCCAAACCTACATTCACTGGGTCCTGATTGTGACAGTGGAGCCCAGTTTGCACTGCAGGATCCAGAGATGGCATCAGTGAAGCTGGAAGACTGCAGTCAAACACTGGAGCTGAATGTCAACATTAAAGTTGAAGAGGAGGAGAAGATTGGGACATCTGTTTCTCATGGTAAGAGCAGGTTCTATCTATCTAAGTTTGTTGTTCGTTCCAACTTTCCACTGTGTATGAAAAGTTGCTGTAAAACTGTTTCATGATGAACTGTTTCAATGAGAAGGTAGATGTTATTTCATGCTACTGAGACTTGCATGGTTTGACACCAGTATTGCCAGCATTTGTTTTATTCACTGGGTTATCTGGAGTGATCAGAGAGTAGACTAAAGAAGTGAAGTAGACAAACTGCCAGTGTTTTAAAGTTCTATGAAATGAGTCGGTGTAGTTACTAACCCTTGTGCCTTCCCTGTAGCTCAGTTGGTAGAGCATGGTGTTTGCAACACCAGGGTTGTGGGTTCGATTCCCACGGGGGGCCAGCACAGAAAAAAAAAAAAAATGTATGAAATTGTATGAAATGTATGCATTCACTACTGTAAGTCGCTCTGGATAAGAGCGTCTGCTAAATGACTAAAATGTAAATGTAAATGTTGTGATAGTGAGTAGTGGATGACAAGTCCCTTTTTAGCTTTAATCTCTTACCCACTTTTAGACTAGTTTTATTCCCCTGTATTGTACAGCCTACTGATATGAATACATATGTCACCCAGTACAGCCAGAAGAGGACTGGCTACCCCGTTGAGCCTGGTTCCTCTCTACGTTTCTTCCTAGGATCTGGCCTATCTAGTGAGTTTTTCCGAGCCACTGTGCTTCTACATCTGCATTGCTTGCTCTTTGGGGATTTTAGGCTGGTGTTTCTACAAAGCACTTTGATGTAAAAATGGCTTCATAATATACATTTGATTGACATGTATATCACTCCAACTGACTGGTTCTTCTGATGTTGTTCACACAGGAGACCATGTTGAGACATTCTCTACATCCAGAGAGCAACAGCAGGAAGATGACAGCGCTAAGAGGTGTCACCACTGCCCACATTGTGATGAGATTTTCCCAATTCTATCAAAGCTAAAAATACACACAGGAGAGAATCCGTATTTCTGTGCTGACTGTGGGAAGAGATTCACAACATCAGGGATGCCTAGCGGTTAAGAGTGTTGGGCCAGTAACTGAAAGGTCGCTGGTTTGAATCCTGAGCCGACTAGGTGAAAAATCTGTCATTGTTCCCTTGAGCAAGGCAATTAACCCTTATTTGTCCTGTAAGTCGCTCTGTATAAGAGCATCTGCTAAATGACAAGATTGTAAGGAAAAATAATGTTTGTAGACTAATTTATGCTGGGCAACTGCTTTTTTTTCTCTTAACCTCTCTGGGAAATGTGGGACGCTAGCGTCCCACCTGCAGGACACACTATTCAACAGCCAGTGAAATAGCAGGGCGGCAAATTCAAAACAACAAAAATCTCATAATTCAAATTTCTCAAACATACAACTATTATATCCCATTTTAAAGATACACTTCTCGTTAATCCAACCACATTGTCTGATTTCAAAAAGGCTTTACGGCGAAAGCATAACATTAGATTATGTTAGGACATCGCAAGACAAGAAAAACCACACAGCCATTTTCCAAGCAAGGAGAGGCGTCACCAAAACCAGAAATACAGCTAAAATTAATCACTAACCTTTGATGATCTTCATCAGATGGCACTCCCAGGACTCAATGTTACACAATACATGTATGTTTTGCTCAATAAAGTTCATATTTATATCCAAAAACCCCATTTTACATTGGCGTGTAATGTTCAGAAATGTTTTGCCTCCCAAAACTTCCGGTGAATGAGCACATCAATTTACAGAAATACTCATCATAAACGTTGATAAAATATTAAACTGTTATTCAAAGAATTATAGATACACTTCTCCTTAATGCAACCGCTGTGTCAGATTTCAAAAAAACGTTACAGCGAAAGCACACTGCAATAATCTGAGTACTGCGCTCAGACAACAACAACAAGCAATACAAATACCTGCCATTTTGGAGTCAACTAAAATCAGAAATAGCATTATAAATATTCACTTACCTTTGGTGATCTTCATCAGAATGCACTCCCAGGAATCCCAGGTCCACAATAAATGTTTGTTTTGTTCGATAAAGTCCATCATTTATGTCCAAATACCTCCTTTTTGTTGGCGCGTTTAGTCCACTACTCCAAATGCAGGAAGCGCGTGCGAAATGTCATGACGCAAAGTCAAAAAAAGTTATATTCACGTTCGTAGAAACATGTCAAACGATGTATAGCATCAATCTTTAGGACGTTTTTAACATAAATCCTCCATAATATTCCAACCGGATGATTCCTTTGTCTTCAAAAAAGAAAAGGAACACAGCTAACTCTCACGTGAGGGCAAGCCACTGAGCTCATGTCATTCTCTCAGTCATTCTCTCCATATGCTCTTATTCTCTCCCCATTTACACTAGAAGCATGAAACAACATTCTGAAGACTGTTGACATCTAGTGGAAGCCTTAGGAAGTGCAAAATGACCCCACAGACACTGTAGTTTGAATAGGCAATCACTTGAAAAACTAAAAACCACTTGGATTTTTTTCTCAGGTTTTTGCCTGCCATATGAGTTCTGTTATACTCACAGACATCAAAGTGTTTTCTATCCCAATCTACTAATAATATGCATATCCTACCTTCTGGACCCGAGTAGCAGGCAGTTTAATTTGGGCATGTTATTCATCTGAATTTCCTAATACTGCCTCATCACCAAGAAGTTAACATTTTATCTTAATCGAACCCTGAGACACAAAGGCTTGTTGTGAAGAGGGCACAACAAAACCTATTCCCCTTAGGCGACTGAAAAGATTTGGCATGGGTCCTCAGATCCTCAAAAGGTTCTACAGCTGCACCATCGAGAGCATCCTGACTGGTTGCATCACTGCCTGGTATGGCAACTGCTCGGCCTCCGACCGCAAGGCACTACAGAGGGTAGTGCGTACGGCCCAGTACATCACTAGGGCCAAGCTTCCTGCCATCCAGGACCTCTATACCAGGCTGTGTCAGAGGAAGGCCCTAAAAATTGTCAAAGACTCCAGCCACCCTAGTCATAGACTGTTCGCTCTGCTACCACACGGCAAGTGGTACCGGAGCGCCAAGTCAAGGTCCAAGAGACTTCTAAACAGCTTCTACCCCCAAGCCATAAGACTCCTGAACAACTAATCAAATGGCTACCGAGACTATTAGCATTGCTGATAAGGGAATTATATGCTTAAAGGTAATGATTAAATAATTCCACCCTGAAACCTATTAGTGATTATTAGTTTATGTGGCATGTATAATGAATGATTAAAGTACTACATGTAAGTCCAATAAGGTTTGGTAGAGATGTGAGGGATAGAAATGTGTGTGTGTGTGTGTCTAAGAAAATACTGAGAACAATTCAGCTGTGTTTGACCCGACCTGGCTAGAACTGAGAAACTTATGATAGGACAGGGAGTCATTTTCAAGGTTCCTCTAATCTCGGGGGAATGGAACTGACAGCGCTGGGTAGTGATAAACAGTGGTGAGAACTCTGTCGAAGGATACAACTCACCTACTGTTCATGTGTTTGTATGTGCGTAAGTAGGGAATTAACTATAAAATGGATGTCTTTGTATTATGGACTTCAGAACGTTCTCTGAATACACTGTACGAACCTTTTGCAGAAGCTGAGACTAATTATTATTAACCCAGTGTCTTACAAACCTTGGGGATTAGTCGAAGCTTATTGATTGTTAGTTATTATCATTGGGATTGAAAATTCTCATGACAATTGCACCCCCCTTTTTATGCTGCTGCTACTCTCTGTTATTATCTATGCATAGTCACTTTAATAACTCCACCTACATGTACATATTACCTCAATTACCTTGACTAACCGGTGCCCACGCACATTGACTCTGTACCCCCTGCATATAGCCTCGCTATTTTTATTTTACTGCTGCTCTTTAATCATTTGTTACTTTTCTTTCTTTTTTTTCTTTCTTAAAACTGCATTGTTGGTTAAGGGCTTGTAAGTAAGCATTTCACTGTAAGGTCTACACCTGTTGTATTCGGGCATGTGACATAAAATTGGATTTGATCACCCATATTCATCGTACTTCTCCAATTTCAAACCAGTATGTCTTGTTTGTAACGAGACTGTCACTGTTTGCAAAAAGTTCAATCTGAGATGTCATTATGAATCTAAGCATGGTACATTCAGAAGTAGATGTTCCACCCCAGAAGTCCGTCACAGAAAGGAAGGCCTAAGGAGTGAACACCCTATGTGCTTTACAGTGGCGATTTTAGCATGTACATATTTTGTTATTTAACCTTGATTTAACTAGGCGGCTCTTATCGACTTACACAAATCCACAAGGAGTCAGTAGAAACCATATTCGTTTAAGCAAGTCAGCCATATCAGTTATGTTTTTTAAAAAGGGAATAAATGAGGCCGAATTAACTGCCAGATGAGGCTCCTGTGGCTGATAGCCAGGTGTAGCGGTGGTAAGGATTCACTCCATGGTGCTGAAAGCAAAGCTCAAGCATTATGTTGGACTAACTAAAATTCAAATGGTTTACTTGAGCTGTTCTTGCCATAATATGGACTTGGTATTTTACCAAATCTTCTGTATACCACCCAGTGGCGTAGCTTCAGCCGATGTGGTTGCACCAGGGCCCGCGGAGTACAGGAGCTCGGTGACGGGCCCGGATCTAAGGATGTATTTTGAATTCCGCCCTATCATGTCCAATTATTAATTGTTGACGTGAGCCCATCACGCCCACGATTTGACGAGAAGATCTTTAATGTCGGCTATATGATAAATGATCCCAATGATCGTTTCACCAACAAAATGTTTTTTTGTCAATACATAAGTCAGCATGATATTTTAGTGTATTGACGACAATAAATCTAATTAATTTGCTAAATAAATCATATTATTCAATAGTTTCAATACCATGTTAAGATAATAAAACGCGTTCTGGGATTCCTTGTGCAAATACTCTCCAAAGCTTTGTTGTTTCTGTCATCGTTTTAAAAGAGGCTAACAACAGTTGAGCTAGCTATCAAGAGACAACTGGCGAAAATAAATAAAGAGAGAAAATCGAGAATAGAAAATTACGGATTTAAAAATCAGCAATGTATCAACACAAAAGTGGAGCACAAAAGAGCAAAGCCAAAAATGAGAAAGCAAAGGAGGTATCAAAATGAGTTAAATTAGATTCCTTTTTCAAATGCAGTTCAAGTGCAGCCATTGCTAGCACAAGCAATGTAGCGGGACCAGAAGAGGATGTAGGTTTATCATCACCAGCAGCAGCTTTTAGCGGGTCAAGTGAGCCAAGGCCAAGCTGTTCCATCGTACCAGAAGAAGCAACTTTGACAGAGGAGGATACAGGTTGTCAGGTATGGGCGGATACGACCCTGAGCACAAGCCAGGCCGGACAAGCTTTCCCCGGGCCGGGCGGGGAGGAAGAGGAGCAGGGCGAGGCTAGAATGGTGGCGGGTAAGGAAACAGGTGGAAGTGGGACAGACGGCCTTTTTACCTATCCAACTGACAGGATGCAAAAGTTAAACGGCACGTTATTGCATTAGGCAGTAAGTCTACTGGCCCATTCCCAAGAGATGACGAAAAGCGGTGTTTTTCCGAGTCGAATTACACCACTACAACCAAGGCTGGAATCAAATGACCACGTACATGGCTATGTTATTCGGCCAAGCTAGATTGTACGTATTGTGAGCCTTGCTGGCTGTTCGGAGATTGGAGTGCCCCTTTCTTCTCAGATGCGTGAGTGAATGGTGTGAGAGATTGGCGCCATCTGACACCCAAACGAGCATGTCATGAGACATCCCAGATTCACATGGGTGCCTGTTCGGTATATGAGCAATGGAAGCTCAATGGCACTATTGACGCAGAAATGGAGAGAGGTGTGCGTAACGCAGCAAATTTCTGGCGACAGGTGTTGGAGCGCATAGTTAATGTAACTCTCACACTTGCATCATGTAATTTGGCGTTCAGCTGGGGCAGGCCAACAGTGGGAATTCTCTCAGTATAATTGAACTGCTGTCATTTTACGAGCCAGTTCTGAAATAACTTTTAGAACGCCCCGCAGGATCCGTTAATTATCTCAGTCCTCAAATCCAAAATGAGCTGATTTATATCTTAGCCAAGCGAGTGAAGTGTGACATTCAGGGAGAGATGCAGGAAGCACCATTTTTTTCTATTATTATGGACACCACACCGGATGTATCCAAAGTAGACCAGTTAAACCAAGTTTATCGCTATGTGAGAGTGATAAGGGATGCAAATAATGTCGCCACAGATCTGACCATCACAGAGTTGTTTTGGGGATTTCTGGAGACTTGAACATAAAAACCTTCGGCAGCATAGAGGATAAGGGCCTGGATATTTCTAAATGTCGTGGGCAGGGGTATGATGGAGCTCCTAACATGAGTGGGGTGTATTCGGGTGTGCAGGCCAGAATATCCAAAAAGGAGCCGCTTGCTGTTTATGTGCATAGCGCAGCGCATCATCTTAACCTGGCTCTCAACGACTCTATCAAAAATGTGCCAGAGATTAAACAGTTTAAACAGTATGATACAGTTGAACTGTTATACACCTTCTTCGGGTATAGCATAAAGAGATGGTCAATGTTGAGTGGTATATTTGATTTTGCATCAGAAAAAGAAAATGGAACTCTAAAAACGACTGGGTCCCACCCGCTGGTCATCTAGATATGAGTCCCTTGACGCCCTGAGACACAGATATGTGGACGTAATGAAGGCCCTCGACAAAATTGTGCTTTTAAGTGACAAGAAGGACGAGATGGATGATGTAGCAGCACTTACATTTTAGTCGTTCTGCAGACTTAAGGTTTTAGAAAATGTGAGCGTCGTCTCCAAAATGCTACAGGCCACAGACGTAGACCTGCACAGGGCAGTTAGCCTACTCAAGGACATTATAGAGGTCCTGTCCAGATTCCGACAGGATTTTGAGAAGGCCAAAGTCACTGCAAAGACCCTTGCCGACAAATGGGGAGCTCAGAACGCATTTGAAGACACTCGGAGAAAGAAGGCGAGGTGTGATTTTGATGAGCTATGCGAGGACGAGCGACTGTCTGATGGGGAGAGTAGTTTTAGAGTCAACGTCTTTAATGCAAACCTTGACATCGTTATTCACCAGCTGTCAAACAGATTTAAAAGCCTGCGGGTAACATCGAGTCTGTCTGACTCCATCCATCCCACTACCCTGGTCAACGCAGATGATGATGCGCTCTACGAGACGGCCAGCCAGCTGGCTGAACATTACAGCAAAATAACAAAAGTAACAGTCAGTATCTGGTGTGGCCACCAGCTGCATTAAGTACTGCAGTGCATCTCATCCTCATGGACTGCACCAGATTTGCCAGTTCTTGCTGTGAGATGTTACCCCACTCTTCCACCAAGGCACCTGCAAGTTCCCGGACATTTCTGGGGGGAATGGCCCTAGCCCTCACCCTCCGATCCAACAGGTCCCAGATGTGCTCAATGGGATTGAGATCCGGGCTCTTCGCTGGCCATGGTAGAACACTGACATTCCTGTCTTGCAGGAAATCACGCACAGAATGAGCAGTATGGCTGGTGGCATTATCATGCTGGAGGGTCATGTCAGGATGAGCCTGCAGGAAGGGTACCACATTAGGAAGGAGGATGTCTTTCCTGTAACGCACAGCATTGAGATTGCCTGCAATGACAACAAGCTCAGTCCGATGATGCTGTGACACAACGCCCCAGACCATGACGGACCCTCCACCTCCAAATCGATCCCGCTCCAAAGTACAGGCCTCGGTGTAACGCTCCTTCCTTCGACGATAAACGCGAATCCGACCATCACCCTTGGTGAGACAAAACCGTGACTCGTCAGTGAACAGTGAGTTTGTGCCCATAGGTGACATTGTTGCCGGTGATGTCTGGTGAAGACCTGCCTTACAACAGACCTACAAGCCCTCAGTCCAGCCTCTCTTAGCCTATTGCGGACAGTCTGAGCACTGATGGAGGGATTGTACGTTCCTGGTGTAACTCGGGCAGTTGTTGTTGCCATCCTGTACCTGTCCCGCAGGTGGGATGTTTGGATGTACCGATCCTGTGCAGGTGTTGTTACACGTGGTCTGCTGCTGCGAGGATGATCAGCTGTCCGTCCTGTAGCACTGTCTTATGCGTCTCACAGTACGGATATTGCAATTTATTTCCCTGGCCACATCTGCAGTCCTCATGCCTCCTTGCAGCATGCCTAAGGCACGTTCACGCAAATGAGCAGGGACCCTGGGCATCTTTCTTTTGGTGTTTTGCAGAGTTAGTAGAAAGGCCTCTTTAGTGTCCTTGGTTTTCATAACTGTGACCTTAATTGCCTACCGTCTGTAAGCTGTTAGTGTCTTAACGACCGTTCCACAGGTGCATGTTCATTAATTGTTTATGGTTCATTGAACAGGCATGGGAAACAGTGTTTAAACCCTTTACAATGATGATCTGTGAAGTTATTTGGATTTTTACGAATTATCTTTGAAAGACTGGTTCCTGAAAAAGGGACATTTCTTTTTTTGCTCAGTTTAGATAAGTCACTTATTCATGTATTTTTACTTCATATCAGTCACATTCTGAACGTTGCAAAATTCTTGGATATCTGCACGAACCCTAGTCTAGATGATGAATCAGCTAAACACAAATTGGCTTAATTATTTATTTACTAACTAACTAAATAATCACACAGAAACACAAACACACAGAATAGATTATACATTGATTACTAACATGACTCTATTCTGGTAGAGTCTAACCATTCGTGACGTCCGGCTTACCGTCTGCCTACTTTGTCTGTTGTAGTTTTAAACCATTTGTCAGCCGTGTAGCCACCGCTCCACGCTGTCTGATCTGGTAGTTTTAAACCATTTTACATGTCAGTAGCAACCCGTCAATGTACTGGTCTAATATGTTAATTCTAATGCAAATCTTTTTAAGCACTCATCTTGGAGGGCAGTTCCATCACATTGCCACAATGTCTGTGCTCACGTGGGCGTGGTTACTGACTTGGAAAAAGTCTATATGAAAGAAAATAATCTCATTTAGAAGGCTAAAATCACATTTCATCTTTTCACAAATAGTTTCATTTAATCATATAAGTATTACAACATTTAGATGTAACTCTGACATATACATTGTGAAAGCTCTTAAAGTTACAATGTTTCCATTCTAACGTCTTTAATGATATCACAAATCAACAACTGATTTGACATGATTGTTCTTTAAGTCCCTCCCGACCATTTCCCACATTATTTAGATTATAAATATTGTTTCAATGTCCAACATTTTTATGTTAAAGTTTTGGGGCAGTCTCTCTACACACAAAAACGAGAGAGAGTTCCTGCAAGGTATTTACGACCGTCATAAAACTAGCCAACTTCCCCCCCTTCCTCTCTGGTGGGAGGGGAGGGGGGGCTCTCTTTGATCCTCACCCAGGAGGGAAAGTCAAGACACACATGTATCTACGGGGGAAGGATGCCCAGCCACAGAGGACGGTGATTTTCACTAAGGAGGAGGAGGAGGCCATGCTGACAGAGATGCATGCTGGACATTTCGGAGTGAAGCGCATGATTGCCAAAACCAACCTACGCTTCTTCTGGCGTGGAATTGTCAAGGATGTGGACAGCTGGGCAAGTGAAATAACCTTTTGTTTATAAATCACATGCTTTTATATCTGAAAATATTATGATTTCGATGAATGTCATAGAGCGCACACAGTGTTTCAATTTGTAATTTTGTGCTTATAGGTCAGTACCTGTCTATCCTGCCAGAAGTTTGAGAGGGTGAAGACTGTGGCGCTGGAGTTGAAGCCCATCAAAGTTGTTTCATCATGGCACATGATCGGTAAGTGTGTCACGATGCAAATTTTGCATTGATAAGTTGTTTTTTAAATGGTTGCTTTATTTGACCACAGCAGACTTCAATATGATCAAATGTTTGTGTCAGTATCCGTACAAATATGAAAACTGCATACTGTATGACACAGATACGGGTAAGAGTAAAGTAACCTAACATTTTAAATGTTAGGGGTGGACCTCATCGGACCCTTCACGAAATCCAGGAATGATAACCGCTGGTGTCTGACGGCAAACGATTATTACACCAAGTGGGTGGAGGCAATACCCATTAAGGTCAGTAATGCTTAACTCTAAATTCCCTTCTGTAACCCATTAAAAAGTGTGCTTGGAACCAAAAAAGCAATTTTCATGTTGTATAATACCCATCAAGGACAAGACTGGCGAGGCCACCTCCAAGGCAATGATGGACATCTTCAACACCCACGGTGCTCCTGAGGTCATCTTGAAACAGTCTTACTCTCTGCAGAGATGAGCAACCCTCCATGGCACGATACCATCAGAAATCCATGAGAAAACATATTTTCTCTTGTTTTCAGGCTGGGCACCTGGCACCATTTCCCAGTCCCGATTCCAGTCCCTGTCCTGGGTCCAGGCCTCGCAAGGTGTCCACACCCTACACAGAGGTCAGTATCCACTGCTTCTGTTGGAAATATGTGAGAGAAGGTAAGGGGGTGGCCCGGTGCAGGAGATGCGGCAAGTATTTTAACGTGTCTTGTTTGTCTCATGTCGTCAATGTGCGGGAATTTGTCTGTCCATCGTGTCCATCATCTGTTTTGTCTGATGTTTTCCCAACCATTGTTTTCACTGCTTGGTCGGCTCCCCGCCTCAAGACAGTAGGTATTTTACTACATTGCATCTTGTTGTATAAAGTATGTTATGGGAAATAACCTTAATAACCTGTTGTAATATTGTTTTAAATTTGTATTATAAAGATGTGTTTTCTTGCAGATATTGGCAATGAAGTTGGTAAGTATAAACCATATGTATCTGTAAATATTTGTATATTTTTCCATTTGTTTGCTGGTAAATATTTGAAACTTGCTCAAATTGGATGTAAATGTAAACATTTGCATATTAAATGTATTCATTGCAAGTAAAATGTTCAATTGACCAGTTCCTTACTGGTCCTTAACCCCTTCTTCCTAACCATTCATCTTTGGTGTCCAATTCCAAATCAAATTTTAGGCCAGGGTTGGCATGGAATTGGACATTGGTTTCTAGTTAGTGTTTGTATATCTGGAAGTTCTAGATTTGTTGAGTCATCACCACATTGCTACACCTATCCAAGCCCCATTAGGTCAAACACTACAAAGATAGAGTAGGAGGCTAAAGGACTTAAAATGTTTTATCCTGTTTTTGTTTTTTTATCCTTCTCTCGGCCTGTACCTTGACGTGCCGAGAGGGCTTCCAACTAAACCAGGCCCCTGTTATTGAACCCCTGACTGAGACTGGCTGCCTGTCGAGGACAAGTGACAAGAAGAATTAGCCACAGCACCTGATCAAGCATCTCTTGCTTCTGCCTCCTTCCTCATCTTTTAACTCTTTCTCTCCTCTCCCTCCAGATGAAATTCTGCATCTAGTGACTTCTGATTTCCCAACAATCTGCCCACTCATCCCATCCCCTCCTCATTACATAATTTAAAGCTACTGTTATTGTCATGTTGTCATTATCTGCTAATAAAGTTTGCGAGCCATATCATACTGGGCATATAATATGTGAGATACACAGATGAAGTAAAAACTACTAGTACTGCAAACACTCAGAACAAGGAGAGCAGCAGTGCCTGGACTTCGCAGTCTCCCTCTTCAAGTCCCCCTTCCGAGACTGTCTGTTGAGAACAAGTGACAGGCAGAACCTCACACCCACCTCTTTATTCCACACACCAGAATTAAGTATTTCTGTCTGCCATGTGTGTACAAAAAATAATCTGTGAAAATAAATGAATGACAACTGTACCAAAAAACAATCAGAGTTTATGTATTACAATCTTAAATATTGCCAGGTATCCTTTGATGGTATTTATTTGTTACACATTATTCATTGTTGTATGCTAGGACCTACAATAGATACATACATATACTCAACCACAAGGGCTAGGTTAAAATAACAGTTAAAATAAAACAGGACAGCCAGACAAGCCCGTTTATGAATCAAATGGAAATTAGCTGACTTCGTGATCTATAAGTTAAGACACTTTAATGTGTCAAGCAGATTACACGTGTTCTTTGCCATTTCTGAAATGTAGCAACATTTAAGACATGGATTTCATGTTGTAATGTTAACAAGGTACCAAAAAGTAGTACGAATTCATGATTAGCTAAACAAAACTTTTAAACAGCGAAATTGTCG
Organism: Salmo salar; assembly: GCF_965601325.2. NCBI lineage: Eukaryota > Metazoa > Chordata > Actinopteri > Salmoniformes > Salmonidae > Salmo > Salmo salar. Next base: position 29,746,500 of record NC_138307.1, on the reverse strand, counting down.
TGGAAATCAGCCTTGTTTCCATAGCGATGATGAAAAGAACGTAATTTAGGCTGTAATGATCTCCAAAATTCTAATCATTAGGTCATCACACCATTGGTATAGCAACGGACGCTAATAGTTTATCCAATCCCATTGTGACGTAGAGGGGGACACTATTTGGCCGGGGGACATTATTTGGCATGAAATGCCCAATGTGTGCCATGAAAACAAACCATCACACAACCACCACCAGCCTGCAATGCTGACACACAGCATGAATGCATGTACTCAGGTTTTTCCATACCCTAGTCCTACCATCAGCATGAAACAGCAGGATCAGGGATTCATCAGACCAGGCAATGTTGTTCAAATTCTCCAGTGTCCAGTGTTTTCATTCCTTAGCCCATTCCAACTGCTGTTTGTTGTTTTCTGCTAAAAGCTAATGGGGATCCATAAAAAATAAACAGCATCAAGGATGATATCTTTCACCTGGGTTCACCTGGTCAGTCTATGTCATGGAAAGAACAGGTGTCCTTAATGTTTTGTACACTCAGTGTATGTTGTGTCTACCAGCTCATTCCCACAGAAATCTGCAGAGGGAAGCAGTACCACCCAGTCAACCATCAGAATCCATAGTGAGACGCCTCACAGAGGATATTCAACCCCAAGGGCAAATCCAAGGTCATCTCAATATCTTTACAGTAGAAGCTAACAACACTCACCAAAACTGACAAGGTGCACACTGATCACTAAAGTAAAGAGAGGCTAACATTCTATAAACACTCCCTTTCCTCTGCACAGTTCTCTCACAGTGAGAAACAATAGGATTACAGTAGAGTGTTCTACGCTTTCTTCATTTGATCCAATTCAACATTGCCAATTATTTTATGATAATTAAGTGGAGTGTCTAATCTTAGCTGGTCTGAGAGAACTGATGAGGCTTCTCTCCTTTATGTATACTTTGGTGTCTTTTTAAATTGCTCTGTTGAGAGAATCTCTTCTCACAGTCAGTGCAGTGATAAGGCTTTTCTCCAGTGTGTATCCGTTGGTGTATTTTAACATTACCCAATCGGGAGAAACTCTTGCTGCAGTAAGAGCAGAAGTAAGGTTTCTCTCCTGTGTGTGATCTCTGATGACCTTTTAGCTCCGCTGATGATTTAAAACATTTTCCATCGTCAGAGTAGAAGGAAGGCTTCTCCCCTTTATGTATACCTCAGTGTCTTTTTAAGTGGCTTGGTTGAGAGAAACTCTTCCTACAGTCAGAGCAGGAGTAAGGCTTCTCTCCTGTGTGTGTTCTCTGATGACCTTTTAGCTCAGTTGATGTTGTGAAGCATTTTACACAATAAAAGCAGGAGTAAGGCTTCTGTCCTGTATGTTTACGTTCATGTATTTTTAACTGGCCCAGTTGAGAGAAACTCTTTCCACAGTCAGAGCAGGAGTAAGGTTTCTCTCCTGTGTGTGTTCTCTGATGACCTTTTAGCTCAGCTGTTGTTTTAAAACATTTTCCACAGTCAGAGCAGATGTACGGCTTCTCTCCTGTATGTACACGTTCATGTAGTTTTATGTGGTCTAGTCGAGAGAAACTCAACCCACAGTCAGAGCATAAGTAAGGCTTCTCTCCTGTATGTGTTCTCTGATGAACCTTTAGATCAGTTGATGTTGTGAAGCATTTTACACAATTAAAGCAGGGGTAAGGTTTCTCTCCTGTATGCATACGTTCATGTACTTTTAAGTGGCCCAGCCGAGAGAAACTCGCCCCACAGTCAGAGCATAAGTAAGGCTTCTCCCCTGTGTGTGTTCTCTGGTGAAGTTTTAGCTCAGCTGTTGTTTTAAAGCATTTTCCACAGTCAGAGCAGTAGTAAGGCTTCTCTCCTGTATGTATACGTTCATGTGTGTTTAAGTTATCCAATCGGGAGAAACTCTTCCCACAGTCAGAGCAGGAGTAAGGCTTCTCTCTTGTGTGCGTTCTCTGATGAACTTTTAGCTTAGTTGATGTTGTGAAGCTCTTCCCACAGTCAGTGCAGGAATACAGATTCTTTCCTGTGTGTATTTTTAGGTGTATTTTTAGCTTTGATAGAAATGGCAAAATCTCCTCACAATGTGGGCAATGGTGAAACCTCTTAGCTCTGTGATCTTCCTGCTGTTGCTCTCTGGATGTAGAGAATGTCTCAACAAGGTCTCCTGTGTGAACAACATCAGAAGAACCAGTCAGTTGGTGTGATACACATGTCAATCAAATGTATTTTATGAAGCCCTTTTTACATCAGCAGTTGTCACAAAGTGCTTTCCAGAAACCCAGCCTAAAACACCAAAGAGTAAGCAATGCAGATGTAGAAGCACAGTGGCTAGGAAAATCTCCCTAGAAAACAGGAACCTAGGATGAAACGTAGAGAGTAACCAGGCTCAAGGGGATGGCCAGTCCTCTTCCTACTGTAATTTGTGACATGTATCCATATCAGTAGGCTGTACAACACAAAAAGAGAATACAACTATTCTAAAAGGGGGTACGAGTCAAAAACTAAAAAGGTACAAAAGGAGTGAAACTTATGAGCCATTATATCCTCCACCACCATCACAAGGGTTAGTCACTACACAGACTCATTCTACAGCAACTTTTCATGCACAGAGGGAAGTTGGGACGAACAACAAACTTAGAAAGAACTTGTGCTTACCATGAGAAACAGATTTCCCAATCTCCTCCTCCTCTTCATCTTTAATGTTGACATTCAGCTCCAGTGTTTGACTGCAGTCTTCCAGCTTCACTGATGCCATCTCTGGATCCTGCAGTGCAAACTGGGCTCCACTGTCACAATCAGGACCCAGTGACTGTAGGTTTGGACTCAGTGTGGAAGGAGAGAGGCAGGCTGGGTCTGTCCTCACTGTTGATGTAGTAATAAAGAGAAACGGACACAAAGTCATTGTCTTGACAGTTCTGGCACTTTCTTTATTCTCTAAAAATATATTATATTTCTTCCTGTTCAATTATCTAAGTCGTCTACTGGCTGCACCGGGTAACAGTGTATTCGGAAAGTATTCAGATCCCTTGACTTTTTCCACATTTTGAGGCATTACAAGGTTTTTCTAAAATGATTCAAATGTTTTTTCCCCCTCATCAAGCTACACACAATACCCCATAATGACAAAGTAAAACTGTATTTTTTCATGTTTGCAAATTAAAAAAATAACTGTTATCACATTTACATAAGTATTCAGACCCTTTACTCAGTACTTTATTGAAGCACCTTTGGCAGCGAGTACAGCCTTGAGTCTTCTTGGGTATGACGCTACAAACTTGGCACACCTGTATTTGGGGAGTTTCTCCCATTCTTCTCTGCAGATCCTCTCAAGCTCTGTCAGGTTGGATGGGAGCGTCGCTGCACAGCTATTTTCAGGACTCTCCAGAGAACTTTGAACGGGTTCAAGACCGGTCTCTGGTTGGGCCACTCAAGGACATTGAGAATTGTCCTGAAGCCACTCTTGCGTTGTTTTGCCTGTGTGCTTAGTGTCATTGTCCTGTTGGATTTGTGAACCTCCGCCCCAGTCGGAGGTCCTGAGCACTCTGGAGCAGGTTTTCATCAAGGATCTCTCTGTGCTTTTCTCTGTTCATCTTTCCCCTCGATCCTGACTAGTCTTCAAGGCCCTGCCGCTGAAAAACATCCCCACAGCATGATGCTGCCACCACCATACTTCCCCGTAGGGATAGTGCCAGGTTTCCCCCAGACATCACGCTTGGCATTCAGGCCAAAGAGTTTAATCTTGATTTCATCCAACCAGAGAATCTTGTTTCTCATTGTCAGAGTCCTTTAGGTGCCTTTTGGCAAACTCCAAGTGGGCTTTCACGTGCCTTTTACTGAGGGGTGGCTTCCGTCTGGCCACTCTACCATAAAGGCCTAATTGGTGGAGTAATGCAGAGATGGTTGTCCTTCTGGAAGGTTCTCCCATCTCCGCAGAGGAACTCTGGAGCTCTGTCAGAGTGACCATCAGGTTCTTGGTCACCTCCCTGACTAAGGCCCTTCTCCCCAGCTTGTTCAGTTTGGCTGGCCGGCCAGCTATTGGAAGAGTCTTGGTGGTTCCAAACTTCTTCCATTAGAGAATGATGGAGAGGACACTGTGTTCTTGGGGACCTTCAAAGCTGCAGAAATGTTTTGGTACCATTCCCCAGATCTGTGCCTCGACACAATCCTGTCACAGAGCTCTACAGACAATTCCTTCGACCTCATGGTTTGGTTTTTGCTCTGACATGAACTGTCAACTGTGGGACCTTATATAGACAGGTGTTTGCCTTTCCAAATCATGTCCAATTCATTGAATTTACCACAGATGAACTCCAAGTTATATAAACATCTCAAGGATGATCAATGGAAACAGGAAGCAAATGTTTTCACTTTGTCATGAGGATTATTTATATTTTTTATCCATTTTAGAACAAGGCTGTAACGTAACATTATATGGAAAAAGTCAAGGGATCTGAATACTTTCTGAATGCTCTGTACATCATCCACTCACTATCACAAGGGTTAATAATGACAGACTCATTTCATAGAACAATACTGGTGTCAAACCATGCAAGTCTCAGTAGCATGAAATAACATTACTTTCTCATTGAAACAGTTCTACTGCAACTTTCATTCACAGTGGGAAGTTGGAACGAATAACAAACTTAGATAGGGACATCTGTTTCTCATGGTAAGAGCAGGTTCTATCTTCTCCTCCTCCTCCTCTTCATCTTTAATGTTGACATTCAGCTCCAGTGTTTGACTGCAGTCTTCCAGCTTCACTGATGCCTTCTCTGGATCCTGCAGTGCAAACTGGGCTCCACTGTCACAATCAGGACCCAGTGACTGTAGGTTTGGACTCAGTGTGGAAGGAGAGAGGCAGGCTGGGTCTGTCCTCACTGTTGATGTTACCGGCCTCAGACTTAATTCTAGTCGGGCAGTAGTATTAAAGAGAAACAGACACAAAAGTTAGTCTTGAAAGTTCTGGCATTTTCTTTATTTTCTAAAAATATATTATATTTCTTATTTTTCAATTATCCAAGTCAGTGTTTGACTTGAAATAGGTGCCGGTACTGTTTATATTTAGGTGCAGGAGCTCCACAATACTGTTGAGCTAATATTCTATAAGAGGAACATGAGCTCAAACAGTAGAAATTTGAGGTGACTGTACTCAGCTCCGGTGAGCTCCTGTCCAAGTCAAGCACTGATCTCATTTCAATAGATCTGGTAGCTAAGCATTGGCAACAAAACATTAATTAATTCACATTAGACACAAAGTACATGCTTTAAATTAGGCAATGCAACTTAAGTGCACTTAATCTATAGTAGATACACTGAATTTACATACATGCATACATGACAAAAACCATGTATTACAAGGTTGCAGCTAGTTTGTATTATGTACTATTTTCCTGAATAACCTTGTCTTCAAAATATTGTTACAAAACCAATAGCATTTCCGTTCACACCATACTATACCATACTCCCGGGGAAGGACTGCCCGTTCCATGATCTCGCCATCACGGTTGACAACTCCATTGTGTCCTCCTCCCAGAGTGCTAAGAGCCTTAGCGTGACCCTGGACAACACCCTGTCGTTCTCCGCTAACATCAAGGTGGTGACCCGATCCTGTAGGTTCATGCTCCACAACATTCGCAGAGTACGACCCTGCCTCACACAGGAAGCGGCGCAGGTCCTAATCCAGGCACTTGTCATCTCCTGTCTGGATTACTGCAACTCGCTGTTGGCGGGGCTCCCTGCCTGTGCCATTAAACCCCTACAACTCATCCAGAACGCCGCAGCCCGTCTGGTGTTCAACCTTCCCAAGTTCTCTCACGTCACCCCGCTCCTCCGCACACTCCACTGGCTTCCAGTTGAAGCTCGCATCTGCTACAAGACCATGGTGCTTGCCTACGGAGCTGTGAGGGGAACGGCACCTCCGTACCTTCAGGCTCTGATCAGTCCCTACACCCAAAGAAGGGCACTGCGTTCATCCACCTCTGGCCTGCTCGCCTCCCTACCTCTGCGGAAGCACAGTTCCCGCTCAGCCCAGTCAAAACTGTTCACTGCTCTGGCACCCCAATGATGGAACAAGCTCCCTCACGACGCCAGGAGACACCTGAAACCCCACCTCTAAGGAATACCTGGGATAGGATTAAGTAATCCTTCTAACCCCCTCAAAAAAAGATATAGATGTACTATTGTAAAGTAGTTGGTCCACTGGATATCATAAGGTGAATGCACCAATTTGTAAGTCGCTCTGGAAAAGAGCGTCTGCTAAATGACGTAAATGTAAATACTAACATTTATAAAGATTGAAACAACTGAAAGTATCTGAATATTACTACACATGTCGAAAACGGATAATTACTTTCAGCTTCAAAACAGTAGTACAACCGTCAAATGGTCTCTCTCTGCTGCACCCGCACTGCCGGAAGTCCGTTTACGCAGACCGAGTGGGCGCCGCCATTGTTCCAACTCGTGAATTTTACACAAAACCAATAATGCAAAACGAACTCAGAAATATCAAATAAATGTATTCTTTATGAAATTACCTTGAGAAAAGTATGTATATCCTCTCAGACAAACCAAGTCTCTAGTTATGTAACTTGTCAAGTAGTTATCACGTTCTTCATTCTGTTTGACACAAAAATAACACATCAAACCTTAACCAAACGTGATATTACCTTAATAGATTTGTTACCTAGCATGGCATGACATGTTCTTTCGATATTATAAAGTTTAAACATTCTATTACATACCTGTAGTAATAAATAGAAACGGACACAATGGTTATCTTCTTGACTGCACGCTTTCCTTAGTCTGAAGAATGTTGCGCGCCTGTCCGGAACTTCCTGTTCCCCACTACCACAGTGTAACCGTCCGTACGTTCCGGGATCCTTGGGATGGCCCTACCCCATTACATGAGAAGGGGGTTGGTGCCACCGACTCCTCCTCCTCCAGGACATAGGATCGTAAGAAAAGCCGTGCGTGAAACATGTAATGTAACCGTAAAAAGGAAATCGGTAAACGTACTATGTTACGACCATGAATGAACATTTACACTTAAATGTTTACTTTACGTCTCCCTTTACTCGGTTACAGATCTTTTTTATATGCACAAACGTCTGTCTGGAATGTGGCATCTGCAAAGCCGAATGCTGCTAGTCAATCAAGCAACTCTGCCCAGACGTTAGAGTTGTTTTGCAGCTTCCGGTTTCATTTCCAAAATAAAAGTCTAGATCTTGTTTTAGAACGGCATTGTACCAGTAGATGGCGTAGTATAGGCTTGGGCCTTCAGCAAATGACTTCTGTGAGAATTATATAATAAAGACACAGAAGAGCATTGTCTAGAAAAACCGCCTGAGCTGCAAAACAGAAAGTAAATATGATTTAGGCTAGGGCTATTCCACTATCTAAATATGCCATGGTGTTGTGTGTTATTTAATGGCCATATAATTGCCTAATTTATTTTTATAGCCATGTGGGGCTAATGAATCATGTAACCTTATGAATCACACTATTTCTACTATTTGGGAGCACGGACTTATATTAGGCATTTTGATTGTTTGAGTGCGAATTCCATTCTATATGTAGGCTCGTTATAGTCATTTGCGTTACACAACCCCATCACGTAGAGGCTATATCCATATCAATAAATGAGACAAAACAAAATATTGATTAAGTCTTGGCTACAGTGGCGATTTTAGCATGTAAATCTTGGTGGGGCAAAAAAAATAAAAAAATTGGGATGCATGCCAGCAAGTTTAAATGTTTTTGGCTGTATGTAAGGTGTATGTAAACTTCAGACTTCAACTGTACATACACGCAACCCGCCGCATGCTGCTCCTAATCTGCAGTTCTTTTGAAGTGTCGTGGACGAATCAGAATTAGTTGGGTAACATAGATAATTAAGATGTTTTATTAGTATAATATGCTTATTTGAGGTACTTGTCATTAGAAAATGTCCATTGGACTCTGGTGTCTTTTCAGTTACACATTTCCCTTAGCTGGGGCTCAGACACTTGGGGCCCAGAGAGGGGAAGAGGTCAGACTTGTCTTTTACTTGTCTCTGTTGCTCTGCAGAATATCAGCAAGAGAGGAGGACTGAATGAAATATTGTCTTCATATGTGAATGTCTCTTTACCTATGCTTAAACCATGTGAAGGGATGGCGTGATTACTGGGGAACCAATGACTTGTCTCCACAATGTCTGTGAGCAAGTCACACCCTCCTTTTCCTTATTGTGGAGAGGTTTATGGCAGTGTCTGGGACCATGGTCTCTTAGATCTCACACTTATCCTGTGATAATATATGGCCTAGAGGCTCACTCCCTCCAGTGAGCCTGTCCAGGAGTGGGGTCAAGAGGGGGTTTGCTTGAGATGGGAGTATCTAGAGTTGACAATTGATATATGCCATTGGATGAAATAGTTCTGTTCAATACCGTACCAGGGAGGGACAGTTCTAAGGAGACCAGATACTGGGCTATACCATTCATCCTGTTGACATAGCAGTTACTGTCTGATGTGTTTTATTGATATCTGTCATACAAAACGTAACCTTTGTGAACTGTTACTAAGTATCTGTGGTTTGTCAATGTACGTTGAAGGGGCTGTATCGTTGCTATAAAAGATCCCTGAGCCATTCTGTAAGCACCTCATTAAATGATTTATTCGAGAGAATGCATTGGTGAGGTCAAGAACTTTTGCAAAAGTATCTTAAGTATTAAAGATGTAGTTTTAACTCGGACTGGTGTGTTTGTAAATCCTCATTTGGTAATGCGGAAATTAGCCACCACAGAAGTGAGAACGTGCAGGGAAGGTATTTTGCCAAAATCTATTTAGCAATATTAAAACACTTCAGTTTATTTCAGATTACGAGTATCATCCAATCCGACTATCAAATGTAAATTTATGGATATGATTTAGAATACAAGTATGGCCATGTGGGCACACCCCTACTTAGGACTATGGTTAGCCTGGGGACTATGGTTAGCCACTTTTCCTTTTAGCTGTGTTAATATTTTTATGTCAGAACAGAATGACAGTCATAGAAACACTGTCTATGCATTGTGCCAGAGCCAGGGGCTCTGAGGAAAGATGGCAGGCAGAAGGGTCGGGTTGCGGAGCAGAGGGTATCAGTGGTTAGATAGCTATGCCCCAGATGCCCAGGACCATTAAGGAAAGATAAAACGGATTACTGCATCGGCATTCTATTCCCTACAGTGAGAGAAAAAAGTATTTGATCCCCTGCTGATTTTGTACGTTTGCCCACTGACAAAGAAACGATCAGTCTATAATTTTAATGGTAGGTTTATTTGAACAGTGAGAGACAGAATAACAACAAAAATATCTAGAAAAACGCATGTCAAAAATGTTATAAATTGATTTGCATTTTAATGAGGGAAATAAGTAATTGACCCCCTCTCAATCAGAAAGATTTCTGGCTCCCAGGTGTCTTTTATACAGGTAACGAGCTGCGATTAGGAGCACACTCTTAAAGGGAGTGCTCCTAATCTCAGTTTGTTACCTGTATAAAAGACACCTGTCCACAGAAGCAATCAATCAATCAGATTCCAAACTCTCCACCATGGCCAAGACCAAAGAGCTCTCCAAGGATTTCAGGGACAAGATTGTAGACCTACACAAGGCTGGAATGGGCTTGCAGCTTGGTGAGAAGGTGACAACAGTTGGTGCAATTATTCGCAAATGGAAGAAACACAAAAGAACTGTCAATCTCCCTCGGCCTGGGGCTCCATGCAAGATCTCACCTCGTGGAGTTGCAATGATCATGAGAACGGTGAGGAATCAGCCCAGAACTACACGGGAGGATCTTGTCAATGATCTCAAGGCAGCTGGGACCATAGTCACCAAGAAAACAATTGGTAACACACTACGCCGTGAAGGACTGAAATCCTGCAGCGCCCGTGAGGTCCCCCTGCTCAAGGAAAGCACATATACATGCCCATCTGAAGTTTCCAATGAACATCTGAATGATTCAGAGGACAACTGGGTAAAAGTGTTGTGGTCAGATGAGACCAAAATGGAGCTCTTTGGCATCAACTCAACTCGCCGTGTTTGGAGGAGGAGGAATGCTGCCTATGACCCCAAGAACACCATCCCCACACATGGAGGTGGAAACATTATGCTTTGGGGGTGTTTTTCTGCTAAGGGGACAGGACAACTTCACCGCATCAAAGGGACGATGGACCTGGCCATGTACCGTCAAATCTTGGGTGAGAACCTCCTTCCCTCAGCCAGGGTATTGAAAATGGGTCGAGGATGGGTATTCCAGCATGACCATGACCCAAAACACACGGCCAAGGCAACAAAGGAGTGGCTCAAGAAGAAGCACATTAAGGTCCTGGAGTGGCCTAGCCAGTCTCCAGACCTTAATCCCATAGAAAATCTGTGGAGGGAGCTGAAGGTTCGAGTTGCCAAACGTCAGCCTCAAAACCTTAATGACTTGGAGAAAATCTGCAAAGAGGAGTGGGAGAAAATCCCTCCTGAGATGTGTGCAAACCTGGTGGCCAACTACAAGAAACATCTGACCTCTGTGATTGCCAACAAGGGTTTTGCCACCAAGTACTAATTCATGTTTTGCAGAGGGGTCAAATACTTATTTCCCTCATTAAAATGCAAATCATTTTATAACATTTTTGCCATGAGTTTTTCTGGATTTTTTTGCTGTTATTCTGTCTCTCACTGTTCAAATAAACCTACCATTGAAATTATAGACTGGTCATTTCTTTGTCAGTGGGCAAACGTACAAAATCAGCCGGGGATCAAATACTTTTTTCCCTCACTGTACATGTTTAGTTTAATCACGTAATAATAATTATAGAGAATTGATTTGATAAAATAACAGTCTTCCCTTTTAATGATGCCAAAGACACGACAGTAGCATACACATATTTTGCAGTTATCACGGGTGTAGCAAAATGCTTATGTTCCTAGCTCCAGCAGTGTAGTAGTACCTATCTAGTAGCTAACAATACAAACCAACAGTGCAGTAGTACCAATCTAGTAGCTAACAATACAAACCAATAGTGCAGTAATACCTAGCTAGTAGCTAACAATACAAACTAACAGTGCAGTAATACCTAGCTTGTAGCAAACAAAACAAACCAACAGTGCAGTAGTACCTAGCGAGTAGCTAACAATACAAACCAACAGTGCATTAGTAGCTAGCTAGTAGCTAACAATACAAACCAACAGTGCAGTATTACCTAGCTAGTAGATAACAATACACATATATGAAGAAAGGAATTAAGAAATATAGAAATAATACAACAAGAGAGTCCCAAATATAATTATAGACGTACAGTGCATTCGGAAAGTTTTCAGACCCCTTGACTTTTTCCACATTTTGTTACGTTACAGCTTTATTCTAAAATGTATCAAATTGTTTTTTCCCCTAATCAATTGACACACAATACCCCATAATGACAAAGCAAAAAACAGGAAGAGAAATGTTTGTAAATGTATTAACACAAAAAAAAACAATCACATTTACATAAGTATTCAGACCCTTTACTCAGTACTTTGTTGGAGCCCCTTTGGCAGCGATTACAGCCTCAAGTCTTCTTAGGTATGAAGCTACAAGCGTATTTGTGGAGTTTCTCCCATTCTTCTCTGCAGATCCTCTCAAGCTCTGTCAGGTTGGATGGGGAGCGTCGCTGCACAGGTATTTTCATGTCTCTCCAGAGATGTTCAATCGGGTTCAAGTCTGGGCTCTGGTTGGGCCACTCAAGGACATTCAGAGACTTGTCCCGGAGCCACTCCTTCGTTGTCTTGGCTGTGGGCTTAACGGTCGCCTAGGATAGGGGGCGCTACAGCGATTTTTGAAAAAAAATGGTGCCCATTTTAAACGGCCTCCTACTCAAACTCAGAAGCTAGGATATGCATATAATTATTACTTGTGGATAGAAAACACCCTAAAGTTTCTAAAACTGTTTGAATGGTGTCTGTGAGTATAACAGAACTCATATGGCAGTCAAAACCCCGAGACAGATCGTAACAGGATGTGGAATTCTGAATTGCAGACTCAACTTCATCACTTTGCCTATAAATCACACCGTGAGCTATGGTTCATTGAGCACTTCCTATTGCTTCCACTAGATGTCCCCAGTCTTTACAAAGTGGTGTGAGTCTTCTACTGTGAAAACTGACAGAATGAGAGTCTGTGGAACGTGGTCACATGGGGAGGGCCATCACCATTATGACGCCGGCGCCCCTGGCTACCCTCCCCTTTCGAAACGTTTTGAAAGACAATGCAATCATCCCCCTTGAATATTATTGGAGCTCTGGTTGAAAAAGGCCCTAAAGATTTATGTTATACAACGTTTGACATGTTTGAACGAACTTAAATATTTTATTTTTCCATTTTGGTAAGAAAGGAGTCCCGCGGACGACGGTACTTTTGGTGCAGCCTTCAGAACGCGCTAACAACAACAAGCTATTGGGACATAAAGGATTAACTTTTTCGAACGAAAATACATTTGTTGTGGACCTGGGATTCCTGGAAGTGCCTTCTGATGAAGATAATCAAAGGTAAGGGATTATTGACAATAGTATACAAGAGTAGATTTGATATGCGATTGTTCCAAGATGGCGCTGACCTGTAACGGTAGCCTATTTTTCTGAGTATCGCATCCCCTTTTATCGCAAAGTGTGATTACCCAGTAAAGTTATTTTTAAATCTGGCATTGCAGGTGCTTTCAAGAGATGTTAATCTATAAATCTTAGAATGACAATATTACATTTTAAAAATGTTTTCGAATAGTAATTTAGTAAATTGTAGCGCTATTTCACCGGATGCATTTGAGGGACAATAGTTAATCAACGTCACACGCCGATGTAAAATGCTGTTTTTATACACTGCTCAAAAAAATAAAGGGAACACTTAAACAACACATCCTAGATCTGAATGAAAGAAATAATCTTATTAAATACTTTTTTCTTTACATAGATGAATGTGCTGACAACAAAATCACACCAAAATAATCAATGGAAATCCAATTTATCAACCCATGGAGGTCTGGATTTGGAGTCACACTCAAAATTAAAGTGGAAAACCACACTACAGGCTGATCCAACTTTGATGTAATGTCCTTAAAACAAGTCAAAATGAGGCTCAGTAGTGTGTGTGGCCTCCACGTGCCTGTATGACCTCCCTACAATGCCTGGGCATGCTCCTGATGAGGTGGTGGATGGTCTCCTGAGGGATCTCCTCCCAGACCTGGACTAAAGCATCCGCCAACTCCTGGACAGTCTGTGGTGCAACGTGGCGTTGGTGGATGGAGCGAGACATGATGTCCCAGATGTGCTCAATTGGATTCAGGTCTGGGGAACGGGCGGGCCAGTCCATAGCATCAATGCCTTCCTCTTGCAGGAACTGCTGACACACTCCAGCCACATGAGGTCTAGCATTGTCTTAAGAGGAACCCAGGACCAACCGCACCAGCATATGGTCTCACAAGGGGTCTGAGGATCTCATCTCGGTACCTAATGGCAGTCAGGCTACCTCTTGCGAGCACATGGAGGGCTGTGCGGCCCCCCAAAGAAATGCCACCCCACACCATGACTGACCCACCGCCAAACCGGTCATGCTGGAGAATGTTGCAGGCAGCAGAACGTTCTCCACGGCGTCTCCAGACTCTGTCACATCTGTCACGTGCTCAGTGTGAACCTGCTTTCATCTGTGAAGAGCACAGGGCGCCAGTGGCGAATTTGCCAATTTTGGTGTTCTCTGGCAAATGCCAAACGTCCTGCATGGTGTTGGGCTGTAAGCACAACCCCCACCTGTGGATGTCGGGCCCTCATACCACCCTCATGGAGTCTGTTTCTGGCCGTTTGAGCAGACACATGCCCATTTGTGGCCTGCTGGAGGTCATTTTGCAGGGCTCTGGCAGTACTCCTCCTGCTCCTCCTTGCACAAAGGCGGAGGTAGCGGTCCTGCTGCTGGGTTGTTGCCCTCCTACGGCCTCCTCCACGTCTCCTGATGTACTGGCCTGTCCCCTGGTAGCGCCTCCATGCTCTGGACACTACGCTGACAGACACAGCAAACCTTCTTGCCACAGCTCGCATTGATGTGCCATCCTGGATGAGCTGCACTACCTCAGCCACTTGTGTGGGTTGTAGACTCCGTCTCATGCTACCACTAGAGTGAAAGCACTGCCAGCATTCAAAAGTGACCAAAACATCAGCCAGGAAGCATAGGAACTGAGAAGTGGTCTATGGTCACCACCTGCAGAACCACTCCTTTATTGGGGGTGTCTTGCTTATTGCCTATAATTTCCACCTGTTGTCTATTCCATTTGCACAACAGCATGTGAAATGTATTGTCAATCAGTGTTGCTTCCTAAGTGGACAGTTTGATTTCACAGAAGTGTGATTGACTTGGAGTTACATTGTGTTGTTTAAGTGTTCCCTTTATTTTTTTGAGCAGTATATATAAATATGAACTTTATCGAACAAAAGAATGCATGTATTGTGTAACATGATGTCCTAGGAGTGTCATCTGATGAAGATTGTCAAAGGTTAGTGCTGCATTTAGCTGTTTTTTGGTTATTTGTGATGCATGTGGTTGGTCGAAAAATGGCTATGTGGCTACTTTTACGATATACTCCTCTAACATAATCAAATGTTTTGCTTTTGCTGTAAAGCCTTTTTGAAATCGGACAACGTGGTTCGATTCAGGAGAGGTGTATCTATAAAACGATATAAAATAGTCCTATATTTGAAAAAATATATATATTAAATTTTGTTATGAATATGGCGATAAGATTTTTCACTGGATGTTGATCCCACATACGGGACGGAGACGGTCAAGAGGTTTTAAGGTCGTTGTCCTGTTGGAAGGTGAACCTTCGCCTCAGTCTGAGGTCCTGAGCACTCTGGAGCAGGTTTTCATCAAGGATCTCTCTGTGCTTTGCTCAGTTCATGTTTCCCTTAATCCCGACCAGTCTCCCAGTCCCTGCCACTGAAAAACATCCCCACAGCATGATGCTGCCACCACCATGCTTTACCGTAGGGATGGTGCCAGGTTTCCTCCAGATGTGACGCTTGGCATTCAGGCCAAAGAGTTTAATCTTGGTTTCATCAGACCAGAGAATCTTGCTTCTTATGATCAGAGTCCTTTAGGTGCCTTTTGGCAAACTCCAAGCATACTGTGATGTGACCATTTACTTCGGAGTGGCTTCCGTCTGGCGACTCTACCATAAAGGCCTGAATGGTGGAGTGCTGCAGAGATGGTTGTCCTTCTGGAAGGTTCTCCTATCTCAAGAGGAACTCTGGAGCTCTGTCAGACTGACAATCGGCTTCTTGGTCACCTCCCTGACCAAGGCCCTTCTCCCCGGATTGCTCATTTTGGCCGGGTGGCCAGCTCTAGGAAGAATCTTGGTGGTTCTAAACTTCTTCCATTTAAGAATGATGGAAGCCACTGTGTTATTGGGGACCTTCAATGCTGCAGAAATTCTTGTCCCATCGCGCTCTAGCGACTCCTGTGGCGCGCCGGGCGCAATGCACTCTAACACGGTTGCCGGGTGTACAGTGTCACATTGGTGGAACTTGGTGGCTGGGTTGTGTTTCCGAGGACACACGGCTCTCGACCTTCACCTCTCCCGAGTCCATGCGCGCATCATTCTTCAGAATAAAGGATATGACAGAATTGTGCAGTCGAGACGACAACTTCTGTGTCCGTTTCAAATGTATAACTACTGGTATGTAATAGCACGTTATAATATCGAAAGAACATGTCATAACATGCTAGGTAACAAATACGTCAAGTTATTATCACGTTTGGTAAAGGTTTTTTTGTGCTATTTTTGGGTCAAACCGCGTGAGTGAACATGATCACTTTTTTACAAGTCACATAGTTAGATACTTTGTGTTAGTCTGAGTGGATGTATATCATTTTGTTCACTATAAGCCAAGTTCCGTTACATTTAAGTAAGTTTGAGAGGGATAAAAGTTAAGGTTACTCGGAGCAAGCTGAAATCTCGTCTGCACTCGCCGCCATCTTCAGCCACCTTTTTCCACCGAAAAACGACATGTAAAACGAACCCAGAAATCTCAAATAAATGTATCCTTTATGAAATTCATAAAGAAATTTAAGAATTTATGAAATTCATAAAGGATACATTTATTTGAGATTTCTGGGTTCGTTTTACATGTCGTTTTTCGGTGGAAAAAGGTGGCTGAAGATGACAGCGTGTGCAGACGAGATTTCAGCTTGCTCCGAATAACCTTAACCTGTTGGGGATAGGGGGCAGTATTTGCACGGCCGGGTAAAAAACGTAACCGATTTAATCTGGTTACTACTCCTGCCCAGTAACTAGAATATGCATATAATTGTTTGATTTGGATAGAAAACACCCTAAAGTTTCTAAAACTGTTTGAATGGTGTCTGTGAGTATAACAGAACTCATTTGGCAGGCCAAAACCTGAGAAGATTCCAAACAGGAAGCGCCCTCTCTGACCATTTCTTGGCCTTCTTTGTCATCTCTATCCAAAACAAAGGATCTCTGCTGTAACGTGACATTTTCTAACGCTCCCATAGGCTCTCAGAAGGCGCCAGAACGTTGAATGATGACTTTGCAGGCCATGGCTGAAAAACAGTAGCGCATTTGGTAAGTGGTCGATCTGAGAACAATGAGACGGGTGTGCGCATGCACGAGACGACTCTATGTTTACATTTTCAGTCTTTGAACGAAAACAATGACTCCTGGTCGGAATATTATCGCTATTTTACTAGAAAAATCGCATAAAAATTGATTTTAAACAGCGTTTGACATGCTTCCAAGTACGGTAATGGAATATTTAGAAATTTCTTGTCACGAAACGCGCCGGGCGCGTCACCGTTCGGATAGGGACCTGAACGCACGGACAAAACAGAGGATATTTGAACATAACTATGGATTATTTTGATCCAAAACAACATTTGTGGTTGAAGTAGAAGTCCTGGGAGTGCATTCTGACAAAGAACAGCAAAGGTAATCACATTTTTCTTATAGTAATTCTGAGTTTAGTGAACGCCAAACTTGGTGGGTGTCAAATTAGCTAGCCCGTGATGGCGAGCTATCTACTCAGAATATTGCAAAATGTGCTTTTGCCGAAAAGCTATTTTAAAATCTGACGCCACGATTGCATAAAGGAGTTCTGTATCTATAATTCTTAAAATAATTGTTATGTTTTTTGTGAACGTTTATCGTGAGTAATTTAGTAAATTCACCGGAAGTTTTCGGTATGTTTGCTAGTTCTGAACGTCACATGCTAATGTAAAAAGCTGGTTTTTGATATAAATATGAACTTGATTGAACAAAACATGCATGTATTATATAACATAATGTCCTAGGAGTGTCATCTAATGAAGATCATCAAAGGTTAGTGCTGCATTTAGCTGTGGTTTTGGTTTTTGTGACATTATATGCTAGCTTGAAAAATGGGTGTGTGATTATTTCTGGCTGGGTACTCTCCTGACATAATCTAATGTTTTGCGTTCGTTGTAAAGCCTTTTTGAAATCGGACAATGTGGTTACATTAACGAGAGTCTTGTCTTTAAAATGGTGTAAAATAGTCATATGTTTGAGAAATTGAAGTTATAGCATTTTTAAGGTATTTGAATATCGCGCCACTCGATTCCACTGGCTGTTGACTAGATCCAATTTTGTGAAGAAGCGCGCCCCGTGCATTGACTTGATCGCACTGGCGATGAGAGGTAGCGGGTAACTGTACCTCACAGTGATTTGGTTGATGTATCGATAGTCAATACACGGGCGCAGACCTCCATCCTTCTTCTTTACAAAAAATAAACTCGAGGATGCAGGTGAAGTGGAGAGCCGAATGTACCCCTGCCCCAGAGATTCAGAGACATATGTTTCCATAGCCGCCGTCTCCTCTTGCGACAGGGGATACACGTGACTCCTGGGAAGTGCTGCGTCTACCAGGAGATTTATCGCACAAAACCCCCGTCGATGGGGTGGTAATTGAGTCGCCTTCTTTTTACAGAAGGCGAGAGCCAAATCGGCATATTCAGAGGGGATGCGCACGGTGGAGACCTGGTCTGGACTTTCCACCGTAGTAGCACCGATGGAAACCCCTAAACACCTCCCCGAGCACTTTCGTGACCACCCTGTGAGAGCCCTCTGTTGCCACGAAATAGTGGGGTCATGACAGCACAACCACGGGAAACGCAGGAGAATCAATAAGGAAGAGATTGATTCTCTCCTTGTGACCCTCCTGCATAACCATGCCCAGTGGAGCGGTGGCCTCCCTAATTAGCCCTGACCCTAATGGTCGATTATCTAAGGCGTGCACAGGGACAGGCATAACCACTGGAACAATGAGGATCCCTAAACTATGGGCAAATGATGTGTCAATACAATTCCCAGCTGCGCCCGAATCTACGAGCGCCTTACGCTGGGAATGCGGGGGAAAATCTGGAAAATTAATCAACAAAAACATGTGAGCAACAGGGGGCTCTGGGTGAGCCTGGTACCGACTCACCTGGGGTGACACGAGAGTGCCCTGCCTGCTGCTTCGACTCCCAGAGGAACCTCCCCAGCACCGACCGGCAGTGTGCCCTTTGCGGCCACAGATGGTGCGTGGATCGGCCCATCCTCCGGTCGCCCTAAATGCAGCACCTCCCAGCTCCATGGGTGTCGGAGTGGTGGTGCTGGGGGATAGAATCGACAGACCCCGATCTGGACGTCCGCTGGTAGCCAGCAGGTTATCCAACCTTATGGACATGTCCACCAGCTGGTCGAAGGTCAGAGTTGTGTCCCTACAGGCCAATTCCCGACGGACGTCCTCACACAAACTACAAAGGTAGTGATTGATCAGGGCCCTGTTGTTCCACCCTGTGCCAGCGGCCAGGGTCCGGAAGTCCAATGCGAACTCATGTGCGCTCCTCGTCCCCTGCCTCAGGTGCACGAGACGTTCACCCGCGCTCAACCCTCAGGCGGGTGGTCGAATACTGCCCGGAAGCGGCGGGTGAAATCCTCGAATTGGTCCAGCACCGTTCCTCCTTCCTCCCATACGGCGTTGGCCCAATCCAGGGCTTTCCCTGAGAGACAGGAGACGAGGGTGGACATGCCCTCGCAGCCCGAAGGAGCCGGGTGCACGGCCGCCAGGTAGAGCTCCAGGTGTAGTAGGAAACCCTGACATCCCGCTGCCTTCCATTGTACTCCCTCGGAAGGGAGAGCCGAATCCCACTGGAACCGGGTGAAGGCGGGGTGATCAGTAGTGTCCTTGGTGGTGCTGGTGGAGGCGCTGGAGGAACTCCTCTTCTCTCCCAGCGTTCCATAGTTTGTAGGATGCGATCCATGGCGGTGCCGAGATGTTGTAGCATCGCCTCAAGCTGCTGGACGCGCTCCTCAACCCCTAGTACCGGGGTAACTGCTCCTGCTGACTCCATTTGAGGTGCGTGTTTCTGTCAGGCTGTAGGTAACTGGTGCATGGAATCAGGCGCAGGAGAGCAGAGATGAGTGTACAAGGTCATTTATTCCACGAACAGCACCAGTATAAAACAAATACTAAAGGTGCGTGAAATAACCGGTCACTCGTAAATAACGGGCGTAATAACGAACCCGGCAAACAATACCAGCCAATAAGTAACGACCTGATGTCAGAATCTTCGTCGTCTGAAAAGGAGAAATCATCGAACCAATATGCAGCGGGTATATAGCTCATCTTTGTATTTATTGAAGGTAAACAGACTCAGACAAAATAACGACGTAACAGTTCAGTAAGGTGCACAGACTAACCCGGAAACAACCACCCACAAAAACAAGTGAAAACACACAACTAAATATGGCCTCCAATCAGAGAGAACAACAAACCACTGCCTCTGATTGGAGGTCATTGACAAAACTATCATAGACATAGAAAACTAGAAAAACCACATAGAAATAGAAAACCTAGAACATAAACCAAAAACCCCGAAACACACTAAACAAACACCACGCCCTGACCAAACTACAATAACAAATAACCCTTTTACTGGTCAGGACGTGACACCTGAACATTATATACAAACATGCACAGGGTTAAAGGGGGTTAAATAATGAACATGTAATTGGGGAATATAAACCAGGTGTGTAAAAAACAAAGACAAAACAAATGGAAAACGAAAAGTGGATCGGCGATGGCTAGAAAGCCGGTGACATCGACCGCCGAACGCCGCCCGAACAAGGAGAGGGACCGACTTCGGCGGAAGGACAGGAAGGACAGGTGACCAATAAAGTAAAGGAGATCTCCTTTAAGATTATCCATAGATTCTATCCGTGTAATAGCTTGATTTCTAAATATATACGTGATGTTACCTGTGAATGCAGTTTTTGTGGACTAGAAACTGAATCTGTTGAACACTTAGTCTGTAATTGTTTATATAGTGAAGTGTTCTGGACTGATGGAAAACTATATCTTGGCCTCAAATTGCATACAACCATTGAAATGTCTAAGTTTGACATATTATTTTACTACACTGATTCCACAATTGAATGTGAGTATGTCATAAATCTCTTTATTTTATTAGTAAAAATGTTCATACACAAATCAAAATTTATGAAGAAAAAGGCCCTTTTCTTAATTTTTTTAATCTGATTTGGAAAACTATTTAGAATCTTTAAAACGAATACAAAACAAAATGTAAAAAAAAAAGTATTCGCTATATATCTGTATTTGATTTGATATAATGTGGATTAGTTTTATTTAATTTTTTTCTCATTTCTTTGTGGAATCCCTCTGGCTGTTATGTTTATGTTTTGCATGTTACTGTTAATATTAAAATTAAATTAAAATAAAAAAAATGTTGTTTTTGGTTTTGTGTAAAATGGCGGCTCCTACTAGGTCTGCATCAACGTACTTCAGTGCAGGCAGTGAGGGTGCAGCAGAGAGACAATTTCATGGTTGCACTACTGTTTTGAAGCTAAATGTAATGATTATCAGTTTTCTACATGTGTACTAATATTCAGAGACATTCAGTTGTTTCTGTCTATCTGTAAATGTTACTATGGTGTGAACGGAAATACTATTGGTTTTTGATTGAAATAATACAGTGAAGACAAGGTTATTCAGGAAAATAGTACATAGTGCTGCCTAAAACATACTGCAACCTTGTACTAAATGTTTTTTTTAGTAATTTATGCATTTACGTGAATTCAGAAATCTACTATAGAATATTAGCTCAACAGTATTGTGGAGCTCCTGCACCTAAATATAAACCATATTTTTAGAGAATAAAGAAAGTGCCAGAACTGTCAAGAGTAACTTTTGTGTCCATTTCTCTTTATTACTACAGACCGACTCAGATTAAGTCTGAGGCCGGTAACATCAACAGTGAGGACAGACCTAGCCTGCCTCTTATTGGGAATTTTCCAGTAAATGTGTGCACATTATACATTTTAGAGTAGTCAGCAGAATAAGTGCACTCTATATGTGTGTCTAGGTCATTAGGCACCATTAAACATGTGGGCATGTCTGTTTATTTTTGTAATATTGCTATGGCCCAATATTTACTGTTGCTATGGTTACGCCACAAATGGAATCTATGCCCTAAAGTGAAACCAAGCTAAAATTAGTGCAAGGCAATAAGATAAGGGTGGCTAAATGCCAGAGGGGATGAAACATTAACATAAAGAGGAGTTACTATGTGTGTGACGTAAGGAGGAAAACTGTATAAAAAAGTCTGGAAAGACATTGACTGAATATTTCCACTACACTCTCCTTCCGCACTGAGTCCAAACCTACAGTCACTGGGTCCTGATTGTGACAGTGGAGCCCAGTTTGCACTGCAGGATACAGAGATGGCATCAGTGAAGCTGGAAGACTGCAGTCAAACACTGGAGCTGAATGTCAACATTAAAGATGAAGAGGAGGAGAAGATTGGGAAATCTGTTTCTCATGGTAAGAGCAGGTTCTGTCTATCCAAGTTTGTTATTCATTCCAACTTCCCACTGTGCATGAACATTTGCAGTAGAACTGTTTCATGATGAACTTTTTTAATGAGAAGCTAGATATTATTTCATGCTACTGATACTTGCATGGTTTGACACCAGTATTGTCAGCATCTGTTTTATTCACTGGTCTATCTGGAGTGTTCAGAGAGTAGACTGAAGAAGTGAAGGAGACAAACTGCTAGTGTTTTTAAAGTTCTATGATTGAATAAAAAAAAATATATATTTACCTTTATTTAACTAGTCAAGTCAGTTAAGAACAAATTATTATTTACATTGACGTCCTACCCCCTGCCAAACCCGGACGTTGGGCCAATTGTGCGCCACCCTATGGGACTTCCAATCATGTGATACAGCCTGGTTACTAACCCTTGTGATAGTGAGTGGAAGATGATATGACTCACAGTTTCCACGACTTTTAGAAAGGTTTTATTCTCTTTTGTTTTGTACAGCCTACTGATATGAATAAATATGTCACCTGGTACAGCAGAAGAGGACTGGCCACCCCTTTTAGCCTGGTTCCTCTCTACATTTCTTCCTAGGTTCCTGCTTGCTATGGAGTTTTTTTGTGGCCACTGTGCTTCTACATCTGCATTGCTTGCTCTTTGGGGATTGAGGCTGGGTTTTTGTTAAGCACTTTGTGAAAACTTCTGATGTAATAAGGGCTACATAAAATACATGTGATTGACATGTATATCACACAAACCGACTGGTTCTTCTGATGTTGTTCACACAGGAGACCGTGTTGAGACATTCGCTACATCCAGAGAGCAACAGCAGGAAGATCACAGAGCTAAGAGGTCTCACCACTGCCCACATTGTGAGGAGATTTTCCTATTTCTATCAAAGCTAAAAATACACCTAAAAATACACACAATAGAGAATCGGTATTCCTGTACTGACGGTAGGAAGAATTTCACAACATCAAAGGCTCTGACAGTTCATCAGAGAGTGCATAGAGAGAAGCCTTACTCCTGCTCTGACTGTGTAAAATGCTTCACAACATCAACTGAGCTAAAAGTTCATCAGAGAACACACACAGGAAAGAAGCCTTACTCCTGCTCTGACTGTGGAAAGAGTTTCTCTGTACTGGAACACTTGAAAGCACATGAACGTATACATACAGGAGAGAAGCCTTACACCTGCTCTGATTGTGTAAAGTGCTTCACAACATCATCTAGGCTAAAAGTTAACCAGAGAACCCATTCAGGAGAGAAGCCTTACTTCTGCTCTGACTGGGTCGTGAGTTTCTCTCTACTGAGCCACTTAAAACGACATACACATATACACACAGGAGAGAAGCCTTACTCCTGCTCTGACTGTGGAAAGAGTTTCTCTGTACTGGGCCACTTAAAAAGACACCAACATGTACATATGGGACAGAAGCCTTACTCCTGCTCTGACTGTGTAAAATGCTTCACAACATCAACTGAGCTAAAGGTTAATCAGGGAACACACACAGGAGACAAGCCTTACTCCTGCTCTGACTGTGGAAAGCATCTCTCTCGAATGGGCCAGTTAAGAAGACACCAGTGTAAACATAAAGGAAATAGGCCTTACCCCTGATCTGACTTGAATTTTTTTTTAAACAACAGCTGAGCTAAAAGTTAATTAAAGAACACACAGGAGAGAAGTCTGACTCTTGCTCTGATTTTGTAAATGCTTCACAACATCAACTGGGCTAAAAGTTCTTCAGAGAACACACACAGGAGAGAAGCCTTATGCAATGTAAAAACACACCAACGGATACACACTTAAGAGAAGCCTTATCACTGCACTGACTGTGAGAAGAGATTCTTCAGATTGGGCCATTTAAAAAGAAACCAATGTGTACATAAAGGAGAGAAATTTTCTCAGACCAGCTAAGATTAGACACTCCACTTAATTTTCATCTCATAAAGTAATTGGCAATGTTGAATTGGCTCAAATCAAATTAAGAAAGCGTAGAACACTCTATTGTAATCCTATTGTTTCTCACTGTGCAGAGGAAAGGGTGCATTTATAGAATGTTAGCCTCTCTTTACTTTACTGATCAGTGTGCACCTTGTCAGTTTTGGTGTGTTTTGTTAGCTTCTACTGTAAAGATATTGAGCTGACCTTGGATTTGCCCTTAGGGTTGAATATCCTCTGTGAGGCGTCTCAATGGAGTGGTTGACTGGGTGGTACTGCTTCCATGAGATGGTTGACACAACATACACTGAGTTTACAAAACATTAAGGACACCTGCTCTTTTCATGACATAGACTGACCAGGTGAACCCAGGTGAAAGCTATGATCCTTAATGATGTAGTTGTGGTGTATTTATTATGGATCCTCATTAGCTTTCAGCAGAAAACAAGATACTGTGGTTGCAGTGGGCTAAGGAATTAAAAGATTGGATGCTGGAGAATTTGAAAAACATTGCCTGGTCTGATGAATCCTGGTTCCTGCTGTTTCACACTGATGTGAGGACTAGGGTATGGAGGAAACCACGAGTACATGCATCCAGTGGTGGAAAAAGTAACTAACTGTCATACTTGAGTGAAAGTAATGATACCTTAATAGAAAATTACGCAAGTAAAGGTGAGTCACCCAGTAAAATACTACTTTAGTAAAAGTCTAAAAGTATTTGGTTGTAAATATACTTAAGAATCAAAAGTAAAAGTATGAATAATTTCAAATTCCTTAAATTAAGCAAACCAGACTGTACAACTGTGTTGTGTTTTTTTATATTATGGATAGCCAGGGGCTCACTCCAACACTCAGACATCATTTACAAATGAAACATTTGTGTTTAGTGAGTCCACCAGATCAGAGGCAGTAGGGATGACCAGGGATGTTATCTGTTTAGTGAGTCTGCCAGATCAGAGGCAGTAGGGATGACCAGGGATGTTATCTGTTTAGTGAGTCCACCAGATCAGAGGCAGTAGGGATGACCAGGGATGTTATCTGTTTAGTGAGTCTGCCAGATCAGAGGCAGTAGGGATGACCAGGGATGTTCTCTGTTTAGTGAGTCTGCCAGATCAGAGGCAGTAGGTATGACCAGGGATGTTATCTTGATAAATTTGTGAAATGGACCATTTTCTGTCCTGTTCAAATCGTAAAAAGTACTTTTGGGTGTGAGGGAAAATGTATGTAGTAAACAGTACATTATTTTCTTTAGGAATGTAGTGAAATAAAAGTAAAAGTTGTCAAAAATATAAATAGTAAAGTACAGATACTACTGAAGTAGTTTAAATCATTTTTACTTCAGTACATTACACCACTGCCTGCATCCATGCCGTGTGTCAGCATTGCAGGGGGGTGGTGTGATGGCGTGGGGTGTGTTTTCAGGGCACACATTGGGCCCCTTGATAAAAGATGAACAATGTTTGAATGCTACAGGATGTCTAAATAATCATTGCCAATCAGGTGCATCCCTTCATGGCAGCAGTGTATCCATCTACAAATATATATTTTTCAGCAGGATTATGCCCCATGCCACAAGGCTTGTTCAGGAATGGTTCCAAGAACATGACAGTGAATTCAGCTTACTGCGGTGGCCTGCTGAGTCACCAGATCTCAATCCAATTTTTCATCTGTGGGAGGAGATGGAACGAGCTATTCAGAGTAGAGATCCACTCCCAGCCAACTTGACACAATTGTAGGAAGAATTGGAGTCAACATGGACCAGCATCCCTGTGGAACGTTCTCAACACCTTGGACAGTCTATGCCTGATGAATTGAGGCTGTTCTGAGGACAAAGGGGTTGCAACTCAATATTAGGAAGGTGTTTCTAATGTTTTGTACACTCCGTGTATATCAGATAAAGATGGTGTGATGATCAGTTTTTAGCGTTAGTTTGGGTGTCACAACATCGACGGAAGGTGGCGCCCCTCCTCGCCCGGGCGGGGCTTGGTGGTCTTCGTCGCCGGCCTACTAGCTGCCACCGATCCTCTGTTTAATTTTCTGTTGGTTTGGTCTAGGTTAGGTTCGCACCTGTTTTGTATTAGTTCATTAGTGGGGGGGGGGGGGTCATTTAGTCTTTCTGTGTTGATTTGTTTTTTGTGCGTGATTCATTTTCGTCAGGTCGTTTGTCTGGGGGGAACAGGTGTTTTTCCCTCTGCCTGTGTGCTTTGAGGCAGCCTGTTTTGGGCTGCGTCCCTACACTCTGTTCGGGCTGTTTATTGGGCTTTTGTATTGTTGCCCTGCCCTACCTGTTTGTGGCAAGTGTGGATATCTATTAAACGTGTGTTCACAGACTTTTGTCTCCTGCGCCTGACTTCACCCCTCCTGCTTCCTTGAGCCGCTTGACATTGGGGGGATTGTTTTATATTACTAAACAACTTTTGTTTAATGATAAACAGGCTATGAATTGACTACTTGTGTATATTAAATTGTATTTTAAAATTAGATTCATTATTTTAGTAATTGATGATGAATGTATTTGAATAACTGTATTGAAGTTAATTGATCTGGCGGCAGGTAGCCTAGCGGTTAAGAGTGTTGGCCCAGTAACTGAAAGGTTGCGGGTTTGAATCCCGAGCCGACTAGGTGAAAAATCTGCCATTGTGCCCTTGTGCAAGCCAATTAACCCTGATTTGTCCTGTAAGTTGCTCTGAATAAGATAATCTGCTAAATGACAAGAATGTAATGAAACATGTTTGTACATGAATTTATGCTGGGCAACCACTTTTTTCTCTTGTGTATAATTAAATGAAATAAACTGTTTGAAGTGAAATACTATATATACACAATACACAACATTACCACTTTGTTTACCCTGGTCAGAAGGACAGGACCATAGTAAACTAGACTATGTAGCTGCTGTTGTTAGTAGCCTACAGTTTCCATGCAATACAGCATGTCAGATCACTAATGGTTAGGTGTACAGGCTGCTACATTTATACAAGAGTTTTGGCTTGTGTCTGTCAGGAGTGATGTGTTATCAGGCTTGTTAAATAACTACTGGAGGGAAGTGGAGAGCCGCCTTGACCTTTGTGCCTTGTGCCCGACCCGCCCGACATGGTCAAGAGAGACAAAGGACATGCAGCAGCACTCCGATGTGAAGAACTGTACAATTGTAGTACAATGAAAAATATATAGCATGATATTTTCGTGGAGTGGTAGTGACAAAAAAACAACATATATTTTTTATTGTACTAGGCCTAGGAACATAGAAGAAACTGCCAGATGTGTCATAATAGCCTGGAAGTAAAGCTGCACTGGGAGACACATTTGAAATGGAATACATGCAGCAAGGTGGAAATAATCACAGTAAGACACGATTTTAAATATTGTTTCGGAAGGGCTGTGGTCTCCATTCATGTAATACATTAAATATATACATCGGATGGTATTAGGGAGCTTTTCACAGGTACATTATTTACCCATTTCAATCTTTTACCAACCAACCCTATGCTTGGTGTGACTGTTATGGTCAGAGCAGACCATCTGATATGCCCTTAAAGTGCCCTGGTGGGGCCGTGCCACAGTGAAACACATCTCACATCTGTGCTGTTTGAGAGAGATGTTAGACTACATTGTATCGTTGTTTTCTCTTCTGAGTGCACTGGTGGGCAACAACATTTCAGTTCACGAGACATTTCAGTTCACCTTCAAGTTTAGCACTATGTCTACGCGTTTGAATTATCTGTTTGATGATGGTGAGGGAGGTGAAGGGGGAGATTGAATTTACAATATACAACGGGGATTGGTAACTAGGTTTGGCCTCCAGTCAGTTTGTTGCTGAGTTTGTAGCTAGTCTGCAGGCCAGAACATAATTATCCTATTAACAAATAGCCTATAGCTGCCCAATTCATAGTCCTACACAGTGTGGGCTACACTACACATTTAACACGTGGTTAGTGGGCTAATCAATTCAATGACCATAACATAATAATTGGGGAATGGAACCAGAGAGGAAGCTTGTGTTACCTTTCTCACACACCACTACAGTATTCATTTCAACAGACCTTTTCCACGCCCCTTTGATAGAGCTCAATTCTTGCCACAATATGGACTTGGTCTTTTACCAAATACACCACCCCTACCTTGTCACAACACAACTGATTAGCTCAAACACATTAAGAAGAAAAGAAATTCCACAAATTCACACATATGTTAATTGAAATGCATTACAGGTGACTACCTCATGAAGCTGGTTGAGAGAATGCCAAGAGTGGGCAAAGCTGTCATCAAGGCAAAGGGTGGCTACTTGGAATAATCTCAAATATAAAATATATTTTGATTTGTTTAACACTTTTTTTGGTTACTACATTGTTCCGTATGTGCTATTTCATAGTTTACATGTCTTCACTATTATTCTACAATGCAGAAAATAATAAAAATAAAGAAAAACCCTTGAATGAGTAGGTGTGTACAATCATTTCCCCTTCAATTCAAGAATTACCCACTATCTATTGGGGAATGGAACCAGAGGAAGCTTGTGTTACCTTTCTCACACCACTACAGTATTCATTTCAACAGACCTTTTCCACGCCCCTTTGATAGAGCTCAATATATACCCAAGACTATATTGAGGGTCAGGCTGTTGAAACGTCCAGTTGATTATGTAAACAGTATTGTAGAACTCTGGTATTGATGGCCCATTTCAGGGTGAGTCATTGATATGAATGTTCCGAGTGAAAGAGCTGTGAACTCACCTGTGATGGTCCACATCTACCTCAACCTTTTCTATTGTGTTAGTAAGCACCACAGCATTTTAGGAAGCCATAGTTCAAAATGTTTTCATACACACAGTAACAATGGGAGGGGATGTAGCATGTACAGGGGAGGACCAGGAAGTTGATCTCAGACTTCTATTTAGGACTGGGATCCTATCCAGAGTTGACAGATTAACAGTGAGGACAAACCCAGCCTGCCTCTCTCCTTCCCCACTGAGTCCAAACCTACAGTCACTGGGTCCTGATTGTGACAGTGGAGTCTAGTTTGCACTGCAGGGTCCAGAGATGGCATCAGTAGACAGGCCTATGTTTATTTTACTATTTTTTATTATTTTAAACCTGGAAAACATTGAAGAACCACAGTGCAATGATGTGAAGGTGTAAGAATGGTGCTGCGAAGATCAGGTGTTATATAAAGGTGGTATAAAAGGTGTTATATTGAGTTTAATAAAGGTGTTATATAAAGGTGGTATAAAAGGTGTTATATCTGGAGTTTATTAAGGTGTTATATAAAGGTGGTATAAAAGGTGTTATATCTGGAGTTTAATAAAGGTGTTATATAAAGGTGTTATATCTGGAGTTTAATAAAGGTGTTTCATAAAGGTTATATAAAGGTGTTATATAAAGGTGTTTATAGGTGGAGTTTAATAAAGGTGTTATAAAAGGTGTTATAGGTGGAGTTTAATAAAGGTGTTATATAAAGGTGGTATAAGAGGAAGATTTCTGGAGGGGTTTGTATTTGTGTATTTATCAGGGATCCCCATTAGCTACTCTTCCTGGTATCCAAACACACTAAAGCATCCACATGACATATAAAACAACAGATGAAACAGTGAACTATGTTTGTACTGAATGAGCTAAAGATAAAACAGTACATCATATGACATCCCTACACCACCACATCTCCACAACACAAAATGTTCAATACCACAATACAACAATATCACAATGTGTGCTTATGCATGTGTCTGTACCTTTGTGTGTGTCTCTTCACAGTCCCCGTTCTTCCATAAGGTGGTATTTTTACCTGCTTTTTAAATCTGATTCTACTGCTGGCATCAGTTACCTGATGTGGAATAGAGTTCCATGTAGTCATGGCTCTATGTAGTACTGTGCGCCTCCCATAGTCTGTTCTGGACTTGGGGATTGTGAAGAGACCTCTGGTGGCATGTCTTGTGGGGTATGCATGAGTTTCCAAGCTGTGTGCTAGTATTTTAAACAGACAGCTCGGTATATTCAGCTTGTCAACAGCTCTTACAAAAACAAGTAATGATGAAGTCAATCTCTCTTCCACTTTGAGCCATGAGAGACTGACGTGCATGTCATTAATGTTAGCTCTCCGTGTACTTTTAAGAGCCAGCCATGCTGCCCTGTTCTGAGCCAACTGCAATTTTCCCAAGTCCCTCTTTATGGCACCTGACCACACTACTGAACAGTAGTCTAGGTGTGATAAAACTAGGGACCTGCCTTGTTGATAGTGTTGTTAAGAAGGCAGAGCAACACTTTATTATGGACAGACTTCTCCTCATCTTAGCTACTGTTGTATCAATATGTTTTGACCATCACAGTTTACAACCCAGGGTTACTCCAAGCAGTTCATCACCTCAACTTGCTCAATTTCCACATTATTCATAAGGAGACGTAGTTGAGCCACATACGTTTTTTCCAGCAGCAGACTATGATCGATATTGTCAAAAGCTGCAATGAAGTCTAACAAGACAGCCCCCACAATCATTTGATCATCAATTTCTCTCAGCCAATCATCAGTAATTTGTGTAAGGGTTGAGTGTCGAGTGTCCTTCTCAAACATCATTTTTTCCAGAAGTTTGTTGACAAGCTGATTGGTTGGCTATTTGAGCCAATGAAGGGGGCTTTACTATTCTTTGGTAGTGGAATGACTTTATCTTCCCTCCAGGCCTGAGGGAACACACTTTCTAGTGGGCTTAAATTGACGATGTGCCTATATCATCTGCTCAGTCATTTTCCATCTAGATTTTTTTACCCTTTATTTGACAAGGCAAGTCAGTTAAGAACAAATTCTTATTTACAGTGACAGCCTATTGGGGAACAATGGGTCAACTGCCTTGTTCAGAACAACAGCTCTTTACCTTGTCAGCTCGGGGATTGGAGGAGGGTACGACCCCCTTCTCATGTAATGAGAACGGTGTTAGTGGGAGAACAGGAAGTTCCGGGCAGGCGCCCACCGTTCTTCAGAATAAAGAAATCGCCAGAACGATGCGGTCTAGAAGATAACCTTCGTGTCCGTTTCTATTTATTACTACAGGTATGTAATAGCACGTTTAAACTTTCTAATATCGAAATAATATGTCATACCATTTTAGGTAATACATCCGTTAAGTTATTATCACGTTTGTTAAAGGTTTGATGTGTAATTTTTTGTGTCAAACCGAATGAAGCACATGATAACTAAGTTACATAGTTAAATTAGAGCCTTTAGGGGTTGTCTGAGTGGATGTAACGTTACATCGTTTTCTCAAGGTCATTTCATAAAGAATATATTTACTTGAGATTTCTGAATTCGTTTTGCAAGTTATTGGTTTTGTGTCAAATTCACGAGCTGGTAAAATGGCGGCACCACTCGGTCTGCGTCAACGGACTTTTTGTTTTTATTGCAACAATAATAACAATATTACACATCAATACAGGGACGTTTCTGTGAATACAATGAAAAAAAATGTAAAGTTCAGGCAGAGAGAGACAATTTCACGGTTGCACTACTGTTTTAAAGCTGAATGTAATGATTATCAGTTTTCTACATGTGTACTAATATTCAGACACATTAAGTTGTTTCTATCTTTATCTATAAATGTTACTATGGTGTCAACGGAAATGCTATTGGTTTTGATTGAAATAATACAGCGAAGACATGGTTATTCAGGAAAATAGTACATAGTGCTGCCTAAAACAAACGGTAACCTTGTACTAAATGTTTTTTTGAGGCATTTATGCATTTGTGAATTCAGGAAATCTACTATAGATTAACTGCATTTAAGTTGTGTAGCCTAATTTAAAGTGTATACTTTGTCTAATGTGAATTAATGTTTTGTCAGTGCTTAGTTACCAGATCTATTGAAATGAGATCAGTGCTTGACTTGGACAGGAGCTCACCAGAGCTGAGTATCGTCAACTCAAATGTCTACTGTTTGAGCTCATGTTCCTCTAATAGAATATTCGCTCCAAAGTATTGTGGAGTTCCTGCACCTATATATATAAACCTATATATATAAACCATATTTTTAGAGAATAAAGAAAGTGCCAGAACTGTCAAGACTAAATTTTGTGTCCGTTTCTCTTTATTACTACAGGCTGACTCAGATTAACCATGAGGCCGGTAACATCAACAGTGAGGACAAACCCAGCCTGCCTCTCTCCTTCCACACTGAGTCCAAACCTACAGTCATTGTGACAGTGGAGCCCAGTTTACACTGCAGGATCCAGAGATGGCATCAGTGAAGCTGGAAGACTGCAGTCAAACACTGGAGCTGAATGCCAACATTAAAGATGAAGAGGAGGAGAAGATTGGGAAATCTGTTTCTCTTGGTAAGAGCAGGTTCTATCTAACTAAGTTTGTGTTGTTCGTTCCAACTTCCCACTGTGTATGAAAAGTTGCAGTAGAACTGTGTCATGATGAACTGTTTCAATGAGAAGGTAGATGTTATTTCATGCTACTGATACTTGCATGGTTTGACACCAGTATTGCCAGCATTTGTTTTATTCACTGGGCTATCTGGAGTGATCACAAAATAATTGAAGTAGTGTTTTAAAGTTATATGAAATGAGTCTGTGGTAGTTACTAACCCTTGTGATAGTGAGTGGAGGATGACATGCCCCAACTTACCCACTTTTAGAATAGTTTTATTCCCCTTTTGTATTGCACAGCCTTCTTATATGAATTCATACAGTGCATTCGGAATGTATTCAGACCCCTTGGCTTTTTCCACATTTTGTTACGTTACTGCCTTATTCTAAAATTGATTAAGTAAAAAAAGATCAGCAATGTTCCTCACAAAGGAAACAGTTTTTTTTTTAGAAATGTTTGTACATGTATTAAAAATTCAAAACAAAAATACCTTATTTACATAAGTATTCAGGCCCTTTGCTATGAGACTTGACATTGAGCTCAGGTGCATCCTGTTTCCATTGATCATCCTTGAGATGTTTCTACAACTTGATTGGAGTCCACCTGTGGTAAATTCAATTGATTGGACATGATTTGGACAGGCACACACCTGTCTATATAAGGTCCCACAGTTGACAGTGCATGTCAGAGCAAAAACCAAGACACAAGGTGGAAGGATTTGTCTGTAGAGCTCCGAGACAGGATTGTGTCGGCACAGATCTGGGGACCGGTACCAAAACATTTCCAGTGTAATATGCAGGCTACTCTAGGACAATTCACACCAAAAAATAGAGAATATACAGATTTACAGTTCCAATGCTTCTACGATATCACTGGTTTGCAAAAACTCACAAAACAGATCCCAAATGTTTTGAAACTCTTGGGGCTTTCTTTTTCACTATATAAGTACATTTTTCAAAAGCCAGGCTTGACGTTAATTATTTTAACCAATGACCAAGTGAGGGGAACAGACTTACTTCCAGTGGAGAGCAATTGATCATCTAGCTTGCAATAGACTGAGGTCAACCATTTTCTCTCCTATGTAATGAGAGATTCTCTGGGTAAAGATGTCAGAGGTATGGTTTAGGGATTAGTGGTATTGGGCTAGAGATCATCTCAGAGATATAGCTCAGTACTGAGCTCCAAAAAGTTTATCCGCACATTCCACCAGGCAATGATACAAGGTGCCTAAATGCGTGTTACATTTAACACACAGGTCACAACCATTTTCACAGGTCTGGGGTATTGGGGTCAAATTTGTGGCGCTTAACAAGGGTGATATAGTTTCTCATTATGCAATTGTATTGCAACAATCTCAGGCGGGTGTTTATTGTCTCTGTCTGAGCTCTAGAGCATATCATACCCCATTACACTGTACATATCTAGAAGTGAACCTAGAAGTTTGTCCTTAAATGCCTTCTAAATATCTATTGGGAGCCCGTCTGGACCTGCCTCTTTACCTCCCTTCATATTGAAAATAGCATCAGATATTTCAACACCATCCACTTCCTTTTCCAGATGCAATTTAGTGTCTTCTGAACTAGAGGGAACATCAAGACCTGATTAGTTCTCAGGGGATTCAGAGTTGTAAATTGTGTTGTAGTAGGAAGCAAATGTTTGGTTTATTTCTACCCAGGATCCATTGATAATTGTCCTTGTTAATTATGAATTGCAGGAATGGCTCGGTCTGAATTTAACCTCTAAATGCGCCAGGCCAGCAATTTACCAGGTTTTTCACCTTGATCATAGGACTATTTCAGTCTAGTTAAGCTGTTTGCAGCTTTTGAGGTGGAACGTTCTTTATACTGAGCTTTAAGAACAAATAATTCCTTGTTTACTTCTACTGAGTTATCCCGAAAAGCTTCACTCTCCAATTCTCTGATTTTGCTGTCCAGCTCTCATTTTCTGATTACATTTAATTGAGTTGATTTGAAACTGGTAAAATGTATAATTTGCCCTCAAATACATGCTTTGAAAGCCTCCCATCTGGTACTCGCTGATGTTTGGTTAGTGTTCAATGTAAAATAAACATCTATATGCACTCCAACGTAATGTAAGAAGTCCTGGTCCTGTAACCATCTGGGATGCAAACACCATCTAGAGGATACTTTTACTAGTTTTGTATCCCTATAGAATAATGACACAAGGGAACGGTCACTCTGAACAATACTATCATATCCACTTCCTGCTACATTGGGAAGCAATGAGCAAGAATCTAAAAAGTAGTCTATATGAGAATATGATTTAAATATGACGAGTAACATGAATACTCCCTTTTACTTGGGTTCTGAGTCCTCCAAGGTTCACATAGATTAAAGTCCTTAAGGAAATGCTGTAATTTCTTTCTACTCTGCGAGTGGGAAGTGTCTAACTAGAGGAGGATCAAGAGTGCAATTAAAATTCCTTGCCATTAGGACTTAGCCAGCCTCCCTGGTAATCAATAGAAAAAAATTCTCAAAGAACTTGGGATTTCATCATTAGGACCATAAACATTAACCAGATGAATATGCTCATTCAAGAGTTCCCTTTATCAGAATGTATCAGTTATTATATTATCCACTTGAAACGGAACAGATTTGTGAATTAAAACCATAACACCATGAGAATGAGAGGAGAAACAGGATGCTATTACTTGCCCTTGCCATCTCCTGCATACTTTAAGTAGCTCATCCTTCAAGTGAGTTTCTTGTAGGAACATAACAGATTAATGAAGTTGTTTAACCTCTCTAGGGTACGTGGAAGCGTCCCACCTGACCAACATCCAGTGAAATTGCAGAGCGCAAAATTCAAAAATACTCAATACAAGTATTTAACATTCTTGAAAATATGTTGTACATCAAAATAAAGCTTAACTTCTTGATAATCCAGCCGCTGTGTCAGATTTCAAAAAGGCTTTACGGCAAAAGCAAACCATGCGATTTATCTGAGGACAGCGCCCCGCATACAAAAACATGAAAATCATATTTCAACCAGGCAGGTGCGACACAAAAGTCAGAAATAGCGATATAAAAAATGCCTTACCTTTGATATTCTTCTGTTGGCACGCCAAAAGGTCCCAGTTACATCAGAAATGGTATTTTTGTTCGATAATATCCTTCTTTATATCCATAACTCAGTTCAGCTGGCGCGCTTCAGTCAATAATCCACTCATTTTCCCTCCATCAAAATGCATACAAAATGAATCCCAAACGTGACTTCCAAACAAGTCAAACAACGTTTATAATCAAACCTTAGGTATCCTAATACGCAAATAAACGATAAAAATGTAAGACGGAGAATAGTATATTCATTACCGAAGATAAATAAGAAAGAACGTGCTTTCCTCCATGCGCTTGGAAACACTACAGCCAAAATGGGAGCCACCTAGAAAAACTACAATTTCTGGGTCATTTTTCCAAACACCAGCCTGAAACTCTTTCTGAAGACTGTTGACATCTAGTGGAAGCCCTAGGAACTGCAACCTGGGAGGACTTGGCCTTATTATTAAAATACTAGCCATTAAATTGTGGTAAGCTGAATTATACATTTTTTGGGGGATGGTTTGTCCTTGGTGTTTCACCTGCCATATCAGTTCTGTTATACTCAGACATTATTGTAACAGTTTTAGAAACTTTAGAGAGTTTTCTATCCAGATCTACCAATTATATGCATATCCTAGCTTCTGGGCCTGAGTAACAGGCGGTTTACTTTGGGCACGCTTTTCATCCGGATGTCAAAATACTGCCCCCTACTCCAAAGAGGTTAAGCCTAGTAATAACCTGCTTAAGCTTGGATAGTTTACAAACTCCACGGACATTCCACAAAGTAGTTTTGCATTTAACCAAAGATGTAAATGTGGAATAAGCTATAGCATAAAGACATATCTAAAATATGTTTAGTAACCACAAGGACTGCAGGAATATTTTGTGGTGGGAAATGTGTAAAGATCTGTTGGAAAAAAACAAATATATCATAACAGTAAAACACTGAACCCCATTCCACTGTCTCCCTAACCGAGACACCCAACACTTCCTCTCCCACCTCCCTCTAATCGTAGAGTGTAGCCTGGTGGACGACTGATCCATTAAAGGGAGCAGTCTAACCTAAGCGACACTAAACAAAACAAAGTGTCTCCTGCCTTCTCTCTGCCATTACTCCTCACGAACAAAACTAAAGGCATATCTAGCAAGATGTTATGTGAAATATCATAACAAAAGGCATATCTAGCAAGGTATGTGAAATATCACGTAGTATTCGTTTTTGAAAAGTAGCAAAGAATATTTCCACCTATAACAGTAACGCTAGTTAGGGAAGCCAGAGACTAACGTTACAGTATGGACAGTCCAAAATAGTTGTAGATGATCCACAACACAGGGTCTTTTGCTAGTAGCTTCATAAACCAAAAAAATGATCAAAGATCAGAAATGAACAGCCTACGTGAGAAAAAGAGATACCATTGAATATATGCTACGTTACCCAAAGGCCCTTTGCACATGGTGTTAAGATTGCATGTGAGTGTCAATGATTTTAGGACAAGGATATTATCGAAACTCCTCCAAGAGCCTTGGTCAGGGAGGTGACCAAGAACCCAATGGTCACTCTGACATAGCTCCAGAGTTCCTCTGTGGCGATGGGGGAACCTTCCAGAAGGACAACAATCTCTACAGAACTCTACCAATCAGGCATATATGGTAGAGTGGCCAGACGGAAGCCACTCCTCGGTAAAAGGCATATGACAACCTGCTTGGAGTTTGCCAAAAGACACCGAAAGGACTCTCAGACCATGAGAAACAAGATTTTCTGGTCTGATTAAACCAAGATTGAACTCTTTGGCCTGAATCTCAAGTGTCACGTCTGGAGGAAACCTGGCACCATCCCTACGGTGAAGCATGGTGGTGGCAGCATCATGCTGTGGGGATTCTTTTCCACATCAGGGACTGGAAGACTAGTCAGGATCGAGGCAAAGATGAACGGAGCAAAGTACAGAGATCCTTGATGAAAACCTGATCCTGTGCGCTCAAGACCTCATACTGGGGCGAAGGTTCACCTTCCAACAGGACAACAACCCTAAGCACACAGCCAAGACAACGCAGGAGTGGCTTCGGGACAAGTCTCTGAATGTCCTTGAGTGGCCCGGCCAGAGCCCAGACTTGAACCCGATCGAACATCTCTGGAGAGACCTGAAAACAGCTGTGCAGTGACACTCCCAATGTAACCAGACAGAGCTCGAGAGGATCTGCAGAGAAGAATGGGAGAAACTGTTACTCAGGCCCAGAAGCTAGGATATGCATATAATTGGTAGATCTGGATAGAAAACTCTCTAAAGTTTCTAAAACATTACAAATACAGTTATGACAAGCTTGTAGTGTCATACCCAAGAAGACTCGAGGCTGTAATCGCTGCCAAAGGTGCTTCGACAAAGTACTGAGTAAAGGGAATGAATACTTAATTAAATTGATCAGTTTTTATTTTTTATTACATTTAGAATATGCATATTGTCATAAAATCTAGCGGTCAAACAGGGAAATGGTTCCAATCATTTTTCCTTTTCATTCATTTTTCCCCTAGAGGGTTTTAGAAACACGTAAAATAAGGGCTGTGTTTCATTTACATTACATTTGTCATTTAGCAGATGCTCTTATCCAGAGCGACTTACAGTAGTGAATGCATACATTTTCATACATTTTGTTTTTCCTCCGTACTGGCCCCCCGTGGGAAGTTTCATGTAGGCTTACCTGTCATGATGTTTTGATAACCTTGTAAATCTCTCTCGGACAAGGTGACTTTTTTATTAATATTTGGCTATTTCCTCTCAGACATCAGACATCATGCAAAACAACAAATCACTACAACCTCCTGCATGTCATCTCCAACTGACACCTTTGCTAAAAGGTATTGTGTCAATTTAAAACTTGCACCAGGCGGTTCACAAAATTGTCTATTTAAATAAATGTACCGTATTTATTAATGACTAAATTTAGCTAACATAGTTAACCCAGAGATCCTTACCGTTGCCCAGATTTGGCAGTCTTATCCAGATCATCATGGCATTTGTAGATCTGAGGTGTCAGGTGAGAGAAAGGCAGATTGAGGTTGCCAGGGTTACAGTAGTACAGAAAGTGTAGTATGGTGAAGCAGTGAAGAGAGTTAGAGGAATATGGGTACAGGGTGAGGGATCCCGAGAGGATTCCTGTGAGTAGGCAGACCAAGAGAGAGAGATGGGAAGAATATGTGCTTCAGCAAGATGGGCTTTTTAGCATTTATAGCTATGGTTGTCAATTGTACTGCAGAAATTGACAACTTATTTCTCTCATTTTGTAGACAAATTTGTTTACATCCCTTTTAGTGAGGTTTTCTCCTTTGCCAAGATAATCCATCCACCTGACAGGTGTGGCATACCAAGAAGCTGATTAAATAGCATGATCATCATTACACAGTGTAATGGCTGTCTGGAAGAGGGAACCAAGGTGCAGCAGAGGA
The DNA here is from genome assembly GCF_965601325.2 of Salmo salar. NCBI lineage: Eukaryota > Metazoa > Chordata > Actinopteri > Salmoniformes > Salmonidae > Salmo > Salmo salar. The sequence continues at coordinate 29,707,827 of NC_138307.1, read as the reverse complement.
TGTGTTCATCATTAGAATTTTAATTAAAAAAAACAAGAGAACACTACAAAATGAACAAAAACGACAGCAAACAGTCCTGTTAGGAAAATACTCAAACAGAAACAATTACCCACAAAACCCAAAGGAAAAACATGCTCCTTATGTGTGACTCCCAATCAGCAGCAACGAGCTTCAGCTGTGCCTGATTGGGAGCCACACACATGGCCCAAAACAAAGAAATACCAAAACATAGAACGCCCACCCAATGTAACACCCTGGCCTAACCAAAATAAAGAACAAAAAAACCCTCTCTATGGCCAGGGCGTTACAGTACCCCCCCCCCCCCAAAGGTGCGGACTCCGGCCGCAAAACCTGACTCTGAAGGGGAGGGTCCGGGTGGGCCTTCTTACGGCGGCGGCTCAGGTGCGGGACGTGGCCTCTGCTCCACCCTTGGCGTCGCCCTCTTAGGTGGCGCACCTGGCCGCGCCGAAGGTCTGGTGGGCGACGCGGACTGCGCCCGGCTGGCGGGCGGCGATGGCTGCGCCCGGCTGGTGGGCGACCCTGGTTGCGCCCGGCTGGCGGCCGGCGAAGGTTGCGCCCGGCTGGCGGGCGACCCTGGCTGCGCCCGGCTGGCGGGCGACCCTGGCTGCGCCCGGCTGGCGGGCGACCCTGGCTGCGCCCGGCTGGCGGGCGACCCTGGCCACTCTGGCAGTTCAGGGCTGTCTGGCCACTCTGGCAGTTCAGGGCAGTCTGGCCACTCTGGCAGTTCAGGGCAGTCTGGCCACTCCGGCAGTTCAGCGCAGTCTGGCCACTCCGGCAGTTCAGCGCAGTCTGGCCACTCCGGCAGTTCAGCGCAGTCTGGCCACTCCGGCAGTTCAGCGCAGTCTGGCCACTCCGGCAGTTCAGCGCAGTCTGGCCACTCCGGCAGTTCAGCGCAGTCTGACCTCTTTGGCGACTGTTGACTGGCGGGCAGCTCTGACGACTGTTGACTGGCGGGCAGCTCTGACGACTGTTGACTGGCGGGCAGCTCTGACTGGCTCGTGGACAGGTGAGACCCACTGGAGGCCTAGTCCTGGGAGGTGGCACAGGACGGACCAGGATGGGGAGACCCACTGGAGGCCTAGTCCTGGGAGGTGGCACAGGATGGACCAGGATGGGGAGACCCACTGGAGGCCTGGTCCTGGGAGGTGGCACAGGATGGACCAGGATGGGGAGACCCACTGGAGGCCTGGTCCTGGGAGGTGGCACAGGATGGACCAGGATGGGGAGACCCACTGGAGGCCTGGTCCGAGGAGGAGGCACAGGATAAACCGGGCTGTGGGGGAGCACTGGAGTTCTGGTACGGACACTCTTTACCCACACTCCAGGCTGAATGCCCACTTTGGCCCGGCACGGGCGGAGAGCAGGCATTGGGCGAACTGGACCCTCCCAGCGCTCTGGAGACACAGTGCGCAACGCCGGCGCAGGATAACCTGGACCGAGGAGGCGCACCGGAGACCAGACGCGCTGAGCTGGCAGGCTACTTTGACACTGACAAACTGAGAATCGCAAATCAATAAAAACGACCTTGTCTCTAATCCATCAAAAGCCTAGTCCAGGTGTGAGGAGAAACACATTGTACAATATGAGGAGGAAGTTACAGTCCTAAACAAGCTTTCCAGTTTCACTGACTCACCCAATGATGTGCAGTTCACTCACCGGCCAAAAGCTTCTCTCTCTTGCTTTACTTTGTAAAACAATGCTGTTCGCTCAATAGGCCTATTTGGAAGTTGATAACTTGGTAACATACAGACAGATTAGTATTTTATTTTCAGCAGGATCCATTTTCTTTACAACCTGTGTTTTCCAGTGGTAATATTAGAAATATTGCTAAAGGCCTGTTTTGGCTGCATGCTGTCCACTGACAGATTTGGCACACGTTCCCGACTGTAGTCATGCCTTGTGATTTGGCTACACACAATCCACAGCTAGGCTATTTAAAAATAAATAGCTATTGATCCTCTATTGCTAAATTATAGTTTTACTCCTGGGGTATCCCTGAATACACAGACGGTTGTGCCAAAGATTTTATAACTAAACCAAGATGGACCACAGCTGGTGGTTTCCAATGGGAACAGTTGAGTCTGTGGGCAATACCAAGCATGAGCTAATGAGATCCTATTGGTGTGTTCTAGCACATATCTGCATATTTCTGTTAGGGAACGCCTCTGTGAAGCGTTTGTGTGCAAAAACTCAATTCGCCTTTGCGTTCCTTTTTTTACTGTTGCAAAGGGTGAAGTCTACAAAACTTAGTCCACTCTGTTCACAACTGATTTTAGTTTTGGGAACAGAACTGTATTAAGATCAGATTTTTCATCGTTTAGAACATTTGCAGAATGTCGGACAAAATCCATCTTCAACCACTGCCGGCCAGTGGGCTTCCTCTTACTACCCTATTTGGTAGTGAGTGGAAAAGTTTAGCGAATGCTTCACATTTATACATCCAGTGAAATATCTATCTGTGGCTGCACTGTGGTAGTGGAGGAACAGTAAGTTCCGGGCAGGCACACACCATTCTTCAGAATAAAGAAAGCGCCAGAACTGTGCAGTCTGTTTCTGTATTACTACAGGTATGTAATAGCAGGTGTTAAACTTTCTAAAATCGAAAGAACATGGGGATCTACATTTCCATGATAGGTAACAAATCTGTTAAGGTATTATCAGGTTTGATGTAATTTTTCTGTCAAACAGTGAACGTGATAACTATTTTACAAAGTCCCATAGCTAGAAACTTTGGGTTTGTCTGAATGGATCTACATTTCCTCCAGGTTATTTAATAATCTATTTATTTGAGATTTCGGAGTTCATTTAGCATGTTATTGGTTTTGTGTAAAATTCATGACCTGGTAAAATGGCGGCGCCCACCCTGTCTGCGTCAACGGACTTCAGTGCGGGTGCATCAGAGTGTAACGGCTGTCGGAAGGAGCGGACCAAAGCGCAGCGTGTTGAGTGCTCATAATGAATATTTATTTAAACTCAGAACACTAAAGATAAATAACAAAACGAAAGCGTACAGTTCTGTCAGGAATATCAACTAAACAGAAGACCACAACCCACAAACACAGGTGGGAAAAAAACCCTACTTAAATATGATCTCCAATTATAGACAATGAGGACCAGCTGCCTATAATTGGAGATCAACCCAAAAAACAACAACATAAAAATAGAAAACTAAAACTAAACATAGATATAGAAAACATAGAACAAAACACCCCCCTGTCACGCCCTGACCTACTCTACCATAGAAAATAACCTCTTACTATGGTCAGGACGTGACAGTACCCCCCCCCCCCCCCAAAAAAAAAAAAACACAAAGGAAGGGTAGGGTGGGTGACTAATGTCTATGGTGGCTCATGTGCTGTACCCAGAACCTGCGCATCCCCCAGTGGAGGAGGCGGCTCTGGTAGTAACCCCCGCTCCGCCCGCTGATCCCTCTGCTTCTGTGCCACTGGACCGTGGATCATCGGCAGAGGATCTGGAGTGCAGACTGCCGCTGGAGGTTCTGGGCTGCAGGCCGTCGCTGAAGACTCTGGGCCGCAGGCCGTCTCAGTAGGTTCCGGGCCGCAGGCCGTCTCAGTAGGTTCCGGGCCGCAGGCCGTCTCAGTAGGTTCCGGACCGGGAACTGTCGCCGGAAGCTCTGGACTGGGAACTGTCGCCGGAGGCCTGATGCGTGGGGCTGGCACAGGAGGCGCCAGACTGGTAACACGCACCTCAGGGTGAGTGCGGGGAGCAGGAACGGGACACCCCGGACTGGGCAGGCTCACTGGAGGCCTGATGCGTGGGGCTGGCATAGGAGGCGCCAGACTAGTACCACGCACCTCAGGGCAAGTGCGAGGAGCAGGCACAGGACATACTGGGCCGTGGAGGCGCACTGGAGATCTCGAGCGTAGAGCTGGCACCACCCGTTCTGGCTGGATGCTCAACCTAGCTTGACAAATGCAGGGCGCGGGCACAGATCGCACCGGCCTGTGAATGCGCACTGGCGATACAGTGCACATCACCGCAGAACTCAGTGCTTGCCTCGTCACCCGCTCCCCACAGTAAGCACGGGGAGTTGGCTCAGGTCTCCACCCTGACTCTGCCAAACTACCCGTGTGCCCCCCCGTTGTGGGGCTGCCTCTCGCACTTGCCTCTCGGTCGATATAGCGCTCCGTAACGTTGCCGCTCCTCCCTCGCTGTCTCCACCTGCTTCCATGGCAGGGTCTTGTCCCCTGCCATTACCTCCTCCCATGTCCAGGACGTCCTCCATTCTCTCCTCTCCCTGGCCCAGGATCCCTGCTCCTCCTGGGCACGCTGCTTGGTCCTTTTGTGGTGGGTTGTTCTGTAACAGATCTCGTAAAGAGGAGACCAAGTGCAGACCTACTCTACCATAGAAAATAACCTCTTACTATGGTCAGGACATGACACAGAGAGAGACAATTTCACGGTCTCACAAACAGTAACCTCATACTATATGGTTTTGTGCATTTATGTGAATTTGTGAAATCTACTGTAAGTTATTTAAAGGGTCTACTTTGTCTAATTAGGATGAATTCATGTTTTGTTGTCCATGCTTACCTCCTGATCTATTGAAATGAGATCAGTTTTTGACTTGGACAGGAGCATACCGGAGCTGAGTACCGGCACCTCAAATTTCTACTGCTTGAGCTCATGTTCCTCTTATAGAAGATTAGCTCAACAGTATTGTGGGGCTCCTGCACCTAAATATAAACAGTACCGGCACCTATTTCAGTCCAAGTCATGTGGTGAATTAGATAATTGAACAAGAAGCAATATACTATATTTTTAGAGAATAAAGAAAGTAGCGGAACTGTCAAGACAATAACTTGTCTGTTTCTCATTGTTACTACAGGACTGACTCAGATTAAGTCTAAGTCCGGTAACGTCAACAGTGAGGACAGACCCAGCCTGCCTCTCTCCTTCCACACTGAGTCCAAACCTACAGTCACTGGGTCCTGATTGTGACAGTGGAGCCCAGTTTGCACTGCAGGACCCAGAGATGGCATCAGTGAAGCTGGAAGACTGCAGTCAAACACTGGAGCCTGGATGTCAACATTAAAGATGAAGAAGAGGAGGAGAAGATTGGGAAATCTGTTTCTCATGGTAAGCACAGGTTCTGTCTAAGTGTGTTGTTCGTTCTAAGTTGCAGTAGAACTGTTTCAATGAGAAGGTAGATGTTATTTCATTCTACTGAGACTTGCATGGTTTGACACCAGTATTGCCAGCATTTGTTTTATTCACTGGGTTATCTGGAGTGATCAGAGAGTAGACTAAATAAGTGAAGTATACAAACTGCCAGTGTTTTTAAAATTTCTATGAAATGAGTCTGTAGTTACTGTCGTGGAAATATTGAATCAAATATTTCTCAGATACCGGAGCTTGTGAATTCAAATAGACTTTATTACAAAAGTAACAAAGCCGAGCAATTCCATGGAAGAACTGATTCTCCATTCTCAGTACTCAGCTTTTATACAGTTTTACCCTAATGTAACATTGTCACTCCACTTTATTTAAATGATTAATACCTTCTAGCCTTGGCCACCCTAATCTTGCTGCCTTTCTTATTGTCTCAGACATTAGGGCATAGATTGTATTGGTGGCGTGACACACAGACATGTACACTCCTACTGCAGGTCTAATGGTGCCTATAACTGATTAGCTAATGTTCCTGTCCAAAGGTCTTCACAAGTTCAGGCTGATGTTGTCTATGTATGATTAACCCATGTCCAGTAGCCTTCACAAGATCAGATATGGCCCAGACCAGTCACGTCTGTGTTGGTCTACCTTGTCTCATTCACACGGATTCTGCTTACATTCTGTTTTTTATATGTCTAATGGTTAACTCGATATTGATTCAGCTCTGTACATTCAAATGGGCTCAGCCTTCATTCTGCTTACACATGTTTAATATTTTACCTTATATCGATTCTTCTTTCTACTTCAAAGAGAACATTATAGGTACTGAAAATCACCGGATGACTGGAAATTCTCTAACATTACTAACCCTTGTGATAGTGAGTAGAGGATGACACTCCCCTTTTTAGCTTTCAACTCTTACCCACTTAGAGTAGTTTTATTCCCCTTTTGTGTTGTACAGCCTACTGATATGAATACATACACTACCGTTCAACAGTTTGGGGTCACTTAGAAATGTCCTTGTTTTGAAAGAAAAGCACTTTTTTGTCCAATAAAATATAAAATTGATCAGAAACAGTGTAGACATTGTTAATGTTGCAAATGACTATTGTAGCTGGAAACTGCTTTTTTTTAAATATTGTTTTTATATTGAATATCTACGTAGGTGTACAGAGGCCCGTAATCAGCAACCATCACTCCTATGTTCCAATGTAATGTTGTGTTAGCTAATCCAAGTGTATCATTTAAAAAAATAGTTTTCTAATGATCAATTAGCCTTTTTAAAATGATAAACTTAGATTAGCTAACGCAACGTGTCATTGGAACACCGGAGTGATGGTTGCTGATAATGGGCCTCTGCACGCCTATGTAGATATTCCATAAAAAATCTGCCGTTTCCAGCTACGATAGTCATTTACAACATTAACAATGTCTACACTATTTCTGATCAATTTGATATTTTATTTTACAAAAAAAATGCTTTTCTTTCAAAACAAGGACATTTATAAGTGACCCAAAACTTTTTTTAAACGTAGTGTATGTCACCCGGTACAGCCAGAAGAGGACCGGCCACCCCTTTGAGCCTGGTTCCTCTCTGTTTCTTCCTAGGTTCCTGCTTTCTAGGAAGTTTGTCATAACCACTGTGCTTCTACATCTGCATTGCATGCTCTTTTGTGATTTTAGGCTGGATTTCTGTAAAGCACTTTGACAACTGCTGATGTAAAAAGGGCTCCGTAAAATAAATTTGATTGACATGTACAGTGCCAGTCAAAAGTTTGGACACCTACTCATTCAAGGGTTTTTCTTTCTGCATTGTCGAATAATAGTGAAGACATCAAAACTATGAAACAACATATATGGAATCGTGTAGTAACCAAAAAAGTGTTAAACAAATCAATATATTTGAGATTCTTCAAAGTAGCCACCCTTTGCCTTGACAGCTTTGCAAACTCTTGGCATTCTCTCAACCAGCTTCATAAGGTAGTCACCCGGAATGCATTTCAATTAACAGGTGTGGCTTTGTATAAGTTAATTTGTGGAATATCTTTCCTTAATGCATTTGAGCCAATCAGTTGTGTTTTGACAAGGTAGGGGTGGTATACAGAAGAGAGCCCTATTTGGTAAAAGACCAAGTTCATATTATGGCAAGAACAGCTCAAATAAGCAAAGAGAAACGACATTCCATCATTACTTTAAGACCTGGAGCTCAGTCAATCCAGAACATTTCATGAACTTTGACAGTTTCTTCAAGTGCAGTCGCAAAAACCATCAAGTGCTAGGATGAAACTGGCTTTCATGAGGACCGCCACAGGAATGGAAGACCCAGAGTTACCTCTGCTGCAGGGGACAAGTTCATTAGAGTTACCAGCCTCAGAAATTGCAGCCCAAATAAATGCTTCAGAGTTCAAGTAACAGACACATCAACTGTTCAGAGGAGACTGTGTGAATCAGGCCTTCATGGTCGGATTGCTGCAAAGAAACCACTACTAAATCACACCAATAAGAAGAGACTTGCTTGGGCTAAGAAACACGAGCAATGAACATTAGACCTGTGGAAATCTGTCCTTTGGTCTGATGAGTCCAAGTTTCAGATTTTTGCTTCCAACCACTGTGTCTTTGTGAGACGCAGAGTAGGTGACCGGATGATCTCCGCATGTGTATTTCCTACCGTGAAGCATGGAGGAGGTGTGACGTTGTGGGGGTGCTTTGCTGGTGACACTGTCTGATTTACTTAGAATTCAAGGCACATGTAACCAGCATGGCTACCACAGCATTCTGCAGCGATACGCCATTCCAGCTGGTTTGGGCTTAGTGGGACTCATTTGTTTTTCAACAAGACGACCCAACACACCTCCAGGCTGTGTAAGGGCTATTTGACCAAGAAGGAGAGTGATGGAGTGCTGCATCAGATGACCTGGCCTCCACAATCACCAGACCGTAACCCAATTGAGATGGTTTAGGATGAGTTGGATTGCAGAGTGAAGGAAAAGCAGCCAGCAATTGCTCAGCATATGTGTGAACTTCAAGACTATTGGAAAAGCATTCCTGGTGAAGCTGGTTGAGTGCCAAGAGTGTGCCAAGCTGTCAAGGCGGCTACTTTCAAGAATCTAAAATACAAGCTATTTTGATTTAACACTTTTTTTTGGGGGGGGGGGGGGGGTTACTACATGATTCCATATGTGTTTTTCCATAGTTTTGATGTTTTCACTATTATTCAATGAAAGAAAATAGTTAAAATGAAGAAAAACCCTGTAACGGCTGTCGTAGTAATGAAACCAAGGTGCAGCGGAGGATGTGTGTTCATCTTGAAATGTAATTGAAAAAGAGAACACTACAAAAATAAACAAAAGACGACAGCAAAACAGTCCTGTCAGGAAACACTCTAAACAGAAAACAATCACCCACAAACCCCAAAGGAAAAACAGGCTGCCTATGTATGACTCCCAATCAGCAACAACGAACTACAGCTGTTCCTGATTGGGAGCCACACACGGCCAACCAAAGAAATAAACCAACATAGAAAAATAAACATAGAACGCCCAACCATGTAACACCCTGGCCTAACCAAAATAGAGAATAAAACCCCTCTCTATGACCAGGGCGTTACAAAGCCTTGAATGTGTAGGTGTGTCCAAACTTTTGACTGGCACTTTATATTACACCAACTGACTGGTTCTTCTGATGTTCGCACAGGAGATCATGCTGAGACATTCTCTACATCCAGAGAGCAACAGCAGGAAGATCACAGAGCTAAGAGGTCTCACCACTGCCCACATTGTGAGGAGATTTTGCCAATTCTATCAAAGCTAAAAATACACCTAAAAATACATACAGGAGAGAATCTGTATTTCTGCACTGACTGTGTGAAGAGAGATTCACAACATCAGGGGTTCTGACAATTCATCAGAGAGTGCACACAGGAGAGAAGCCTTACTCTTGCTCTGACTGTGGAAAATGCTTCACAACATCAACTTTTCTAAAAGTTCACCAGAGAACACACTGGAGAAAAGCCTTACACCTGCTCTGACTGTGGAAAGTGTTTCTCTCAATCGAGCCACCTAAAACAACATGAACGTATACACACAGGAGAGAAGGCTTACTCCTGCTCTGACTGTGGGGCGAATTTCTCTCAACTGGTTCACTTAAAAGGTCACCAAGGTATACATAAAGGAGAGAAGCCTTACTCCTGCTCTGACTGTATGAAGAGCTTCTCTCAACTGGGCTACTTAAAACGTCACCAAGGTATACATAAAGGAGAGAAGCCTTACTCCTGCTCTGACTGTAGAAAGAGTTTCTCTAACTCGAGCTACCTCAAACAACATGAACGTATACACACAGGAGAGAAGCCTTACCCCTGCTCTGACTGTGGAAAATGCTTCATAACATCAACTGTTCTAAAAGTTCACCAGAGAACACACACTGGAGAAAGGCCTTACTTCTGCTCTGACTGTAGGGCGAGTTTCTCTCAATCGAGCCACCTAAAACAACATGAACGTATACACACAGGAGAGAAGCCTTACTCCTGCTCTGACTGTGGAAAATGCTTCATAACGTCATCTGAGCTAAAAGTTCATCAAAGAACACACACAGGAGAGAAGCCTTATTCCTGCTCTGACTGTAGGAAGAGTTTCTCTCAAATGGGCCAGTTAAAAAGACACCAAGTTATACATAATGGACAGTAGCCTTACTCCTGCTCTGACTGTGGAAAATGCTTCATAACGTCATCTGAGCTAAAAGTTCATCAAAGAACACACACAGGAGAGAAGCCTTATTCCTGCTCTGACTGTAGGAAGAGTTTCTCTCAAATGGGCCAGTTAAAAAGACACCAAGGTATACATAATGGACAGTAGCCTTACTCCTGCTCTGACTGTGGAAAATGTTTTAAATCATCAGCTGAGTTTAAATGGTCATGAGAGAACACACACAGGAGAGAAGCCTTTCTTCTGCTCTTACTGTGGCAACACGTAAATACATGCATTACACTTTTTACCCATAACAGGGGCAGTTCAGGGCAAGGTGTTAGTGCTGAAACTAAGCATAGTTTACAAATGTATCCAAGTGTTGAATTTCTCATTTGCGCTCTATCTCTCAATCTCTCTCTGTAAATCTCCATCTTGTGATGGTCCACTAGGGACCGGTTGCCATTGTATGAAGTTTTAACCAATAACCTAGACTGTTTGTGTATATGTATCTTGTGTTATCATTTAGCTCATTGGTAAATAAATAATCAACTCAATTTGTGTGGTACGGAATAATTAGTGAGACCCGGGTTTGTGCAGATTTACTAATGATGTGACATTCAGAATGAGACTGAGCAAATTAATTAATTGGTGACTGCTATGAAATCTATATATTCTTTGAGTTAATTTGGGAAACGGTAACTCATTAAACAAACTTTTCCCTTGACTTGTGTTGTATATTTGACACAAATCAGTGTAGGGGATTTATTGAATGCTATGAGCTATTAGTGACCTCTGGTGGTGAAGAATTGCCAGTAGTTGTTTTTAAATAATTCAGGTTATAGTGTATGATATGATTTGATTTAACTTTCTACATTAACTTAGATTAAGCAACGTTTTCAGGTAAATTAAAGTTTAATTTCCAAATAGCCTAGACAGGTATGATTCATCAATAACATTATTTGAATTGAAATTACATTTGCGAGCTCATTAGAGCCAACTCCCACATTACTGATCTGGTATTGTTGGAAGTCCCGCCTTTGCTAGAATCCAGTGGGATTTCAGCTTTCAGGGATAAGATTTTTTTTTAAATGTTTTTTATATAATTTCTTGTGACAGCAACCATATGCTCAAATCAAATTTTATTGGATCACATACACATGATTAGTAGATGTTAATGCGAGTGTAGCGACATGCTTGTGCTTCTAGTTCCGACAGTGCAGTAATATCTAACAAGTAATCTAACATTTCCACAACTACCTAATACAGACAAATCTAAAGGGATGGAATAAGAATATGTACATATAAATATATGGATGAGCGGCATAGACAAGATGCAATAGATGGTATAAGACACAGTATAAACATATGAGATGAGTATTGTAAGATATGTAAACATTATTAAAGGGGCACTTTTTAAAGTGGCCAATGATTTGAGTCTGTATGTAGGCAGCAGCCTCTGTGTTAGTAATGGTTTTTCAGTCTCTCAGTCCCAGCTTTGATGCACCCGTACTGACCTTGCCTTCTGGATGGTAGTGGGGTAAACAGGCAGTGGCTTGGGTGGTTGATGTCCTGGAGGGCAGGTAGTTTGCCCCCGGTGATGTGTTGTGCAGACCGCACCACCCTCTGGAGAGCTTTGCGGTTGAGGGCGGTGCAGTTGCCGTACCAGGCAGTGATACAGCCCGACAGGATGCTCTCAATTCTGCATCTGTAAAAGTTTGTCAGGGTTTTAGGTGACAAGCCAAATTTCGGAAAGATTGATCGCTGACCTCCGCAGTGATGCCAATCCTAACTATGCCGAGGGGCTGAGAATGTTAGATCACAATGCCATCAGCGAAAAAAAAATTGCGACAGACGCTCTCCACAATAGACCATCAGGCACAGGCCTTGTGAAGGTCCTCTCCAGTCTAGCCCTAAACTATGCCCACCAGCAGAGATGGACAGTGGTCCAATACCTCAGTGCCCAGCAGAGGCACGAGCAGGAAGCTGTGGAGTTGAAGGTACAGGTGGAGAACCAGGAAGTTGACAATAAAAGCCGACAAAGACAAACAACTGCTAGCCGAGGAACTGCATTTGAGAACAAGCAAAAGGAGGACATTGCATCACTTAATTTCTCGCTCCGCACTCGAGACCTCTCCCTGAAAAACATGACAGATAAGTATGAGGCCGGGCGGAGCAAGTGCGACACCTACGTGTCTAAGATAAACACTCTCAACTCCCAGGTGGACTCTGTGATACAGCAGAATACCACCCTTAGGTATCATCTTGAGGAACTCCAGAACAGTCACGCGCTATCGTGGGACTACCTAACCGAGCAACCTAGCTCACAACAGGAGCTCAGGGAACGAAGGAATGTAGACGACAGGAGATTTCAGACTTCACCTCTCTTAGGGGTCCCTCAGTCTTTTCCTCTTGGCCATTCGGCCCACAGTAACCTGGCGCCTCCTCGCCAACACAACCAAAGCTTAGCTTTTCCTCTTGGCCTTTTGGCCCACAATTCCCCACAGGAGGGTGCAGATGCTCCCTGCGCACTTGGCAGGGATCGCCTTGACAAAATCGTCAAACCTCTGCGTTTTTGACCCCAGTCCAGGAAAGCCAAACAACACAGACTTTCTTAGCAGACATAGAGGACACCTTGGATGACTACCCTAATGCTACATATATCGACAGGCTTTACCTGTTGAAGCTAATGTCCAACAGACACGTGACACGGTTCATCCGTCTACAACAGCAACACGTGGCAAAACGACTACGCTAAACTTGCCGCGGCTTTGAAAATTGAATTCAGTGGTTCTGCCACTCGCAAACACGATAGCTCGTTGGCTAACAATGTCAAACAACCTCGAAATGAACACTCACAAGCATACTATCATAGGTTTCGTTCAGCTTACTTTGGCATGCTCACTGAAACAGGAATGGAAGAGCTATTGCCTTTCAAACAACTGTTTCTGTCAAACATGTATCTCAACTTCATTAACTTCTTGGGCGCTACTACTATTGCCCACATTGGGGTGGCAGGTAGCCTAATGGTTAGAGCGTTGGACTACTAAACGAAAGGTTGCAAGATCAAATCCCCGAGCTGACAAGGTAAAAATCTGTCATTCTGCCCCTGAACAAGGCAGTTAACCCACTGTTCTAAGGCCGTCATTGAAAATAATAAAATGTTCTTAACTGACTTGCCTTGTTAAATAAAGGTAAAATAAAAAAGGGCCTTTTGCCAATTTTGTCACTTCTAGAGCTTGTGAGCAAAGCTAAGAACCCGGACAGCTAGATTTTCGAGCTCGATCCAGATCGACTGGGTTGGCCCATTTGCCAGGTCGGCCAGATGTGACAAGTATCTCCTCACATCGTCAGAATCCTAAGGAAATATGTGGCAGCCAACCACAAAGATTGAGACTTCAAACTCCCACTGGTACTGATTGCGATCAGAGCCACACGCAACAGGTCTACAGGAATAACACCGAGATGGCGGGCCGGCACCCCCGCATCCGACCCCGGGGTGCCCGCAGCCACCGCCTACACGGCTCATCAACACGTGACGGACTTGCGAACCCATCTCCAAACTACCTTTGCGTACGCTCAAGGAAAGTTGGAGAGAAGTGCAGAAGGTGACAAGACCCATTATGACAAAAAGGTGTTCGAGGTCGGGGATTATGTGTGGTACTACATATACACCAACCCTGCGGGCGTTGCGGCAAAGTTCCTGCCCCACTGGACAGGGCCTCACGAGATTGTGGTGAAACTGTCACCTGTAGCTTATCAAATCAGAATCAGCAAAGGTCAACAAACCACCACGTTAAAGTGGGTCCACAAGAACCAAATTGTTTTACACTCCCCCATGGGAATAGAAGGGGTGCCAGCCAGCACCGAATAGACAGAAACCTAGCAAAGTCAGAGGTACTAAGAAAATTCTTAAATGACCTCAGCTGATCCCTTCCAGGAGATCAGTATGTTGCAGGACAATATCAACAGTGACAACGAATGTACACTACCGTTCAACAGTTTGGGGTCACTTTATAAATGTCCTTGTTTTTGAAAAAAATCTCTTTTTTTGTCCATTTTAAAATAACATCAAATTGATCAGAAATACAGTGTAGACATTGTTTAATGTTGTAAATGTGCTATTGTAGCTGGACATTTGTGATGGAATATCTACATAGGCTTACAGAGGCCCATTATTAACAACCTTCACTCCTGTGTCCCAATGGCACGTTGTGTTAGCTAATCCAAGTTTATCATTTTAAAAGGCGAATTGATCATTAGAAAACCCTTTTGCAATTATGTTAGCAGAGCTGAAAGCTGTTCTGATTAAAGAAGCGATAAAACGTACCTTTTTTTAGACTAGTTGAGTATCTGGAGCATCGGCATTTGTGGGTTCGATTACAGGCTCAAAATGGCCAGAAACAAAGAACTTTCTACTGAAACTCATCAGTCTATTCTTGTTCTGAGAAATGAAGGCTATTCCATGTGAGAAATTGTCAAGAAACTGAAGATCTCGTACAACGCTATGTACTACTCCCTTCACAGAACAGCACAAACTGGCGCTAACCAGAATAGAAAGAGGAATGGGAGGCCCCAGTGCACAACTGAGCAACAAGACAAGTACATTACATTAGAGTGACTAGTTTGAGAAACGGACGCCTCACAAGTCCTCAACTGGCAGCTTCATTAAATAGTACCCGCAAAACACCAGTCTCAACCTCAACAGTGAAGAGGCGACTCCGGGATGCTGGCCTTCTAGGCAGAGTTCCTCTGTCCAGTGTCTGTGTTCTTTTGCCCAACTTAATCTTTTCTTTTTATTGGCCAGTCTGAGATATGGCTCAGCATCCCGGAGTCGCCTCTTCACTGTTGACGTTGAGACTGGTCAAGTATTCATAAAATGTATATATATTTTTTTTACATGGCTAAAAGATAAATAATATTGTACATATTGTTTACAGGAAACTCATTCTACAACTATAGATGAGGTTGGGTGGAAAAAGGACTGGGAGGGAGAAATATATTTTTGTCATGGTCAAAGAAACTCAAAAGGGGTGATTATACTAATTAATATACATTTTTATCCGATTGTGCAAATAAACCAAGGAAGATGGTTTATTTTAAATATGCTATTGGACCAAAAACAGATCTGGCTAATTAATCTATATGGGCCAAATAATGATGATCCACACTTTTTGAAAATATATTTAATAATCTGTTGAGCTCACAAGCAACAAAATAATCTATTATTATGGTGGGAGATTATAATACGGTTTTAAGAACCTCAATGTAAAGGAAGTCATTCTACAAACTATCACCATCAAGCACTTAAGGAGATTACAATGATCATGGATACATTAGAACTAGTGGATATATGGAGGTTGAAAAATCCTGACCTAGTGAGTTATACATGGAGGAGGCTTAATCAAGCTAGCCGTCTTGATTACTTCCTAGTCTTGTTCTTGCTGGCATCAAAGTTTTTTTGAAAGTATTAATAAGAGACCGTATGCGATCGGACCACAATCTAATTGGCCTCCACATAGCTCTTACAGAATTTCCACATGGACAGGGATATTGGAAATTTAATTAAAGCCTATTGGATGACAATTTGTTCTTAACAAAGACAAAATAATTCATAATTTACTTTTTTGTACAACATAGCAGATCCCCTTATTGTAGGGGACACTTTCAATATACTTTTAGAGGCCATTCAATACAATACTCATCATTAAAACAAAAGCAGTTTAGGTCAAAAGAGATTAGACTAATAAAGGAAATAGAGGAAGTAACAGAGCAGGTAGATGGTAAAGTAAACTGTATTATAGAGGCACAAAATATGTTACAGGAAAAACAAAAAGAACTAGAGGTACTTATTCAAGAACAATCAAGTGTAATGTATTACAAAAATAAAGCAAATTGGATGGAAAATGGGGGAAAATACACACAATTGTTTTTTAATCTTCAACACAGAAATTCTAAGAAAATAATTTACAGAAACTCATTACAAATGATGGAGTTATCCATGATTCACCAAATTATATTTTGAAAGAGGAAGAAAAATATTTTAAGCATATGTTTTCTTTTCAGTCTCCATTTCCACTGAATGATAACTGTAAGGATTTCTTTCCTAATAATAATAATATTAATAATCATAATTATAATAATGTAAAATTAACACATTTACAGAAAGACTGGTGTGAAGGCAATAAAATCTTTTCAGTCTGGAAAAACACCAGGGCTTGACGGTATACCAGTAGAGGGATATCAGACCTTTTTTGATGTACTCAAAGATCCATTAATAGCATGTTTTAATTACTTTTATACAAATGGTAGAATTTCAGGTACTCAACAAGAAGGTCGGATTTCATTACTACTAAAACAGGACCCAGGTGGTAAGTATAAAGATCCAGTCCATTTAAAAAACTGGAGGCCTCTAACACTTCACATCTGTGATGTGAAAATCCTGGCGAAATGCATAGCATAGAATAAAAAAGATGATATATTGGAGATAATATACAACAATTACTTGAAACAATTGAACATTATGAAATGTTGAAGATACCAGGTCTGGTCTTCATAGCAGATTTTGAAAAGGTGTTTGATAAAGTATGATTCGAATTTATATATAAATGCGTGGAATACTTTAATTTTGGTGAATCTCTTATACAATGGGTTAAAGTTATGTACAGCAACCCCAGATGTAAAATAGTAAACAATGGTTACTTCTCAGAAAGTATTGAGCTTTTAAGAGGAGTAAAACAAGGCTGTCCGTTGTCTCCATATCTATTTATTATGGCCATTGAAATGCTATCTATTACAATTACATCAAACAAGAACATCAAGGTGTTAGAAATCCATAGGATAAAAACAAAAGTGTCAATGTATGCTGATGACTCTAGTTTTTTCTTAAGTATGCAATCTGGATCCCTGCACAGTCTCATTGAATATCTTGATCACTTTTCTAGCGCCTCAGGTTTAAAACATAATTATGACAAGTGTACCATATTACGTATTGGATCGTTAAAAAAATAGTGTTGACACTACCTTGTAGTTTACTAATAAAATGGGTGGATGGTGAAGTAGACATACTTGGTATTCACATCTCAAAAAATATAAATTCATTTAACACAATTAATTTCAATAGAAAGTTAGCAAAAATGTATACGATTCTGCAACCATGGAGAGGTAAATACTTGTCTATTTATGGAAAAATTACATTGATTAACTCTTTGGTCCTATCACAGTTTACTTACTTACTAATAGCATTGCCTACTCCAGATGATTTGTTTTTAAAATCATATGAGCAAAAAATATTTCATTTTATTTGGAATGCTAAGCCAGACAAAATTAAACATGCCTATTTATATAATGAATATGAGTTTGGTGGGATAAAATGATTAAATATTAAAGCTTTAAATCTCTCACTAAAAGCTTCACTCATACATAAGTTATACTTAAACACAAATTGGTTTTCCAGTAGATTAAGAAACTCATCCTTTGTTCAAAAATTGCTTTTTTGCCTTCATACAGATTACAACTTCTCATTTCCAACTAATTGAAAATGAAATTTTGTTTAAAGTATTGCCCTTTCTTAATCAAGCCATACAAAGCTGGCTACAATTTCAGTTTTGTCCTCCAGAAAAGATAGAACAAATATTACAACAAATGTAATGGTTAAACTCAAATATATTGATGAATAAAAAAACATTCTTTATGGAAAAAATGTTTTAAACGGTATTATATTTATTAATGATATTATGAATAGAAAGTGAGGAGTTATGTCACATATGCAGTTGTCGAAAATATATGGGAATATCTTCTCAATCCAAACTTAGAACCAACTGATTTCAGCACTACCACAAAAATAGAGGAGGCAAGTGGAAAAGGGAGAAAGTAGGGAACTTGTTTGCCTGCCATATATTAAAGATACAAATTGTCTGAAAGGAATTGGTATAAATAGAAAAATTTACCAGCTTCATCTGAGGACAAAAATGATGACAGCTGAGCCATACAGGTTGCAAAATAAATGTGAGGAAATGTTCGATGTACCAATTCCATGGCACATGGTTTATGAACTGGTACAAAAAACTACACTTGACTCAACACTTAGTTTTTCAATTTAAATGATTATATAAAAGTCTTGCCACCAACAGAATGCCATATATATGGGGCATACAACAATCTCACCTCTGTAGATTTTTTTGCGAAGAGACAGAATCAATAGATCACTTATTCTGGTATTGTAGTTTATGTAGTTTGTTTCTAGTCACAGGTTCAGGAATGGTTAAAAAATCACAACATGCACTTAAAATGAACCTTACAAATAGCAGTGTTGGGCGATCTGGAAAGCCATAGCCAATCAATAAATAATACAATAATACTCATAGGAAAGGTTTTCATCTTTAGCTCACAATCTGTGGATATTATACGTTTGGAAAGATTCAAACATTTTGTAAAACATCACAGCACAATTGAAAAATATATGGCACATAGAAACCAAACAAGGGCAGTCTATGGTGATGGGTGGGATGGGCTGAGAGTGGCTGAAGGTTGGGATTAAAGACTTTGTTTGGTAATGTATTGTTATATATAAAAGTACCATGTATGTAAAATGTATTGGTAAAATGTATGTATATGTAGCAAAAAAGTTGTACAAAAAAAGAGGACAAATAGGGGTTTAAAAATAAATAATTATGGAAATTATTTGAATATGGCTTATTGAGAGGTCAATAAGAAAAAACATTGCAATGAAACATTGTTTTTATTCAAATTAATTCTAGCCATAGCTCTAGTTTTCCTCATCTTCAGGTTCACCCTCTCCAACTGAACAGGACATCAGTAGGTTAAGTCCATGCACACAGATATGCAGCCTCGCCTCCTAAAGTGCCATCGTACAAAAAACTATGAAAAGAAAGTACATTTTCTTATAAATATAACTTTGCACTGTTCGTCTCCGAGCATGGTCTAGGCCTATAGTATAGTCTATGGATCATGTTGGAAGAGAGAAGAAACCTCTGGGAGGAGGGCCGGCGGGATCCACCCCAACGACACTAGCCACAGTCCTATCTCACACACCTCTCCGCTCACGCTGCTCAGGACAGGCAGGGCCATGACAATACCAGTAAAAAGAACAGACCTAGGTCCTCTGAGAAATAGACTGATTGTTTATCTTATAGGTGGTGAGTGGTGACTCGGCCTAGTTGGAAGGTATAAATATATCATTGTGTGACTTGTATGTTGTATTTGCAGCTGACGTATCCAGTAGGTTGTATAAATCTGGTGTGTGCTTTTACTAGTTGTCCATCTGAGTTTCTACTCTGTTCGTTCAGAACTTAACAATCCTTTTATTGAGACCACACTTTGCACACTTGATATTGCACACCCAGCAGAGAATCAGGGAGGAAGGGCATCATGACATATAATAAGCAACTAATTCTCAAACCCTGAGCAAGGTGACATTTGATTGATTGCAAATTACATGACACTCCCTGAACTAAATTAAAAAATACTAAACCCTCCCCTTGACTGAAATCTAAAAAGAATGACACTCCCTCATTTTCCTCCAGGGAACAATTGTGTAAATTTCACCTCTCCCTAAGTGACTTTTGTTTAATGATATACATACTTTGAAACTACTACATATGTTTATTAAATTGTCTTTTAAAACTAGATGTACTATTTTCGTCCTTGATGATGAAGAATGTGTTTGGATAACTGCATGGAACTTGATTGATCCACTAATGACAAAATACATATTCTACATTCTACTGCTCAGCCTATGGGTTATCTATACAGAAAATGTGTTTGTTTAATTGATAGCATGCAAAATAATTGAAATGTCTATGTATCTACTCAATACATGTCACTACACCTCTACATGCCAATTAGCTAGCCCCCAGTATGTTCTACAATGCATACAAATAATGTTTTGCAGTATAAAGGACATTTTTCATATTTAAATAAATGTGAAATAAAACTAATGTATTTGTAATTTTTTTATTTTATTTGTTTAGTGTTTTCTATGGTGCCAAAGTCCAGGGACAAAATTACTACCACATTTCAAGTATGATCCACTTACTATTGGGGAATGGAACCAGAAAGGAAGCTTGTGTTACCCTTTCCATGCCCCATTGTTCAGAGTGGAAGAGCTGTGAACTCACCTGTGATGGTCCACATCTACTACAACCTTTCCTATTGTGTTAGTAAACACCACAGCATTTTTGGAAGCCATTGTTCAAAATGTGTTCATACACTCCGTAACAATGGGAGGGGATGTGGCATGCACAGAGGAGGACCAGGAGGTTGATCTCAGACTTCTATTAAGAACTGGGATCCTATCCAGAGTTGACAGATTGACAGTGAGTACAAACCCAGCCTGCCTCTCTCCTTCCACACTGAGTATAAACCTACAGTCACTGGGTCCTGATTGTGACAGTGGATCCCAATTTGCACTGCAGGATCGAAAGTTGGTATCAGTGAAGCTGGAAGACTGCAGTCAAACACTGGAGCTGAATGTCATCATTAAAGATGAAGAAGAGGAGAACATTGGTAGAACCAGGTTCTAGCTATAAATGCTATTCATAAATTAAACCTCCATAAGTTATGACCCAGTCTATTGCTGTGTTGAATTATGACATTACACATCACTGAAGAACTTCCAACTGCACAAATGTAGTTATGAAAGTTCAATCAGTAAGGCTGGTCTGAATGGATCGTCACTTCATTCATCTAGTAAACTCTATGGTGCAGTTCTGTGGACATAGATTAAGCCTAATCCTAGAATAAATTGCACTTTTAAACTGTACTAACTGAAATGTATTTTCTCAGACATGGTTTAAAATAGTCTCAGACTTGTACTAGTCTAGATTTTAAATCAGGATGATTTAATCTAGATCTCAGCAGTGGGGAACCATGAGGGCCTTCAGAGAAGGCTAAGGCTTGATAAAAATGTATATATTTTTTTAAATAAAATTTCGTTTTACTTTGTATTTCATCATTACAATTTTTTTAATTTGTATTTCGTTTTAACAATAATTGTAAAAAAAAATCTGATTTCATCTCTTCAGTTGTTGTTGGAAAGAGAAGGGTTAACACTGAAGAGAAAAAAATATCCAATCAGAATTTTCTTTGGTGGTCTCTGGGTAGAAAAATCTAGCTAGCTCAGCCAGCCATAAGCAAGAGTCTTTGGTAACAGCATATATAGATTGTGTCTGAAAGTGGGCGTGTTGACTGAAGTGGGAGGATCAACAGAGGTGGGTGTATGGAAAGTGAATCAGCTAATTGAGAAGATTTGTTGCCACTCAAGACCGTTTTGTGTGGCTGATTTGATTGTTGCACAACCAGTTGATTGTTTGACAACTGTAGCATTTTATCTAAGCAAAACCCTAACCTTTTTCCTAACCTTAACCTCATTATCCTAACCTGCCACGTTAATTATCCTAACCATTTTCCTAATCTTAACTTCATTCTCCAAACTGGCCATGTGAATTATCCCAACCTGCTAGGTTAGTTCTCTTAACCGGCTATGTAAACATTAAGCTGACCAGCATGCACCTGGGTATGGCTGGTCTGAACAATAATGGAGTGCTGATGTTAAAATTCCACCTTTCCAGAAACAAGTCTCTCACCGTTGTCGCTTGTTATAGACCCCCTTCAGCCCCCAGCTGTGCCCTGGACACCATATGTGAATTGATTGCCCCTCATCTATCTTCAGAGTTCGTACTGTTAGGTGACCTAAACTGGGACATGCTTAACACCCCGGCCGTCCTACAATCTAAACTAGATGCCCTCAATCTCACACAAATTATCAAGGAACCTACCAGTTGCAACCCTAAATCCGAAACCATGGGCACCCTCTTAGGTATCATCCTGACCATTTTGCCCTCTAAATACACCTCTACTGTCTTCAATCAGGGTCTCTGCGATCATTGCCTCATTGCCTGCGTGCGTAATGGGTCCGCGGTTAAACGACCACCTCTCATCACTGTCAAACGCTCCCTAAAACACTTCAGCGAGCAGGCCTTTCTAATCGACCTGGCCCGGGTGTCCTGGAAGGACATTGACCTCATCCCGTCAGTAGAGGATGCCTGGTTGCTCTTTAAAAGTGCTTTCCTATCCATCTTAAATAAGCATGCGCCATTCACAAAATGTAAAACTAAGAACAGATATAACCCTTGGTTCACCCCAGACTTGACTGCCCTTGACCAGCACAAAAACATCCTGTGGCGTTCTGCACTAGCATCGAATAGCCACCGTGATATGCAACCTTTCAGGAAAGTCAGGAACCAATATACTCAATCAGTTAGGAAAGCTAAGGCTAGCTTTTTCAAACAGAAATGTTATTAATTTTATTATGAACGCATTAGATTGACAGTAACAGTAGTCAGATTAGGCTACAGGTAAAACAAATGTTAAAAAACACTGGCTGTTGTTGACAACCATATTCAGTTAATATTCATATTATTCATATTTAATTCAGTGATTGAAATTATGAGCCCATCCCTCAGTAGCCTATTCCAGCAGGTAATTGAGAAATTGCCTCGCTTTCATGTTGAATAAATTCGTCTGGAAATTTGAAGTAAGCAAGCTGCTAAATCGTTCAGTTTACATCTTGCCTACATCTTGTCTAGGCTACTGTAGACTATCTGAAATGATATGTAGGTCTATCAGGCTACCTGCCTTTATCCAAGCAAACTATGTCAAAATGTAATTAGAAACATAAACCCAGATTTTAGTCTGTTGCCTATGTCTTTTGAAATGACAAGTCAATCTCGCAAATAGGTCATTTATAACGGCTGTAGTCTTACAATCTGGCACATAATAACTGCACAATTTCCATAAATTAGCCTAACATTCGTTTTTTTTTTTTATGTTCATCCAAATGTTTCTTGCTCAGAGATTTCGAGATCCTCTGCCAGCTTTCATCTCTCAAACTCTCCTGTCGGATTTAGCTATAGTTATGCACATGCGCAAAGGGTATTTATTTACAATAATAAACCCGATTCAAGCCCTGAATGCTGATTGGCTGAAAGCCGTAATATATCAGACCATATACAAGGGGTATGATAAAACATTACTTTTTACTATTCTAATTACGTTGGTAACGAGTTTATAATAGCAATAAGGCACCCCTGGGGTTTGTGGCATATGGCCAGGCACTCCGCGTTGCGTTGTGTATTGAACATCCCTTAGCCGTGGTGTGTTGCCCATATACCATACCCCCTTGTGCCTTATTGCTTCATCAAGTCGACATTCATTGATAGAAAATGATCTGGTGAGTTTAATAAAGGTGTTATGTAAAGGTCGTACAAAATGTGTTATATCTGGAGTTTCCTCGGACAATGAGGTTCATCTTCTTATGCAGAAGATTCCTGGAGTGTTTGGAGCACTAAACCGTGTGTAGATGGAAAGAAGGAGGAAATTCAATCGTTTTTACTGATGTTGGAAGAAGAGTATCAACCTACTAATCTTTTTGGTATTTATTAGGATCCCCATTAGCCGCTGCAAAAGCGTCAGAATTGTTCACTTCTTTCATTAACTTCTCAAACCCCGGCTTGGTCTGATTCCCAAGCGTTCTCGCAAGTCTCGCGTTGTTGCGTCTCTTGGTTTAGGAACTTTGTGGCTGTTGTGGGAGAACAGGAAGTTCCGGTCAGGCGCGCATCATTCTTCATAACAAAGAAAGTGCCAGAATTGTGCAGTAGAGTCGATTACTTTTGTCTCCGTTTCAAATTCATTGTTACAGGTATGTAATAGCACGTTTAAACTTTCTAATATCGAAAGAACATGTCATAAAAAACGTTAAGGTATTATCACGTTTAATTAAGGTTTTATGTTCTATTTTTGTGTCAAACTGAGTGAGTGAGGAACGTGATAAAAAAGAATGTTCAATTTACATAACGTTAACTAGTTAGAGACTTTCGGTTTGCCTGAGTGGATGTACATCATTTCGTCAAGGTAATTTAATAAAGAATCAATTTATTTGAGATTTCGGTGTTTGTTTTACATGTCGTTTTGTGTAAAATTCACGAGCTGGGAAAATGGCGGTGCCCACTCTGTCTGCGTCAAAGAGAGGCAATTTTACGGTTTCACTACTGTTTTGAAGCTGAATGTAATGATGATCAGTTTTCTACATGTGTAGTAATATTCAGACACATTCAGTTTCCATCTTTATCTATAATTGTTACTGGTGTGAACGGGAAATACAATTGGTCTTTGAGTGAAATAATACAGTGAAGAGAAGATTATTCGGGAGAATCAAATGTGTCACATGCCGAATACAACAAGCGTTGACCTTATGGGGGTCAATGCAAATAGTTCTGGCAGCCATTTGATTAATTGTTCAGCAGTGTTATGGCTTAGGGGTAAAAGCTGTTAAGGAGCCTTTTTGACCTAGACTTGACGCTCTGGTACCGCTTGCCGTAAAATGGTACATAGTGCTGCCTAAAACAAACTGCAACCTTGTACTAAATGGTTTTTGTCATTTACGTGAATTTGGGAAATCTACTATAGATTAAGTGCACTTACGTTGTGTAGTCTAATTTATAGTGTGTACTTGTCAAATGTCCGTTAGTGTTTTGCTGTCAATGCTTAGCTACCTGACATGTTGAAATTAGATAATTGAACAAGAAAAAAAATATATATTTTTAGAGAATATAGAATGTACCTGAACTGCCAAGACATTTAACTTTTGTGTCCGTTTTGTCTTTATTACTACAGGCCGACTGAGATTAAGTCTGAGACCGGTAACATCAACAGTGAGGACAAACCCAGCCTGCCTCTCTCCTTCCACACTGAGTCCAAACCTAAAACCTACAGTCACTGGGTGGGTCCTAATTGTGACAGTGGAGCCCAGTTCGCACTGCAGGATCCAGAGATCGCATCAGTGAAGCTGGAAGACTGCAGTCAAACACTGGAGCTGAATGTCAACATTAAAGATGAAGAAGAAGAGGAGAAGATTGGGAAATCTGTTTCTCATGGTAAGAGCAGGTTCTATCTAACTTAGGTTTGTTATTCATTCCAACTTCCCACTGTGTATGAAAAGTTGCAGTAGAACTGTTTCATGATGAACTGTTTCATTGAGAAGGTAGATGTCTGTCCTGTGTAGCTCAGTTGGTAGATCATGGTCCTCTCATCGCCAGGGTTGTGGGTTCGATTCCCATGGGGGACCAGTATGAAAAAAGTATTAATGTATGCACTCATTACTGTAAGTTGCTCTGGATATGAGCGTCTGCTAAATGACTAATGTAAATTTTCAGTACGTTAGGAGATAAAGAACATTGTTTTCTTCATTACATCTTTCACATTATTATGTAGTTTACAGTAGTCCCCAGTCACGTGGTGTTTGTTACAAGAACACAACGAGAAGAGACCAGAGCCTTGTGAGTCAATCACTGTTGTGCAGCATGCGCCAGGTGATCTAATTACAGTATGGAATTCACAACTAAATGTTTGCCAGCTAGATATCTTACATCTGTTAAGTTCACAGTCTACAATGTGTTAAATGGTTTGCTAATTTAGTAGCTAGTTAGCTACCTAGCTAAGTGGTTAGCTTCTTCTAAAATCAAGCATTCGCTTGGTAACAGCAGAGAATGCCCTCCTGGATCAAGAGCCCTGCAGGCTAATATTTGTTTCGGGGTGCAGCAAACTGAGTAGTGTTTTTCAGTTACCTGTATATTTGTATAGTTTGTCAGAAACTACACAAAATGTTTGCAATGCGCTCATTAGCATTTAGTATTCTCTATGAGGATTCCTTAGTACTTGTTAGCATTTTGATAGCATTCTGCTAAGTGACTTTTTAAACAGCTGTAGTCAACTTGTGTTCTAGGTAATAGATAAAGCACCTCGCGTTCATAAATTTGCCCGTTTAGATAATTTTTCATAATGAAACTTACCGGTACTAGTTTCCCAAAACAGTGGTCTGAGCCAGTAACGTGTGACAAACAATGGCTATAAAATATATTTAGATTTAACACTTTTCTTTTTGGTTACTACATGATTCCATATCTGTTATTTCATAGTTTGTCTTCACTATTATTCTACAATGTAGAAAATATTAAAAATAAAGAAACCCTCGAATGAGTAGGTGTTCTGAAACTTTTTACCGGTAGTGTATATCTGCAGAAATAAGACCGATCCTGCTTGTGTTGCCTGTTTGTTTTTAATAGCCTACTGATTCCGTGAGCACAAAGCCTCACGCAACATGTCGGATAAACAATTTAAAAAATTCAGCTGTTTTTTTTATCTTTGCTATGCTGTAATAAAGGCTTAACCAAACGTTTCAACAGACTCAGTTATGCTTATAATTTATTTGGTGTTGTTTACGTTGTTCCAAATAGTCAGAACATTTTTCCTGTAATCTAACAGCACCTATTTGGCACACATAATATGCACACAGCGCTTGCTTGGATGGGTTATTTACAGATGGGCTATGTACAGCTGCAGCGATCGGTTAGCTGCTCAGATAGCTGATGTTTAAAGTTAGTGAGGAAAATTATAAGTCTCCAGCTTCAGCAAAAATTATATATATATATATTTATTTATTTTTTAATTATTATTATTATTTTTATTTTTTGTTAATTATTCTATTTATTTTTTTGCAATTCGTTCCAGTCATTGAAAGTATTCCACAGAGAGGCTGGCCAGTTTTGACTCAATGTTGACTCAAGCTTCCCACAGTTGTAAAGTTTGATGGATGTCCTTTGGGTGGTGGACTGTTCTTGATACATATGGGAAAATGTTAAGCATGAAAAACCCAGCAGCATTACAGTTGTAGACACAAACCGGTGCACCTGGCACCTACGATCATACCCTGTTCAAAGGCATTTAAATCTGTTTTCTGTAAGTCACTCTGGATAAGAGCGTCTGCTAAATGACTAAAATGTTTAAAAAAAAAATAAAAATCTTTCTTTAACCCGTCTCCTTCCCTTCATGTACACCAATATGAAGTGGATTTAACAAGTGACATCAATAAGGGATCATAGCTGTCACCTGGTCAGTCTGTCATGGAAAGAGCAGGTGTTCATAATATTTTGTACCACTGACTTTTTTCTTCTGATGTTGTTCACACAGGTCACGTTGAGACATTCTCTACATCCAGAGAGCAACTGCAGGATGATCACAGAGCTAAGAGGTCTCACCACTGCCCACATTGTGAGGAGATTTTCCCATTTCTATCAAAGCTAAAAATACACCTAAAAATACACACAGGAGAGAATCTGTATTCCTGTACTGACTGTGGGAAAAGATTCACAACATCACATTCTCTGACAGTTCATCAGAGAGTGCACACAGGAGAGAAGCCCTACTCCTGCTCTGACTGTGGGGGGAGATTCTCTCGACAGAGCCACTTAAAAAGACACCAACATATACACACAGGAGAGAAGCCTTACTCTTGCTCTGACTGTGGAAAATGCTTCACAACATCATCTGACCTAACAGTTCACCAGAGAACACACACAGGAGAGAAGCCTTTTTCCTGCTCTGACTGTGGGGGGAGATTCTCTCAAATGAGCAGTTTAAAAAAACACCAACATATACACACAGGAGAGAAGCCTTACTTCTGCTCTGACTGTGGAAAGAATTTCTCCCTATTGGATTCCTTAAAAGCACATGCACGAATACATACAGGAGAGAAGCCTTACTCTTGCTCTGACTGTGGGAAGAGGTTCTCTCAACGGAGCAACTTAAAAATACACCAACGTTTACATACAGGAGAAAAGCCTTATTCCTGCTCGGACTGTGAAAAGAGTTTCTCCCAATTGGATAAGTTAAATAGTCACCAGCGAATACATACAGGAGAGAAGCCTTACTTCTGCTCTGACTGTGGGACTTGTTTCAGCCAAATTGATACATTAAAATGTCACCAGCGTATACATACAGGAGAGAAGCCTTACTCTTGCTCTGACTGTGGGCAGAGTTTCTCTCAACACAGCAGCTTAAAGAAACACCAACGAATACACACAGGAGAGAAGCCTTACTCCTGCTCTGAATGTGGGACGAGTTTCTCTCTACAGGACAGCTTGAAATCACACCAACGTATACACACAGGAGAGAAGCCTTACTTCTGCTCTGACTGTGGAAAGAATTTCTCTCGACACAGCAGCTTAAAGAAACACCAACGTATACACACAGGAGAGAAGCCTTACTCCTGCTTTGAATGTGGAAAGAGTTTTACAACATCAAGTGCTCTGACAGTTCATCAGAGAGTGCACACAGGAGAGAAGCCATACTCCTGCTCTGACTGTGGGGGAAGTTACTCTCGACTGGGAAACTTAGAAACACACCATCGTACACATACGGGAGAGAAGCCTTACTCTTGTTCTGACTGTGGTAAATGTTTCACAACATCAAGTGCTCTAACAGTTCATCAGAAAACACACACAGGAGAGAACCACACCAACAGATACACACAAGCCAAGACTTTTGCATATTAGAATCTTACGTTTTCGGGGGATTGACAATGGACCCGTTTTAAAGTATCCTTTTTTGGTAACAGTTCTCTCAGACCAGCTAAGATTAAAGTCACTCCATCACTTAATTCTCATTAAAGAAGTGGTAAGTGAATTGGATCAAATGAAGAAAGTGTGGAACACTACTGTAATCCTATTGTTTCTCACTGTGAGAGAACTGTGCAGAGGAAAAGGAGCATTACAGAATGTTAGCCTCTCTTTACTGATCAGTGTGCAGCTTGTCAGTTTTGGTGTGTTTTGTTAGCGTCTACTGCAAATATATTGAGATGACCTTGGCCCTTAGTGTTGAATATCCTCTTAGGTTTCTCTTGTTGAAACAATGGAGTCTGATGGTTGACTGTGTAGTACTGCTTCCCTCTGTAGTTTTCTGTGTGAATGAGCAAGTAGACACAGCATGTGTGTGATGATCAGTTTTCAGCATATATATATATATATATATATATATATATATATATATATATATATATATATATATATATACAAAGAATGTCAATAGAAAAACAAGTAAAAATAAATTAAATGCAGCTACTTTGCTGTTATTCTACTAACACGGTTTCACATGACTGTTAGCCGTAGTTGGCTAGCTAGCGATCAAGCAAGTGATAAAAAACGACTTGGTCGCATCCATAGATACAGAATAATAATACTTTGACTGGATCGAGTCTCTGGCAACCTATCCAATAGAATGAACGGACATCTTTTCTCAGACAGTCAAAATCATGAATCAGTGTGATTTTTATGGATATATACAAAGAAATGTTGATAGAAAAACAGGTACAACGACATGAAATGCAGCTAGTTTGCTGTGTTACCAGCGTCAGTTTGAAATGATTGTGTTTGCTGTGTAGATGGCTAGCTTCTCTGAACAGTATCCTGACCAGAGAGCACATTTTCTATGCCATGTGAAATCCAAAACAGCTTAAACAAATGCAGATGCAGCTACTTTGCTGTTATTCCAGCTGCACTGTTTGACCTGTTTTAAAAAAAAAATTAATTGGGTAACCCATTGTATAAAAGCAAATGTTCACTAGAGGTTGTGGACAACTTTTTTTTTTTTTTTGCATGGCTGTGCTGATCTACGGTACTCTTACCTATGACCGCAGCACAGCCGTGCTAAAAAATTGTTTTAGTATAGTCTGTGATGTGCCATCTGTAAATACGAATACATTTGTTTAAATTACGAGCCTAGTTGGTACTTCTGCATAAGTGTTGCTCTCCACTTTTCTGGAGGACCGAGTTTGAAATCAGTGGAATTAGAGTATGTTAGCTAAGGAGATGGAGAAAACCCATGTCTCTGGATTACATCTTCAAACTAAGGGCAAACAAGGCATCTGTGACAGGGAGACGCATCCATCCATCCATGATGAATACGGGTAAGATAATGTAGCTAGCTAGACTTTCAGATATTACACGTTTCTAATTTTGACAGTGGTTTCATTTCAAGCTAAAGTGTACTGTTAGCTATCTAGCTAACGTTAGCTGGCTGGCTCGCTAGCTTACATTACATGTATGATCTTATTATTTGTATCTCAGAGCCATTTGCTTTGCTAGTTATAGCCTAATGTTAGCTAGCTAACATTAAACCTGGTTGGTTAGCTACCTGCAGATTCATGCAGGGTAGTAACGTCATGAGTTGGGATTATGGTTAATTGTTTACCTAGCTAGCTACATGTCTTAACAAAAGACTCCACTATGCAAGTAACTATTTCAGTTGCATTTGTAAATTCAGTCTGAGTATGCCGGAGCGCAGAATAACTGATGAATTTATGAACGCTCAACACCAGTTGAATATGGCCAGAGTCAGTAAACATCTGCAAAAAAGCGTAAATAAATTGTTGCCTACAGCACAGTTAGTCACCAACGATCTGGATAACATGACAACAGCCTAACCAGCTAGGGCGAGTAAAATGGTCAGTTGGGTGTCCTCTCATTTGTGTCTGGAAGTAGCTAGCAAGCAAGCCAATGTTAGCCATTTAGCTGTGGGGCTAAAGCTTAAGAGGGTGTGAACGATGCTGAATGGGCAAAGAAGAGCTCTCCAGTAGGTACCAAAATATTCAAAGTCCATTTTCTCAAAAGTGAGGTTACAAGTATCAAGTTAATGGCCGATCTAGCCAAACTAAGATATTGGGGGAGAAGGACCTTTGTCAGGGAGGTGACCAAGAACCCAATGGTCACTCTGACAGACCTCCAGAGTTCCTCTGTGGAGATGGGAGAACCTTCCAGAAGGACAACCATCTCTGCAGCACTCCACCAATCGGCACGTGACATCCCGCTTGGAGTTTGCCAAAAGGCACCTAAAGGACTCTCAGACCATGACAAACAAGATTCTCTGGTCAGAAGAAACCAAGATTGAACTCTTTGGCCTGAATGCCAAGCTTCATATATATTTATTTATTTATTTATTTGGGGTTTTTTGCAAACATTTCTAAAGACCCGTTTTTGCTTTGTCATTATGGGGTATTGTGTGTAGATTATGTAACGTAACAAAATGTGGAAAAAGTCAAGGTGTCTGAATACTTTCCGTGTGTGTGTGTGTGTGTGTGTGTGTGTGTGTGTGATGTGGTAGCCTATTTCTTTCAGTTAATAAAGTCAACACAGTATTAAGATTATTAATAATGGGTTATGCATAATAAGCTAATAACTTATAGCCTCTGTCTCTTGTGCAATACGCACCTGTGCTCCGCTGGCCTCTCCTTAAACCCTCCTTAGCTCTTGGACTCGCATTTCTTCTACTAACAGACTATTGGAAGAGAGAAGCAAGCTCTTTTTTTGCTGAATATTAATTACAGCAGCCAATCGAACTCATGGGTAGTTTTAAAGAGGGAACGCTCAATGGTGGTAGAATATATAGCAGTTATTGATTCAGACCCATAACCATTCAATCTTCGTGAAGAGAAAGCCGTCTGCATCTTATTGTAGTCCTATATTATATTGTAGTCCTATATTATTCAAGCATGTCATTACAATAATAAAGATGAGGACAACAGGACTTATTTAACTGTTGAAAGTCAGGAAGGAATGAAGCAACCATAGAAAAAGGAGGTAGGCTAATAACATGAGGGGAAATATTATGAATCCATATGCATCTACCTACTAATTATACAAATGTAAAATAGTCCCTAGTATATTTCAAAATGATTATCACATTTGCTAGCTTATAATTGTAACTTTGTAGGCCGCATGTCCTGCACCAGATTGGCATGTTCTCTCCACAGTTCATGGAATGAAAGAGGTGAGTAATTCCAGTCCAGATAATACAATATAATACAGTCCACACTCAAAGATTAGCCTACTGGAGCTAGTTTCATGTATTTACCCAAAAGAGCATGGGCTTTTATGTTTTTCTGTGTGTAATGTGCGGTAGCCTATGTATTGGATAATGGCACAATCATTTGGGGCCCACCCCAACGACACTAACCACAGTCCTATCTCACACACCTCACGCTGCTCTGGACTCAGTCAGGGCCATAACAATACCAGTAAGAGGAACAGACTTAGGTCATCTTATCAATACAGACTGATTATCTCTGTGAGTGGTGACTCGGCCTAGTTGGAAGGTATAATAATGTACTTGTATGTTGTATTTTCATCTGAAGCATCCAGCGGGTTGAATAAATCTGGTTTGTGCTTTTACTAGTTGTCCGTCTGTTTATACTCTGTTCGTTCAGAACTTAACAATCGTTTCATTGAGACTACACTTGGTACACTTGATATTGCTCACCCAGCAGAGAATCAGGGATGAGGCATCATGATATAATAAGCAACTAATTCTCAAACCCTGAGAAATATGACATTTAATTGATTCCAAATGACATGACCCTCCCCTGAAATAAATGTACAAATTACTAAACCCTAATTTTTCTCCAGGTAACATTTGTCAATTTCGATCTCTCCCTAAGCGAATTTTGTTTTAATGATACTTTGAAACTCTTTTATTAAATTGTCTTTTAAAACTAGATGTATTATTTTTGTCATTGATGAATAATGTATTTGGATAACGGCATTGAACTTGATTGATCCGCTAATGACAAATTCATATTCTACATTCATTTGTGCTGCTCAGTCAATGGGTTATCTATACAGAAAATGTTTTTGTTTAATTCATAGCATGCTAAATCATATAAATGTCTATCTACCCAATGCATGTCACTACACCTCTACATGCCAATTAGCTAGCCTCCTTTCATATTTAAATAAAAGTGAAATAAAACAAAACAAATTCAAATCATTTAAAAGTTTTCTATGGTGCAAAAGTCCAGAGACGAAATGAATACCACAATTCAAGTATGACCCACTTACTATTGGGGAATGGAACCAGAGAGGAAGCTTGTGTTACCCTTTCCATGTCCCATTGTTCAGAGTGGAAGAGCTGTGAACTCACCTGTGATGGCCCACATCTACCACAACCTTTCCTATTGTGTTCGTAAGCACCACAGCATTTTAGGAAGCCATTTATCAAAATATGTTCATGCATACAGTACAATGAGAGGGGGTGGAATGCACAGAGGAGGACCAGGAGGTTGAGCTCAGACCTCTATTTTGGATTAGCATCCTATCCAGAGTTTCCAGATTACCACTGAGTACAAACCCAGACTGCCTTTCTCCTTCCACACTGAGTACAAACCTACAGTCACTGGGTCCTGATTGTGACAGTGGAGCCCAGTTTGCACTGCAGGATCCAGAGATGGCATCACTGAAGCTGGAAGACTGTAATCAAACACTGGAGCTGAATGTCATCATTAAAGATGAAGAAGAGGAGAAGATGGGAAATCTGTTATTCATGGTAAAACCAGGTTCCAGCTATAAATTATCTTCATAAATTTGACCTCCATAAGTTATGACACAGTCTATTGCTGTGTTGAATTATGACATTACACATCACAGAAGAACTTCCAACTGCACAAATGTAGTTATGAAAGTTCAATCAGTAAGGCTGGTCTGAATGGATCGTCACTTCATTCGTCTAGTAAACTCTATGGTGCAGTTCCCCGGACACAGATTGAGCCTAATCCTTGAATAAATTGCACTTTTAAACTGTACTAACTAAAATGGCTTATCTCAGACACGGTTTAAAATAGTCTCAGACTTGTCCTAGTCTAGATTTTAAAAGTCTGATTTCCAGAAGGATGATTAGAGTTAATCTAAACTCAGCTAAAAAGAAACGTCCCTTTTTCAGGACCTGGACTTTCAAAGATAAAAAATCCAAATAACTTCACAGATCTTCATTGTAAAGGGTTTAAACACTGTTTCCCATGCTTGTGTAATGAGCCATAAACAATTGATGAACATGCACCTGTTTAAGACACTAACAGCTTACAGACTGTAGGCAATTAAGGTCACAGTTATGAAAAATTTAGGACACAAAAGAGGCCTTTCTACTGACTCTGAAAAACACCAAAAGAAAGATCCCCAGGGTCCCTGCTCATCTGCATGAACGTGCCTTAGGCATGCTGCAAGGAGGCATGAGGACTGCCGATGTGGCCAGGGCAATAAATTGCATATCCGTACTGTGAGACGCCTAAGACGGCGCCACAGGGAGACAAGATGAACAGCTGATCGTCCTTGCAGTGGCAGACCACATGTAACATCACACCTGCGGGACAAGTACAGGATGGCAACAACAACTGCCCGAGTTACACCAGGAACGCGCAATCCCTCCATCAATGCTCAGACTGTCCGCAATAGGCTTAGAGAGGTTGGACTGAGGGCTTGTAGGCCTGTTGTAAGGCAGGTCCTCACCAGACATCACCGGCAACAACGTTGCCTATGTGCACAAACCCACCGTCGCTGGACCAGACAGGACTGGCAAAAAGTGCTCTTCACTGACGAGTCGCGGTTTTGTCTCACCAGGGGTGATGGTCGGATTTGCGTTTATCGTCGAGGGACTGAGCGTTACACCGAGGCCTGTACTCTGGAGCGGGATCGATTTGGAGGTGGATGGTCCGTCATGGTCTGGGGCGGTGCGTCACAGCATCATCAGACTGAGCTTGATGTCATTGCAGGCAATCTCAACGCTGTGCATTACAGGAAAGACATCCTCCTTCCTAATGTGGTACCCTTCCTGCAGGCTCATCCTGACATGACCCTCCAGCATGATAATGCCACCAGCCATACTGCTCATTCTGTGCGTGATTTCCTGCAAGACAGGAATGTCAGTGTTCTGCCATGACCAGCGAAGAGCCCGGATCTCAATCCCATTGAGCACATCTGGGACCTGTTGGATTGGAGGGTGAAGACTCGGGCCATTCCCCCCCAGAAATGTCTGGGAACTTGCAGGTGCCTTGGTGGAAGAGTGGGGTAACATCTCACAGCAAGAACTGTGAAATCTGGTGCAGTCCATGAGGAGGAGATGCACTGCAGTACTTAATGCAGCTGGTGGCCACACCAGATACTGACTGTTACTTTTGACCCCCCCTTTGTTCAGGGACACATTATTCCATTTCTGTTAGTCACATGTCTGTGGGACTTGTTCAGTTTATGTCTCAGTTGTTGAATCTTGTTATGTTCATACAAATATTTACACATGTTAAGTTTGCTGAAAATAAACTCAGTTGTACAGTGAGAGGACACTTCTTTTTCTGCTGAGTTTAGATCTAACAGTGGGGAACCATGAGGACCTAGGCTACCTGCCACCCCAAGCTTGCTGATATATCTTTGCTGTAATGTTCAGCCAGCCGGCTTGCCGTTTCGTAGAGCACATCATCATCTGCGTTGGCCAGGGTAGTGGGATGGATGGAGTCAAACGGACTCGATGTTGCCCGCAGGCTTTTAAATCTGTTTGACAGCTGGTGAATAACGATGTCAAGGTTTGCATTAAAGACGTTGACTCTAAAACTACTCTCCCCATCAGACAGTCGCTCGTCCTCGCATAGCTCATCAGAGTGTCTTAAAATGCCTTCTGAGCTCCCCATTTGTCGGCAAGGGTTTTTGCAGTGACTTTGGCCTTCTCAAAATCATGCCGGAATCCGGACAGGACCTCTATAATGTCCTTGAGTAGGCTAACTGCCCTGTGCAGGTCTACGTCTGTGGCCTGTAGCATTTTGGAGACGACGTTCACATTTTCTAAAATTGCTGCAAGGAAGGGGCACTCCGATCTCCGAACAGCCAGAAAGGCTCACAATACGCTTAATCTAGCTTGGCCCAATAACATAACCATGTACGTGGTAGTTTGATTCCAGCCTTGGTTGTAGTGGTGTAATACGACTAGGAAAAACACAGCTTTTTCGTCATCTCTTTGGAATGGGACAGTAGGTTTACACGAGCCTAATAAATAACGTGCCGTTTAACTTTTGGATCCACATTTGTTGCATAATGTCAGTTGGATAGGTAAAAAGGCTGTCTGTCCCACTTCCACCTGTTTCCTCAGCCGCCACAATTCTAGCTCGTCCTGCTCCTCTTCCTCCTCGCCCGGCCTGGGGAAAGCTTGTCCGGCCTGGCTTGTGCTCAGGTTCGTATCCGCCGATACCTGACAACCTGTATCCTCCTCTGTCAAAGTTGCTTCGTCTGGTACGATGGAACTGTCATAACCGTCGTATTGAACAGACCAAAGTGCAGCATGTGCTCATCTTCTTTTATTAGAGTAACGTGAACACTTAAACAAAAATAACAAAATGACACACGACAGTTCAGTAAGGTAACATAGACTATACGGAAAACAACCACCCACAACCCACAGGAAAAAACAGGCTGTCTAAGTATGGCTTCCAATCAGAGACAACGAAAGACACCTGCCTCTGATTGGAAACCATACTCGGCCACACATAGAAAATGAACATAGAAAATGAAAACTAGAACAAATCCCCATGAAACAAACCAACCCCAAAACACACAAAAACAACACCCCCTGCCACGCCCTGACCATACAACAATGACAAATGACCCCTTTTACTGGGCAGGATGTGACAGTACCCCCCCACCCCTCCCCCAAAGGTGCAGACCCTGACTGCACCTCAAAACAAAAAACCCCACAAAACAACCCCAAACCTAAAGGGAGGGAAGGGAGTGTGGCCACCGTCAACGACGGTTCCTGTGCTACACCTTCGCCAATCCTCCCACTACGGAGGTGGCTCTGGCTCCGGGCGTAGCTCCCGTTCTGCGCTGCCGACCCCCGCTGGAGGCTCTGGGCTGTAGACCGTTGCTGAAGACTCTGGGCTGCAGACCACCGCTGAAGACTCTGGGCTGCAGACCACCGCTGAAGGCTCTTGGCTGCAGACCACCGCTGAAGGCTCTTGGCTGCAGACCACCGCTGAAGGCTCTGGGCTGAGGAGCATCGCTGGAGGTTCCGCGCTGAAGAGCGTCTCTGTAGGTTCCGGACTGGGGACCTTCACTGCAGGCTCCGTGCCATGGGTCATCACTACTGGTTCCGCGTCATGGATAATCACTGGAGGCTTTGCGCCATGGATCATCACTGGAGGCTCCGGGCCATGGGTTATCACTGGAGGCTTCGTGCCATGGATTAACACTACAGGCTCCGGGCCATGGATCATCACTGGAGGCTTCATGCCATGGATTATTGCTGGAGACGTCGGACCATTGACCATCATTAGAGGCTTCCTTCGGGGCGCTGGAACTGGTCTCACCGGACTGGGGAGACGTACTTCGGACCGTGTGCTCACAGCAGGCACCGGCCTTACCGGGCTATGGTGGCGCACTGGAGGTCTGCTACGTGGGACTGGTATAGGAGGCGCCAGACTAGTTCCACATACCTTCGGGCTAGTGCGGGGAGCAAGAACAGGGCGTACTGGGCTATGGTGGCACACTGGCGGTAGAGTGCGTGGAGCAGGCACAGGGTCCACTGGGTCTTGGAGGCGCACTGGAGGTCTGCAGCGCACGGCCTGCACAACCCGCCCTGGCTGGATACTCAACTCTGCTCGATCACTGCAGGGTGCGGGCACAGTTCGCACCGGCCTTTGTATGCGCCCTGACGACACAGTGCGCGTCACCGCAAAATACGGTGTCTGCTCCATCACTTGCTCCTCATAGTAAGCCCGGGAAGTTGTCTCAGGACTCCATCCTGACTCTTCCCAACTCCCCTTGTGCCCCCCCCAGAGCCTCCTCTCATCACCGCTCTGCTCTTGCTGCCTCCACTTCTTCCGATGGACGGCGATTCCATCCCTTCTGGATCTCCTCCCATGTCCAGGATCCCTTGCCGTCCAATATCTGCTCCCATGTCCATTCCTCCTGCTGCTCCTTCTTACGCTGCTTGGTCCTTCTTTGGTGGGTGGTCCTGTCATAACCGTCGTATTGAACAGACCAAAGCGCAGCGTATAGAGTGCTCATCTTCTTTTATTAGAGTAACGTGAACACTTAAACAAAAAATAACAAAACGACACACGACAGTTCCGTAAGGTAACATAGACTATATGGAAAACAACCACCCACAACCCACAGGAAAAAACAGGCTGCCTAAGTATGGTTTCCAATCAGAGACAACGAAAGACACCTGCCTCTGATTGGAAACCATACTCGGCCACACATAGAAAATGAACATAGGAAATGAAAACTAGAACAAATCCCCATGAAACAAACCAACCCCAAAACACACAAAAACAACACCCCCTGCCACGCCCTGACCATACTACAATGACAAATGACCCCTTTTACTGGTCAGGACGTGACAGGAACAGCTTGGCCTTGGCTCACTTGACCCGCTAAAAGCAGCTGCTGGCGACGATAAACCTACATCCTCTTCTTGTCCCACTACATTGCTTGTGCTAGCAATGGCTGTACTTGAACTGCATTTGAATCTAATTGCATTTGAATCGAACTGCATTTGAATCTAATTTAACACGTTTTGATACCTCCTTTGCGTTCTAATTTTTGGCCTTGCTCTTTTGGGCTCCACTTTTGTGTTGATACATTGCTGATTTTTAAATCCGTAATATTCTATTCTCAACATTCTCTAAAAAAATGTTGCGCCCGTTGTCTCTTGATAGCTAGCTCAACTGTTTCTTTAAACGATGACAGAAACAACAACGCTTTAGAGAGTATTTGCACAATGAATCCAAGAATGCATTTCATTATCTTAACGTGGTATTGAAACTATTGAGTAATATGATTTATTTAGCCAATTATGTAGTGACAAAAAACATTTTGTTGGTGAAACCATCAGTGGGATAATTTATCATATAGCCGACATTAAAGAAAGAGCTTCTCCTCAAATCGTGGGCATGATGGACTCGCGTCAACAATTAATAATTGGCCATGGTAGGGCGGAATTCAAATTACGTTGGGGGCCCGTGGCTCCGTAGATCCGGGCCCGTCACCGGGCTCATGTACACCGCGGGCCCTGGTGCAACCACACCGGCTGAAGCTACACCACTGGGTGGTATACAGAAGATTTGGTAAAATACCAAGTCCATATTAAGGCAAGAACAGCTCAAATAAACCATTTGAATTTTAGTTAGTCCAACATAATGCTTGAGCTTTGCTTTCAGCACCATGGAGTGAATCCTTACCACTGCTACACTTGGCTATCAGCCACCGGAGCCTCGTCTGGCAGTTCATTCGGACTCATTTCCTGCCTTTTTAAAAAGCATAGCTGATATGGCTGACTTGCTTAAACAAATATGGTTTCTACTGACTCCTTGTGGATTTGTTTAAGTCGATAAGAACCGCCTAGTTAAATCAAGGTTAAATAACAATAAAATATGTACAGTGGGGGAAAAAAGTATTTGATCCCCTGCTGATTTTGTACGTTTGCCCACTTACAAAGAAATGATCAGTCTATAATTTTAATAGTAGGTTTATTTGAACAGTGAGAGACAGAATAACAACAACAAAAAATCCAGAAAAACACATGTCAAAAATGTTATAAAATGATTTGCATTTTAATGAGGGAAATAAGTATTTGACCCCTCTGCAAAACATGACTTAGTACTTGGTGGCAAAACCCTTGTTGGCAATTACAGAGGTCAGACGTTTCTTGTAGTTGGCCACCAGGTTTGCACACATCTCAGGAGGGATTTTGTCCCACTCCTCTTTGCAGATCTTCTCCAAGTCATTAAGGTTTCGAGGCTGACATTAGGCAACTCGAACCTTCAGCTCCCTCCACAGATTTTCTATGGGATTAAGGTCTGGAGACTGGCTAGGCAGCTCCAGGACCTTAATGTGCTTCTTCTTGAGCCACTCCTTTGTTGCCTTGGCCGTGTGTTTTGGGTCATTGTCATGCTGGAATACCCATCCACAACCCATTTTCAATGCCCTGGCTGAGGGAAGGAGGTTCTCACCCAAAATTTGACGGTACATGGCCCCGTCCATCGTCCCTTTGAAGCGGTAAAGTTGTCCTGTCCCCTTAGCAGAAAAACACCCCCAAAGCATAATGTTTCCACCTCCATGTTTGACGGTGGAGATGGTGTTCTTGGTCATAGGCAGCTTTCCTCCTCCTCCAAACACAGCGAGTTGAGTTGATGTCAAAGAGCTCCATTTTGGTCTCATCTGACCACAACACTTTCACCAGTTGTCCTCTGAGTCATTCAGATGTTCATTGACAGACTTCAGACGGGTCTGTGTATGTATTCTTGAGCAGGGGGATCTTGCGGGCGCTGCAGGATTTCAGTCCTTCACGGCATAGTGTGTTACCAATTGTTTTCTTGGTGACTATGGTCCCAGCTGCCTTGAGATCATTGACAAGATTCTCCTGTGTAGTTCTGGGCTGATTCCTCACCGTTCTCATGATCATTGCAACTCCAAGAGGTGAGATCTTGCATGGAGCCCCAGGCCAGGGAGATTGACAGTTCTTTTGTGTTTCTTCCATTTGCGAATAATCGCACCAAATGTTGTCACCTTCTCACCAAGCTGCTTGGCGATGGTCTTGTAGCCCATTCCAGCCTTGTACAGGTCTACAATCTTGTCCCTGAAATCCTTGGAGAGCTCTTTGGTCTTGGCCATGGTGGAGTTTGGAATCTGATTGATTGATTGCTTCTGTGGACAGGTGTCTTTTATACAGGTAACAAGCTGAGATTAGGAGCACTCCCTTTAAGAGTGTGCTCCTAATCTCAGCTCGTTACCTGTATAAAAGACACCTGGGAGCCAGAAATCTTTCTGATTGAGAGGGGGTCAAATACTTACTTCCCTCATTAAAATGCTAATCAATTTATAACATTTTTGACATGCGTTTTTCTGGATATTTTTTGTTGTTATTCTGTCTCTCACTGTTCAAATAAACCTACCATTACAATTATAGACTGATCATTTCTTTGTCAGTGGGCAAACGTACAAAATCAGCAGGGGATCAAATACTTTTTCCCCTCACTGTAAATAGCCCACCCAGCTACCTCATCCCCCATACTGTTATACATTTTATTTCTTTTGCTCCTTTGCACCCCAGTATCTCTACTTGCACACTCATCTTCTGCACACTCCAGTGTTTAATTGCTATATTGTAATTATTTCTCCACTATGGCTTATTTATTGCCTTACCTCCCTTATCCTACCTGATTTGCACACACTTTATATATACTTTTTCTATTGTATTATTGACTGCATATTTGTTTATTCCATGTGTAACTGTGTTATTGTTTGTGTCGCATTGCTTTGCTGTATCTTGGCCAGGTCGCAGTTGTAAATGAGAACTTGTTCTCAACTAGTCTACCTGGTTAAATATTTTTTTTAAATAATATAGACATGGGTGATTTTACCACTGTAATCAGATCAACATTATTATGTTATGGTCATTGAATTGATTAGCCCACTAACCACATGTTAAATGTGTAGTGTAGCCTACACTGTGTAGGACTATGAATTGGGCAGCTACAGACTATTTGTTAACAGGTTAATTATGTTCTGGCCCGCCGACCAGCTACAAGTGTCACGCCCTGATCTGTTTCACCTGTCCTTGTGCTTGTCTCCACCCCCCTCCAGGTGTTGCCCATCTTCCCCACTTATCCCCTGGGTATT
The DNA here is from genome assembly GCF_965601325.2 of Salmo salar. Lineage (NCBI taxonomy): Eukaryota > Metazoa > Chordata > Actinopteri > Salmoniformes > Salmonidae > Salmo > Salmo salar. Next base: position 29,666,651 of record NC_138307.1, on the reverse strand, counting down.
TATACCTGTGTTTTCTGTCTGTCTGTGACAGTGTGTCTTGCTTGTTCAAGCCTACCAGCGGTTTGTGTCTCAGCGCCTGCTTTTTCCAGTCTCTCTTTTCTCGCCCTCCTGGTTTTGACCCCTGCCCGTCCTGACTCCGAGCCCGCCTGCCTGCTGTACTGTACCTTATACTGACCTCTGCCTGACCTGACCCTGCCTACCGTCCTGTACCTTGGCCCCACTACTCTGGATTATCGACCCAAGCCTACCTTGACCTGTCGTTTGCCTGCCACTGTTATAATAAACATTGTTACTTCTACACAGTCTGCACTTGGGTCTGACCTGAAACCTGATAACAAGTTAGGTAACAAATTGACTGGAGGCCAAACCTAGTTGCCAACCCCCATTGTAAATTCAATCTCCCCCTTCATCATTAAAAAGATAATTAAAACGTGTGGATATAGTGCTAAACTTGAAGGACTCATTGTCTCTGTGAATTTAAATTATGTTGTTCCCCACCAGTGACCTCAGAAGAGGAAACAACGATACAATGTAGTCCAACAACATCGCTCTCAAACAGCACAGATGTGAGATGTGTTTCACTGTAGAAGCACTTTAAGGGCATATCAGATGGTCTGCTCTGACCATAACAGTCACACAAAACATAGGGTTGGTTGGTAAAAGATTGAAATGGGTAAATAATGTACCTGTGAAAAGCTCCCCAATACCATCTGATGTATATATTTAATGTATTACATGAATGGTGAGCACAGCCCTTCCAACAATACATTTAAATAACATTTTACTGTGATTGTTTCCACCCTGCTGCATGTATTCAATGTATTCCATTTCAAATGTGTCTCCCAGTGCAGCTTTACTTCCAGGCTATTATGACACATCTGGCAGTTTCTTCTATGTTCCTAGTTCTAGTACAATAGAAAACATATGTTTTTTTGGTCACTACCATTCCACAAAAATACCATGCTATATATTTTTCATTGTACTACAATCGTACATTTTTGTGAGAGCTGTGCTTCACATCGGAGTGCTGCTGCAGGCTCTTTGCGTCTCTTAACCATGTCGGGTGGGCCGGGCACAAAGCTCAAGGCGGCTCTCCACTTCCCTCCAGTAGTTATTTAGCCTGATAACACATCACTCCTGACAGACACAAGCCAAAACTCTTGTATAAATGTAGCAGCCTATACACCTAATCATTAGTGATCTGACATGCTGTATTGCATGGAAACTGTAGGCTACTAACAACAGCAGCTACATGGCCATAGCTTAGCTATGGCCCTGTCCGTCTGACCAGGGTAAACAAAGTGGTAATGTTGTGTATTGTATATACAGTATTTCACTTCAAACAGTTTATTTCATTGAATTATACACAAGAGAAGTGGCTGCCCAGCATAAATTCATGTACAAACATTTTTCATTACATTCTTGTCATTTAGCAGATGCTCTTATCCAGAGAGACTTACAGGACAAAAAAGGGTTAATTGCCTTGCTCAAGGGCACAATGACAGATTGGTCCTGAGCCGATTAGATGAACAGCAACCTTTCAGTTACTGGCCCAACACTCTTAACCGCTAGGCTACCTGCCGCCAGATCAATTAACTTCAATACAGTTATTCAAATACATTCATCATCAATGACTAAAATAATGAATCTAGTATTAAAATACAATTTAATAAACACAAGTAGTCGATTCATAGCCTGTTTATCATTAAACAAAAGTTGTTTAGTAATATAAAATAATCCACCCAAACTAATGCTAAAAAGTGATCATCACACCATCTTTATCTGATATACACTGTGTACAAAACATTAGAAACACCTTCCTAATATTGAGTTGCACCCCCTTTGTCCTCAGACCAGCCTCAAATCGTCAGGACTGTCCAAGGTGTTGTGTGCATTTCACAGGGATGCTGGTCCATGTTGACTCCAATGCTTCCCACAATTGTGTCAAGTTGCCTGGGAGTGGATCTACTCCGAATAGCTCGTTCCTTCTCCTCCCACAGATGCACAATTACAGTGAATTCAGTAAGCTGAATTCACTGTAATGTTCTTGGAACCATTCCTGGACAAGCATTGTGGCATAAGGCATAATCCTGCTGAAAAAAAATCATTTTGCAGATGGATACAGTGCTGCCATGAATGGATGCACCTGATTGGCAATGATGTTTAGATATCCTGTGGCATTCAAACATTGGTCCCCTTGATAAAAGTTGAGCAATGTGTGCCCTGAAAACACACCCCACCCATTACACCACCAGCCTGCAATGCTGACGCATGGATGCATGCAGTGGTGTAAAGTACTTATGTAAAAATTAAGTCGTTTTTTGGGGTATCTGTACTTTACTATTTATATTTGACAACTTTTACTTTTATTTCCCAAAAATTCCTAAAGAAAATAATGTACTTTTTACTCCATACATTTTCCCTGATACCCAAAAGTACTCATTACATTTTTTAAATAATTAGCAGGATAGAAAATGGTCCAATTCACACACTTATCAAGATAACATCCCTGGTCCTCCCTACTGCCTCTGATCTGGCGGACTCACTAAACACAAATGCTTCATTTGTAAACGGTGTTAGAGTGTGCCCCCGGCTATCCGTAATATAAAAAACAACGACACAATTGTACCGTCTGGTTCACTTAAAAACCTCTTCTTATGGCTGAAATCCCGTTAACAGGATCGATTTGACAACATCCGGTGAAATGGCAGAGCGCCAAATTCCAAAAAAATTACAAGTATTTAACTTTCATACATTCACAAGTGCAATACACCAACTTAAAGCTGAACTTCTCGTTATTCTATCCACCGTGTCAGATTTCAACAAGGCTGAAATTACTGTGAAAGCAAACCATGCTATAATCTGAGGACTGCACCCCATCAAACAAATACAGACAATCATATTTCATCCCGCCAGGCGCAACACAAAACTCAGAAATAACATATAATTCATGCCTTACCTTTGACGAGCTTCTTCTGTGGCACTCCAATATGTCCTATAAAACATCCCAAATGGTCCTTTTGTTTGATTAATTCCGTTGTAAAATGTCCATTTATTTGGCACGTTTGATACAGAAAAACACCCATTCCAACTCGCGCAACATGACTACAAAATATCTCGTAAGTTACCTGTAATCTTTTTCCAAGCACCTCAAACAACTTTCCTAATACAACTTTAGGTATTTTTTAACGTAAATAATCAATAAAATTAAAGACGGGATAAACTGCGTTTAATACCGGAGGAAAACAAAGTGGAGTGTGCTTTTCAGGTCGCGTGCCTCTATCAAAAAGTACACTTCCCTCTACCCTCATTCTGAACAGGGCTACTTCTTCATTACACAAAGGAAAAAACAGTCTAAAGACTGTTGACATCCAGTGGAAGCGATAGGAACTGCAAGCAACTGCCTTAGAATTCTAGATTCACAATGAAAACCCATTGAAGAGAGAATGACCTAAAAAAAAAAAAAAATCCTGGATGGTTTGTCCTCGGGATTTCGCCTGCCAAATAAGTTATGTTATACTCACAGACATCATTCATACAGTTTTAGAAACTTCAGAGTGTTTTCTATCCAAATCTACTAATAATATGCATATCTTCGCTTCTGGGCCAGAGTAGCAGGCAGTTTACTCTGGGCACGTCAGTCATCCAAGCTACTCAATACTGCCACCCATCCATAAGAAGTTAAGGATCGTACCCTTTTTTTTACATTTTTACCTAAAATGTAACTGCCTGTAGCTCAGCACCTGAAGCAAAGACATGCATCTTTTTGATACCTTTTGAAAGGAACCAATTTGAAGTTTGTGGAAATGTGAAATTAATGTATGAGAATAACACATATCTGGTAAAAGATCATACAAACAAAAAAACCTTTTTCATCTTTGAAATGGAAGAGAAAGACCATACTTTCAGATAGGAGTCTAGGTGTAATTTAGATTTTGGCCACCAGATGGCAGCGATGTGTGCACAGTTTGACTGATGCAGTGAAGAATTACATTACTGCACTGTATCAAGTCTGCCAGGAGTTTGCCCAAATGTGCCGAATTGGTCCTTTAAGTACATAACTATAGAGAACATATAAAAATGCTATGGTAATAAAAAAAGTAAGTTTACACACTCCCAGGAATGTCATACATGATGGGCCATTAGCTTATACACTAACTTTCGGGCGGGGTGGTTGTGGAGCCAGAGACAGCAGGGGTTCAAAATGTAGAAACCAGTTCCTACATTTGAACATTGATTTTATTAAACGAAACTATGCTACATTTTATCTGTGGGACCCCCAGGATGACAAATCAGAGCAAGATTACTGAATGTAAGTACATTATTAACCTTCAGAGGTGATACGTGATACGTTTTTTTATTGTCGTGCACTCTCCTCAAACAATAGCATGGCATTTTTTCACTGTAACAGCTACTGTTAAATTGGACACTGCAGTTAGATTAACAAGAATTTAAGCTTTCTGCCCATATAAGACATGTCTATGTCCCGGAAAGTTAGCTGTTGTATTCAACGTCATTCAAGTCACATTAGCGCACGTTAGCAACAACTGTCCTGGTTTAGGGACACCCATCACGTAGAGGTTAATGGTAGTTCTCCCTCTATTCAGCTCCTAGTAATGGTAATTCTCTATTCAAATTATTCATACTTTTACTTTGATACATAAGTATATTTACAACCAAATAATTTCAGCCTTTTACACAAGTAGTATTTTACTTGGTGACTTTCACTTGAGTTACTCTTGCCACATTACGAGTGGTAAGGCTTCTCTCCTTTATGTTTACCTTGGTGTCTTTTTAACTGGCCCATTTGCGAGAAACTCTTTCCACAGTCAGAGCAGGAGTAAGGCTTCAGTCCTGTATGTATACGTTCATGTCTTTTTAAGTTGCCCAGTAGAGAGAAACTCTTTCCACAGTCAGCGCAGGAGTAAGGCTTCTCTCCTGTGTGTGTTCTCTGATGAACTTTTAGATCAGTTGATGTAATGAAGCATTTCACACATTCAGAGCAGGCATAAGTATTCACTCCTGTATGTATATGTTCATGTCTTTTTAAGTGTCCCAGTTGAGAGAAACTCTTCCCACAGTCAGAGCAGGAGTACGGCTTCTCACCTGTGTGTGTTCTCTGATGAACTTTTAGCTGAGCTGATGTGAAGCATTTCACACAGTCAGAGCAGGAGTAAGGCTTCACTACTGTATGTATAAGTTCATGTTTTTTTAAGTGGCCCAGTCGAGAGAAACTCTTTCCACAGTCAGGGCAGGAGTAAGGCTTCACTCCTGTATGTATAAGTTCATGTTTTTTTAAGAGGTCCAGTCGAGAAAAACTCTTCCCACAGTCAGAGCAGAAGCAAGGCTTCTCTCCTGTATGAATATGTTCATGTCTTTTTAAGTGGCCCAGTCGAGAGAAACTCACCCCACAATCAGAGCAGGAGTAAGGCTTTTCTCCCGTGTGTGTTCTCTGGTGAACTTTTTGCTCAGTTGATGATGTGAAGCATTTTCCGCAGTCAGAGCAGGGGTAAGTCCTCTCTCCTGTGTGCACTCTCTGATGAACTGTCAGAGCCCTTAATGTTGTGAAACTCTTCCCACAGTCAGTGCAGGAATAAAGATTTTCTCCTGTGTGTATTTTTAGGTGTATTTTTAGCTTTGATAGAAATGGGAAAATCTCCTCGCAATGTGGGCAGTGGTGAGACCTCTTAGCTCTGGGATCTTCCTGCTGTTGCTCTCTGGATGTAGAGAATGTCTCAACATGGTCTCCTGTGTGAACAGCATCAGAAGAACCAGTCAATTGGTGTGATATACATGTCATTGAAATGTATATTATGAAGCCCTTTTTACATCAGCAGTTGTCACAAAGTGCTTTACAGAAACCCAGCCTAAAATCCACAAAGAGCAAGCAATGCAGAAGCACAGTGGCCAGGAAAAACTCCCTAGAAAGCAGGATCCTTGGAAGAAAGGTAGAGAGTTACAAGGCTCAAAGAAGTGGCCAGTCCTCTTCTGGCTATACCGGGTCACATATGTATTCATATCAGTAGACTGTACAACACAAAAGGGGAATTAAACTATTCTAAAAGTGGGTAAGAGATTAAAGCTAAAAAGGGGCGTGTCATCCTCCACTCACTATCACAAGGGTTAGAAACTACACAGACTCATTTCATATCATCCTCCTCTCACTATCACAAGGGTTAGTCACTACACAGACTCATTTCATATCATCCTCCTCTCACTATCACAAGGGTTAGTCACTACACAGACTCATTTCATATCATCCTCCACTCACTATCACAAGAGTTAGTAACTACACAGACTCATTTCATATCATCCTCCACTCACTATCACAAGGGTTAGTCACTACACAGACTCATTTCATAAAACTTTAAAACACTGGCCGTTTGTCAACTTCACTTCTTTAGTCTACTCTCTGAGCACTCCAGATAACCCAGTGAATAAAACAAAATGCTGACAATACTGGTGTCAAACCATGCAAGTGTCAGTAGCATGAAATAACATCTACCTTCTCATTGAAACAGTTCATCATGAAACAGTTCTACTGCAACTTTTCATACACAGTGGGGAGTTGGAATGAACAACAAACTTAGTTAGATAGAACCTGCTCTTACCATGAGAAACAGATGTCCCAATCTTCTCCTCCTCTTCTTCATCTTTAATGTTGACATTCAGCTCCAGTGTTTGACTGCAGTCTTCCAGCTTCACTGATGCCATCTCTGGATCCTGCAGTGTAAACTGGGCTCCACTGTCACAATCAGGACCCAGTGACTGTAGGTTTGGACTCAGTGTGGAAGGAGAGAGGCAGGCTGGGATTGTCCTCACTGTTGATGTTACCGGCCTCAGACATAATTCTAGTCGTCCTGTAGTAACAATGACAAACATACAAAAAGTTATTGTCTTGACAGTTCTGGAACTTTCTTTATTCTCTAAAAATACATTTCTTCTTGTTCAATTATCTAATTCAGTACTAGACTTGGACTGAAATAGGTACCGGTACTGTTTATATTTAGGTGCAGGAGCTCCACAATACTGTTGAGCTAATATTCTATAAGAGGAACATGAGCTCAAACAGTAGATATTTGAGGTGCAGGTACTCAGCTCCGGTGAGCTCCTGTCCAAGTCAAGCACTGATCTCATTTCAATAGATCTGGTAGCTAAGCATTGACAACAAAACATTAATTCATTAAAAAGTACACGCTTTAAAATTAGTCTACACAACATAAGTGAACTTGATCTATAGTAGATTTCCCAAATTCACATAAATGCAGAAATGACAAACACTGCAACCTTGTACTTAATGTATGTTTTAGGCAGCACTATGTACTATTTTCCTGAATAACCTTGTCTTCACTGTATTATTTCAATCAAAACCAATAGTATTTCCTGTTCACACCATAGTAACATTTATAGATAAATATAGAAACAACTGAATGTCTCTGAATATTAGTACTGATAAAGTGATAATCATTACATTTAGCTCTGCACCTGCACTGAAGTTTCACTGGATTTATAAATGTGAAGCATCCGCTTAGCGTTTCCACTCACTGCCAAATCTACCAAATCTGGTAGTGAGAGGAAGCCCGCTGGCCGGCAGTGGGAGAAGATGGAACGAGATGGATTTTGGCCGACATTCTGCAAATGTTCTAATCTATGAAACATCTGATCTTAATACAGTTTTCTGTTCCCAAAACTAAAATCTGCTACGAACAGAGTGGACGAAGTTTTGTAGACTTTACCCTTTGCAAATTTTTAAAACGTTTTTCATAGGGATGTTTAGAGGGAACGCAAAGGTGAATTGAGTTATTGCACACGAGCGGTTCACAGAGGAGGAGTTCCCTAACAGAAATATGAGAAGGGCGGGGCTTAATTTCAGCTGGATTTTCCGGCACCGCTCAGTTTTGTAGTCTTTCGTTCCGGAACCCATTTGACAGGATCAGGTAGCCTACCTTCTGGCATGAAAAATGATTTCCACTGTTTGCAATGTAAAAATCCTAATAAAAGCAATCAGAGTAATTATATTTGGATTCCTCTGTAATTGTCATGCCTCCTAAAAAACGTAATGTGAAAACGTGCCTGATATTCTAATAATTTATTCATGTTGGGCCGTCCCAGGTTTATGGTTTGTGCAACATTGTAGCCTATTTAGACCAAGGCGTGGCCATTGCTGTGGTGAGAGAAGCACGCCTGTATCTCTCACAGAACTAAAATGAGATTCACTTTCTATGATCTCTCTCCCTCTCTGTGCTGTTATAGACATGAGCCAGCAACTCATCTCTCCAGCATTGCACTTCTTCATTTATTTCCTAATAGAATAATAGCTGTGGGAAGTGTGTTGAGGTTCTGCAGCACTCTGCAGTCTGTTCAGAAAGAAATGAAATAATTCCCAAAACTACACCAGGAGTATTTAGCTACAGAGGATCAATAGCTAATTTAAATAAAATAGCCTAGCTGTGGATTGTGTGTAGTCAAATCACAAGGCATGTCTACAGTCAGGAACGTGTGGCAAATCTGTCAGTGAACAGCATGCAGCCAAAACAAGCCTTTAGCAATATTTCTAATACAGTCACTGGAAAACACAGGTTGTAAAGCAAATAGATCCTGCTGAAAATAAAATACTAATCTGTCTGTATGTTAAGAAGTTATCAACTTCCATCTAGGCCTATTGAGCAAACAGCATTGTTTTACAAAGTAAAGCAAGAGAGAGATGAGCTTTTGGCCGGTGAGTGAGCTGCACATCATTGGGTGAGTCAGTGAAACTGGAAAGCTTGTTTAGGACTATAACCTCCTCCTCATATTGTACAATGTGTTTCTCCTCACACCTGGCCTAGGCTATTGATGGATTAGAGACAAGGTCGTTTTTATTGACGAAAAAGATTCTTCAAAAGTCTCCAGTCATCTAAAATGATTTATAAATGGATTTCATGCAATTCTACAAGACCACATTTTTCCTGGAGTCTAGGCTACAAAAAATGAACTCCATGTGTCTAACTTCTGTAAGCGGCTCAACACCACTGCTTCCGAGTGGTGCAGCGGTCTAAGGCACTGCATCTCAGTGCAAGAGGTAGAAAGCCCCTGGTTCGAATCCAGTCTGTATCACATCTGGCCGTGATTGGCAGTCCCATAGGGCGGCACACAATTGACCCAGCATCGTCCGAGTTTGGTACGGGTAGGCCGTCATTAGAAATAAGAATTTGTTCTTAACTGACTTGCCTAGTTAAATAAAATAAAACAATTATATTATGCCAGTACGCAAAAGCCATGATAATGCATGCAATATTATAAAGGTATTTTATTTAATATGTTCTGGTACCTCAGAACCCCCCAGGTCACCCCCCTCTTGGGCTCACTTTTGGTTCCAGCACCTCCCAATGTACACAGTAAGCACTGGAGAAGTGGGTAGCTGCTGCTGCCTCCTCCAGGACACATCTTCTTTACATAGAGTTCATCAGGCTGTTGATTGTGACATCTGGAATGTTATCCCACTCTTCAAAGGCTGTGTGAAATTCCTGGATATAGGAGGGAACTGGAACAAGCTGTCGTACACGTTGATCCAGAACATCCCAAACATGCTCAAAAACTGGGACATGTTCAACATTTTCAATTGTGTACCGAGTCATGCGACATGGGGCTGAGCATTGTCATGCTGAAACATGAGGTGATGGCGGCAGATGAATGGCAGGACAATGGGCCTCAGGATCGTGTCATGGTATCTCTGTGCATTCAAATTGCCATTGATAAAATGCAGTTGTGTTCGTTGTCTGTAGCTTATGCCTGCCCATACCATAACCTCACCATGGGGCACTCTGTTCACAACGTTGACATCAGGGATCCCCATTAGCTGCTGCCAAGGTACCTACTCAGCTACTCTTGTCCCCAGCACAAGGTGCACCTGTGTAATGATAATCATGCTATTTAATCAGCTTCTTAATATGCCACACGTGTCAGGCGGATGGATAATCTTAGCAAAGGAGAAATGCTCACTAACAGTGTTGTAAACAAATTTGTGCACAACATTTGTGAGATAAGTTTGTGTATCGGTAACATTTCTGGGATCTTTTATTTCACCTCATGAAACATGGGACCAACACTTTACATGTTGTGGTTATTTGTTAAGTGTTTACAGTATTTATTTAAAAAAAATCATACAATCTATCAATAACAAAATGTTATTAAACTAAATCAGCCTGCTTTTCTGTTCTAATCAGGTCCCTACACAGGCTGAAGAAATTCGGCTTGTCACCAAAAACACTCAAACTTTTACAGATGCACAATCGAGAGCATCCTGTATCACCCACCGCCTGTTATGGCAACTGCTCTGCCCACAACCGTGAGGCTCTCCAGAGGGTAGTGAGGTCTGCACAACGCATCACCGGGGGCAAACTACATGCCCTCCAGGACACCTACACCACCCGATGTCACAGGAAGGCCAAAAAGATCATCAAGGACAACAACCACCCGAGCCACTGCCTGTTCACCCCGCTACCATCCAGAAGGCAAGGTCAGTACAGGTGCATCAAAGCTGGGACCGAGAGACTGAAAAACAGCTTCTATCTCAAGGCCATCAGACTGTTAAACAGCCATCACCAACATAGAGGCTGCTGCCAACATACAGACTCAAATCTCAGGCCACTTTAATAATAGAAAAATTGATGTAATAAATGTATCACTAGCCACTTTAAACAATGCCACTTTATATAACGTTTACATAACCTACATTACTCATCTCATATATATATACTGTAGTCTATACCATCTACTGCATCTTGCCATCTTGATGTAATAAATGTATCACTAGCCACTTTAAACAATGCCACTTTATATAATGTTTACATACCCTACATTACCCATCTCATATGTATATACTGTACTCTATACCATCTACTGCATTTTGCCTATGTCGTTCGGCCAACACTCATTCATATATTTTTATGTACATATTCTTATTCATTCCTTAACACTTGTGTGTATAAGGTAGTTGTTGTGAAATTGTTAGGTTGGATTACTTGTTAGATATTACTGCATGGTCGGAGCTAGAAGCACAAGCATTTCTCTACACTCGCATTAACATCTGCTAACCATGTGTATGTGACAAATAACATTTTATTTGAGGCTGAGAAGGATCCTGTAAGAGCGGAACATTATCTGGCGACAGAAGTCCTTGTAGTCTTGGAGGCCCAAAAACTTCTCAGCTGCAGATATGATGTCCAGCTTCTTGGACTCCTTGTGCAGTACAATTAATAACTGTGGCTATAAATACTAAAATATCCACCTTCTTCACAATAAGTGTATCCAGATCACTTGATTGACGTACAACATTTGCAACTGGTTGTGGTGCATCCACCACCATTTCTTCTTCAGAACTGTGGCCTCTTGCTCCTAAAACTCTCTTCACCAACTCCACATAGGAGATTTGCTGTACATTCACCCTAACAGGGCACTCTGGGAATTCAGGAATATGACCCCCTCCACAGTTGCAACATTATACATTCACATACCCTTCAATAAAAACTGTCACTCTGCAAACACTTGACATGTGGCCAAACCTTTTACATCTCACGGGATAACTGACACTTCCTACCTTTACCTTTCTGTCAGAGACTCTGCATCAAAACTCTACATGACAATGTATTCTCTGTTTCCCAACGCTCTACACAGGATCCATGTCTCACCAAACGGCAAGCCTCACAGACACCTGGAATCTACCATTTCAACTGCTCCTCCTTAACACTTAAACCTAATCCCATTATCACTCCTTTCAATGCCGCCCTGTTCCAGAGAGCAAGTCGAGTCACAATTCTTGTCCCCAATCGCGAAATCCGGAGTGCCCGCTCCCTCTGGATATAAGACAAACAATAAATCATTAGGAGTCCACTCCGAGTTACCTTCCCCAATCTTGTTTCTCATGGTGTGAGAGTCCTTTAGGTGCCTTTTGGCAAACTCCAAGCTGGCTGTCATATGCCTTTTACTGAGGAGTGGCTTCCATCTGGCCACTCTACCATATAGGCCTGATTGGTAGAGTGCTGCAGAGATTGTTGTCCTCCTGGAAGGCTCTCCCATTGCCACAGAGGAACTCTGGAGCTCTGTCAGAGTGACCATTGGGTTCATGGTCACCTCCCTGACCAAGGCTCTTGGAGGATTTTCGATCATATCCTTGGACTAAAATGATTGACACTCAAATGCAAGCCTAACACCATGTGCAAAGGGCCTTTGGGTAATGTAGCACATATTCAATGGTTTCTCTTTTCACTGTCAACTGTGTTAATTTTCAGCAAACTTAACATGTGTAAATATTTGTATGAACATAACAAGATTCAACAATTGAGACATAAGCTGAACAAGTTCCACAGACATGTGACTAACAGAAATGGAATGATTAAACCCCTTCCCTGAACAAAGGGGGGGGGGCAAAATCAAGTCAGTATCTAGTATGGCCACCAGCTGCATTAAACTTAGAGACCCCTTAACACTCGGATCCCGTTAACGGGATTGATTTTGACAACAGCCAGTGAAAAATCAAAGCGCCAAATTCAAAACAACAAAAATGTCATAATTCAGATTTCTCACACATACAAGTATTATACACCATTTTAAAGATAAGATTCTCCTTAATCTAACCACATTGTCCGATTTCAAAAAGGCTTTACGGTGAAAGCAAAACATTAGATTATGTTAGGACACCACCTAAACAAGAAAAGCCACACAGCCATTTTCCCAGCAAGGAGAGACGTCACAAAAAACAGAAATACAGCTAAAATTAAGCACTAACCTTTGATGATCTTCATCAGATGGCACTCATAGGACTTCATGTTACACAATACATGTATGTTTTGCTCGATAAAGTTCATATTTATATCCAAAAACCCCATTTTACATTGGTGCGTAATGTTCAGAAATGTTTTCCCTCCAAACCTTCCGGTGAATGAGCACAATGAGCACACATATTACAGAAATACTCATCATAAACTTTGATCAATATACAAGTGTTATGCACAGAATTATTGATGCACTTCTCCTAAATGCAACCGCTTTGTCAGATTTCAAAAAAGGTTCACGGCGAAAGCACAATTTGCAATAATCTGAGTACAGCCTAGAAGACACCAACAACAAGCAAACAGGAACCCGCCATCTTGGAGTCAATAAAACTAAGAAATTACATTATAAATATTCACTTACCTTTGATTATCTTCATCAGAATGCACTCCCAGGAATCCCAGCTCCACAATAAATGTTCGATAAAGTTTATCTTTATGTCCAAATACATCCATTTTGTTCGCGCGTTAGGTTCACTATCCAAATCCACAACGCGCGTGCTTACTTAGTCCAGACGAAAAGTCAAAAAAGTTATACTACAATTTGTAGAAACATGTCAAACGATGTATAGAATCAATCTTTAGGTTGTTTTTAACATATATCTTTAATAAAATTCCAACCGGGCCTATCTGTTCTCTTTAGGAATGAATATGAACTCAGCTCGCTCCCAAGCCTCTGCGCGTGACTGAACCCATGCCTTATAATGGGACACCTACTTCCTTGGGCTGTTATTCCCTTCAAATTCACCATAGAATCCTCAAACAAGGTTCTAAAGACTGTTGCATCTAGTGGAAGCTTTAGGAAGTGCAAAATGAACCCTAAGTCACTGTATACTGTAAAGGCAATCACTTGAAAAAACTACAACCTCAGATTTCCCATTTCCTGGGTGGATTTTTCTCAAGTTCTTGCCTGCCATATGAGTTCTGTTATACTCAACGACATCATTCAAACAGTTTTAGAAACTTCCGAGTGTTTTCGATCCAAATCTACTAATAATTTGCATATCCTACCTCCTGGGCCCGAGTAGCAGGCAGTTTAATTTGGCTGTGAAAATTCTGCCCCCTATCCCTTAAGTACTGCAGTGCATCTCCTCCTCATGGACTGCACCAGATTTGCCAGTTCTTGCTGTGAGATGTTACCCCACTCTTCCACCAAGGCACCTGCAAGTTCCCAGACATTTCTGGGGGGGAAGGCCCTAGCCCTCACCCTCCAATCCAACAGGTCCCAGACTTGCTCGATAGGATTGAGATCCAGGCTCGTCGCGGGGCAGAACACTGACATTCCTATCTTGCAGGAAATCACACACAGGATGAGCAGCAACACCAACATTTCAGGGTCCCTGCTCATCTGCGTGAACGTGCCTTAGGCATGCTGCAAGGAGGCATGAGGACTGCAGATGTGGCCAGGGCAATAAATTGCAATGTCCGTACTGTGAGACGCCTAAGACAGCGCTACAGGGAGAAAGGACGGACAGCTGACCGTCCTCGCAGTGGCAGATCACGTGTAACAACACCTGCACAGGATCGGTAAATCCGAACATCACACCTGCGGGACAGGTACAGGATGGCAACAACAACTGCCCGAGTTACACCAGGAATGCACAATCCCTCCATCAGTGCTCAAACTGTCTGCAATAGGCTGAGAGAGGCTGGACTGAGGGCTTGTAGGCCTGTTGTAAGGCAGGTCCTCACCAGACATCACCAGCAACAACTTCACCTATGGGCACAAACCCACCACCGCTGGACCAGACAAGACGGGCAAAAAATGCTCTTCACTGACAAGTCGTGGTTTTGTCTCACCAGGGGTGATGGTCGGATTCGCGTTTATCGCCGAAGGAATGAGCGTTACACCGAGGCCTGACTCTGGAGCGGGATCGATTTGGAGGTGGAGAGTCCGTCATGGTCTGGGGCGGTGTGTCACAGCATCATCGCATTCTTATCGGCACACTCAACAGCCTTGGTTTCTCAAACGACTGCCTCGCCTGGTTCACCAACAACTTCTCAGATAGAGTTCAGTGTGTCAAATCAGAGGGCCTGTTGTCCGGACCTCTGGCAGTCTATGGGGGTACCACAGGGTTCAATTTTCGGGCAAACTCATTTCTCTGTATATATATCAATGATGTAGCTCTTGCTGCTGGTGATTCTCTGATCCACCTCTACGCAGACGACACCATTCTGTATACGTCTGGCCCTTCTTTGGACACTTAACTTCTCTAGGGCCAGTGTGACGATTTCGTCCCACCTACGTAACAGCCAGTGGAATCCCGTGGCGCGTTATTCAAATACCTTAGAAATGCTATTACTTCAATTTCTCAAACATATGACTATTTTACACCATTTTAAAGACAAGACTCTCGTTAATCTAACCACACTGTCCGATTTCAAAAAGGCTTTACAACGAAAGCAAAACATTAGATTATGTCAGCAGAGTACCCAGCCAGAAATAATCAGACACCCATTTTTCAAGCTAGCATATAATGTCACATAAACCCAAACCACAGCTAAATGCAGCACTAACCTTTGATGATCTTCATCAGATGACAATCTTAGGACATTATGTTATACAATACATGCATGTTTTGTTCAATTAAGTTCATATTTATATCAAAAACCAGCTTTTTACATTAGCATGTGACGTTCAGAACTAGCATACCCCCGCAAACTTCAGGTGAATTTACTAAATTACTCACGATAAACGTTCACAAAAAACATAACAATTATTTTAAGAATTATAGATACAGAACTCCTCTATGCACTCGCTATGTCCGATTTTAAAATAGCTTTTCGGTGAAAGCACATTTTGCAATATTCTAAGTAGATAGCCCGGCATCACAGGGCTAGCTATTTAGACACCTACCAAGTTTAGCCCTCACCAAAGTCAGATTTACTGTAAGAAAAATGTTATTACCTTTGCTGTTCTTTGTCAGAATGCACTCCCAGGACTTCTACTTCAATAACAAATGTTGGTTTGGTTCAAAATAATCCATAGTTATATCCAAATAGCGGCGTTTTGTTAGTGCGTTCAAGACACTATCCGAAAGGGTAAAGAAGGGTGACGCGCCCGACGCGTTTCGTGACAAAAAAATTCTAAATATTCCATTACCGTACTGCGAAGCATGTCAACCGCTGTTTAAAATCAATTTTTATGCCATTTTTCTCGTAATAAAGCGATAATATTCCGACCGGGAATCTGTGTTTTAGTACAAAGAGAGAGAAAATAAAAACATGGGGTCGCCTCGTGCACGCGCCTCAGTCTCATTGTCCTCTGATAGACCACTTACCAAAGGCGCTAATGTTTTTCAGCCTGGGGATGGAATTACATCATTCAGCTTTTTCCCGGGTTCTGAGAGCCTATGGGAGCCGTAGGAAGTGTCACGTTACAGCAAAGATCCTCAGTTTTCAATAAAGAGAGTCAAGAAGAACAAGAACTTGTCAGACAGGCCACTTCCTGTACAGAATCTTCTCAGGTTTTTGCCTGCCATATGAGTTCTGTTATACTCACAGACACCATTCAAACAGTTTTAGAAACTTTAGGGTGTTTTCTATCCAAAGCCAATAATTATATGCATATTCTAGTTTCTGGGCAGTAGTAATAACCAGATTAAATCGGGTACGTTTTTTATCCGGCCGTGTAAATACTGCCCCCTAGCCCTAACAGGTTAACAAACCTCCAGATGAGCTTCAATGCCATACAACACTCCTTCCGTGGCCTCCAACTGCTCTTAAATGCTAGTAAAACTAAATGCATGCTCTTCAACCGATCGCTGCCCGCACACGCCCGCCCGCCTAGCATCACTACTCTGGACGTTCTGACTTAGAATATGTGGACAACTACAATTACCTAGGTGTCTGGTTAGACTGTAAACTCTCCTTCCAGACTCACATTAAGCATCTCCAATCCAAAATGAAATCTAGAATCGGCTTCCTATTTCGCAACAAAGCATCCTTCACTCATGCTGCCAAACATACCCTTGTAAAACTGACTATCCTACTGATCCTTGACTTCTATCACACCAGTGTTAATGCTAAATTGTAATTACTTCGCCACTATGGCCTATTTATTGCCTTACCTCCCTAATCTTACTACATTTGCACAGACTGCATATAGATTTTTCTATTGTGTTATTGACTACGTTTGTTTATCCTATGTGTAACTCTGTGTTGTTGTTTTTGGTGCACTGCTTTGCTTTATCCTGGCCAGGTCGCAGTTGGAAATGAGAACTTGTTCTCAACTGGCCTACCTGGTTAAATAAAGGTGAAATAAAATAAATAAAAACAGTCCTACAGCAACTTTTCATGCACAGTGGGAAGTTGGAATGAAAACACAAACTTAGTTAGATAGAACATGCTCTTACCATGAGAAACAGATTCCCCAATCTTCTCCTCCTCCTCTTCATCTTTAATGTTGACATTCAGCTCCAGTGTTTGACTGCAGTCTTCCAGCTTCACTGATGCCATCTCTGGATCCTGCAGTACAAACTGGGTCCCACTGTCACAATCAGGACCTAGTGACTGTAGGTTTGGACTCAATGTGGAAGGAGAGAGGCAGGCTGGGTTTGTCCTCACTGTTGATGTTACCGGCCTCACACTTAATCTGAGTCAGCCAGTAGCAATAAAGAGAAACGGACTCAAAAGTTAGTGCCAGAACTGTCAAGAATTTCTTTACTCTCTAAAAATATGTTTATATACTGGTGCATGAGCTCCACAATACTGTTGAGCTAATATTCTATAAGAGGAACATGAGCTCAAACAGTAGACATTTGAGGTGCAGGTACTCAGCTCCGGTGAGCTCCTGTCCAAGTCAAGCATTGATCTCATTTCAATAGATCTGGTAGCTAAGCATTGACAACAAAACATTAATTCATTCACATGAGACAAAGTATACACTTTAAATTAGGCTACACAACTCTAAATGCACTTAATCTATAGTAGATTTCCTGAATTCACAAAATGCCTCAAAAAACAGTTAGTACAAGGTTGCAGTATGTTTTAGGCAGCACTATGTACTATTTTCCTGAATAACCTTGTCTTCACTGTATTATTCCAATTAAAAACCAATAGTATTTCCGTTCACACCATATTAACATGTATAGATAGACAGAAACAACAGAATGTCTTTGAATATTAGTACAAATGTAGAAAACTGATAATCATTACATTTTGCTTCAAAACAGTAGTGCAGCCGTAAAATTGTCTCTCTGCTGCACCCTCACTGCCTGCACTGAAGTACGTTGATGCAGACCGAGGGGGAACCGCCATTTTACCATCTCGTGAATTTTACACAAAACCAAAAACGACATGTAAAACGAACCCAGAAATCTTAAATAAATTGATTATTAATTAAATTACCTTGACGAAATGATATACATCCACTCAGACTAATACAAAGTCTCTACGTGACTTGTAAAAAAGTGATCACGTTCACTCATGCTGTCTGAAACAAAAATAGCACATAAAACCTTTATCAAACGTGATAATACCTTGACGTATGTGTTACCTAGCATGTTATGACATGTTCTTTCGATATTATAACGTGCTATTACATACCAGTAGTAATACATTTGAAATGGACACAGAAGTTGTTGTCTCGACTCCACAATTATGGCATATCCTTTATTCTGAAGAATGATGCGCGCCTGCGCGGAACTGCCTTCTCCTCACTACCAGTTTCTAAACCCAGAGACGTAACAACGCGAGACTTCAGAGAACGCCTGTGAAGCAGACCAAGACGGGGTTTGAGAAGTCAATGAGAGAAGTGAACAATTCTGATACTTTTGCGGTGGCTAATGGGGATCCTAATAAATACCAAAAAGATTCCGTCGGCACACACTTGAAACATGGACATTATTTATCAATGTCATAACTGCAGTGGTTTATTCACAATAGCTCTCACTGCGTATCGTACATATCGCAGATTCACATGAGTAGCCAGACCCTCTTCACTCTTCCAACGAAACTCCAGATATAACATTTTATCGGTGCCCTGCTCCGAAAAACAATGCTCTCTCCTTCTGCTCTTCTGAGACGCATGAAATCAAATCAAAACCACTACTGGTCACTCTGACTGACTCAACCTTTGCTCATGCCTCCTTTACCATCTTCCTGACCTCAAATTATCTCCCAAAAATAGATAATTGTTGATGAATCGCGCTCCAAAAGAAACCGATGCTCTTTACAACTTTTGGTCTGTTTGCGTCTGTTTGTCTCCGTCTTCCATTCATTCTTACCAACTTTACTCAACTGGGAGCCATAAGACTCGAACAGCACTTCCACTTCGCTATATGTCCTACCTAAAACCAGACACACCCCGCTACGGACTAACTCCTGCATGTAGAATCCTGCATTGAATAAAGCCAACAACTACAGGTTAAAGGGGAATTTCACGCTGGTTTTGCCATGGCATCAGTGGCGACGTTCATCATAGACTTTATTTCGCCCAAAATTGTCCGCCTGTTTTGATCCAAATATAGCCGAAGGTCAGCCTGATCAGCTTGTACTCATTGAAATGCATGATACACGAATACAATATTGCATATAGTATAAGTTTGATTATTTTTCTGATATACACAACATAATGAAATATATTGATTTAAAATAAAATAAAAAACGAATAGCTTGTTAGATGTTCTGATATAGACAGAATGACAAATTACCTGTAATTTCAAATCATTCGTTTACAATATCACAACGGAATTTATTACAATGTATAACCGTCATGCCTCAAAACTGGGAGAAGCAGAAAGAGCGAGTCATTCACCCGACATTTGTTCCTCAAGACGGGTAACAACAACACGTGGATAATTGTAAATTCAACATTTCTGAAAACGTTTGTAATCTGATAAGGTTGTTATATTAATGATCAGTTTCTGTCGCAAACTATTATTTTCTCTAGGCTAACGTTAGCAACTCCGCTTGGAGACTTGCATGCTAGCTAGCTAACATTAACACTAAATCAGTTGTTAGTTATTAGATATTGTACATCCCACTTCTGAGACCAATGTAATGAAACAGCAAGGAGCACGTTTCGAACCCTCGACATTCAAGCCCGAAGTCCGGCGCGCTATAGACTGTGCCGCAAAAGCATGCTCAAACGGCAGAGTCGATTTCCGCGCTTATAAACCCAGGGTCGTTACAATATTAAGGCGGGAAAGCAGGGTTAACATATTTGATGGTTTTACTAACTGTTAGCTAGCTTACTGTATCGGTCTAGCTAACTACGGTTAGCTATGTTTTCTGGTAACCGGTGTGGAGTCATTGTTTTTTGACAGAACATTTTTTTAAATTAACTAGAGTCTGTTGATGATCAGTTACTTGAGAAGGAGACCAAGTCAAGACGCTGGACCGGGTGGATTCAGTTTATAGTAAGGCAGTTTATTATGAGACAAAGATATTTGGCAAAGCGTGCACGGACTCCTTCGTTTAGCTCATAGGGAACTAGCAGAAGAGAGCCCCGAAACATAGTGTGCATCTAATTTATACAATGAAATGACAGTGTGTTGACGTTGAGTCTAGTAGGTCCGCTCTCCTGACTGGTCGATGAGTGGAGGGACGGTCCATTCTCCAGGTGGTGTCGACTTCCCATTGGCCCTTGGCAGTGTCCTTTGTCCTCGGAGTCCAACACACCTAAGTGTGTGTGTGTGTATTTCTGGTAATTCGTGTCTGGGTGCTTGCGATATTCATGGAATGTTGTTCTTTACACCAGTGGTCAGTTCGTGTGGCTAGGGCGCCTTCATGTCTTGACATTTTTGTGTGAGTTCTTAAGTCAGCCATCTGTCCTCTGGGTGTGGTCGTGATTGGTATCACTTGGTTGCTCAATATGTCTCTGGAATTTTGTTGTGTGCTGTTGTGAAACATGTTGTTCAAATGCCCTCCTTATATATCATTAGGTAAAACGTTAGATTATCTTTATTACAAATCCCCCTCTTCACGTCTGCAAGACGTGACAAAGAAAAAGGGAAACAGGCTTGCTCGGCGGTAGGTACTTGTCGTCTCATTGATCTGAACTTTGACTCGGTCCGTAGCTCACCATCTGCTCCGTTATCCATCTCTCTAGAGTTCTGGTGATTAAACCTCTTGCACACGGGACCAAACAACAACCACGCAACCCAAACACACTCATACAGGTGAAAGCAGCCCATAATACAGTTCTTGTAACACTTTTCCAATTCCCAAACATGAGCTGTGTTATCAGAAATGTACGTACAGCAATGAACCTAATCATTCTACCTACACCATCCTCTTTGCCCGTAACCTATCGAGAGTCAGTCTATTTTACCAGGTCATGAGGGAGGTGGCGGATAATTGGTCAGAGAACCTCTTTACTGCATCCCCTGTTTCATTCATGAATCTCTGTTGATTAAAAGATGTCATTAATTCAATCCACATTATTATTTATTGTCAACTACCAACATAATGTAGTGTTAAAGCCTTCACATATTTGATTCATAACTTTGTATTCATCTGGAACCTCCCTGAGGATGCCAATAGCATCCATCTAGACAAAGCTAATCCCATCCTGATCAAAACTCCTCCTGTACCTTCTTTAGCCTCCTACAACTGGTCTCTGATAGTTAATTCGAACTGGTTGGACCAATAACCCCAGGGCGCAAGTTCCTAACCACCCTTTTTGGTAATTCCTGTCGTATGCGTCCTTTGCTGGTACTAGCCCACCCTTCATCAGTTGTAGGTGCTATGAGGTTAAACATTTTCTCCTGTGCTTTCAAACCTAAGTCAGTCATATTAACAATTACCTTTCCAGCCATTATAATCATCTTAATTCTCGGTGCCATTCTTGTATCTATAACACTGGTGCTCATCAGGAATTTAGGTGAACCGAGGTGGGTTGGCTGAGTACTTCAATCTGGCCAACCCATATTCCTGTACAGTTGTCTGCTTCCCGAGAAAATTGTTTAATGTTTACCTTAAATTCTACATCTTGATCTTCTTTGATTCCTTATTCTGTACGTCACTCATCAGTGTATTATATAGTTTATCTTTTACTTCTTCTCAATGACAACGGTAACCTATGTTTAGTACCAGTAGGTGGTGGATCTGAATATATCAGAAAGATTAGACTATGATGCAGCTCAGAGTTTGTACTCTTCCCAAAAACGTCAACCCTCTCCTGCCCTTAGTCTCTCTGCTTGGTACCACCCCATACTCACACCTCTAGGAGCACACACAGTGATGAACGGTCGGGATAGGAAATCTTCGTTAAGGAGGTAACCCCCGGACCTTATTGGTTCTCGGTTCTTCTCCTAACTCTGTGTGTGATCATCAGTGCTCATATGTGTACATACCTTTTTGCAGTGGGTAACGTGGACCCAAGTGACTCTCTCAGCTTTTCTAATGGCAAAGGCAGTGGTTTAACAGAACCTGGTATGGGCCTTCCCAACGGGACTGCTTCCAGTTTTTTCTCCTCAGGGACTGGATCCACACCCAGTCTCCTAGTTGGATTGAGTGAATCACCTTCTCTTGTAATTCACCTGTTGGACACAAAATCTTGGACATACGGGTTTGGTTAACAAACAGTCTTCTCATGTGCTCTGCTAGTATTTCTTCACTTCTATGTCTACCTGTTCTGGTATCTCTAACTCTGGCATTCTATAGGCTCTACCTAATTAGGTAAAATGTCATCCATCATTTAAAGAGATAGATCCCAGTATCAACACTAGGGATAATATCTTGTCCTCATTTTTTAGTTACCATAGTCTTGTCCACCAAGTAAGTTGGGAACACTTCTACCCATTTGCTATGCTTATCTGTTATTTTTAAACACCCCTTCTATTTCCAACCCATCAAGGTCTCAGCAGTGCAGGGGAGTACTAAATGTCTCATGGTCTTATTACATAGCTACTTAAATTTATCTCGATACCCTCAATAATCCTGGATTCCCTACAGATGTCATATATTCCTGTCCTGTTGGCTTAGAATATATCCTAATGCTTGACATAAGTCTACCATTTAAAACTTATTTAACAACAAAATATAATATTACTATTATATTAATTCCAGTCTTGTTGTGTTAAATCTCTTCCACTAAATACAACCACAGCTGACTTCCTAAGGAAAAATAAACTTATCTAGATAATGTAAAAAGTACCCCTACTTATCAAACGATATTCACGTAACATAATCAGATCAAAATGACTAATCTGAACTACTCCCCAAAGAAAAATTATTGTACCCTTTTCGTCATTTTGTCTTCTCATTGGTTCAAATTATCAATTGTGTCTAAGAACTTTAACTCCATCATAATTATCAGTTCTCCAAATTTCCTTAAAGTTAGTATCCCAAATGACCTTAAATTCACCATCCAATGGCTTTTCATTGCGGCTGATCAGACCACAAAAGGAAAAGTCACCAGTGGGGTCAAAAAGTCATACCCCCTTTTCAGAACCGTTTGTTCTTTCTTACTACATTAGACAAATGAAAGCTAATAACCTTATCTACATTTTGTATCTCAAGTTCCCAGAACATTCCCTATCAAAAGAATTTCACGTGTTTAATTAAAACTCAGAAAACAAAACTTTAAAATGCCATGTGTGTCTACCCCTTTAAGATATCCTGTCCCTAGGAATTTTTCCCCAAAGAGCTAAGCGCTCCATATTCCATAAAATAACCACTTGGTCAGCATTTCCTCATACTACACCGATTCAGAAACCTAAAAGTTAACTACAAACAAAACCTAAAAATGCTTATACTTCCATTGTACTCCCCCCAATCATTAGTTTTAGACTTAATTGAACATGCGCTACCCTTGGATGCAATACTGTACTTCAATCTATGAAACCCCATTTTTTAACGTATTATTCAACCAATTTGACCCAAGATTGCTTAAAACGTTAAAACCCCTTCAGTTTGTCTGCAAACCGACCCTTTCTGTTTGTTAGGAATACCCTGCCATTATACACAACTGTGTTTAATGTGCACCTTCCCAGTTAATATAAAATTAACTCCACCTGTAATTCACTTTAATGACTTGACATTTTTCCACGTAATGGAAACAGAGTATAATGTTTAAATACATAAAATTCCTTTTCTAATTCACTGGTGTTACCTAAACATTCAAACCAAGAATCAATAACCAGCTTCACATTTATGAAATATCCAAGACTTTAAAAGTAACATGTAAATCGCCATACTTATAAAAATAACATCATTCAACTCTTTCTCTGTATGCCATTTCCAGCAACAGACAACGTATTATATCAAAATTCCCTCGCTATTATTTTCTAATTAGTTAGCCTTTCAATTTAAACTAATCAAGCTATCAAAACGTTACATTTATATCTTAAACAAACGCTAGCAACTGTATCTCTCCAGGCAAAACATATCTTCTTACATTTTAGTCCCATGGTGCATGGGCTGGGATCCGAACCCGGGCCTCCCGCGTGGCAGGCGTGAAAGCTAAACTATTCGAATGCATACTCGGGTTCAGTGTCTTCCAGCTGAAGCAAAGGAAACATTAGGCCCCTATCAGCCTGACCAGGGTCAATAGCGGTGGTGATCAGCCTAGTAGTGTACACTCACAAAAATAACAAACAGGGGAGCTGATATCCCCAGCCTCTCCCAGGGAGGGAGGTACCCCGACCCTGGGCGTGGTGCCTTAGGTCGTGGAAACGGAAGCCATTGTCCCATTTTCCCCAACTAAGGTTTCAGTGGTTGGAATCAAATTTATGTAGGGCGCGCAAATCGGCCCTGGTTTCAGTCAAAGTTCTGGAAGGGGTTGGGGCTGGAGTGCAATGTGTAAGGTGGTGCCAAGGTGCTCCTGATTTACCTTTGACCTGGACAGAGTGTGAAATAACTTCCTTCACTTCGTACGGCCCAGTCCACCTGGGTTCCAGCCACTTTCTCTTGTGGACCTTGACCCTCACCCAGTCCCCAACTTTTACCTTCAGTGGTGGCGAGTCTCCCAACAGCTCCCCCTCTTTGACCTTGCGGATCTGTGTGGAGAGAGCTGCAGAAAGTTCCGTCAGTTTTCTCACATACAGACATTACAATTTGTTGTACATCAAGGGCGGGCATATGACCTCCCTCCCTTGGTGGACCAGGCATATTCAAACCTGCACATACCTTAGCTATTTAGCCTTAAGGGTTTGAGTGGCGCGTTCCACGAGGCCCTGAGATTGGGGCCTGCACACCTACCCAAATTTGTGTACAATCCCGAATCTCTCCTCCACTTGTCTCAGGTGCTTGTTACTGATTTGCAGCCACTTTATGACTGACTTGGCATCCTCTCGTGCCGTTGGTATTGCTCTGGTATTACTGTTACCCACCCAACAAACCTGTCTTTCACTCCCACCAGGTACCCCCTTTCCACTCGCCACGTTATCTGGGCCCCTGACGGTGTCTTCCTTTTCTCTGTTTTTGGTCCCTTCCTTCTTAAACATGTGGTTCCTGTTTCTGTCCTTTTCACTTTCTATTCCCTTCTCAACTGCTTCCTTCAAACCTTCCTCCATCACTACCTTATTGCTTTATAATGTTCCTTTCCCCCGCTCTATCCTGTATCTTCTGATCTAAATATTCGCTAAATTTAAGTTTGGTTGGTGGAATGGTTGCCATTTTATTACCCACACTAATGTCCCTCTATCTTTGTATACTTAGCCCGTCGTTGGTCAAAACCAGCGATGTATTCACGGTGCTGACACATACTTATTTCTGGTGCCCCACCCTCGTAGACAAAGTGCCGGAAATTATAATTTAATTTAATGAACTGCCTATAACACAGAAGCAGAATAATAACCACTTCAACCCTTATTAAGACAGTTGTTAATTGTATTGTTGAAATATCCCAGGACAATACCAACAGCACGGCGGCTGACCACAATTCACTCAATAATTCTTAACAATTATACAAATAAAATTACATTGAATGTAAGGAAACCTGTGAAACGCTCAATCAGTTCTATAATATTTCCAAATTATCCGACTGTATATTGGCGCTCCTAACTGATGACTACTTCAGTTGTCCCAATCTCACGGATATTTCCAGGTTAATTTACATGCACCCGACTGTGTATTGGCGCTCCAGACTGAGAGTCACTTCAGTCTGTCCCAATTTCACGGAATGCACAATCCCAATGTATCTGACTGTATATTTATGTCTCCAACTAAACGCCACTTCAGCCGGACAAAAACTCACAGATACATGTTGCCAATCCCAGTTTGCTGACGCTACTTGAGTAGTTATACCGATCCCAATACAATTGACGCTACTCGGTTGTCAATCCCAGTTATCCTGACGCGACTCGACTATTTCTACCCAATCCCAGACTTACTGACGCTACTTAGTTAGTTATACCGATCCCAATGTGATCAATCCCAGTTCTGACGCTACCTAGTCAACCTTTACTTGACCAGTCCCAGGTACACTGACGCGACTTGATCACAATTCAGGCATAAAACACCAAATATCCTTGTACTCAGCCTTGACATTTGATTATACACTTTCATGCAATATTAACAGTAATTCATACTCACGCCCAGTACTACTGATCAAAATTTGGATAAAGACTATAATACAATATGCAGATTTTGTTTTAACAGGCTCTGCTTACCTTTTTTTTAAGTCGAGCTCGTTGATCAGTTTCCCGGGGCAAGTAGAATCGCCGATGACTCCTGCGGACAGGTCACCCGTCCTTACGAGATTGTCCCGGACTTGTCTCCTCTCACATCAACCATTAATGGACCGAATTCAGGAGTTTGAAACCATCCTCTGCTACCAAGTTTTGTTGATGATCAGTTACTTGAGAAGGAGACCAAGTCAAGACGCTGGACCAGGTGGATTCAGTTTATAGTAAGGCAGTTTATTATGAGACAAAGATATTTGGCAAAGCGTGCACGGACTCCTTCGTTTAGCTCATAGGGAACTAGCAGAAGAGAGCCCCGAAACATAGTGTGCATCTAATTTATACAATGAAATGACAGTGTGTTGACGTTGAGTCTAGTAGGTCCGCTCTCCTGACTGGTCGATGAGTGGAGGGACGGTCCATTCTCCAGGTGGTGTCGACTTCCCATTGGCCCTTGGCAGTGTCCTTTGTCCTCGCAGTCCAACACACCTAAGTGTGTGTGTGTGTGTGTGTGTGTATTTCTGGTAATTCGTGTCTGGGTGCTTGCGATATTCATGGAATGTTGTTCTTTACACCAGTGGTCAGTTCGTGTGGCTAGGGCGCTTTCATGTCTTGACATGTTTGTGTGAGTGCTTAAGTCAGCCATCTGTCCTCTGGGTGTGGTCGTGATTGGTATCACTTGGTTGCTCAATATGTCTCTGGAATTTTGTTGTGTGCTGTTGTGAAACATGTTGTGCAAATGCCCTCCTTATATATCATTAGGTAAAACATTAGATTATCTTTATTACAAGTCCTACATCAACGTTACTCTCTGGATACCTACCGTGAAGCTGGTTGGCTTGCTAACTAACTGTAGTATGGGTTAGCTATCTAGCTAGCTAGCTAAGAATGTTAGCTCACAGGAGAGAGGGCGTTAATATGTTACAAATAAGACAGGAGAATGAGGAGTGCAAAATATATTGACCAAAATTAACTAGCTAAGAAGCCTGTCAAACTGTAGTTCAAACTTGCTCTCAGTGTATTCATTACTACAGTTTGTTTACAATTTACCTTTTTGAAAAAAAAAATTTAAATTAAAAAGAGTGAAGATTATAATTATACATCCACAACTGATCAAGACCAGAGCTGTTTCCCCATGAATAATGCCAGTAAGTGGATTGTTCCATGAAATGTGCCTTTTGATTCTCTGATACTTTATGTATAAGTGATGCACAAATTCAAAAGGCACCTATTTTGTGGAACGACTCAAAATGTACTACAAAATTGAAACTTGTATTAAAGTTAAACGCTGATCCATTAGGTTACAGAACATTATTGAAATGTTGAACTATATGTATTATTGCAAGTAAAAATCCTTCGCGTGTGACAACCCCATATTTCCACAGTGTCAACAAAATGTTCTCATTTCAGAAGTGTGTCCAAACTAAATTGGTGGAGATATTGGAGGAGGTGAAACGTGTTGGGAGATCTGAGGCCCAAGACTCTTTGAGTTCCATGTCAAGAGGATGGAGACGGGGCAAGACGTTGAGCAACTATAGAAGCCGCCTTCAAAGTGTGGATGCACAGAATCTGATGGTGAAATTTACATTTATTTTGACATTTCATTTACACTGTAGATTCAGTAAGGATTTTTCACACTACCTAAAGTGATACAATTAGTTAATTCAACTCTTACAAGCAATGCCTGTAGAATTGATTTTTAAATTAGTCCTACTGAGACAGAGGTTAATGGATGAAACGGAGCCATTCGGTAGTCGTTACTACGCTAGGCGAGCGGGAGACAGGGCGTTCAGAGAGCTAGCAGGCCGGGGCTAGCAGCTGGGTCTTCAACGACGCAGAGGCCGGTTGAGAGCACATCAGCCGAAATACGTCAGCAGACCAGTCGTGATGGATCGGCGGGCACCGTTTCGACAAAGGGTCCAGATCAATTGGCAAGAGAGGTATTGTAGTTGGTGTACTTCGTTTGCTAGCCGTGGGAATAGGCCTAGCTCGAGGCTAACTGGTGCTTGCTTCTGGACAAAGGCATTAGCCACTCTGTAGCAGCTAGCTAGCTGCGACGATCCGGTGTAATGGTCCAGAGCTTGCGGCAGTGATGCAGTGGGAAAAAAAGAATAGCAGTCTGACATGCTCAGGGCTGATATCACGCTGTGCAGACTGGCAGATATAATCCGGGCTAAAGCGGCTGGTGTCTGTGCTAAAGGTAAAGACCGCTAGCAGTGGCTAACAATGACAAAATAGCTAGTAGTTAATTAGCTGGCTAGCTGCTAATGGAGTTTCCAGTTATAAGGTCTAAAAAAAATAGATCCGTACCACATTGGGTGAGGCGGGTTGCAGGAAGTTATATTTAATTTGAAAATGGAAAAAGAGATTGAAATGTATACAGAAAAACGGAAAAGGCTGAATATTTACACGGGACAAAAACAAATGCGTCTTGCTACTACGCCATCTGGCATTTTAACCTATTGATGCGCAAGTTCTAAAAATGTATAACAGTCTGCCCAACGAGACATTTTCTCATTCTGTTTTTATTTTATTTTAATTCTGCACCTTTGTATAAGTTGTACTTCCAGTTTTGATCATCATGATTTAGTGACTGCAAAGAACATTTATGGATCTACTGGGATTTTTAAAAGACAGACTAACTTTCTGTTCTGTCTGCTTGCACTCAAGAAATAAGTATAGTTGTGTCAATCTTTTTGTACGCAGTCTTGTTCTGTTGATGAATGTATTTGCAATTTTGATGGTATTATATTTTTTATGAATGTTATGTTTTTTTAAAAGACAACTACATTTTCAAAAAGCATTTACTGTTTTGCAAAAGTTGTGTGTTTTGTGGAGTCTGTTTTGAAAATCTACAACATTGTTCTAAAAAATGCTTGTAGTCGATTGAGAGAAACTAATACATACAGTTGCTCTCTGATTAAATAGTACAAGAGTACACCCTGCTGGACAAAAAAGCTTACTGCAGCTGGTATTCCCAGGCAGCAAGTACTAACCAGGCCCGACCCTACTTAGCTTCCGAGACTGTATTGTGTTTATATGATATGTAATAATGCCGTAAACGAAGGAATAACTCTTGCTACACTTTATCAAGTTTATGTCACTTGAAAAAGTGCGGTGTGAAATCATAGAAATAGAATCAATGGGATAAACAGACAGTTACTTTAACACAGGCAGATAGATGAGTTACACCTTTTAAACATTTGACGACATATATTTGAGTCTTGTGAAAATAGCAGGCGTTTGAAATAATGACTTCAGACAAATACATCAGATAACGTTACCAGTACATGACTTTAGCACATTTCATAGTTTATATTGTGTATCCAATCATATTTTTTTTAAAACTACTTTATTACTTAGCTATTTGTGTATCTTTTTGATCATGTGTATTGTCACTCTTGAGGAGAGAGCATTTCACTGTAATGTTTACACACTATATACATTCTAGTCATTTAGCAGACGCTCTTATCCAGAGCAACTTACAGTAGTGAATGCATACATTTCATTTTTTCCGTACTGGTCCCCCGTGGGAATCGAACCCACAACCCTGGCGTTGCAAACACCAGGGTATGTCAACTGAGCCACATGGGACCACACGTGCACGTGACGAATACACTTTCGCACCATTCACATCAGCTATCATAGTCAATTTTACGGTAACAGACTTGACCAGCACTATCTAGCCATCACTGACACTAAGATGAACTTACTAGATGTGAAAATACAATATATACTGCTCAAAAAAATTAAGGGAACACTTAAACAACACATCCTAGATCTGAATGAAAGAAATAATCTTATTAAATACTTTTTTCTTTACATAGTTGAATGTGCTGACAACAAAATCACACAAAAATAATCAATGGAAATCCAATTTATCCAGCCATGGAGGTCTGGATTTGGAGTCACACTCAAAATTAAAGTGGAAAACCACACTACAGGCTGATCCAACTTTGATGTAATGTCCCTAAAACAAGTCAAAATGAGGCTCAGTAGTGTGTGTGGCCTCCACGTGCCTGTATGACCTCCCTACAACGCCTGGGCATGCTCCTGATGAGGTGGCGGATGGTCTCCTGAGGGATCTCCTCCTAGACCTGGACTAAAGCATCCGCCAACTCCTGGACAGTCTGTGGTGCAACGTGGCGTTGGTGGATGGAGCAAGACATGATGTCCCAGATGTGCTCAATCGGATTCAGGTCTGGGGAACGGGCGGGCCAGTCCATAGCATCAATGCCTTCCTCTTGCAGGAACTGCTGACACACTCCAGCCACATGAGGTCTAGCATTGTCTTGCATTAGGAGGAACCCAGGGCCAACCGCACCAGCATATGGTCTCACAAGGGGTCTGAGGATCTCATCTCGGTACCTAATGGCAGTCAGGCTACCTCTGGCGAGCACATGGAGGGCTGTGCGGTCCCCCAAAGGAATGCCACCCCACACCATGACTGACCCACCGCCAAACCGGTCATGCTGGAGGATGTTGCAGGCAGCAGAACGTTCTCCACGGAGTCTCCAGACTCTGTCACGTCTGTCACGTGCTCAGTGTGAACCTGCTTTCATCTGTGAAGAGCACAGGGCGCCAGTGGCGAATTTGCCAATCTTGGTGTGCTCTGGCAAATGCCAAACGTCCTGCACGGTGTTGGGCTGTAAGCACAACCCCCACCTGTGGACGTCGGGCCCTCATACCACCCTCATGGAGTCTGTTTCTGACCGTTTGAGCAGACACATGCACATTTGTGGCCTGCTGGAGGTCATTTTGCAGGGCTCTGGCAGTGCTTCTCCTGCTCCTCCTTGCACAAAGGCGGAGGTAGCGGTCCTGCTGCTGGGTTGTTGCCCTCCTCCACGTCTCCTGATGATGTTTTTGAGCAGTGTAGATCATGATCCTAACCAACTAAAACGAAGCAACTCCGGATTTATATTTACAACGACAGAGGGTGCACCGTTCCTGGAGGTACTGCAATACCAGGTTGATGCGTGGAGTGGACGGAGCAAGCCCCTATTCCATCTCCCTGTTCCAAAAATCAATTTAATATATGGTCCCCAGATAGGGGACGTATCAGATATTAAACTGATAAGAACAGATACTACACTTGATCTTAGCCAAAAGGCCGAGAAGCGATACCTGCAACGCTTTCGGGAGGAAGTCGCCCTTCTCCGACACGTCAAATTCGACGATGGTTACACCAAAATTATCTCTATGGTTTTTTTTTTCATAAAAAAACATAATGCTTTAATTAAATGTTGGCATAGATTGGGAGTTGGTCAACGTCAGGAATAGCCACGTTTGACTGTTACAAAGTGACACAGTTGTAGGTTCTAAAGTCACGTGGTCATCCCCCTCCAATCAGAAATGAGAGAAAGCGTTGTTAAATTAAAACCATTTTAACTGCTAAATTGGAATAATAATATATCACGGGTGGGGGGGAAACAATTTGGAGATAATATTGACATAAAATGTGATCTTGTATCAAATATCTCTGGTAGCGTTGCTGCCACAACGGAACAGAAGCAATTGTCCACTTGGTGGCGCCAGAGTTCCACCGACCGTCGCTTTTTCATCAAACTGCATTTGAATGTTGAACCACTTGACTTCAATACACCATCAATGCAAATAATGTGAACAATAAAAATAGCCTATGTCTTTTTCTTCTGTAGAGCGTTGTATGATAAGGCCATTGTGAGGAAGCCTTCATAAAGTTGCCCTCCTAAATTACTCGAGGACAAACTTCAACGATGTCCATCCATGGCACTGGACTGCAGTGAGAGCTAGGCCAGAGCGGCTATGGTCCTGGCTGCCTAAATGTTTCCTCCTCATAATAAAGATGGCACTTTAGAGGCTTACTTTTACAATTAGGCTTACTCAGTCACTACAAGAAATGTCATATCATGGTCATAAAATGCCATTTTGGAAATGATTGTGCTTTTTGTATTGTTCTGACTTCATGGGGCCTACTGGAATGAATGGGATGCTTATTCTGTAACATTACTTGATGCTGTATGTGACTGCTGTCTCCTGGTTATGTGTTTGACCAAAACTGTCTCTCCTTCAGCGCCATGGAATGCACAGGTATTACGGTCGCTGTCCTTTCAGCACCCCGAGCCTTTCACCATTGATGTGACACTGTCATTGTCTCTATTTGTGATAGTGGTGCTGGCTACCATCAGCTGTGTAAATGTGTGTCATGTTGTGTCCATGCCGGTTCTGTCAGTGTGTGCAGCCCGAAGCGCAGCCAGGCCTGTTTGATTCATTCATAATGTCATCAAAAAGCATTGCTCCTCCTTCACTTGAATTTGGACTTTTCAGTAGTCGTTAGAAGTTAGAAACAGGAATGTATATTTAGGTTTGAACTAACAGGTTGCCTCCCACAATGTAGACAATGGCTGTTGCGATTGAACCACATGATTAAAGATGTTGTTTTTGTCTCAGCTCACACTTCCCTTGAAACCTCTGTGGTTCATTTCTTTACTATCAAATGAGGAGAGACAAACTTCACAAAAACAAGTCAGAGTTATACTTAAACTAAATCTTTAATAGTGAGAGCTTTGCAATAGCGATGGCTTGTCGACGAATCACCACTTCTGATGATATATTGAAAGCGGCAAGACAAAAGTACAAAGGTCTGTTATAGTCAAGATACACCCCTTTCAACCTACATGATGAACAACAGATATATAGAATGGGTCACAAGGTTAAGATTTGTATGAAAGATACCTATAATACATAGCAGACAATATCTGCTGTGTCAACCGTTTTCATTGTATAGACCAGTGTCTGGCCCTCCAACTCCAAACTGGAACCATCTCTCTCTGGTACCGTATAGAACAGAAACATTAACTCATGCTCTGGAATGCTCTTTAGGTTTTATCACCCAAATATGTCGTAAATCTCCTGTCAGTGTTATCTCCCAGAGGCCCATCATCAATAGAACACACACAAAAGCTATAAGAACACTCTATTCTGTCGAATAAAACAACCATTTGATGCAATGAAAGTATTATAACAATCTTGCAATTTCTCCCACACCTCTCAAGGATGTCCCTAAAATGACATACCCAAATCTAACTGCCTTTAGCTCAGGACCTGAATCAAGGATATGCATATTATTGATACCGTGGGAAGGGGGTACAGAGACGTCAGGGGTTCAAACTGTAGAACCCAGTTCCTACATTTTTAATATAAAAAATTATTTTATCAAACAAAACTATGCTACATTTTATCTGAGGCCATCAGGAAGAAGAATCAGAGTAACATTACTGAAAGTAAGTACATTATTTACCTTCAGAGGGGAATGTATAAAACCAGTTGCCGTGATAAGTTTGTTGTGCACTCCTCAAATAGCATGGTATTTTTTCACTGTAATAGCTACTGTAAATTGGACACTGTAGTTAGATTAACAAGAATTTAAGCTATTTGCCCATATAAAGACATGTCTATGCCCCAGAAAGTTGTCTGTTGTGTCTGTTATGTCTGTTGTTTAAGTCATTCCAGTCACATTAGCAACAACCATCCCAGTTTAGGGACAGCAATCCCGTAGAGGTTATGAACCCATTTTGAGCTTCATTCTTTTATTCAAGAATATAACACAAGAGCTTTGTGTGTGCAATAGTTTGAAGAAAAATAAATTGATTCATAAATACAATTTCACAATCATGATTATACTGATAAAAAAGATGCTTTAATTATGTATAATTCTAATTTTATTATAATTGTCATACTGATGTAAACCCCACATACAACTAAATAAAAAGTGTATATAGTGCATAACACAGCCCCGAATTAAAATAACTCTAAATTCACTGTAATATACAGTAAACTAGTGTTTTTCCAACGTCGTAGCTGGCATAATATGGGCATGTTATGCTTTGCCATGTTAATGGATTAGAGCTCTACTAGTGGCATACATCTGGGAAAAAAGTCTACCAGACATTTTTACAGACAATTTTGTTAAATGCTTTGAGATAGCGGTCATAAAAGTTTACTGTAATGTAACAACTTTATATATATATAAAAAAAAGGATAATGATAAAGAATGTGGAGATAGGCCATGTTATTTAACACTTATGTACAATCTCTCTTATCAAATACAAAAAAAATATAGTGTGTGTGTGTGTGTGTGTGTGTGTGTGTGTGTGTGTGTGTGTGTACTGTGCTTGCATGTCGTGACTTTTAAAACACATTTTGTTTTAACTCAACATTTGCTAAACAGCACTCCCGTTAGGCTACTGCAGCCTCACTGTACCCATGATGTAGCTATCATCTTTATCTGGGCAGGAGAGTGCATCCGACTGTCAAGACATCAGTAGATTTGTAGTTCAACATCATCTGTGTGTACCTGCAGAAAAAACAATAATACATGAATGATTTTGAAGAACGTCAATAACATACATCATTTAAAATACATTTCTGTGAGGAGGAATTTTAAAATATATACCTTTCCCCAGTAATTTCCTTAGACACCTGCTTGCTCATGGACTTCTGAAGGTCATTCAGGCACTCTTTGAAATTCTTGCATTGATTACACAAGTCCCTGTCTGTCTGGAAGAGGTTTGTTACATACAAACAGACAGAGACATATTATATCCATGACTTATAAACAGACAGAGACATATTATATCCATGACTTACAAACAGAGACATATTATATCCATGACTTACAAACAGAGAGAGACATATTATATCCATGACTTATAAACAGAGAGAGATATATTATATCCATGACTTATAAACAGACAGAGACATATTATATCCATGACTTATAAACAGAGACATATTATATCCATGACTTATAAACAGAGACATATTATATCCATGACTTACAAACAGAGAGAGACATATTATATCCATGACTTATAAACAGAGACATATTATATCCATGACTTACAAACAGAGAGAGACATATTATATCCATGACTTATAAACAGAGACATATTATATCCATGACTTATAAACAGAGACATATTATATCCATGACTTACAAACAGAGAGAGACATATTATATCCATGACTTATAAACAGAGAGAGATATATTATATCCATGACTTATAAACAGACAGAGACATATTATATCCATGACTTACAAACAGAGACATTTTATATCCATGACTTATAAACAGAGAGACATATTATATCCATGACTTACAAACAGAGAGAGACATATTATATCCATGACTTATAAACAGAGAGAGACATATTATATCCATGACTTATAAACAGAGAGAGATATATTATATCCATGACTTATAAACAGACAGAGACATATTATATCCATGACTTACAAACAGAGACATTTTATAT
The DNA here is from genome assembly GCF_965601325.2 of Salmo salar. Classification (NCBI taxonomy): domain Eukaryota; kingdom Metazoa; phylum Chordata; class Actinopteri; order Salmoniformes; family Salmonidae; genus Salmo; species Salmo salar. Next base: position 29,630,974 of record NC_138307.1, on the reverse strand, counting down.
CCATGACTTATAAACAGAGAGACATATTATATCCATGACTTACAAACAGAGAGAGACATATTATATCCATGACTTATAAACAGAGAGAGACATATTATATCCATGACTTATAAACAGAGAGAGACATATTATATCCATGACTTATAAACAGAGAGAGACATATTATATCCATGACTTATAAACAGAGAGAGATATATTATATCCATGACTTATAAACAGACAGAGACATATTATATCCATGACTTATAAACAGAGACATATTATATCCATGACTTATAAACAGAGACATATTATATCCATGACTTACAAACAGAGAGAGACATATTATATCCATGACTTATAAACAGAGACATATTATATCCATGACTTACAAACAGAGAGAGACATATTATATCCATGACTTATAAACAGAGACATATTATATCCATGACTTATAAACAGAGACATATTATATCCATGACTTACAAACAGAGAGAGACATATTATATCCATGACTTATAAACAGAGAGAGATATATTATATCCATGACTTATAAACAGACAGAGACATATTATATCCATGACTTACAAACAGAGACATTTTATATCCATGACTTATAAACAGAGAGACATATTATATCCATGACTTACAAACAGAGAGAGACATATTATATCCATGACTTATAAACAGAGAGAGACATATTATATCCATGACTTATAAACAGAGAGAGATATATTATATCCATGACTTATAAACAGACAGAGACATATTATATCCATGACTTACAAACAGAGACATTTTATATCCATGACTTATAAACAGAGAGACATATTATATCCATGACTTACAAACAGAGAGAGACATATTATATCCATGACTTATAAACAGAGAGAGACATATTATATCCATGACTTATAAACAGAGAGAGACATATTATATCCATGACTTATAAACAGAGAGAGACATATTATATCCATGACTTATAAACAGACAGAGACATATTATATCCATGACTTACAAACAGAGAGAGACATATTATATCCATGACTTATAAACAGACAGAGACATATTATATCCATGACTTATAAACAAAGAGAGACATATTATATCCATGACTTACAAACATAAAGAGATATATTATATCTATGACTCACAAACAGACAGAAACATATTATATCCATGACTTACAAACAGAGAGAAACATATTATATCCATGACTTACAAACAGAGAGAGACATATTATATCCATGACTTACAAACAGAAATAGATATATTATATCTATGACTTATAAACAGAGAGAGACATATTATATCCATGACTTACAAACAAAGAGAGACATATTATATCTATGACTTATAAACAAAGAGAGATATATTATATCCATGACTTACAAACAGAGTAGCCTCGTACGAGCCGTACTGATCTCTTGAGCTTACATTCTGATAAGCTACATGTATCCTTGAGATCAGGATGGTTCCTACGAGGCTACAAACAGAGAGTCCTAGAGACCTTAATGATGAACTCCTGTTAGGTTGCTTCCTGTGATCAACAGAGAGCCCTAGAGGCCTTAATGATGAACTCCTGTTAGGTTGCTTCCTGTGATCAACAGAGAGCCCTAGAGGCCTTAATGATGAACTCCTGTTAGGTTGCTTCCTGTGATCAACAGAGAGCCCTAGAGGCCTTAATGGTGAACTCCTGTTAGGTTGCTTCCTGTGATCAACAGAGATTCCTAGAGGCCTTAATGATGAACTCCTGTTAGGTTGCTTCCTGTGATCAACAGAGAGTCCTAGAGGCCTTAATGGTGAACTCCTGTTAGGTTGCTTCCTGTGATCAACAGAGAGTCCTAGAGGCCTTAATGGTGAACTCCTGTTAGGTTGCTTCCTGTGATCAACAGAGAGTCCTAGAGGCCTTAATGGTGAACTCCTGTTAGGTTGCTTCCTGTGATCAACAGAGATTCCTAGAGGCCTTAATGGTGAACTCCTGTTAGGTTGCTTCCTGTGATCAACAGGTGCACTTTCTTTGTTTATTATCTTTCTTTTAAAGCTCTTGTGTAAAACAGTAGAAAATGATTGTAAATAATATTTGTAAATAATGATTGTGAATACCGATTGTGAATAATGATTGTAAATAATGATTGATTGTAAAGAAATAAAGAATCAGTACAACAATGTGACATCATCTATCAATATGGTGGGTGTCTGTTGTTCTACAAACAATGATGAAGGCCTCCTCCATTTGAGTTGACCTCTGCTGCTAAAAAAGAATATATTCAAACTTAAAGAATATTTCAGTGAATGGGTTTTTCATTTCTTCCAATCTGGTTTTAGACCTGAACATATGTTTCAGCGGCTACACTAGATGAGGTGCTATATTGTTTAGACCAGGGGTGTCACATTTATTAAATTGAGGGCCTTGTGTCTGCAGGTTTTTTCCTTACAATTCTAACCGAGACAACCAGGTTTGGGAGTTCCTCACGAATTAGTGACCTCAATTGATCAATCAAGTACAGTCGTGGCCAAAAGTTTTGAGAGTGACACAAATATTAATTTTCACAAAGTTTGCTGCTTTAGTGTCTTTAGATATTTTTGTCAGATTTTACTATGGAATACTGAAGTATAATTACAAGCATTTCATAAGTGTCAAAGGCTTTTACTGACAATTACATGAAGTTGATGCAAAGAGTCAATATTTGCACTTCTTTTTCAAGACCTCTGTAATCCGCCCTGGCATGCTGTCAATTAACTTCTGGGCCACATCCTGACTGATGGCAGCCCATTCTTGCATAATCAATGCTTGGAGTTTGTCAGAATTTGTGGGTTTTTGTTTGTCCACCCGCCTCTTCAGGATTGACCACAAGTTCTCAATGGGATTAAGGGGACTCTGGGGAGTTTCCTGGCCATGGACCCAAAATATTTATGTTTTGTTCCCCAAGCCACTTAGTTATCACTTTTGCCTTATGGCAAGGTGCTCCATCATGCTGGAAAAGGCATTGTTCGTCACCAAACTGTTCCTGGATGGTTGGGAGAAGTTGCTCTCGGAGGATGTGTTGGTACCATTCTTTATTCATGGCTGTGTTCTTAGGCAAAATTGTGAGTGAGCCCACTTCCTTGGCTGAGAAGCAACCCCACACACGAATGGTCTCAGGATGCTTTACTGTTGGCATGACACAGGACTGATGGTAGTGCTCACCTTGTCTTCTCCGGACAAGCTTTTTTCCGGATGCCCCAAACAATCGGAAAGGGGATTCATCAGAGAAAATTACTTTACCCCAGTCCTCAGCAATCCAATCCCTGAACCTTTTGCAGAATATCAGTCTGTCCCTGATGTTTTTCCTGGAGAGAAGTGGCTTCTTTGCTGCCCTTCTTGACACCAGGCCATGCTCCAAAAGTCTTCACCTCACTGTACGTGCAGATGCAGTCACACCTGCCTGCTGCCATTCCTGAGCAAGCTCTGTACTGGTGGTGCATCGATCCCGCAGCTGAATCAACTTTAGGAGACGGTCCTGGTGCTTGCTGGACTTTCTTGGGCGCCCTGAAGCCTTCTTCACAACAATTGAACCGCTCTCCTTGAAGTTCTTGATGATCCGATAAATGGTTGATTTAGGTGCAATCTTACTGGCCTGTGAAGCCCTTTTTGTGCAAAGCAATGATGACGGCACGTGTTTCCTTGCAGGTAACCATGGTTGACAGAGGAAGAACAATGATTCCAAGCACCACCCTCCTTTTGAAGCTTCCAGACTGTTATTCAAACTCAATCAGCATGACAGTGTTCTCCTGCCTTGTCCTCGTCAACACACACCTGTGTTAACGAAAGAATCACTGACATGATGTCAGCTGGTCCTTTTGTGGCAGGGCTGAAATGCAGTGGAAATATTTTTGGGGACTCAGTTCATTTGCATGGCAAAGAGGGACTTTGCAATGAATTGCAATTCATCTGATCACTCTTCATAACATTCTGGAGTATATGCACATTGCCATCATACAAACTGAGGCAGCAGACTTTATGAAAATTAATATTTGTGTCATTCTCAAAACTTTTGGCCACGACTGTAAAATCGAGGAGCGAAAACCGCCAGCCACTTGAAAGGTGTTCCTGCAGGCAATGTTCTCTCTAAACTGCGCGCCTGCTCACTTCCTCCAGGACTGCAGTCAGAAGAAATGCCATGCCGCGCAGAGACCCAAGAGATTGAACTTCAATGAGTTCGCACTATATAGATCAACGTTTTTTCTGTGATCGAATCGATATTATCAGTCCCTTTTCAATGCAACAAACCAAAACAAATAACTTTTCAAGATTGAGTCTGTGATTTTGTTGTAGGCAGAGCCAGTCCGAACCGAGTAGAATTCTATTGGCTCGAGTAGCCCACGAGCGGTCTTTCAATCACCAGCGAGTGAATGCGCATGTTAAATATGTAGCCTACACTGTGTAGGACTATGAATTGGGCAGCTATAGGCTATTTGTTAATAAGCCAATTATGTTCTGGCCCGCAGACTAGCTACAAGCCCAGCAACAAACTGACTGGAGGCCAAACCTAGTTACCGACCCACAATGTATAATGCAAATTATAAACTGGGTGGTTCGAGCCCTGAGTGCTGATTAGCTGGGTATGACAAAACATTTATTTTTACTGCTCTAATTACGTTGGTAACCTGTTTATAATAGCAATAAGGCACCTCGGGGGTTTGTGATGTATTGCCAATATACCACGACTAAGGGCTGTGTCCAGGCACTCTGCTTTGCTTCGTGCATAATAACAGCTCTTAGCCGTGGTATATTGGCCATATATCACACCTCCTCGGGCCTTATTGCTTAATTCAGTCTCCCCATTCACCATCATTCAGATAATTCAAACGTGTGGATATAGTGCTACATTTGAAGGACTCATTGGCTCTGTTTATTGAAATGATGTTGTTGCCCACCAGTGCACTCAGAAGAGGAAACAAACGGCAAAGATGTGTTTCACTGTAGAAGCACTGCTCCTTTTACATTTGAATCCCAGGTTGCAAAGCAGAGTGCCTGGACACAGCCCTTAGTCGTGGTATATTGGCAATATATCATATTACAATATTTAAGGGCATATCAGATGGTCTGCTCTGACCATAAGTCACACCAAGCATAGGGTTGGTTGGTATAAGATTGAAATGGGTAAATAATGTACCAGTGAAAATCCTATGAAATAGCTCCCCAATACCATCTGATGTATATATTCAATGTATTACATGAATGGTGAACACAGCCTGTACGAAAATACATTTAAATCTTGTTTTACTGTGATTTTTCTCCACCCTGCTGCACGTATTCAATGTATTCTATTCCCAGTGCAGCTTTACTTCCAGGCTATTATGACACATCTGTCAGTTTCTTCTATGTTCCTAGGCCTAGTATAATAAAAAAACATATAGTTTTTTGGTCACTACCATTCCACAAAAATACTGTTGTACTACAATCGTACATTTTTGTAAGGCCTGTTCTTCACATCGGAGTGCTGCTGCAGGCTCTCTGCGTCTCTTGACCATGTCGGGTGGGCCGGGCACAAAGGTCAAGGCGGCTCTCCACTTCCCTCCAGTAGTTATTTAACAAGCCTGATAATACATCACTCCTGACAGACACAAGCAGAAATGTAGCAGCCTATACACCAAATCATTAGTTATCTGACATGCTGTATTGCATGGAAACTGTAGGCTACTAACAACAGCAGCTACATAGTCTAGCTTACTATGGCCCTGTCCCTCTGACCAGGGTAAACAAAGTGGTAATGTTGTGTATTGTATATACAGTATTTCACTTCAGTTTATTTAATTATGCACGAGAAGAAGAGGTTGCTCAGCATAAATTCATGTACAAACATTATTTTTCATTACATTCTTGTCATTTAGCAGATGTTCTTATCCAGAGCGATTTACAAGACAAGTAAGGGTTAATTGCCTTGCTCAAGGGCACACTGACAGATTTTTCACCTAGTCAGCTCGGGATTCAAACCAGCAACCTTTCAGTTACTGGCCCAACACTCTTAACCGCTAGGCTACCTGCCACCAGATCAATTAACTTCAATACAGTTATTCAAATACATTCATCATCAATGACTAAAATAATGAATCCAGTATTAAAATACAATTCATAGTCTGTTTATCATTAAACAAAAGTTGTTTAGTAATATCAAATAATCCACCCAAACTAATGCTAAAAACTGATCATTACACCATCTTTATCTGATATACACGGCGTGTACAAAACTTCAGAAACACCATCCTAATATTGAGTTGCACCCCCTTTATCCTCTTGAGGATACCCTAGGATAGGGGGCGCCACAGCGCATTTTGAAAAAAAATCGTTCCCATTTTCAACGGCCTACTAATCAAACTCAGAAGCTAGGGCATGCATATACTTATTATATATGGATAGAAAACACCCTAAAGTTTCTAAAACTGTTTGAATGGTGTCTGTGAGTATAACAGAACTCAAATGGCAGTCAAAACCCCGAGACCGATTGAAACAGGAAGTGGAATTCTGAATTGTGGACTCGACTTCTCATCATTCCCTATTAATCACACCGTTAACAATGGTTCAGTGAGCACTTCCTATTGCTTCCACTAGATGTCGCCAGTCTTTTCACAGTGGTTTGAGCCTTATACAGTCGAAACTCAGTGAATGACACGCATTGGAAATTGGTCACAGGGGATGGGCCATCACCATTATGACGCCGGCGGCCATGTCTACCCCCACCTTTGTAAACGGTTTGAAACACAATGAAATCATCCCCCTCAAATCTTATTGGCTCCCTTGGTGTTACAGGCCCTGAAGATTCATGTTTTACAACGTTTGACATGTTTGAACGAACCTACAGGCGGGAAAATCTCATTGTATCCGAAACTTCAGGCTGCGCACGTCGGAGAATTTGGAGAGAGCCCTAGGACGCGCTACCAACAGCAGGCTAATGGAACGTGAAGGAAGGACTTTTTCGACCGAAAATACATCTGTTGTGGACCTGGGATTCCTGGAAGTGCTTTCTGATGAAGACAACTAAAGGTAGGCGATTATTGACAATATTATACAAGATGAGATGTGACATGCGATTGTTCCAAGATGGCGCCGAGCTCTGTATATTAGCTCATTTTCTGAGTATCGCATCTCCTTTTATCGCAAAGTGTGATTACCCAGTAAAGTTAATTTAAAATCTGGTATGACAGGTGTTCTCAAGAGATATTCATCTATAAATGTTAGATTGACAATATAAATTTAAAAAATCGTTATCGGATAGTAATTTAGGGAATTGTAGCATTGTTTCCCGGGACGCATTTGAGGGGAAAATAGTCAGTCAACGTTACGCGCCGATGTAAAATGCTGTTTTTATATATAAATATGACCTTTATTGAACAAAAGAATGCATGCATTGTATAACATGATGTCCTAGGTGTGTCATCTGATGACGTTTGTAAAAGGTTAGTGCTGCATTTAGCTGTTTTTGGGTTATTTGTGATGCAAGTGGTTGGTCGGAAAATGGCTATGTTGCTGCTTTTTACGATGGACTCATCTAACATAATCTAATGATTTGCTTTTCCTGTAAAACCTTTTTGAAATCGGACGACGTGGGTCGATTCAGGAGAGGTGTATCTATAAAAAAATAAAAAAAAGTATAATTTTTTTTTTTTTAAAAGGATGATTTTTTTTTAATGCTAATTGGCGATATGATTTTTCGCTGGATTTTGATCCCGCTAACGGGATCAGACTTAACCTCAGAACAGCCTCAATTCATCAGGCATGGACTGTCCAAGGTGTTGAGAGTGTTCCACAGGGATGCTGGTCCATGTTGACTCCAATTCTTCCTACAATTGTGTCAAGTTGGCTGGGAGTGGATCTCTACTCCGAATAGCTTGTTCCTTCTCCTCCCACAGATGCTCAATTACTGGAACCATTCCTGGACAAGCCTTGTGGCATGGGGCATAATCCTGCTGAAAAAATCTATTTGCAGATGGATACACTGCTGCCATGAAGGGATGCACCTGATTGGCAATGATTATTTAGATATCCTGTAGCATTCAAACATTGTTCATCTTTTATCAAGGGGCCCAATGTGTGTCCTGAAAACACACCCCACGCCATCACACCACCAGCCTGCAATGCTGACACGCGGCATGGATGCATATAGTGGTGTAATGTACTGAAGTAAAAATGATTTAAACTATTTCAGTAGTTTTTGGGGGTATCTGTACTTTACTATTTATATTTGACAACTTTTACTTTTATTTCACTACATTTCTAAAGAAAATGTACTTTTTACTCCATACATTTTCCCTGACACCCATAAGTACTTGTTACATTTTTTTATGATTAGCAGGACAGAAAATGATCCAATTCACGCACTTATGAAGATAACATCCCTGGTCATCCTTACTGCCTCTGATCTGGTGGACTCACTAAATACAAATGTTTCATTTGTAAATGATGTCTGAGTGTTGGAGTGTGCCCCTGGCTATCTGTAATATAAAAAATTTAAAAAGTTGTGCAGTCTGGTTTGCTTAATTTAAGGAATTAGAAATTATTCATACTTTTACTTTTGATGAAGTATATTTTAGCAATTACTTTTACTATTGATACATAAGTATATTTACAACCAAAAGCTTTTAGACTTTTGCTGAAGTAGTATTTTACTGAGTCATTTTCTATTAAGGTATCATTAATTTCACTCAAGTATGACAGTTAGATACTTTTTCCACCACTGGATGCATGTACTCGTGGTTTCCTCCATACCCTAGTCCTCCTATCAGCGTGAAATAGCAGGAACCAGGATTCATCAGACCAGGCAACAGTTTTCAAATGTTTCAGTGTCCAGTGTTTTCATTCCTTAGCCCACCTGGGTTCACCTGGTCTGTCTGTCATGGAAAGAGCAGGTGTCTTTAATGTTTTTTTTTACTATAGTGTTCTATGCTTCATTTGATCCAATTCAATGTTGCCAATTATTTAATGACATGAGAATTAAGTGGAGTGACTAATCTTAGCTGGTCTGAGAGAACTGATGAGGCTTCTCTCCTTTACGTATACATTGGTTTCTTAAAATGGCCCAATCTGTAGAATCTCTTCTCAGTCAGTGCAGTGATAAGGCTTCGGTCAAGTGTGTATCCGTTGGTATGTCTTTACATTGCCCAATCGGTAGAAACTCTTGCCATATTAAGAGCAGGAGTAAGGCTTCTCTCCTGTGTGTGTTCTTTGACAAACTTTTAGGTCAATTGATGTTGTGAAGCATTTTACACAATCAGTGCAGGATTAAGACTTCACTCCTGTATGTATACGTTCATGTCTTTTTAAGTTGTCCAGTTTAGAGAAGCTCTTTCCACAGTCAGAGCAGGAGTAAGGCTTCACTCCTGTATGTACACGTTCATGTCTTTTTAAGTTGTCCAGTTGAGAGAAACTCTTTCCACAGTCAGAGCAGGAGTAAGGCTTCACTCCTGTATGTATACGTTCATGTGTTTTTAAGTGGCCCAGTTGAGAGAAACTCTTTCCGCAGTCAGAGCAGGCGTAAGGCTTCACTCCTGTGTGTATACGTTCATGTGTTTTTAAGTCCCCCAGTTGAGAGAACCTCTTTCCACAGTCAGAGCAGGAGTAAGGCTTCTCTCCTGTGTGTGTTCTCTGATGAACTTTTTGCTCAGTTGATGTTTTGAAGCATTTTTCACAGTCAGAGCAGGCGTAAGGCTTCACTCCTGTATGTACACGTTCATGTGTTTTTAAGTCGCCCAGTTGAGAGAAACTCTTTCCACAGTCAGAGCAGGAGTAAGGCTTTTCTCCTGTGTGATTTCTCTGATGAACTTTTAGAGCAGTTGATCTTTTGAAGCATTTTTCACAGTCAGAGCAGGAGTAAGGCTTCTCTCCTCTATGTATACGTTCGTGTGTTTTTAAGTCGCCCAGTTGAGAGAAACTCTTTCCACAGTCAGAGCAGGAGTAAGGCTTCTCTCCTGTGTGTATACGTTCATGTCTTTTTAAGGTGCCCAGTTGAGAGAAACTCGCCCCACAGTCAGAGCAGGAGTAGGGCTTCTCTCCTCTGTGCACTCTCTGATGAACTGTCAGAGCCTTTGATGTTGTGAAATTCTTCCCACAGTCAGTACAGGAATAGAGATTCTCTCCTGTGTGTATTTTTACATGTAATTTTAGCTTTGATAGAATTGAAAAATTCTCCTCACAATGTGGGCAGTGGTGAGAACTCTTAGCTCCATGATCTTCCTGCTGTTTCTCTCTGGATGTAGAGAATGTCTCAACACGGTATCCTGTGTGAACAGCATCAGAAGAACCAGTCAGTTGTGTGATATACACTACAGGTCAAACGTTTTAGAACACCTACTCATTCAAGGGTTTTTCTTTATTTTTACTATTTTCTACATTGTATAATAGTGAAGACATCACAACTATGAAATAACACACATGGAATCATGTAGTAACCAAAAGTGTTAAACAAATCAAAATACATTATATTTGATATTCTTCAAATAGCCACCCTTTGCCTTGATGACAGCATTGCACAATCTTGGTATTCTCTTACCTTGAGAAATAGATTTCCCAATCTTATCTTCCTCATCTTCAATGTTGACATTCAGCTCCATTGTTTGACTACAGTCTTCCAGCTTCACTGATGCCATCTCTGGATCCTGCAGTGCAAACTGGGCTCCACTGTCACAATCAGGACCGAGTGACTGTAGGTTTGGACTCAGTGTGGAAGGAGAGAGGCAGGCTGGGTTTGTCCTCACTGTTGATGTTACCGGCCTCAGACTTAATTCTAGTTGTCCTGTAGTAACATTGAGAAACAGACACAGAAAGTTATTGTCTTGACAGTTCTGGCACTTTATTCTCAAAAAATATATTTCTTCTTGTTAAATTATCTACTTCAGTGCTTGACTTGGACTGAAATAGGTGCCTGTACTCATTTTTACATGCAGGAGCTCCAAAATACTGTTAATATTCTGTCCAAGTTAAGCACTGATCTCATTTCAATAGATCAGGTAGATAAGCATTTGGAACAAAACATGAATTCATTACAATTAGACAAAGTACCTGCTTTAAATTAGTCTACACAACGTAAGTGCAGTTAACCTCTAGTAGATTTTCCCAAATTCGCATAAATGACTAAAAACCATTTAGTACAAAGTTGCAGTATGTTTTAGGCAGCACTCATGTTCTATTTTCCTGAATAACCTTGTCTTTATTGTATTATTTCAATGAAAAAACAATTGTATTTCCCATTCACACCATAGTAACATGTATAGATAAATATAGAAACAACTTAATGTGTCTGAATATTAGTACACATGTAGAAAACTGATAATCATTACATTCAGCTTCAAAACTGTAGTGTGGCCGTAAAATTGACTCTCTGCACTAGCACTGAAGTCAGTTGACGCAGACAGAGTGGCTGCCACCATTTTACCAGCTTGTGAATTTTACAAAAAAACAATAACATGCTAAACAAACTCAGAAATCTCAAATAAATGGCTTGAGGAAATTATGTACATCCATTCAGACAACCCCAAAGTATCTAACGTTACCTATGTGACTTGTAAAATTGTTTATCACATTCTTCACTCAATTTGACACAACATAACACATCAAACCTTTACCAAATGTGACAATACCTTAACAGATGTTACCTAGCATTGTATGACATGTTCATTCGATAATAGGAAGTTTAAACCTGCTATTACATACCTGTAGTAATAAATAGAAACCAACACAAAGGTTCTTGACATCACAGTTCTGTCTCTTTCTTTATTCTGAAGAATGGTGCATGCCTGCCTGGAACTTCCTGTTCCCCCACTACCACAGTGCAGCCACAGATAGAACAATGAGACAGATATTTCACCGGCTGTAGGAATGTGAAGCATCTGCTTAGCGTTTCCACTCACTACCAAATATGGTAGTGAGAGGAAGCCCACTGGCCGGCAGTGGGAGAAGATGGATTTTGGCCGACATTCTACAAATGTTCTAATTGATGAAACATCTGATCTTAACTTCTTACGGATCATTGGGACGCTAGCGTCCCACCTCGACAACATCAGGTGAAATTGCAGAGCGCGAAATTCAAAATACAAAAGTAGTAATATTAACCTCTCTAGGGTAGGTGGCACCAAATCGTCCCACCTACGTAACAGCCAGTGTAATCCCGTGGCGTGTTATTCAAATACCTTAGAAATGCTATTACTTCAATTTCTCAAACATATGACTATTTTACACCATTTTAAAGACAAGACTCTCGTTAATCTAACCACACTGTCCGATTTCAAAAAGGCTTTACAACGAAAGCAAAACATTAGATTATGTCAGCAGAGTACCCAGCCAGAAATAATCAGACACCCATTTTTCAAGCTAGCATATAATGTCACATAAACCCAAACCACAGCTAAATGCAGCACTAACCTTTGATGATCTTCATCAGATGACAACCCTAGGACATTATGTTATACAATACATGCATGTTTTGTTCAATCAAGTTCATATTTATATCAAAAAACAGCTTTTTACATTAGCATGTGACGTTCAGAACTAGCATTCCCACCGAACACTTCCGGTGAATTTACTAAATTACTCAGGATAAACGTTCACAAAAAACATAACAATTATTTTAAGAATTATAGATACAGAACTCCTTTATGCAATCTCTATGTCCGATTTTAAAATAGCTTTTCGGCAAAAGCACATTTTGCAATATTCTGAGTAGATAGCCCAGCCATCATGGCTAGCTATTTTGAACCCCACCAAGTTTGGCCCTCACCAAACTCCGATTTACTATTAGAAAAATTTGATTACCTTTGCTGTTCTTCGTCAGAATGCACTCTCAGGACTTCTACTTCAATAACAAATGTTGGTTTGGTTCAAAATAATCCATAGTTATGTTCAAATATCCTCTGTTTTGTTCGTGCGTTCAAGACACTATCCGAAGGGTGACGAAGGGTGACGTGCCCGACGCGTTTCGTGACAAAAAATTCTAAATATTCCATTACCGTACTTCGAAGCATGTCAACCGCTGTTTAAAATCAATTTTTATGCGATTTTTCTCATAAAAAAAGCGATAATATTCCGACCGGGAAACCCTGTTTCAGTTCAAAGACGAAAAAATAAAAACACGGTGTCGCCTCGTGCACGCGCCTCAGTCTCATTGTCCTCTGATCGATCACTATCCAAATGCGCTACTGTTTTTCAGCCAGGGGCTCCAAAGGCATCATTCACCGGTTTGCCGCCTTCTGAGAGCCTATGGGAGCCGTAGGAAGTGTCACGTTACAGCAGAGATCCTCAGTTTTCAATAAAGAGAGTGTAGAAGCCCAAGAAATGGTCAGAGACGGCACTTCCTGTAAGGAATCTTCTCAGGTTTTTGCCTGCCATATGAGTTCTGTTATGCTCACAGACACCATTCAAACAGTTTTAGAAACTTTAGGGTGTTTTCTATCCAAAGCCAATAATTATATGCATATTCTAGTTTCTGGGCAGTAGTAATAACCAGATTAAATCGGGTACGTTTTTTTATCCGGCCGTGCAAATACTGCCCCCTATCCCCAACAGGTTAAGACGGAATATACTGTGTTCAATACTGGAGAAAAAGAACGAGGAGCGCGCACTCATTCACGCACGCCAAAAGACTAGAGTCCTTCTGAGGTATACTTCTTCATTTATCAAAAAACAAGCATGAAACATTTTCTAAAGACTGTTGACATCTAGTGGAAGCCATAGGAACTGCAATCTGGGTCCTAATTATTAGACTTTCCCATAGAAAAGCATTGAAAAGTCCAATGACCTCGATGGATTGTCCTCGGGGTTTCGCCTGCCAAATCAGTTCTGTTATACCCACAGACAACATTTTAACAGTTTTAGAAACTTCAGAGTGTTGTCTATCCAATGCTACCAATTGCATATCCTAGCTTCTGGGCCTGAATAACAGGCAGTTTACTTTGTCATCCAAACTTCTAAATACTGCCCCCTAATACAGTTTTCTGTTCCCAAAACTAAAATATGTTATGAACAGAGTGGACAACGTTTTGTGGACTTTACCCTTTGTAAAAAGTATTTTAAAAAAAGATGTTGTTGAGAAGGAACACAAAGTCGAATTGAGTTATTGCACACGAGCGCTTCACAGAGGAGGCGTTTCCTACCAGAAATATGCAGATAATGCGCTAGAACGCGCCAATAGGATCTCGCTAGCTCATGCTTGGCTCTGCCCACTATGACTCATCTCTTCCCAATGGAAACGACCGACGGTGGTCTATCTTGGTTTAGTGGATACTTGGGATGGCCCTACCCCGTTATATGAGAAGGGCGGTGCTTAATTTCAGTTGGATCCTCCAGCACCTCTCACTTTTTTTGTCTTTCGTTCCGGAACCCATTTACCAGAATCAGGTAGCTTACCTCTTGTGGCATGAAAAATAATTTATACTGTTAGCAAAGTAAACATCCTAATTAAAGGAATCAGAGTAATTACATTTGGACAAGCTGTCGTACATGTCGATCTAGACCATCCCAAACATGTTCAAAGGGTGACATGTCTGGTGAGTATGCAGGCCATTGAAGAATTGGGACATTTTCTGCATTTTCAATTGTGTACAGATCCTTGTGACATGGGGCAGTATATTGTCATGCTGAAACATGAGGTGATGGCAGCAGATGAATGGCAGGACAATGGGCCTCAGGATCTTATCATGGTTTCTCCGTGCATTCAAATTGCCATCGATAAATGCAATTGTGTTGGTTGTCTGTAGCTTATGCCTGCCCATACCATAATCCTTATACCACCACGGGGCACTCTGTTCACAACATTGACATCAGCAAACCGCACAACTCCATACTAGTGGTCTGCAGTTGTGAGGCTGGTTGGGCATACTGCCAAATTCTCTAAAACAACATTGAAGGCGGCTTATGGTAGAGAAATTAATATTACATTCTCTGGCAATAGTAGTCCTTGCCGTCTTGGAGGGCCAAAAATGTCAGCTGCAGATATAATGATGTCCAGCTTCTTGGACTTCTTGTGCAGTACAATTAATAACTGTGACTATAAATACAAAACAAATCCACCTTCACAGTAAGTGTACCCAGATCACTTGATTGACGTACAACATTTGCAACTAGTTGCGGTGCATCCACCCCCATATCTGCTTCAGAACTGTGGCCTTTTGCCCCTATAACTCTCTTCCACCTCCACATAGGAGATTTGCTGTACAGCCGCTTATCCTTGACACCTCAATCTCTTTCACCCTAACAGGGCACTCTGGGAATTCGAGAATATGACCCCCATCACAGTTGCAAAATGTTACATTCACATACTTTCAATAACATATTCCTAGCCTGATACCACAACACAGGGTCTTTAGCTTGTAGCTACTGATGGATTCTGGGTACTAACTCCTAAACTTGGGTTAGGGTTAATTATCAGGTATCCTATTGAAATATTGAGTGCTTAGGTTTAGAGGGTCTACACCAGAAGTAAATGGTTATCTGTAGGAGGAAGGTATATAGTGTGTGCAATTTAGCTTGGAATGTGCTGAGTGCAGGGAAAGCGATCATGTGGCAGGCATTGTTAAGGGGAGAGAGCCATGGATTAGTGATGAAGGGGGTCGAGGTCTGGTCAGGTCACGTTAAGGGAGAAAGACACGTTTATGGCTGTATCACTTAGTTTCCTGCCTAGCAGTTAAGATACAATGTTTGTTCAGATGTGTAGGAGGAGACTCAGCCTAGGAGAAAGGGTTAAATATCAGTGCTTGTGTGAACAATGTCTTTGTCTAATGCAGCTGTATTGATCCTCTTGAGCTTTCATTGTGTCCGTAAAGTTTTTACTCTGAGAATTAGAACCTAACACTACTAAGTAACAAAATGGTCCATACATTTAGCGTTAACGCAGTATATACATACCATGATACCTTAATAAACCAAGAAAGTATCAAAGATCAGAAATTAGGGCCTCCCCTAGTGCTAGCTGCGCTAGCTGTGCCACCAGAGATTCTGGGTTCGCGCCCAGGCTCTGTCGCAGCCGGCCGCGACAGGGAGGCCCATGGGGTGGCGCACAATTGGCCCAGCGTCGTCCGGGTTAGGGAGGGTTTGGCCGGCAGGGATATCCTTGTCTCATCGCGCACTAGCGACTCCTGTGGCGGGCCGCGTGCAGTGCACGCTGACCAGGTCGCCAGGTGTACAGTGTTTCCTCCGACACATTGGTGCGGCTGGCTTCCGGGTTGGATGTGCATTGTGTCAAGAAGCAATGCGGCTTGGTTGGCTTGTGTTGTGTTTCGGAGGACGCATGGCTCTCGACCTTCGCCTCTCCCGAGTCCGTACGGGAGTTGCAGCCATGAGACAAGACTGTAACTACTACCAATTGGATACTACGAAATTGGGGAGAAAAGGGGGTAAAATATATATATATTTTTTTTTATTAATAAAAAAAGATCAGAAATTAACAGCCTGTGTAGAAAAAGCGATACCATTGAATATGTGCTACGTTACCCAAAGGCCCTTTGCACATGATGTTAGGCTTGCATGTGAGTGTCAATCATTTTAGTCCAAGGATATGATCGAAATGGAAGAGGTTTGGAACCACCAATAATTTTTCTAGAGCTGGCCGCCCGGCCAAACTGAGATATCGGGGGAGCAGGGCCTTGGTCAGGGAGGTGACTGGGGGACTAATCAGGATCGAGTGGAAAGATGAAAGGAGCAAAATACAGAGAGATCCTTGATGAAAACCTGCTCCAGAGTGCTCAGGAACTCAGACTGGGGCCAAGGTTCACCTTCCAACAGGACAACAACCCTAAATACACAGCCAAAACAACGCAGCAGTGGCTTCGGGACAAGTCTCTGAATGTCCTTGAGTGGCTCAGCCAGAGCCCAGAGTTGAACCTGATTAAGCATCTCTGGAGACCAGAAAATAGCTGTGCGGCGACACTCTCCATCTAACCTGACAGAGCTTGAGAGGATCTGCAGAGAAGAATGGGAGAAACTCTCCAAGTACAGGTGTGCCAAGCTTGTAGCGTCATACCCAAGAAGACTCGAGTCTGTAATCACTGCCAAAAGGTGCTTCAACAAAGTACTGAGTAAAGGGTCTGAATACTTATGTAAATGTAATATAACATCTGGAAAAATTTCTAAAAACCTGTGTTTGCTTTGTCATTATGGGGTAGTGTGTAAATTGATGAGGGAAAAAAAACGATTTAATCTATTTTATAATAAGGCTGTAACGTAACAAAATGTGGAAAAAGTCAAGGGGTCTGAACAAATTTGCAATGCACTGTATGCTGAATCCTTTCAGCAAGGTTGCTTCCCCTCCTCTCTAAGGAGTGTTTTACTCTCATTCTGAAGCCTGATAAAACCCAACAAAATGTGAAAGTTAGACCGATTTCTCTTCTGAACTCCGACTCAAGAATTAGTGCTAAAGCCTTAGCCAGGAGATTGGATAGAGTGCTCCCATATCTAATACACAAAGACCAAAATGGCTTCGTTAACCTGTTTGGGATAGGGGGCAGTATTTTCACGGCCGGATAAAAAACGTACCCGATTTAATCTGGTTACTACTCCTTCCCAGAAACTAGAATATGCATATAATTAGTAGATTTGGATAGAAAACACTCTAAAGTTTCTAAAACTGTTTGAATGGTGTCTGTGAGTATAACACCACTCATATGGCAGGCCAAAACCTGAGAAGATTCTATACAGGAAGTGCCCTGTCTGACAATTTGTTCTACTTCTAGGGCATCTCTATCAAAAATACAGCATCTCTGCCGTAACGTGACATTTTCTAAGGCTTTCATTGGCTCTCAGAAGGCGCCAGAAAGTTGAATGAGAGCTCTCCAGTCTCTGGGCGAAAAACAGCAGGGGTTTTTGGGAGTGGTCCTTCTGGGAACAATGACACTGGTGCGTGCGTGCACGAGACGACTCAATTTTTTTCTTTCAGTGTTTGAACGAATACAACGTCGCGCGGTTGGAATATTATCGCTATTTTACGAGAAAAATCACATAAAAATGTATTTTAAACAGCGTTTGACATGCTTCGAAGTACGGTAATGGAATATTTTGAATTCTTTTGTCACGAAATGCGCCCGCGCGTCACCCTTCGGATACTGACCTCAACGCACGAACAAAACGGAGCTATTTCAATATAACTATGGATTATTTGGAACCAAAACAACATTTGTTGTTGAAGTAGAAGTCCTGGGAGTGCATTCTGACGAAGAACAGCAAAGGTAATCCAATTTTTCTTATAGTAAATCTGAGTTTGGTGAGGGCCAAACTTGGTGGGTGTCAAATTAGCTAGCCGTGATGGCCGGGCTATCTACTCAGAATATTGCAAAATGTGCTTTCGCCGAAAAGCTATTTTAAAATCTGACACCGCAATTGCATAAAGGAGTTCTGTATCTATAATTCTTAAAATAATTGTTATGTATTTTGTGAACGTTAATCGTGAGTAATTAAGTAAATTCATCGGAAGTTTGCGGTGGGTATGCTAGTTCTGAACATCACATGCTAATGTAAAAAGCTGGTTTTTGATATAAATATGAACTTGATTGAACAGAACATGCATGTATTGTATAATATAATGTCCTAGGAGTGTCACCTGATGAAGATCATCAAAGGTTAGTGCTGCATTTAGCTGTGGTTTTGGTTTTTGTGACATATATGCATGCTTTGAAAATGGCTGTGTGATTATTTTTGCCAGGGTACTCTCCTGACATCATCTAATGTTTTGCTTTCGCTGTAAAGCCTTTTTGAAATCGCACAGTGAGGTTATATTAACGAGAGTCTTGTCTTTAAAATGGTGTAAAATAGTCATATGTTTGAGAAATAGAAGTTATAGCATTTATGAGGTATTTTTATTTCGCGCCACACGATTCCACTGGCTGTTGACTAGGTGGGACGCAAACGTCCCACCTTGACCAGGGAGGTTAAAAGAGTCTGATACAGATTTAAGCATGTCCCAGTTCAAATCTCCTAAAATAACGAATTCAGAGTCATTTAACTTGTGCAGGACATCAGAAAGAGAGGGCGGTTTGTAGCAGCCGACTACAGTGATGTGGGAGTCCTTATATACGTTCACTTTAACCGCAAGCAATTCAAAATGTTTGGCTTTGGTAATCGAGAGCATTTCAGAGGTGTTCAACTCGGATTTAACATAAATTGCAACCCCTCCTCCTTTACTCATCCGATCAGCTCTACAAACCATGTACCCATCAAAAGAAATCCAGTTATTTGACACAGATTTCTTTAGCCAAGTTTCTGATAAAAACCATTACGTCTGCATTTTCATTTTGGCCCATATTCTAATCATGTCTAGTTTTTGGAAATAGACTTCTGACATTAACATGCAAGAGGCCAAAACCTGCTCTGATTTTAAAATCATAGGGAGTTGGTAGAGATTGCATGGTATCTACCGGCCCAGGGTTTGGTCGCACATTACCAGAGATCAACAATAAAAGCATAACAATATATCTCAGTTGGTCAATGCGTGAGGACATGGCGGAGCCAGCACCATTGTCAATAAATCCAACTGAGTCCTTCGACACAGAAAAAAAAAGTAATTCAATAGTTAGAGATTTTGGAAGTATGCCATCAAGTGTAGGTCCAGTTGTGTTTGAGAGTGGTACAAATGCAGAGAGAGACCAAGTTCCTGGTGGTATTGACATGAAGGTCTCGTCAGAGTGTTTGGAAATTGTAGGGCATAAGGCGAAGATAATTCACTCACCCATTGATCATCCAGCCTATTTAATCCAGGATGGCATTGAGTAAAGAGCAGGCACAGTAACAGATACATTATACAGTTTTTAGAGGTATTTCAGCACAGGTGTGCAACAACCAGTAAACGTTGTGTAGAAAGTAGATTTTCCCATGGCCCACAGTGCATCTGGTTTTCCAATCAGATAACCGTTTCTCCGCTCCTAGCCTTCAGTGCGCACCAGCGCTCGCGTAGCAGGCCTTGCGTGCAGACACACGCTCCTGACTCGGCAAGTTCCAACTCCAGAAAGGTGGAGGGGAAAAAAGGCTTCTCAATCCAAAATCTTTGTACAAGTAAATCTCGTAAAATAGACAGATCTAAAAAATAATATTTGTTATATACAGCATCCACCTTCATATCAAAAGTGTTTGCTTCTTTAAACAGGATCAGGGTCATTAAAACATCAAAACTCTTTTGGCAAGCGAAAGCCCGAGGACAAACCATCCAGGGAAGAAAAATATTGAGGTCATAGGATTTTCCAATGGTTTTCTATGGGATGCCCTTATTTTTAGGAACCTGGTTGCAGTTCCTATGGCTTCCACTAGATGTCAAAAGTCTTTAGAAATTGTTCGATGTTTTCCTTTTGAGAAATGAAGAAGTAGTGCTATTCATTGTAAGTGTCACTCCAGGTGGACTCTACTGTTTTGGTGCGCGTGAACAGGAGCTCGCTCCATGTTGTTTTTATCCGGTATTAGAAAGAGTTTATTCCATCTTAAATTTTATCGATTATTTACGTTTTAGGGTACCTGAGGTTGGATTAGGAACATTGTTTGAAATGTTTGTACCAAGTTTACAGGTAACTTATTAGATACTTTGTAGGCAAGTTCAAACCGGTGTATTTCTGAATCAAACGCGCCAAATCATTTGACATTTTTGGGACATAAAGAAGGCCATTATCAAACAAAAGGACCATTTGTGATGTTTCTGGGACATTTTGGCGTGCCAACAGAAGAAGATCTTCAAAGGTAAGGCATTAATTATATCGCTATTTCTGAATTTTGTGGCACACCTGCCTGGTTGAAATATATTTTTCATGGTTTTGTATGCGGGGCGCGCTCCTCAGATAATCGCATGGTTTGCTTTCGCCGTAAAGCCTTTTAGAAATCTGACACAGTGGCTGGATTAACAAGAAGTTAAGCTTTATTTTGATGTAGAACACATATATTTTCAAGAATGTTAAATATTTGAATTGAGTATTTTTGAATTTCACACTCTGCAATTTCACCGGATGTTGGCCAGGTGGGACGCTACCGTCCCACGTACCCTAGAGAGATTAAAACTCTGATCTCAAGGATCACAGAAAAACGGACAGACTGATTGGCTACCATCTTGGTTTTGTAAATGTAATTAATAAAGTTAATAATAAAACCAAATCTTCCATCCTTTTCCTCAACAAGCAAGAGAGACTGAATCCAGTTGTACAGCATCTATTTGTGAATACAGAACAAGGTTTCACATATCTTGGTATTAAAATCACACCAGAAATTAGCTCCTTGAGCTCAACAAATGATGAACCAATGGTAACGAGTAACAAGTAACATAATCCATCAACAGATGAACATTACTGCTTGTATCTGTTACTGGTAGAATAAATATCATTAAGATTAATATTCTGCCCAAATTTCTTTAGCGATTTCAATCAATTCCTCTGGCTCCACCAACTTTATTTATTTTTCCCAAAGATCTGAAAGATACCTGGAGCAACAGCAAACCAAGGCTTAGACTTTCTCTTCTTTATTTGGCCTGTGACAGAGGGGGGTTGCAACATCCAAACCTACAGTGGTATGTATTACTTGGCTGCACAATTTAGGGCTGCAATGTTTTGGTTCTCCAAGAAACCATACCTACCCTGGCTGCAGACTGAAATGCTATCCACTAAAGGCTTAACTTTGGATGGTTAGAGCGTTGGGCCAGTAACCGAAAGATTGCTAGATCGTATCCCCAAGCTGACAAGGTAAAAATTGTCGTTCTGCCCCTGAACAAGGCAGTTAACTGTTCCTAGGCCATCATTGAAAATAAGAATTTGTTCTGACTTGCCTAGTTAAATAAAGGTTAAATAAAATGAAAAACTCTTCCCCTTTAACTAAAGAAGAATACTACTAATCCCTTTGTTAAAAACACCAACTATATGCCACAAAGTACAGCAATATCTGGGCAAATCCCCTGTATTATCCAGTTTTACAACAATTTGGTGTAATGACAATTTCACACCTGGTAAAATTGACTAGGGGTTTAAATAATGGTCAAGAAAAGGTATTGCTAAAGTAATGGACTGGTTTAAAGAATGGACAACGACAGGTATTGTTAAAGTAATTGACTTATACAATATAAAAAAGGGTCTCATGTCGTTTGAGGAACTAAAGGGAAGATTTAACTTACCACAAAGCATTTTTTCAAATACTTACAATTGAGAAGCTTTTCCAGTCTAAAACAATCAGCCCTACAACCTCCATTGACCACTTTGGAAACGCTCCCTGTTAATGTGTGTTACAGGAGAGGTCACATGACGTCATTATATGGGAAAATGGTAGCTACTCATAAAGACAACTCTTATAGTAAGAGACTTCAGTGGATACAAGATATGCAGGAAGATATTTCAGGACTGGGGTATGATATGCTGTAGAGCACAGATACAGACAATAAACACCCGTCTGAGATTGTTGCAATACAATTGCATAATGAGAACATACATCACCCTTGTTAAGCTCCACAAATGTGACCCCAATACCCCAGACCTGTGTGTTAAATGTAACACACATTTAGGCACCTTGTATCATTGCCTGGAGGAATTTGTTGAGATAAACATTTTGGAACTCAGTACTGCGCTATATCTCTGAGATGACCTCTACCCCAATACCACTAATCCCTAAACTATTGATAAGGGAATTTATATGTTTAAAGGCAATGATTAAATAATTCCACCCTGAAACCTAACTATTAGTAATGATTAATTTATGTAGCATGTATAATGAATAATTAAAGTACTAAACGTAAGTCCAATAAGGTTCAGTAGAGACCTGTGAGGGAGAGAAATGTGTGTGTGTGTGTGTGTCTAAGAAAATACAGAGAACAATTCAACTGTGTTTGACCCGACCTGGCTAGAACTCTGAGAAACTTATGATAGGACAGGGAGTCATTTTCAAGGTTCCTCTAATCTCAGGGGAATGGAACTGACAGCATTGGGTAGTGATAAACAGTGGTGAGAACTCTGGGGAGGGTTACAACTCACCTACTGTTCATGTGTATGTATGTGCGTAAGTAGGGAATTAACTATAAAATGAATGTCTTTGTATAATGGACTTCAGAACGTTCTCTGAATAAACTGTACGAACCTTTTGCAGAAGCTGAGTCTTTGCCTAATTATTATTAACCCAGTGTCTTACAAACCTTGGGGATTGGTCAAAGCTTATTGATTGTTAGTTATCATCATTGGGATTGCAAATTCTCGTGACAACTATGCCTCCTAAATCTTTACCCAGAGAATCTCTCTTTACATAGGAGAGAAAATAAAATGGTTGACCTCTGTCTATTACAAGCTAGACGTTCAATAGCTCTCCACTGGAAGTATGTCAGTTCCCTCACTTGGTCGTTGGTTAAAATAATTAACGTCAAGCCTGGCTCTTGAAAAATTAACTTATATAGTGAAAAAGAAAGCCCCAGAGTTTCATAATATTTGGGATCTGTTTTGTGAGCTTTACAAACCAGTGATATTGGAGAAGCATTGGAACTGTAAATCTGTATATTCTAAATTTTTTGTGAATTTTGGCTATAGTCGAAGTGTAATCTGCATTATCTGCGACTGCACATTATACTTTTTATTTATTTTTATTATTGGAAATGTTTTGGTACCCTTCCCCAGATCTGTGCCTCAACATAATCCTTTCATGGAGCTCTACGGACAATTCCTTCGACCACATGGCTTGGTTTTTGCTCTGACATGCACAGTCAAATGTGGGACCTTATATAGACTGGTGTGTGCCTTTCTAAATCATGTCCAATAAATGTAATTCACCACAGGTGGAGTCTCAATCAAGTTGTAGAAACATCTCAATGATGATCAATGGAAACAGGATGCACCTGAGCTCAATGTTGAGTCTCATAGCAAAGGGCCTGAATACTTATGTAAATAAGGTATTCATGTATTACATTTTTAATAAATGTGCAAACATTTCTAAAAACCTGTGTTTGCTTTGTCATTATGGGGTAGTCTGTGCAGATTGATGAGAAACTTGTTTTATTTAATCAATTTTAGAATAAGGCTGTAACGTAACAAAATGTGGAAAAAGTCAAGGGGTCTGAATACTTTCCGAATGCACTGTATGTATTCACATAAGTAGGCTGTGCAATACAAAGGGGGAATAAAACTACTCTAAAAGTGGGTAAGAGTTGAAAGCTAAAAAGGGGGGCAAAAGTCATGAAAATTATGAGCCATATCATCCTCCACTCACTATCACAAGGGTTAGTAACTACACAGACTCCTTTCATAGAACCCTAAAACACTGTCAGTTTGTCTACTTCACTTCTTTAGTCTACTCTCTGATCACTCCAGATAGCCCAGTGAATAAAACAAATGCTGGCAATACTGGTGTCAAACCATGCAAGTCTCAGTAGAATGAAATAACATCTACCTTCTCATTGAAACAGTTCTACTGCAACTTGTCTTGCACAGTGGGAAGTTGGAATGAACACAAACTTAATTTGAAAAAACCTGTGCTTACTAAGAGAAACCGATTCCTCCTCCTCTTCATCTTTAATGTTGACATTCAGCTCCAGTGTTTGACTGCAGTCTTCCAGCTTCACTGATGCCATCTCTGGACCCTGCAGTACAAACTGGGCTCCACTGTCACAATCAGGAACCAGTGACTGTAGGTTTGGACTCAGTGTGGAAGGAGAGAGGCAGGCTGGGTTTGTCCTCACTGTTGATGTTACCGGCCTCAGACTTAATCGGAGTTGGCCTGTAGTAATAAAGAGAAACAAACACAAGTTATTGTCTTGACAGTTCTGTCACTTTCTTTATTATCTAAAAATATTTGTTAAAGTCAATTATGTAATTACAATAGATCAGGTAGCTAAGCATTGACAAACAACAAAACCTTCACATTAAACAAAGTACATATTTAAATTACACAACACAAGTGCACGTAACCATAACATGCCATTTATAAAAAAAGAAAATGTCTCCTTTAAGCAGTACTTCAAAGTATTTTTACTTAGTTACTTTACACCACTGCCAATTGTATTTCCCGTTTACACCATAGTAACAATTATAGATAAAAATTTAAACAACTGAATGTGTCTTAATATTAGTACACATGTAGAAACTGATGATTACAGTTAGCTTCAAAATAGTAGTGCGACCGTGAAATTGTCTCTCTCTCATGTACCTGCACTGCTACCCCATTCAGAGATGCTAACTGCTTTAGTACGTATCGACGATAGTATCTTCTGACCAGGGAGTTTTCCTAAGATCATGACTCTAGTCTTTTTCCACATTTTGTTACATTACAGCCTTATTCTTAAATGGATTAAATCGTTTTTTCCCCCTTATCAATCTACACACAATAACCCATAATCACAAAAAAGAGGTTGAGAAATGTTCGGCAGATTTATTACAAATAAAAAAATATACACTGCTCAAAAAAATAAAGGGAACACTTAAACAACACAATGTAACTCCAAGTCAATCACACTTCTGTGAAATCAAACTGTCCACTTAGGAAGCAACACTGATTGACAACAAATTTCACATGCTGTTGTGCAAATGGAATAGACAACAGGTGGAAATTATAGGCAATTAGCAAGACACCCCCAATAAAGGAGTGGTTCTGCAGGTGGGGACCACAGACCACTTCTCAGTTCCTATGCTTCCTGGCTGATGTTTTGGTCACTTTTGAATGCTGGAGGTGCTTTCACTCTAGTGGTAGCATGAGACGGAGTCTACAACCCACACAAGTGGCTCAGGTAGTGCAGCTCATCCAGGATGGCACATCAATGCGAGCTGTGGCAAGAAGGTTGGCTGTGTCTGTCAGCGTAGTGTCCAGAGCATGGAGGCGCTACCAGGAGACAGGCCAGTACATCAGGAGATGTGGAGGAGGCCGTAGGAGGGCAACAACCCAGCAGCAGGACCGCTACCTCCGCCTTTGTGCAAGGAGGAGCAGGAGAAGCACTGCCAGAGCCCTGCAAAATGACCTCCAGCAGGCCACAAATGCGCATGTGTCTGCTCAAACGGTCAGAAACAGACTCCATGAGGGTGGTATGAGGGCCCGACGTCCACAGGTGGGGGTTGTGCTTACAGCCCAACACCGTGCAGGACGTTTGGCATTTGCCAGAGAACACCAAGATTGGCAAATTCGCCACTGACGCCCTGTGCTCTTCACAGATGAAAGCAGGTTCACACTGAGCAAGTGACAGACGTGACAGAGTCTGGAGACGCCGTGGAGAACGTTCTGCTGCCTGCAACATCCTCCAGCATGACCGGTTTGGCGGTGGGTCAGTCATGTTGTGGGGTGGCATTTCTTTGGGGGGCCGCACAGCCCTCCATGTGCTCGCCAGAGGTAGCCTGACTGCCATTAGGTACCGAGATGAGATCCTCAGACCCCTTGTGAGACCATATGCTGGTGCAGTTGGCCCTGGGTTCCTCCTAATGCAAGACAATGCTAGACCTCATGTGGCTGGAGTGTGTCAGCAGTTCCTACAAGAGGAAGGCATTGATGCTATGGACTGGCCCGCCCGTTCCCCAGACCTGAATCCAATTGAGCACATCTGGGACATCATGTCTCGCTCCATCCACCAACGCCACGTTGCACCACAGACTGTCCAGGAGTTGGCGGATGCTTTAGTCCAGGTCTGGGAGGAGATCCCTCAGGAGACCATCCGCCACCTCATCAGGAGCATGCCCAGGCGTTGTAGGGAGGTCATACAGGCACATGGAGGCCACACACACTACTGAGCCTCATTTTGACTTGTTTTAAGGACATTACATCAAAGTTGGATCAGCCTGTAGTGTGGTTTTCCACTTTAATTTTGAGTGTGACTCCAAATCCAGACCTCCATGGGTTGATAAATTGGATTTCCATTGATTATTTTTGTGTGATTTTATTGTCAGCACATTCAACTATGTAAAGAAAAAAGTATTTAATAAGATTATTTCTTTCATTCAGATCTAGGATGTGTTGTTTAAGTGTTCCCTTTATTTTTTTGAGCAGTATATATAATCACACACCCCTCTTGTTGGCGGAGAGAACATTTTGCAGTTTTAAAGCTAATTTCCAGCTAAAGTTTTGTACACAAAATCCCTAATTTGTTTAGGAAAAACATTCCCTATCCCTCAACCCTTACATAAAGAGAGTGACACATGTCTAGAGAACCTTATGTAATTTTTACTCCAGAATGCCTGTTATTCCAGAGGATGAGTCTGACGGGATTATTTTTCCCCCCAAACTGCCCCCTGTAATTCTTTATTATTCCCCAATAAATTGGCAGTTATGATGCAAGCCTGGAGGATTTTATTCTAGGAGTGAAGATACAGTATTTCAACATTTCCAGGTGATAGGGCCACACTGATAACTCCAGCTTGGTTTCTCAACCATCTATCCTATAGTGTCACCATAATATTTGAATTGAGAAAGTGAGATCATAATCATTAGCATATTTTAGCGATACGCAGTACGTCCTAAATGCCCCTCAGCCTTCAGATGTGAGCTAAACAGTTCAATTGCACTCCAGAAGCATTTTAAGCCCATGGATAAGAAAGTTAACTTATCATTTACAAACCTTTAGGTCAGTTGTATGCTGCTGCTTTGCCATCTATTAACAGCAAGGGTTGCATTAAATTGGCTCAATATTTTTTACTGATGCATTTGGTAATATTCAATTCATAAACACAAAACATATAAACAAAAGCATTCACTGAAAGTTGATAGGCTGCATGTAGCCCATCCATAATGCACAGCACTTAACTGATTCGATAAATTGAACTATTGTTATCTTGCGCAAACCGAGAGCAACACCTGTTGCCAAACAGAACTGACAGAAAAAATATTGAATTGTTGCATCTCATTGTGTTGTTGTCCTCTGGTGGATAGTTAGATAATATTGTCCCTTTTCTAAATTAGCCATGGATGGAGATAGGGATTTGGACTTGTGGCTTTACTTAATTCTCCGTACTGGCCAATGATTATAACAGTGATTCTGGTCCAACCATACATTGCGCCCCTGGCCTGAGAGGATGGAAGTTGAACATGTAGCTAGATGTAGTATGCTAATGTTTCCTAGCTGACCTGGCGCATTGTTTCCCATGAAAGTAAGTTAGACTAGCGAGCAAGAATTTTTGCCAGGTAGCCTAGGACAACAGAAACTAAAAGCGTTTACTGTATGACAGAGTCATAGACCTTTTAGGCAACATGAACGAGAAGGATGGCATTGGTGTTTCTCTACAAGTAGGATGAGACATGTTTTTCTACTTGCATGCATGCACACACAGAAATCAGTACCTTGGACAGCCATATCATATTTAGCTTATGTTGATTGGACTAAATTGTTTTTGGTATCTTTTTGTGGTCACTGTATTAGACTAAGCATAGGTGATTAGATGATGTTGAAGGTGAAATAGTGCTGGAATAGTGGAGGCAGCTCCTGTTTTCTTTGCGACTTGCAGTAACACTGAAAATGTCAGAAACATTACCTTGCTTGACCATGCTGTAGGTAATGTAACTGTTTGTTACACACAATATGTTTTGTAGACTTCACCGGACAGATGTTGCTCTCCGGTTTTGTAATGAAAACAAATGTGTGGTTTAATTTATTCTGCCACTGTGTCTTCTTATTGTTTTAAATTTTTACATTTTAGTCATTTAGCAGACGCTCTTATCCAGAGCGACTTACAGTAGTGAATGCATACATTTCATACATTTTTTCCGTACTGGTCCCCCGTATTGTCTCGGGCCTGAGGCCTATATATCACGGTGGCAAGGCATATGAACTAACAGATTAACGCGCAAACACATAGGTTGTTATATGTTTTTGTATTTATTATTTTGGCTTGGCTTCTGCAGTGACTTCCCATGCACGGATACTGGTAAAATGTATTTCTATTCTGATTTCAGATTATCAATCCTTACAAAATAGTTTTTCTATATCACCATTAGAAAGCTGTGTAAATGGTAGTTGTTTTGGAGAAAAGCATTGATTATCGTATAAGATACACATTTGCACGTGTTTTTTCTTGACTATTACAATTTGATTGATCTGGTTATATTGTACGTCACATCATTAAACGCAGACAGAGTGCGCACCGCCATTATACCAGCACGTGAGACTTTTTTTATTTTTACACAAAGCCAATAACATCTCAAATACATTGACTCTTTATTAAATTACATTTGAATGATACACGTTTAAAAAGAAATATCTAGCTACGTGACTTGCAAAATCGTTTATCACGTTTTTCACTCACTCTGTGTGACACATAAATAACACACACAACCTTTACCAAACGTGATAATACCTTGACGGATGTGTTACCTAGCATGTTATGACGTGTTCTTTCGACAACAGAAAGTGTAAACGTGCTATTACATACCTGTAGTAATAAATACAACGGTTACCGTCTTCACAGCACAGTTCTAGCGCTTTCTTTAGCTGAAGAATGGAGCGCGCTTCCCCGGAACAACTTCTTCCTCTTCTTTGGAGTTTAACGGCGGTTGGAATCAAATATGTAGCATTCCCGCCCCCAACTGGACTATAATATAAACCCATTACACTTTATGATACAAAATGGGAAAACGGGGAATGCAAAAACTCTACAATCATTAAAAACCCACTACCCCATTCCACTACTTTGACCCTATCTGCTCCTGCACCATGCCAACGGCCTGGGAGGACGGGACACCACCCCTCAACACACCCTGTAACTCTTCTGAAGTTAAATACCCAGATACTTCTCTGCAGCTGCCTCAATTATTTTCTGTGACTTAGTTCCATCGCTGAGGTAAAGATGATTACCATTACTAAGAAACCAACCTTAATGAAGCATACAGTATATCACTCAAATCAAATCAAATTGTACTCACATTCGCCGAATACAACAGGTTACCGTGAACGGCATACTTAACAACCAACAATGCAGTTCAAGAAATAGAGTTAAGAAAATATTTGTGAAATAAACTAAAGTAAAAAAAAAAGAAAAAAAGTAACACAATAAGATTACATAACTTCTAATGACTACTGAAAAGTCCAAATTCAAACCCTCCTTGTAAGATTAAAATAACAAAAAATGTATAGAAATACATTGTAGACATTGTTAATGATGTAAATGACTATTGTAGCTGGAAATGGCTGATTTTTAATGGAATATCTACATATGCATACAGAGGCCCATTATCAGCAACCATCACTCCTGTGACGTTGTGTTAGCTAATCCAAGTTTATAATTATAATTATGATCATTACAAAACCCTTTTTCAATTATGTTAGCACAGCTGAAAACTGTTGGTCTGATTAAAGAAGCAATAAAACTGGACTTTTTTAGACTAGTTGAGTATCTGGAGCATCAGCATTTGTGGATTCAATTACAGGCTCAAAATGGTCAGAAACAAATAACTTTCTTCTGAAACTCATCAATCTATTCTTGTTCTGAGAAATGAAGGCTATTCCATGCGAGAAATTGCCAAGAAACGGAAGATCTCGTACAACGCTGTGTACTACTCCCGTCACAGAACAGCGCAAACTGGCTCTAACCAGAATAGAAAGAGGAGTGGGAGGCCCCGGTGTACAACTGAGCAAGAGGACAAGTACATTAGAGGGTCTCAACGTCAACAGTGAAGAGGCGACTCCGGGATGCTGGCCATCTAGGCAGAGTTCCTCTGTCCACTGTCTGTGTTTTTTTGCCCAGTGTCTGTGTTCTTTTGCCCATCTTAATCTTTTATTTTTATTGGCCAGTCTGAGATATGGCTTTTTCTTTGCAACTCTGCCTAGAAGGCCAGCATCTCGGAGTCGCCTATCATATCGCCTATCATATATACAATACAGTCATTGGCTTACGGCCATACCAGCTCTAATACGTCCAGTCTCAGAAGCTAAGCAGGGTCGGGTCTGTTTAGTACTTTGATGGTACACTGTAAACCTTTCTGTCCAGCAGGGTGTACTCTTCTACTATTTAATCAGGGAGCAACTGTCTTTATGTGTTACAGTTTCTCTCAATCACCTACAAGCATTTTCTCTCCATCGCCTACAAGCTAAACAGAGTCAACAAAACACACAACTTTTGCAAAACAGTAAATGCTTTTTGAAAATGTAGTTGTCTTTTTAAAACATAAAAACATTAATAAAAAAAGATATTATACCGTCAAAATTGCAAATACATTCATCAAAAGAAAATGACTGCCTGAGAAAAGCTGGAAGAACAACTATCAAAAGGTGCAGAATTATGGGCAATTACTCTCCTTTTATGCATATTTCACCAAACAATTTCATACACAAAAAATGAAATACTGAAATAAGCACATTGTACATGATTCATTCATGGTGTAAGTAAGGACTTGGTGGACTGTATATTCTTTAGGTTAGATTCTACATGATGTATTTCTCTCCCGTGTGCTGGTAAGGGCACAGATGACAGACAGGTAGGATTCCAGTTGAGGTGGTTTAATAACACTGAAGATGTACAGGCACAGTGTACGTAGTATGGATGGGCTAAGGAACTTAGTGGTCTGGCAACTTACCTCAAACAAAGTGTGTGTGTGTCTGCAAATAAAGAAATACATCAAGATACACTAGTGAATAACTGAATACAATCTCCAATTCACATCTCTTATAAACAATATGCATGACTAGAACATGACTATGATGACGTAATGCTATACAGGACCATACAGCGCAATATAAGATAAAATAAAAGATGGGAAATATGTACTTCCATGTCAACAAGGACGCACACTGGCACACTGGCCTTGGCTAACACAATGAAAGCTAACTGGTGGGAAAACACAAGGATGGCTGGAACTTTCTCTCACTTCACTTCTCTCCAGCTGATCTTCTCTGAGCTGGAGATCACCCAGCATGCTCTGCACCACTTCACCGGTGGGCGGAGCTACAGCTCTGATAAGATTTACTAACATTACTGATATGTGTTACGTTCCCCAGTTTCTGTTGTGGTTTGTGTATTATCATGTATGTATTTCAGGAGATGGATTCCTGAAGTTCTCAACGAGCAGCTGATTGGGCAATCAACATTGATTGTTTGGAGAGCTGACCCCGCCCCCTCATCAGGACGCAGCTGTCTCCAATTACTAACTTCTTCTGAAGCTATATAAGCCCCAGTTCTGTTGCTCAGAAGGGAGATGATTGCTGAGAGACAAGGCTAATGGCTGAGGGTTATAGCATGTTGGTTGTTTCCAAGAATTTTGGTATGTACTGTGTCCGTTGTTGCTGAGGGAGCTGATTGGTTGTGTGTGTCAATAGGATGCAGTGTTTTGATTATTGACTTACATTTGTGTAATTCTGTTTCATTTGTTCCCAGGGGGGAAGGGGAAGGCACCTAGGGAGTGTTTATCAAATCAAATCAAATTTATTTTTATATAGCCCTTCGTACATCAGCTGATATTCTCAAAGTGCTGTACAGAAACCCAGCCTAAAACCCCAAACAGCAAGCAAAGCATGTGAAAGAAGCACGGTGGCTAGGAAAAACTCCCTAGGAAAAACTCCCTAGAAAGGCCAAAAACCTAGGAAGAAACCTAGAGAGGAACCAGGCTATGAGGGGTGGCCAGTCCTCTTCTGGCTGTGCAGGGTGGATATTATAACAGAACATGGTCAAAATGTTAAAATGTTCATAAATGACCAGCATGGTCAAATAATAATAATCATAGTAGTTGTCGAGGGTGCAACAAGCACGTCCGGTGAACAGGTCAGGGTTCCATAGCCGCAGGCAGAACAGTTGAAACTGGAGCAGCAGCACGGCCAGGTGGACTGGGGACAGCAAGGAGTCATCATACCAGGTAGTCCTGAGGCATGGTCCTAGGGCTCAGGTCCTCCGAGAGAAAGACAGAAAGAGAGAAAGAGAGAATTAGAGAGAGCATATTTAAATACACACAGGACACCGGATAAGACAAGAGAAATACTCCAGATGTAACAGACTGACCCTAGCCCCCCGACACATAAACTACTGCAGCATAAATACTGGAGGCTGAGACAGGAGGGATCAGAAGACACTGTGGCCCCATCCGATGATACCCCCGGACAGGGCCAAACAGGCAGGATATAACCCCACCCACTTTGCCAAAGCACAGCCCCCACACCACTAGAGGGATGTCTCCAACCACCAACTTACCGTCCTAAGACAAGGCCGAGTATAGCCCACAACGATCTCCGCCATGGCACAACCCAAGGGGGGGGGGGCGCCAACCCAGACAGGAAGACCACGTCAGTGACTCAACCCACTCAAGTGACGCACCCCTCCCATGGACGGCATGGAAGAACACCAGTAGGCCAGTGACTCAGCCTCTGTAAAAGGGTTAGAGGCAGAGAATCCCAGTGGAAAGAGGGGAACCGGCAAGGCAGAGACAGCAAGGGCGGTTCGTTGCTCCAGCCTTTCCGTTCACCTTCACACTCCTGGGCCAGACTATACTTAATCATAGGACCTACTGAAGAGATAAGTCTTCAGTAAAGACTTAAAGGTTGAGACTGAGTCTGCGTCTCTCACATTGGTAGGCAGACCATTCCATAAAAATGGAGCTCTATAGGAGAAAGCCCTACCTCCAGCCGTTTGCTTAGAAATTCTAGGGACAATTAGGAGGCCTGCGTCTTGTGACCGTAGCGTACGTGTAGGTATGTACGGCAGGACCAAATCGGAAAGATAGGTAGGAGCAAGCCCATGTAATGCTTTGTAGGTTAGCAGTAAAACCTTGAAATCAGCCCTTGCCTTAACAGGAAGCCAGTGTAGGGAGGCTAACACTGGAGTAATATGATCAAATTTTTTGGTTCTAGTCAGGATTCTAGCAGCCGTATTTAGCACTAACTGAAGTTTATTTAGTGCTTTATCCGGGTAGCCGGAAAGTAGAGCATTGCAGTAGTCCAGCCTAGAAGTAACAAAAGCATGGATTAATTTTTCTGCGTCATTTTTGGACAGAAAATTTCTGATTTTTGCAATGTTACGTAGATGGAAAAAAGCTGTCCTTGAAACAGTCTTGATATGTTCTTCAAAAGAGAGATCAGGGTCCAGAGTAACGCCGAGGTCCTTCACAGTTTTATTTGAGACGGTTTAGGCAAGAGGCCCGCGGGCATACATATACCCGTAGTAGTTTGCTGTCTATGCACACTAGGAAAGACCTGGGCGGACCATCCCCTGTATTTTGGTTAGTGCACCAGGTGGTGCTAGATAGGTAAGTAGTGGGTAGTCAGGTAAGGTAGGAGAGGGGGCTTTGATATTTACTTTCTTTGCTTTGGTTCCGTCCAGCCCCTTTTTCCCAAACCTTACCACGTGAAGGAATAAATTCCCTGTTAACGGTATTCTCTGCCTATTCGTCATACTTGTTCACACCTACACTTCCCTACCTTATTCACAACAAGGAGAGTTGAGTTGTAGCAGGGTGTTGCGTTCCCTCTTTCTAGAGGCGTGCGTAACATAATGGGGGCTCATCCGGGATCCCATTAAACCCCCCCGGACCCTGCTGCACTGAGCTTTCTGTGATTTGTGAGTAAAGGGTGACTAGTTTAGTTTGTGGTTAGTTCAGTGTTGAGCGTCATAGCATTAGCTATTTGTTGGCTCTTGTGTTTGGTGTAGTAGTTTACACTGGCTACTTTTGATGTACAATCCTTTTTGCATAACCCGTCGTGGGAGGTGTTTAATAAGTGTCGTAAAAGTGATTTAATGACCTTGGCTGACCATTATTCATTGTCTATTTCGCACAATTTAGTTAAGGCGGAGGTTAAGAAACTAGTGTTAAATGTATTGTTAGAAGAGGAGGTGCTTGTGTTACCGCTGCCTGAACCTACTACCCCTGTAGGGGATGTTGCTGCTCCTGTAAGCCCGTCGGTTTCTGAGACCGAAGGCGAGGCTAAAGCTCCAGCCACATTGCCCCGTTTTGATCCGCTCTCCCCACTGTCAACTGGTGATGCCAGAAGGGATGTCCGTTCTATACAGTTTCAACTGGAAGCGGAAGAGAGAGCCCAAATTAGGCGAGAAAATCTCCAGTTAGAAATCTGTAAAATAGAGGCTGAAAAAGAAAGAGAACAGCGGCAGATGGATTTCAAAATGCGCCAAATGGAATTGGAGGCAGAGACAGCGAGGCTAGCCTTTGTTCCTACTGTGCCTGTTAGTGAGTCGTCCTCACCAGCTGGAGCTTCCAACACGTTTGACATTAGTAGGCAGATTGCCTTAGTACCTTTGTTTAGAGAATCAGAGGTTGACTCCTATTTTTGTGTGTTTGAACGTATAGCCGTAGCCTTGAAATGGCCTGAAGAAGTATGGTGCTTATTACTTCAGTGTAAATTAACTGGAAAAGCCCAAGAGGTTTTATCAGCGCTACCTTTGGAAGATAGTTTGAACTATGAAGTGGTCAAAGCTACCGTTCTTCGTGCTTATGAGCTTGTGCCTGAGGCATACCGACAGAGATTTAGGTCTCATAGAAAGTCTCCTAGTAAGACTTATGTGGAATTTGCTAGAGACAAGGGAAATCTGTTTGATAAATGGCATGCTGCTAGTAAGGTAACTGATTTCAACTCTCTCCGGGAGTTAATTTTGTTGGAAGAGTTTAAAAATTGCTTACCCGAACGCATTGTAGTATACCTAAATGAACAGAAAGTATCCTCCCTGTCAGAAGCGTCTGTGTTGGCAGATGAGTTTGTGTTGACGCACAAGAGTGTGTTTTCGGCTCATACTGAGAGTAGAGCTACTGAGTTGCCTACTTTTAGTCCCAGTCGGCCCACAGTATATCAAGCACGCCAGAAAAATGAGCGTCCCTGTTTCTATTGTCATAAAGTGGGACATGTGATTAATGATTGCTTCCTACTAAAACGCAAACAAGGGATGCCTTTTCGTGCCAAGCCGCCAACAGGTGTTGGGCTAATTCGTACTGTTGTGAGGTCTGAAACAAAACAGGTGCCTCAGAGTAAATGTAGTTTGAAAGTCTCAGTACCCGACCGCAGTTACGAACCGTTCATTTTTGTGGGGTTTGTGTCCATAGCGAATGACGAAGCATCTCAGCGTCCTGTTAAAATCCTTAGAGATACAGGGGCGGCGCAGTCATTTATATTGGTTGATGTGTTGCCCTTATCCGACAATACATACTGTGGTTCCAGTGTGTTAGTTCAGGGTATTGAAATGGGTTTTGTCCCAGTGCCGTTGCACTTTGTGAATGTACACTCTGAGTTAATCAGTGGAATATTCAGAGTAGGGGTACGTCCTAAGTTGCCAGTAAAAGGTGTGACCTTTATAATGGGTAACGATATTGCTGGAGGAAAGGTAGTACCCGTATTGGAAGTGTTGGATAAAAGTGACCACTCTCTCTCCAATGAGTTGGCACAGAGTTATCCCCATGTGTTCCCCGCTTGTGCTGTCACTCGTGCTCAGGCAAGACAAATGGGTGACGTGATAGATTTGTCAAAAACTGTTTTGTTTAAAGAAGTTGATCAAGAGGATGGGTTGTGTACTACCTCTAAGAAGCTGATCACCTCTGACAAACAGCCCAGGGGAAGTGAAATCGCGCCCCAATTACATGACATTCTTTTGACTGTCACCCCCGAGAAGGTGATTGAATGTCAAAAGGGAGACATCAGTCTTCGCAAGTGTTTTGCTTCGGTAACTTCCATTGAGGAAGCTAAAACTAAAGAGACTGCCTACTTTATGGAAGCAGGAGTTTTGATGCGTAAATGGGCAGCTCATGACACCGTTAGTGACTGGAGTGAAGTGTGTCAAGTGGTTGTTCCTACACCATTCCGACAGCAGGTGCTGTCACTCGCCCATGACCAGGCGTGGTCCGGACACTTAGGGATCACGAAGACTTATAACCGAGTCCTTCGACATTTTTTTGGGCCAGGTTTGAAGTCTGACGTTGTCCAATTCTGTAAGACATGCCACGTATGTCAACTCACTGGGAAAGCGAATCAAACAGTTCCACGTGCGCCGCTCTGCCCGATTCCTGTGGTGGGGGAACCGTTTGAAAAAGTGATAATTGATTGTGTAGGTCCATTGCCGAAAACCAGGTCAGGTAACCAGTTCTTACTAACAATAATGTGCAGTGCTACTCGATACCCAGAGGCTATTCCTCTACGGACAATAACGGCTAAGACTGTGGTGAAGGCATTAGTGAAG
This sequence comes from Salmo salar, assembly GCF_965601325.2. Classification (NCBI taxonomy): domain Eukaryota; kingdom Metazoa; phylum Chordata; class Actinopteri; order Salmoniformes; family Salmonidae; genus Salmo; species Salmo salar. Next base: position 29,593,975 of record NC_138307.1, on the reverse strand, counting down.
TTCTTCTCTACGTTTGGACTCCCTAAAGTAATCCAAACTGACCAGGGATCCAACTTTATGTCAAAGCTGTTCTCTAGTGTGTTAAAGACGCTGTGTATTTCCCATCAGGTCTCCAGTCCGTATCATCCAGAGAGTCAAGGGGCTCTCGAACGCTGGCATCAGACGCTGAAGGCAATGCTACGCAAGTATTGCATGGATACCAGTACTGATTGGGATGAGGGGGTGCCCTTTGTCTTATTTGCTATTAGGGAAACAATACAAGAGTCCTTAGGGTTCAGCCCTGCTGACCTTGTGTTTGGACACACCCCACGGGGTCCGCTAAAGGTTTTGAAGGAGCATATCTTATCTCCTACACCCAGTAGCGCCCCTAAAAATGTGTTGGATTATGTCAGTAAGATGCGGGAGAGACTGCACGCTGCAGGTGCATTAGCCCAAAAGTCTCTCTCCTCTACTCAAAAACGCATGAAGTTGCATTATGACAAAAAGGCTGTTGGCCGTTCTTTTGCACCAGGTGATCAAGTTTTAGTTTTGTTGCCAATCCCTGGCTCATCTCTGTCAGCACGTTTTTCTGGACCATATCTTGTGGAAAAGAAACTCAGTGACACCAATTATGTGATAAAGACCCCAGATCGGAGGCGTTCTTCCCGAATGTGTCATGTTAACATGCTGAAAGCATATTATATGCGTGATTCTCCCAACAGCTCCTCAAGAAAGCCTGTCCAGCCCGCCGTTTCCAGTGTGGCTGCGGTGGTGCTGAAGCCTGGCTGGTATCTAGAGGAGGATAAGGAGGATGGGTTGGAGTTACGCCATACGTTACAGCAGTGTGAACGCTTATGTAATTCAGAGATGCTGAAAAAGTTACCGTCTCAAATGGAACATTTGGATAAAGACCAAACTAAGGATCTTGTCTTATTGATAAACAGTTTTCTCACTGTGTTTCAGGATGTTCCAAGTCGCACGTCCATCTTGGAACATGACGTGGATGTGGGGGACGCTGTTCCTATAAGTCAGCATCCGTACCGGGTTAATGCAAAGAAAAGGGAGGTAATGAAAAGTGAGGTAGCTTATTTATTACAGAATGACATGGCAAAACCCAGTAACAGCTCCTGGAGTTCCCCGTGTATTCTTGTTCCTAAGCCTGACGGTACGTCTCGCTTATGTACGGACTATCGTCGAGTAAATGCCGTTACAAAGTCTGATTCTTTTCCTCTACCTCGCTTAGATGACTGCATTGATAGAATTGGCTCTGCTGCTTACGTTAGTAAATTAGATTTGCTAAAAGGTTATTGGCAGGTGCCTTTGACCTCTCGAGCTTCTGACATCTCGGCTTTCGTTACGCCAGATAACTTCGTACAATATTCTGTGATGCCCTTTGGAATGTGTAATGCACCTGCTACTTTTCAGCGGTTAGTTAACATTGTTTTTGCCGATATACCAAATTGTACTGCTTATCTTGACGATGTGGTAATACATTCGTCTACTTGGTCTGATCATTTCGCCACCTTGAAAAGTGTGTTTCAGCGGTTGGCGAATGCTTCTTTAACCCTCAATTTGGCCAAGTGTGAGTTTGGGAAGGCTACAGTGACTTACTTAGGGAAACAAGTGGGACGAGGTCAAGTGCGCCCAGTAACTGGCAAAGTGGAAGCAATTGTTGCTTTTCCTGCTCCCACGACTCGCCGCCAGTTGCGCAGATTCCTGGGGATGGTAGGTTACTATCGTACTTTCTGTAAGAATTTCTCGACGGTAGTAGCTCCCCTTTCATCTCTGCTTAGTCCGAAGGTACCATTTAAGTGGTCCCAGGACTGTAACTATGCTTTTGAGTCCGCTAAAGCGCTACTTTGTAGTGCCCCAGTGCTTGCCGCCCCCAACTTTGACAAACCTTTTAAGTTGGAGGTAGACGCTAGTATAGTGGGGGTGGGTGCGGTTCTCTTGCAGGAAGATGAAGATGGAGTGGATCGACCCGTCAGTTTCTTCTCCCGTAAGTTCAACTCGTGTCAGTCAAGGTACTCCACAATTGAACAGGAAACGCTGGCTTTATTGCTAGCATTACAGTTCTTTGAGGTATATGTGGGTTCCAGTGCCTTGCCTGTAATGGTCTTCACGGACCATAATCCTTTGGTGTTCTTAAAGCAAATGTACAATCAGAACCGCCGCCTTATGCGGTGGGCTCTGATTGTACAAGGATATAATGTACAGATAGCCTATGTGAAGGGCTCGGCAAATGTGGTTGCCGACGCTCTATCACGGGTTTAGTAACTGGGGAAGCGTTGATTTTTGTTATTGCAAACTGTATGTTTGCATTTTTTTGTATTGGGCGTGTTACGTTCCCCAGTTTCTGTTGTGGTTTGTGTATTATCATGTATGTATTTCAGGAGATGGATTCCTGAAGTTCTCAACGAGCAGCTGATTGGGCAATCAACATTGATTGTTTGGAGAGCTGACCCCGCCCCCTCATCAGGACGCAGCTGTCTCCAATTACTAACTTCTTCTGAAGCTATATAAGCCCCAGTTCTGTTGCTCAGAAGGGAGATGATTGCTGAGAGACAAGGCTAATGGCTGAGGGTTATAGCATGTTGGTTGTTTCCAAGAATTTTGGTATGTACTGTGTCCGTTGTTGCTGAGGGAGCTGATTGGTTGTGTGTGTCAATAGGATGCAGTGTTTTGATTATTGACTTACATTTGTGTAATTCTGTTTCATTTGTTCCCAGGGGGGAAGGGGAAGGCACCTAGGGAGTGTTTAGGCAAGAGGCCCGCGGGCATACATATACCCGTAGTAGTTTGCTGTCTATGCACACTAGGAAAGACCTGGGCGGACCATCCCCTGTATTTTGGTTAGTGCACCAGGTGGTGCTAGATAGGTAAGTAGTGGGTAGTCAGGTAAGGTAGGAGAGGGGGCTTTGATATTTACTTTCTTTGCTTTGGTTCCGTCCAGCCCCTTTTTCCCAAACCTTACCACGTGAAGGAATAAATTCCCTGTTAACGGTATTCTCTGCCTATTCGTCATACTTGTTCACACCTACACTTCCCTACCTTATTCACAACAAGGAGAGTTGAGTTGTAGCAGGGTGTTGCGTTCCCTCTTTCTAGAGGCGTGCGTAACAATATGATTAACTTCAAATACTTCCTAGCCTTTTCTACAGTCATTCTTTTCAAAGGGATAGCGAACAGCAAGGAGCTACAACAACAAAAACGATGCCACTCACCAGATGATCATTTGTAAATAAAGTTTATCTTGAAAAGGGTGATGTTAGCAACAACATCCACCTTGAAGTTGATAACAGCTGCTGCAGCCGCCATTGTCACACTACTACCACAACACAAGCTAACGTTACTAGAGTTAACGTGGGAAAACTGCTGCTTGCCCCACTGATTCTTTTCTCTTGTCACTCTAAAATTCTGCTCTAATACAGTTGAATAGCAGAGGCCTTCTGTTCAGTTTCTGAAGGCCTAGCCAATCAAGTATGGTTAACACAGCATAACATCAGTGGGTGGATCAACAGTGATGAGTGTAACATCAGTGGGTGGATCAACAGTGATGAGTGTAACATCAGTGGGTGGATCAACAGTGATGAGTGGAACATCAGTGGGTGGATCAACAGTGATGAGTGTAACATCTGCACTCCATTATTGGTTAGACCAGCATAGCCAGGTGCATGCTGGTCAGCTTAATGTTTACATAGCAGGTTAAGACAACTAACCTAGCAGGTTGGGATAATTAACCTAGCAGGTTAAGATAATTCACGTGGCCGGTTAGGATAATGAAGTTGAGGTTAGGAAAATGGTTAGGATAATTAACATGGCAGGTTAGGATGATGAGGTTAAGGTTAGGAAAGGGGTCAGGGTTTTGCTTAGCTAAAATGCTACAGTTGTCAAACAATCAACTGTTCGTGCAACAATCAAATCAGCCACACAAAATGGTCTTGAGTGGCAACAAATCTTCTCAGTTAGCTGATTCACGTTCCATATGCCACTTCTGTTGATCCTCCCACTTCAGTCAACACGCCCACTTTCAGACACACTCCATATGTGCCGTTACCCATGACTCTAGCCAATGGCTGGCTGATCTAGCTAGATTTTTCTACACACAGTCCACCAAAGAAAATCCTGATTGGATATTTTTTTCTCTTAATTAATTAATAACCCTTCTCTTTCCAACACAAATTGACGTGATTAAATCAGAAAATTATTACAATTATTGTAAAGACGAAATACAAATTAAAACGATTGTAAAGATGAAATACAAATTAAAACAAAATGTTATAAAAAATGTATATACATTTTTATCAAGCCTTAGCCTTCTCTGAAGGCCCTCATGGTTCCCCACTGCTTAGATCTAGATTAAATCATCCTGATTTAAAATCTAGACTAGTACAAGTCTGAGACTATTTTAAACCATGTCTGAGAAAATACATTTCAGTTAGTACAGTTTAAAAGTGCAATTTATTCTAGGATTAGGCTTAATCTATGTCCACAGAACTGCACCATAGAGTTTACTAGATGAATGAAGTGACGATCCATTCAGACCAGCCTTACTGATTGAACTTTCATAACTACATTTGTGCAGTTGGAAGTTCTTCAGTGATGTGTATTGTCAGAATTCAACACAGCAATAGACTGGGTCATAATTTATGGAGGTTTAATTTATGAATAGCATCTAGAAGCTGGTTTTACCATGAATAAAATATTTCCCAATGTTCTCCTCCTCTTCTTCATATTTAATGTTGACATTCAGCTCCAGTGTTTGACTGTAGTCTTCCAGCTTCACTGATGCCATCTTTGGATCCTGCAGTGCAAACTGGGCTCCACTGCCACAATCAGGACCCAGTGACTGTAGGTTTGGACTCAGTGTGGAAGGAGAGTGGCAGTCTGGGTTTGTACTCACTAGTAATCTGGAAACTCTAAATAGGATCCTAGTCCAAAATAGAGGTCTGAGCTCAACCTCCTGGTCCTCCTCTGTGCATTCCACCCCCTCTCATTGTACTGTATGCATGAACACATTTTGAACAATGGCTTCCTAAAATGCTGTGGTGCTTACTAACACAATAGGAAATGTTGTGGTAGATGTGGGCCATCACAGGTGAGTTCACAGCTCTTCCACTCTGAACAATGGGGCATGGAAAGGGTAACACAAGCTTCCTTTCTGGTTCCATTCCCCAATAGTAAGTGGGTCATACTTGAATTGTGGTAGTAATATTGTCCCTGGACTTTGGCACCATAGAAAACACTTTAAAATTATTTATGAAAACATGTCCTTTATACTACAAAACATTATTTGTATGTATTGTAGAACATACTGGGGGCTAGCTAATTGGCATGTAGAGGTGTAGTGACATGTATTGAGTAGATACATAGACATATAAAATATTTATCATGCTATCAATTAAACAAAAACATTTTCTGTATAGATAACCCATAGGCTGAGCAGTAGAATGTAGAATATGTATTTTTCATTAGCAGATCAAATCAAGTTCAATGCAGTTATCCAAACACATTCTTCATCATCAAGGATGAAAATAATACATCTAGTTTTAAAAGACAATTTAATAAACATATGTAGTAGTTTCAATGTATGTATATCATTAAACAAAAGTTGCTTAGGGAGAGGTGAAATTTACACAATTGTTACCCGGAGGAAAATGAGGGAGGGTCATGCTTTTTATATTTCAGTCAAGGGGAGGGTTTAGTATTTTTTTTTTCATTTAGTTCAGGAAGTGTCATGTAATTTGTAATCAATCATTGTCATACTGCTCAGGGTTTGAGAATGAGTTGCTTATTATATCTCATGACGGCCCTCCTCCCTGATTCTCTGCTGGGTGTGCAATATCAAGTGTGCCAAGTGTGGTCTCAATAAAAGGATTGTTAAGTTCTGATCGAACAGAGGAGAAACTCAGACTGACAACTCGTAAAAGCACACACCAGATTTATACAACCTACTGGATACGTCAGCTGCAAATACAACATACAAGTCACACAATTACATATTTATACCTTCCAACTAGGCGGAGTCACCACTCACCACTCACCAAGATAAACAATCAGTCTATTTCTCAGAGGACCTAAGTCTGTTCTTTTTACTGGCATTGTCATGGCCCTGCCTGAGTCCAGAGCAGCGTGAGCGAAGAGGTGTGTGAGATAGGACTATGGTTAGTGTCGTTGGGGTGGGCCCCTCTGGCACTCCTCTCAGAGGTTTCTTCTCTCTTCAACTGTTATCCTCATCTCCATGTTGAAGTTCCACATCTTTGCTTGCCCTCCTTCCACAGAAACTAACTTGACTTATCAGGAACTGAGCCTGTTGCCCTTTACCTCCATCCTTATTAATACACAGCCAGAACATGTCTGGACACGTTCTGTACTTGCCTCACAGTAACTTTCCCAAAGTTCAATAAAGTAGCCATCTAGTGACAGGAATAAGTCTATTTCAAGTTAGAATCCAACATGATCCATAGACTTAACTATTGGCCTGGGCTATACCAAGACCATGCTCGGAGAAGCACAGTGCAAAGTTATATTTCTAAGAAATTGGACTTGCTTCCCTAGGTTTTGCACTGCTGGGATGGTGTATATAAAACTATATAAGACTCTTAAATAATTTCATTTAAATGTTAAATAGTATTTTTTTATCACAGAAACAATGAGAAAATATGGACAAATAAATTAATAATTAAATGTTAATTATATAAAGCAGCCCGTGTAATCATCTGCCAGAGAGTAGCCCAATCGGCCCGAGCCCCAAGCAATACATTTGGGCCAGATAACTTTCACCGGAATCGGCCCAAGATCCAAGTAATACATTTGGGCCAGATAACTCACACCGGAATCGGCCCTAGCTCAATCCCCGCATCCCAGCCATAAGTAATACTGCCTAAGGCTGGACCAGACTCGGGCCACAAGACGTCGGCCGAGTCTGACTCTCAGCTTGAATCGGCCCAGATCCTCTGTGCTAGCTGGGATGGGACAACATTCCACAGGCCACAATCAACAGCTTGATCAACTCTATGCAAAAGAGATGTGTCCCGGAGGAGACAGCGACCCCTTCTCATGTAATGGGGTTGGGCCATCCCAAGGATCCCGGAAAGCACGGACGGTGTTAGTGGGGGAACAGGAAGTTCCGGACAGAAGCGCACCATTCTTCAGTGTAAGGAAAGCGCCAAAACGGTGCAGTCAAGAAGATAACCTTTGTGTCCGTTTATATTTATTACTACAGGTATGTAATAGGTTTAAACGTTCTAATATCGAAATAATGTCATACCATTTTAGGTAACACATCCGTTTATGTATTATCACGTTTGGTAAAGGTTTGATGTGTTATTTTTGTGTCAAACTGAGTGAAGAACGTATTTTACAAGTTACATAGTTAGAGCTTTGGGGGTTTGTCTGAGTGGATGTACATCGTTTTCTCAAGGTAATTTCATAAGGAATGTATTGACTTGAGATTTCTGAATTCGTTTACAAGTTATTAGTTTTGTGTGAAATTCACGAGCTGCTAAAATGGCGGCGCCCCTCGGTTTGCGTCAACGTACTTCAGTGCAGGCAGTGAGGGTGCAGCAGAGAGACACCATTTCACGGTCACACTACTGTTTTGAAGCTGAACGTAGTGATTATCAGTTATTCTACATGCGTACTAATATTCAGACACTTTAAGCTATCTTTGTCTATAAATATTACTATGGTGTGAACGGAAATCCTTTTGGTTTTTGATTTAAATAATACAGTGAAGAAAAGGTTATTCAGGAAAATAGTACATAGTGCTGCCTAAAACATACTGCAACCTTGTTCTAAATGGTTTTTCAGTCATTTATGCATTTATGTGAATTAAGGAAATCTACTATAGATTAAGAGCTGATTTAAAGTGTAAACTTTGTCTAATGTGAATGAATTCATGTTTTGTTGTCAATGTTGAGCTACCAGATCTATTGAAATGAGATCAGTGTTTGACTTGGACAGGAGCTCACTGGAGCTGAGTACCTGCACCTGTTATAGAATATTAGCTCAAAGTATTGTGGTGCTCCTGCCCCTAAATATAAACAATATTTTTTTGAGAGTAAAGAAAGTGCTAGAACTGAGAACACTAACTTTTGTGTCCGTTTCTCTTTATTACTACAGGCCGGCTAGAATTACATTGAGGCCGGTAACATCAACAGTGAGGACAAACCCAGCCTGCCTCTCTCCTTCCACACTGAGTCCAAACCTACAGTCACTCGGTCCTGATTGTGACAGTGGAGCCCAGTTTGCACTGCAGGACCCAGAGATGGCATCAGTGAAGCTGGAAGACTGCAGTCAAACACTGGAGCTGAATGTCAACATTAAAGATGAAGAAGAGGAGGAGAAGATTGGGAAATCTCTTTCTCATGGTAAGAGCAGGTTCTATCTAACTAAGTTTGTGTTATTCATTCCAACTTCCCACTGTACAGGAAAAGTTGCAGTAGAACTGTTTCATGATGAACTGTTACAATGAGAAGGTAGATGTTATTTCATTCTGAGACTTGCATGGTTTGACACCAGTATTGCCAGCATTTGTTTTATTCACTGGGTTATCTGGAGTGATCAGAGAGTAGACTAAAGAAGTGAAGTAGACAATTTGTCAGTGTTTTAAAGTTCTATGATATGAGTCTGTGTAGTTTCTAACCCTTGTGATAGTGAGTGGAGGATGATATAGGTCATAATTTTCATGACTTTCATGAGTTTTATTCTCTTTTTGTATTGCACAGCCTACTGATATGCATACATACGGTAACAGCCTACTGATATGCATACATACGGTAACAGCCTACTGATATGGATACATACGGTAACAGCCTACTGATATGCATACATACGGTAACGGCCTACTGATATGGATACATACGGTAACGGCCTACTGATATGCATACATACGGTAACGGCCTACTGATATGCATACATACGGTAACGGCCTACTGATATGCATACATACGGTAACGGCCTACTGATATGCATACATACGGTAACGGCCTACTGATATGCATACATACGGTAACAGCCTACTGATATGCATACATACGGTAACAGCCTACTGATATGGATACATACAGTAACAGCCTACTGATATGGATACATACGGTAACAGCCTACTGATATGGATACATACAGTGCATTCGCAAAATATTGTACCCCTTGACTTTTTCCACATTTTGTTACGTTACAGCCTTATTCTAAAATGGATTAAATAAATGTTCCTCATCAATCTACACACAATACCCCATAATGACAAAGCAAAAACAGGTTTTTAGAAATGTTTTCACATTTATATAATATTAAAAACAAATACCTTATTTACATAAGTATTCAGACTCTTTGCTAGGAGACTCGACATTGAGCTCAGGTGCATCCTGTTTCCATTGATCATCCTTGAGATATTTCTATAACTTGATTGTTGTCAACTTGTGGTAAATTCAGTTGATTGGACATGATTTGGAAAGGCACACACCTGTCTATATAAGGTCCCATGTTTGACAGTGTATGTCATAGCAAAAACCAAGCCATGAAGTCGAAGGAATTGTTCATAGAGCTCCATGAAAGGAAAAATTCACAAGCTGGTAAAATGGCGGCGCCACTCGATCTGCATCAACAGACTTCAGTGCAGGCAGTGTGGGTGCAGCAGAGCGAGACAATTTTTACGGTTGCTCTACTGTTTTGAAGCTAAATGTAATGATTATCGGTTTTCTACATGTGTACTAATCCTCAGACACGTTGGTTCTGTCTTTATTTATAAATGTTACTATGGTGTGAACAGGAAATACAATTGGTTTTTGAAGTAATACAGTGAAATACAAGGTTAAGGAAAATAGCACGTAGTGCTGCCGGAAACAAACTGTAACCTTGTACTAAATTGTTTTTGAGTCATTTATGCATTTATCTACTATAGGTTAAGTATTGTCTCAAAAGTATTGTGAAGCTCCTACACCTAAATGTAAACAGTACCGGCACCCAAAATGAGTATCGCCAACTATTTCAGTCCAAGTCAAGCACTAAATTAGATAATTGAACAAGAAAAAATTAAATATACTTTTAGAGAATAAAGAAAGTGCCAGAACTTAAGACAATAATTTTTGTGTCCGTTTCTCTTATACCACTTTCCGACTCAGGTATGAGGCCGGTAACATCAATAATGAGGACAAACCCAGCCTGCCTCTCTCCTTCCACACTGAGTCCAAACCTACAGTCACTGGGTCCTGATAATGACAGTGGAGGCCAGTTTGCACTGCAGGATCCAGAGATGGCATCAGTGAAGCTGGAAGACTGCAGTCAAACACTGGAGTTGAATGTCAACATGAAAGATGAAGAAGAGGAGGAGAAGATTGGGAAATCTGTTAGTCATGGTAAGAGCAGGTTCTATCTAACTTAGTTTGTTGTTTGTTCCAACTTCCCACTGTGCATGACAAGTTGCAGTATAATGAGTGTGTGGTTACTAACCCTTGTGATGTTGAGTTGATGATATACCTCATAATTTTCATGACTTATGAGATACTTTAATAGTTTTTTATTCCCCTTTTGTATTGCACAGCCTACTTACATGAATACGTACACGTAGCCTAGTGGTTAGATCGTTTTGCCAGTAACTGAAAGGCTGCTGGATCGAATCCCAGAGCTGACAAGGTAAAAATAGGTCGTTCTGCCCCTGAGCAAGGCAGGTAACCCACTGTTCCCTGGGCGCTGGAGATGTGAATGTCGATTATGGCAGCCCCCCGCACCTCTCTGATTCAGAGGTTGGGTTAAATGCGGAAGACATATTTCAGTTGAATGCATTCATTTGTACAACTGCCTAGGTACCCCCCTTTCCCATTCGGAAAGTATTTAGACCCCTTGACTTTTTCCACATTTTGTTACCTTACAGCCTTATTCCAAAATGTATTAAATATAAAATGTTCCTCATCAATCTACACACAATACCCCATAACGACAAAGCAAATCTGTTTTTAGAAATGTTTTCACATTTTATACTTAAAAAAACAGAAATGCCTTATTTACGTAAGTATTCAGACCCTTTGCTATGAGACTCGACATTAAGCTCAGGTGCATCCTGTTTCCATTAGATATGTTTCTACAACTTGATTGTTGTCAACCTGTGGTAAATTCAATTGATTGGACATGATTTGGAAAGGCACACACCTGTCTATATAAGGTCCCACAGTTGACAGTGCATGTCAGAGCAAAAACCAAGCCATGAGGTCAAAGGAATTGTCCGTAGAGCTCCATGAAAGGAAACATTCACAAGCTGATAAAATGGCAGCGCCCACTCGGTCTGCGTCAACCGACTTAAGTGCAGGCAGTGTGGGTGCCGCAGAGAGACAATTTTACGGTTGCACTACTGTTTTGACGTTAAATGTGATGATTATTGGTTTTCTACATGTGTACAATTATTCAGACACATTTGTCCGTAGAGCTTCATGAAAGGATTATGTCGGGGCACAGATCTGGGGGAGGGTACCAAAACATTTCTGTAGCGTTTTATTACATTTTTTTATTTAACCTTTTATTTTACTAGGCAAGTCGGTTAAGAACAAATTCTTATTTACAATGACTGCCTGACCCGGACGACGCTGGTTCCGTTGTGCGCCGCCCTATGGGACTCCCAATCATGGCCGGTTGTGATACAGTGTGGATTCGAACCAGTTTCTGTAGTAACGCCTCTAGCACTGAGATGCAGTGCCTTAGACCGCTGCGCCTCTCGGGAGCCCCTTGAAGCGTTGAAGGTCCCCAAGAACACAGTGGCCTCCATCATTCATTACTTATTTATTTTTTTACACATATTTATTAGTTACAATTAGGACAATTACAGAAATACTATTTTATTTTGGTGCAGCCAGAGGAATTGATTGAAATAGACGAAGGAATTTGGGCAGAATAATAATCTTAATGATATTTATTATACCAATAATAGATACAAGCAGTAATGTTCATCTGTTGATGGATTATGTTACTTGTTACTCGTTACCATTGGTTCATAATTTGTTGACTTGTTGTGATTTTAATACCAAGATATGTGAAACTTTGTTCTGTATTCACAAATAGATGCTGTACAACTGGATTCAGTATCTTGCTTGTTGAGGAAAAGGATGGAAGATTTGGTTTTATTAACTTTAAGCCCAAAAAACAGACAAGTTATTCATTAAATTGGTGAGGGAAGAGTTCTTTAGATCTGTTAGGAATAAGAGGGTATTATCAGCATTCAGGGCCACTCAATGTTCAAATTCTGATGTTTTAATTCCACTAATTGACGGTTGGGCCCTTACTGCAATGGCAAAGGATTCTATAGCTAACAGAAAGAGTCCTGGACTGTCTGGACATCCTTGTCTCGTGCACCAAAAAATCTTAAACGGTTGTGAAATGAAGTTGTTAGTGGCAACATCTGTGGTGGGGTCTGTATATTATATCTTAATCCATTTTACAGAAGTAGTTCCCAAATCTCTTAAGCACTTTAAATAAGACCACTCAACTCTATCGAATGCCTTCTCTGCATCAAGTTAGAGTATGGCAGTATCAGGGGACCCTTGACATGTGCACTATGTTTAGTACTCTCCTCACATTGTGAAAACCTTGATGGTTTTTCACGTAGCCATTTTGGTCTTGGTGTATTAGATATGGGAGCACTCTATCCAATCTCCTGGCCAAGGCTTTAGCACTAATTCTTGATGCGGAGTTCAGAAGAGAAATCGGTCTTTCACGTTTTGTTGGGGATTTATCAGGCTTCAGAATGAGAGTAAAACACTCTTTAGAGAGGAAGGGAAGCAACCTTGCTGAAAGGATTCAGCATACAGTGCATTGGGAAATTATTCAGACCATTTTGTTACGTTACAGCCTTATTATAAAATATATTAAATTGTTTTTTTCCCTCATCAATCTACACACTACCCCATAATGACAAAGCAAACACAGGTTTTTAGAAATTTTACCAAAATTATAAAACAACTTTTTTTTTTTAAATGTTAAATTACATTTACATAAGTTTTCATACCCTTTACTCAGTACTTTGTTGAAGCACTTTTGACAGCGATTACAGGCTTGAATCTTGAGTATGACGCTACAAGCTTGGCACTCCTGTATTTGGCGAGTTTATACCATTCTTCTCTGCAGATCCTCTCAAGTTCTTTCACGTTGGATGGGGAGCGTCGCTGCACATCTATTTTCTGGTTTCACCAGAGATGTTCGATCGGGTTCATGTCCAGGCTCTGGCTGGGCCACTCAAGGACATTGAGACTCGTCCCGAAGCCACTCCTGCGTTTTCTTGGCTGTGTGCTTAGGGTAGTTGTCCTGTTGGAAGGTGAACCAAAGCCCCAGTATGAGGTCCTGAGTGCTCTGGAGCAGGTTTTCATCAAGGATCTCCCTGTACTTTGCTCTGTTCATCTTTCCCTCGATCCTGACTAGTCTCCCAGTTACTGCTGCTAAAAAACATCCTCACAGCATGATGCTGCCACCACCATGCTTCACCGTAGGGATGGTGCAAGGTTTCCTCCAGGCGTGATGCATGGCCTTCAGGCCAAGGAGTTCAATCTTGGTTTTATCAGACCAGAGAATCTTGTTTTTCATGGTCTGAGTCCTTTAGGTGCCTTTTGGTCAAACTCCAAGCGGGCTGTCACGTGCCTTTTTTACTGAGTGGCTTCCTTCTTGATTGGTGGAGTGCTGTGGAGATGCTTGTCCTTTTGGAGTTTTCTCCCATCTCCACAGAGGAACTCTGGAGCTCTGTCAGAGTGACAATCGGGTTCTTGGTCACCTCCCTGACCAAGGCCCTTCTCCCCCAATTACTCAGTTTGGCTGGGCGACCAGCTCTAGGATGAGTCTTGGTGGTTCCAAACTTCTTCCATTCAAGAATAATGGAGGCCACTGTGTTCTTGGACCTTCAACGCTGCAGACATTGTTTGGTACTGTGTCTCGACACAATCCTGTCTCAGAGCTCTATGGACAATTCCTTCAACCTCACGGCTTGGTTTTTGCTCTGAAATGCACTGTCAACTGTGGGATGTTATATAGACCGGTGTGTGCCTTTCCAAATAATTTCCAATCTATTGAATTTACCACAGGTGGACTCCAAGTTGTAGAAAAAAGGATGATAAATAGAAGCAGGTTGCACTGGAGCTCGATTTCGAGTCTCATAGCAAAGGGTCTGAATTGTTATGTAAATATGAATACACTGTACATATCCAGAAGTGGACCTAGAAGTTTGTCCTTAAATATCTTCTAAATATCTATTGGGAGCCCGTCTGGACCTGCCTCTTTACCTCCCTTCATATTGAAAATGGCATCAGATATTTCAACACCATCCACTTTCTTTTCCAGATGCAATTTAGTGTCTTCTGAACTAGAGGGAACATCAAGACCTGATTAGTTCTCAGGAGATTCAGAGTTGTAAAGTGTGTTGTAGTAGGAAGCAAATGTTTGGTTTATTTCTACAGGATCCATTGATAATGGTCCTGTTAATTATGAATTGCATTAATGGCTCAGTCTGAATTTAACCTCTTAATGCACCAGGCCAGCAATTTACCAGGTTTTCCACCTTGATCATTGGACTGTTTCAGCCTAGTTAAGCTGTTTGCAGCCTTTGAGTTGGAAAGTTCTTCATACCGAGCTTTAAGAGCAAATAATTCCTTGTTTACTTCTACTGAGTTATCCAAATAATTTTCCCTCTCCATTTCTCTGATTTTCATTTTCAGCTTTAATTGATATGAAACTGGTAAAACGTATAATTTCCCCCCTAATATATGCTTTGAAAGCCTCCCATCTGGTACTCGCTGACGGTTGGTCAGTGTTCAATGTAAAATAAACCTCTATATGCACTCCAAAGTAATGTACAAAGTCCTGGTCCTGTAACTATCTGGGATGCAAACACCATCTAGAGGATCCTTTTACTAGTTTTGTATCCTTATAGAATGACGACACAAGGGAACGGTCACTCTGAACAATACTATCATATCCACTTCCTGCTACATTGGGAAGCAATGAGCAAGAATCTAAAAAGTAGTCTATATGAGAATATGATTTAAATATGACGAGTAACATGAATACTCCCTTTTACTTGGGTTCTGAGTCCTCCAAGGTTCACATAGATTAAAGTCCTTAAGGAAATGCTGTAATTTCTTTCTACTCTGCGAGTGGGAAGTGTCTAACCAGAGGAGCGATCTAGAGGGGATTTTAATTGATCCTCCTGCCATTTGGAAGGGAGGTTATCAATAGAAATGGGATTATCATCATTAGGACCATAAACATTAACCAGATGAATATGCTCATTCAAAGAGTTTCCTGTATCAGAATGTATCTACCACATGTATCAGTTAAAATAGTATCCACTTGAAACGGAACAGATTTGTGAATTAAAACCATAACACCATGAGAATGAGGATGCTATTTCTTTCCCTTGCCATCTCCTGCATAATTTAAGTAGCTCATCCTTCAAGTGAGTTTCTTGTAGGAACACAATAGATGAAAGAAGTTGTTTAAGCCTAATAATAACCTGTTTTAAGCTTGGATAGGTTAAACTCCACAGACATTCCAAAGTATATTTCAGTTTTGCATTAAAGTCAAAGTAAAAATCTCGTTCTGCCATTGAACAAGGCAGTTAACCCACTGTTCCCCGGTAGACCATCATTGTAAATAAACGTGTTCTTAACTGACTTGCCTAGTTAAAGGTTACATTTAAAAAACAATTTAAAGTAATTTAACCAAAGATGTAAACATGGATTAAGCTATAGCATAAAGACATACCTAAAATATGTTTAGTAACCACAAGGACCGCAGGAATATTTTGTAGTGAGGAAAAATATGTAAACATCTGTTGGAACAAACAAATCTATCCTAACAGTAAAACACTGAACCTCATTCCACTGTCTCCCTAACCGAGAAATCCAACGCTTCCTCTCCCTAATCATAGAGTGTAGCCTGGTGGACGACTGATCCATTAAAGCGAGCAGTCTAACCTAAGCGACTCTAAACAAAACGGTGCCTCCTACCTTCTCTCGGCCATTACTCCTCACGAACAAAACAAAAGGCATATCTAGCAAGATGTTATGTAAAATATCACATAGTATTCATTTGAAAAGAGTAAAGAATAGCTCCACCTAAAACAGTAACACTAGTTAGTGAAGCCTGAGACTAACGTTACAGTATGGACAGTCCAAAATAGTTGTAGATGATCCACAACACAGGGTCTTTAGCTAGTAGCTACCAAGTAACAAAATGGCCCTCACATATAGCATTAACGTAGTATACCATGATACGTTTATAAACCAAAAATATGATCAAAGATCAGAAATGAACAGCCTACGTGAGAAAAAGAGATATCGTTGAATATGTGCTACATTACTTTGACACTCACGTGCAAGGTGAACATCATGTGCAATCATTTTAGTCCAAGGATATGATCGAAAAGCCTTGGTCAGGGAGGTGACCACGAAGCCGATGGTCACTGACAGAGCTCCACAGAGCAGAGCTCTGGAGATGGGGAAAACCTTCCAGAAGGACAACCGTCTCTGCAGCACTCCACCAATCAGGCCTTTCTGGTACAGTGGCCAGACGGAAGCCACTCAGTAAAAGGCATGTGACAGCCCGCTTGAACCCGATTTGAATATCTCTGGAGGGACTTGAAAATAGCTATGCGGCGACACTCTTCTGCAGAGAAGAATGCGAGAAACTCCCCAAATACAGGTATGCCAAGCTTGTAGCGTCATACCCAAGATGACTGCTTCAACAAAGTACAGAGTAAAGGGTCTGAATACTTATGTAAATGTTATATTTCCCTTTTTGAAATTTATAAAACCTAGCGGCCAAACAGGGAAATGGTTCCAATCATTTTTCATTAATTTTAGAAACAATTAAAATAAGGGCTGTGTTTCGTGTAGGCTTACCCCGGCGTGTTTTTTTGATAACCATGAATATGTATCTAGAACTATGTGACTTATCAATATATTCGGCTCTATTTCCTCTGATTATAAAACGCTAATTAGCATCGAAGTAGACATCATGCAAAACAACATCACTGCAAGCTCCTGCACATCATCTCTTGGGGACACCTTTGCTAACCGTTATTGTGTCAATTTAAAACTTGCACAACACAGTTCACAGAATTGTCCTTTTAAATAAATGTAGCCTATTTATTCATTACTAAATTTAGCTAACATTAGTTAACCCAGAGATCCTTACCTTTGCCTCGATTCGGCAGTCTTGTAGTTGTAGTTCTTTATGATAGCCACATTAGCAGCTAATTAACATTTCATTTTTGTTGTTGGTAAATACAGGCGAATATATTAATAAGTCATCTTGTCGTAGAGAGATTTACATGGTTGTCAAAACGTCACTCCAGGGTAAGCCTACACGAAACACAGCCCTTATTTAACTGTTTCTAAAATCCCCAATGGGGAAAAATGAATGGTGAAAAAATTATTGGAACCATTTCCCTGTTTGACTGCTAGGTTTTATGTGTATTATGCTTTATACTGTGGTACTCTTGGTATGCAGCTACCCGAAACTAGTGTGGTGTAGATGAGCTGAGACACGTGGTAAGATGGTGGGGGGGAAAAAGTGGAATGGGGGATTGCAGTGAGGGATTGCACAAGTCTTCTGGAAGATCTGATGAAGGAGAAGTGCAGTTTTGAGTGAATATGAAATGGAGGATCACACACAACTTTTAGAAGAGCTACAGTAGGAAAGTGAACGTGACAAGATTGAAGATGAATTTACTGTGATGGCCGGTGCAATGATGACCCTCGAGAAGGAGCTGAGTGTAGAGGGAAGCAGTGTGGTGAGGAAGGAGCTGAGTGTAGAGGGAAGCAGTGTGGTCAGGGAGGTAAAAAGAGGGATACGTCCTCCAGTAGCTCAGAGATGGAACCTGGTGAGAGTGAGGATGAAGTACCTTCGGTGAGGAACTCCGATTTCGGGCCTTATCCCAAGGATGATTCTGGCCCAGTGGGAGTGAGATTTTGTAGAGAGAATGGATTCTTGCATTTTGGCTGATCAATATGTGGTGTTAGGTAGAGAAGAGGTTGGTGAAGGTAGCTCGGAGTGGACTTCTGGTGGTCTGTTGTTTCTCCTCTGTCCAGAAGGAGCGGACGCTCCGGATTACGCGATTAGGGACAAGAATTGTGACTTGTAATTTCTTTCCATTTGGTGAGACGTAGAGTGTTGGGAAACAGAGAAGGCATTCTGTCATGCTGAGTTTTAATGCAGCGTCTCTGCCAGATGAGGTCAAGGTAGGAAGTGTCAGTTATCCCGTGAGTGCTTTTGTTCCATAAATACTGCAGTGTTTTAAATGTAACATTTATGGGCCCTTTGCAGGTGTGTGTAGGCATGATATGCCCTAGATGTGAGAAGTGTGCAGGAGGGCATGAGATGAAGGAATGTGTGGTATCGTGGAGAACATTTTGTGTGTAAGTTGTGGGGGTGCCAATGGGGCTGGAGATCTGAGGTGTAGGTGAGAGAAAGGCAGATAGGTTGCCAGGGTTACAGTAGTACAGAAAGTGTAGTATGGCAAAGCAGTGAAGAGAGTGGTAGAGGAAGATGGGTGAGGGATCCTGAGAGGATTCCTGTGAGTAGGCAGAGACCAAGAGAGAGTGATGGGAAGAATATGTGCTTAATTAATTAAGGTGGGCTTTTTATCATTTATAGCCATGGTTACTGCAGAAATGGATAGAAAGTCACAGAAAATAGAGGTTGTGGTGGCAGGGACAGAGAAGTACATGGGATTACGAGGATTAATTGCAGAACAGCTGCAGGCGGTGTTGAGTTGTAGTGGTCTAGCGTAGGACAAGATAGGGTGGAATGGGCTGGTGGGTTTTTGTCATGGAAAATCACCACAAAGGGACTCAGTCAAACTTAAATGAATCATTCTTTATTATCAGCAAGCTGGAGAGGTTCCAACAAACCTAAAGCACCAGAGTACATGTCGATCAGGAGCTCTGCCGGTGCAATCCTTTAAGTTCTCCTATATACTGCTTACACAGACAAGTTATATTTACATGATTTAGCTAATTCATCATTAACGTTTGGTTCCTGCATGTGACTGACCAATACATCACGAGGCTGCTTCTCTCCAAGCTGAGACCTTGAAACTGAGATATCCCTTTTGGTTCCCAGAACAATGTTCTGGGCGTACTGCCAATTGGTCTGAGGAGGTCACAATCACCTGCACGAACCAAGAACATTTTCCCCCACATTTTTTAGAGTGCTTATAGTTGGCAGGGAAATGTTGTATTAATTAGCATATCAATGAATTGAATGTGAATGGCCTCACACCAGTACAGCAGGTGGTGTATGCACCTAAAAGTTGGATGCGATCCGCCAAGCAAATCCCAAAAGAAGGACACAAATGCACGTCGCTTGACTCATATAGAGAATGTGAAAAAGGAGCAAAGTTGATCTCTATTATTGATGTTGGATGAAGAGTATCTACCACCCTATGTAAAGCTGGGATATATAAGATACCCCATAAGAGAGTTGGTGTAAAGCCCCGATGCATTGCAAGAAATGTAAAAGGTTTGGCCACATGTCAAGTGTTTGCAGACGGAAGGCATATGTTATTGTAGAGTATGTGAATGTAAAATGTTGCAACTGTGGTGGGGGTCATGTTCCTGAATTCCCAGACTGCCCTGTTTAGGGTGAAAGAGGTTGAAGTGTCAAGGATCAGGACTGTACAGCAAATCTCCTATGTGGAGTTGGTGAAGAGAGTTTTAGGAGCAAGAGGCCACAGTTCTGAAGAAGAAATGGTGGTGGATGCACCACAACCAGTTGCAAATGTTGTACATCAATCAAGTGATCTGGATTCACTTATTGTGAAGAAGGTGGATATTTTAGTATTTATAACCACAGTTATTAATTGTACTGCACAAGAAGTCCAAGAAGCTGGACATCATATCTGCAGCTGAGAAGTTTTTGGGCCTCCAAGACTACAAGGACTACTGTCACCAGATAATGTTCCGCTCTTACAGGATCATTCTCAGCCTGTGTAGGGAGCTGATTAGAACAGAAAAGCAGGCTGATTTAGTTTAATTTAAATGTTATTGATAGTTTGTATGATTAAAAAATAATAATACTGTATACACTGAACAAACATGTAAAGTGTTGGTCCAATGTTTCATGAGGTGAAATAAAAGTTCCAGACACAAATTCATTTCTAGTTTTGTGCACATTTGTTTACATCCCTGTTAGTGAGCATTTCTTCTTTGCCAAGATAATCCATCCACCTGACAGGTGTGGCATATCAAGATGCTGATTAAATATCAGGATCATCATTACACAGGTGAACCTTGTGCTGGGGACAAGAGTAGCTGAGTAGGTGCTTGGCAGCAGCTAATGGAGATCCCTAATTAATACAAATATAAAAATGCTATTCTAAAATGTGCTGTCTTGTCACACAACACAATGCCACAG
Organism: Salmo salar; assembly: GCF_965601325.2. NCBI lineage: Eukaryota > Metazoa > Chordata > Actinopteri > Salmoniformes > Salmonidae > Salmo > Salmo salar. The sequence goes on along the minus strand of NC_138307.1, from coordinate 29,573,605 downwards.
ATGTCTCCAATTTTGAGGGGAGCATGCAATTGGCAAGCTGACTGCAGGAATTTCCACCAGAGCTGTTGCCAGATAATTTTATGTGAATTTATCTACCTTGTGCCACCTCCAATGTTGTTTTAGAGAATTTGGCAGTATGCACAACCAGTCTCAACTGCAGACCACCATATATGGCATTATGTGGGCGTGCGGTTTGCTGATGTCAATGTTGTGAACAGAGTGCCCCATGGTGGCATTAGGGTTGTGGTATGGGCAGGCATAAGCTACAGACAACAATTGCATTTATCGATGGCAATTTGAATGCACAGAGATCCCATGACCAGATTCTGAGGCCCATTGTCCTGCCATTCATCCGCCGCCATCACCTCATGTTTCAGCATGACAATGCACAGCCCCACGTCGCAAGGATCTGTACACAATTGAAAATGCTGAACATGTCCCAATTCTTCAATGGCCTGCATACTCACCAGACATGTCACTCTTTGAGCATGTTTTGGATGGTCTGGATCGACGTGTACAACAGCTTGTTCCAGTTCCCACCAATATCTGGGGATTTCGCACAGCCATTGAAGAGGAGTGGGACAACATTCCACAGGCCACAATCAACAACCTGATGAACTCCAGGCAATGGAGATGTGTTCCAGTGGAGGCAGCAGCAGCTACCCACTTCTCCAGTGCTTAATTTGTACATTGGGAGGTGCTGGAACCAAAAGTGAGCCTGAGAAGGGGGGTCTGAGGTACCAGAGCACATATTAAATAAATAAAATACCTTTATAATAAAGCATTGGTTGCATTATCATGGCTTTAGCGTACTGGCATAGAGCAGTGGTGTGGAGCCGCTTGCAGAAGTTGCACACATGGAGTACATTTTATTGTAGCCTAGAGTCTGGGAAAAATGTGGGCGTTTGTAAATGGATTTCATGCAGTTCTACATCATTTTAGTTCACTGGAGACTTTTGCAGAATTCTTTTTAATACCTCACAGATAACCAAAATGACAGACTACTTTGACACTTAGTTCAATAAAAACAACCTTGTCTCTAATCCATCAATAGCCTAGTCCAGGTGTGAGGAGAAACACATTGTACAATATGAGGAGGAAGTTATAGTCCTAAACAAGATTTCCAGTTTCACTGACTCACCCAATGATGTGCAGCTCACTCACCGGCCAAAAGCTCATCTCTCTCTTGTTTTACAAAGTAAAGCAATAGGCCTAGATTTGCTCAATAGGCCTAGATGGAAGTTGATAACTTCTTAACATACAGACAGATTAGTATTTTATTTTCAGCAGGATGCATTTGCTTTACAACCTGTGTTTTCCAGTGACTGTATTAGAAATATTGCTAAAGGCCTGTTTTGGCTGCATGCTGTTCACTGACAGATTTGCCACACGTTCCTGACTGTAGACATGCCTTGTGATTTGACTACACACAATCCACAGCTAGGCTATTTTATTTAAATTAGCTATTGATCCTCTGTAGCTAAATACTCCTGGTGTAGTTTTGGGAATTATTTCATTTCTTTCTGAACAGACTGCAGAGTGCTGCAGAACCTCAACACACTTCCCGCAGCTATTATTCTATTAGGAAATAAATGATGAAGTGCAATGCTGGAGAGATGAGTTGCTGGCTCATGTCTATAACAGCACAGAGAGAGAGAGATCATAGAAAGTGAATCTCATTCTAGTTCTGTGAGAGATACAGGCGTGCTTCTCTCACCACAGCAATGGCCACGCCTTGGTCTAAATAGGCTACAATGTTGCACAAACCATAAACCTGGGACGGCCCAACATTAATACATTCTTAGAATATCAGGCACGTTTTCACATTACGTTTGTTAGGAGGCATGACAATTACAGAGGAATCCAAATGTAATTACTCTGATTGCTTTTATTAGGATTTTTACATTGCAAACAGTGGAAATAATTTTTCATGCCACGAGGTAGGCTACCTGATCCTGGCAAACGGGTTCCTGGAACGAAAGACTACAAAACTGAGAGGTGCGGTTGGATCCGGCTCAAATTAAGCACCGACCTTTTCATATTATAGGGTAGGGCCATCCCAAGGATCCCTGAATGCATGGACAGTTGCACCATAGATTGTTTATAACTAAACCAAGATGGACCACAGCCGGTCGTTTCCATTGGGAACAGATGAGTCATAGCGGGCAATGCCAAGCACGAGCTCCTATTGGCGCATTTTAGCACACGACCTGCATATTTCTTTTAGGGAACGCCTCTGTGAAGAACTCGTGTGCAATAACTCAATTCGCATCAGCGTTCCTTCTAAATAACGTGATTATTTCAAACTTTTGCACAGGGTAAAGTCTACAAATCTTAGTCCACTCTGTTCACAACAGATTTTAGTTTTGGTAACAGAAAACTGTATTAAGATCAGATGTTTCATCGATTAGAACATTTGCAGAATGTCGGCCAAAATCCATCTCGCTCCATCTTCTCCCACTGCTGGCCAGTGGGCTTCCTCTCACTACCATATTTGGCAGTGAGTGGAAACGTTCAGCGGATGCTTCACATTTATACTTCTGGTGAAATATCTGTCTCATTGTTCTATCTGTGGCTGTACTGTGGTAGTGGGGGAACAGGAAGTTCCAGGCAGGCACGCACCATTCTTCAGAATAAAGAAAGCGCCAGATCAGTGCAGTTTCTATTTACTACTACAGTTATGTAATAGCAGGTATAAACTTTCTAATATCAAAACAACATGTCATACCATGCTAGGTAACAAATCCGTTAATGTCTTATCACGTTTGGTAATGGTTTGTTATTTTTTTGTCAGATCAAGTGAATGTGAAACTATTTTAAGTCACGCAGCTAGAAACTATGTTTGTCTGAATGGATGTACATAATTTCTTCAAGGTCATTTAATAAAAAATCGATTTGAGATTTCTGAGTTTGTTTTGCATGTTATTGGTTTTGTGTGAAATTCACAAGCTGGTAAAATGGTGGCGTCCATTCTATCTGCGTCAACAGGCTTCAGTGCAGGTGCAGAGCCAATTTCACGGTCGCACTACAGTTTTGAAGCAGAACGCAATGATTATCATATGTAGTAATATTCAGACACATTCAGTTCTATATTTATCTGTAAATTATGGTGTGAATGGGAAATGTGATTGTTTTTTGATGTGAAATACAGTGAAGTCGAGGTTATTCAGGAAAATAGTACATAGTGCTGCCTTAAAACATACTGCAACCTTGTACTAAATGGTTTTTGAGTCATTTATGCATTTGGGAAATCTACTATAGGTTAAGTTAATTTTTGTTGTGTAGACAAATTTTAAAGCGTGTACTTTGTCCAATTTGAATGAATTAATGTTTTGTTACCTACCTCATCTTTTGAAATGAGATGGACAGGAGCTGATTACTGCCACCTCAAATTTCTAGTGTTTGAGCTCATGTTCCTCTTATAGAATATTAGTTCAACAGTATTGTGGAGCTCCTGCACCTAAATATAAACAGTACCGGCACCTATTTCAGTCCAAGTCTAGTACTGAATTAGATAATTGAACAAGAAGAAATAATAATATATATTTTTGAGAGTAAAGAAAGTGCCTGATCTGTCAAGACAAACTTTTTTTCTGTTACTCGTTGTTACTATAGGACGACTAGAATTAAGTCTGAAGCCGGTAACATCAACATTGAGGACAAACCCAGCCTGCCTCTCTCCTTCCACACTGAGTCCAAACCTACAGTCACTGGGTCTTGATTGTGACATTGGAGTCCAGTTTGCACTGCAGGATCCAGAGATGGCATCAGTGAAGCTGGAAGACTGCAGTCAAACACTGGAGCTGAATGTCTACATTAAAGATGAAGAAGTGGAGGAGAAGATTGGGAAATATCTTACTCATGGTAAGAGCAGGTTCTATCTAACTAAGTTTGTTGTTCATTCCAACTTCCCACTGTGCATGAAAAGTTGCAGTAGAACTGTTTCATGATGAACTGTTACAATGAGAAGGTAGATGTTATTTCATTCTACTGAGACTTGAATGGTTTGACACCAGTATTGCCAGTATTTGTTTTATTCACTGGGCTATCTGGAGTGCTCAGAGAGTAGACTAAAGAAGTGAAGTAGACAAACTGCCAGTGTTTTAAAGTTCTATGAAATAAGCTTGTGTAGTTACTAACCCTTGTGATAGTGAGTGGAGGACTCTTACCCACTTTTATGTTGTTATGTAGTTTAATTCCCCTTTTGTATTGTCCAGCCTACTGATATGAATACATATGTCACCCGGTACAGCCAGAAGAGGACTGGTCACCTCTTTGAGCCTGGTTCCTCTCTGCATTTCTTCCAAGGATCCTGCTTTCTAGGGAGTTTTTACTAGCCACTGTGCTTCTACATCAGCATTGCTTGCTCTTTGGGGATTTTAGGCTGGGTTTCTGTAATGCACTTTGACATTTGCTGATGTAAAAAGGGCTTCATAATATACATTTGATTGACATGTATTAGAGGTCGACCGATTATGATTTTTTTAACGCCGATACCGATTATTGGAGGACCCCAAAAAAAGCCTATACCAATTAATCGGCCAATTTTTTTACAACTTTTTTTATTTAGTTATTTTGATAATGACAATTACAACAATACTGAATGAACACTTATTTTAACTTAATATAATACATCAATAAAATCAATTTAGCCTCAAATAAATAATGAAATATGTTCAATTTGGTTTAAATAATGCAAAAACAAAGTGTTGGAGAAGAAAGTAAAAGTACAATATGTGCCATGTAAAAAAGCTAACGTTTAAGTTCCTTGCTCAGAACACGAGAACATATGAAAGCTGGTGGCTCCTTTGAACATGAGTCTTCAATATTCCTTAGGTAAGAAGTTTTAGGTTGTAGTTATTATAGGAATTATAGGACTATTTCTCTCTATGCGATTTGTATTTCATATACCTTTGACTATTGATTGTTCTTATAGGCACTTTAGTATTGCCAGTGTAACAGTATAGCTTCCATCCCTCTCCTCGCTCCTACCTGGGCTTGAACCAGGAACACATCGACAAAAGCCACCCTCGAAGCAGCGTTACCCATGTAGAGCAAGGGGAAACAACTACTCCAAGTCTCAGAGCGAGTGACGTTTGAAACGCTATTAGCGCGCACCCGGCTAACTAGCTAGCCATTTCAAATTGGTTACACCAGCCTAATCTTGGGAGTTGACAGGCTTGAAGTCATAAACAGCGCAATGCATTGCGAAGGGCTGCTGGCAAAAAGCACGAAAGTGCTATTTTGAATGAATGCTTACGAGCCTGCTGCTGCCTACCATCGCTCAGACTGCTCTATCAAATCATAGACTTAATTATAACATAATAACACACAGAAATACGAGCCTTAGGTCATTAATATGGTCAAATCCGGAAACTATCATCTCGAAAACAAAACGTTATTCCTGTTACATTGCACAACCTTCAATGTTATGTCATAATTACGTAAAATTCTGGAAAATTAGTTCGCAACGAGCCAGGCGGCCCAAACTGTTGCATATACCCTGACTGCGTGCAATGAACGCAAAATGACACAATTTCACCTGGTTAATATTGCCTGCTAACCTGGATTTCTTTTAGCTAAATATGCAGGTTTAAAAATATATACTTCTGTGTATTGATTTTAAGAAAGGCATTGATGTTTATGGTTAGGTACAGTCATGCAACGATTGTGCTTTTTTCCGCATATGCGCTTTTGTTCAATCATCCCCCGTTTGGCGAAGTCGGCTGTCTTTGTTAGGAAGAAATAGTCTTCACAGTTCGCAACGAGCCAGGCGGCCCAAACTGCTGCATATACCCTGACTCTGTTTGCAAGAGAAGTGACACATTTTCCCTAGTTAAAATAAATTCATGTTAGCAGGCAATATTAACTAAATATGCAGGTTTAAAAAATATATACTTGTGTATTGATTTTAAGAAAGGCATTGATTTTTATGGTTAGAGCAACGTGTACCTAAGCGATTATATGCAACGCAGGACAGGCTAGATAAACTAGTAATATCATCAACCATGTGTAGTTAACTAGTGATTATGATTGATTGATTTGTTTTTTATAAGATAAGTTTAACCTCTATGGGCTAGGTGGTACGCAAGCGTCCCACCCGTGGTGCACTCCATCAACAGCAGGTGCATTTCAAGAGCGGCAAATTTGAATCCAAATAAATGCCAAAATTCAAATTTTTCAAACATACAACTATTTTACACCCTTTGAAAGATAAACATCTCCTTAATCTAACCACGTTTTACGATTTCAAAAAGGTTTTACGGCGAAAGCATAAATTTAGAGTATGTTAGGACAGTACATTTACAAGAGTTGTGTGTAATGTTGTGCCAATTCAAAGACAGGCGTCACCAAAACCATAAATCAGCTAAAATGATGCACTAACCTTTTACAATCTCCAACAGATGACACTCCTAGGACATTGTGTTAGACAATGCATGCATTTTTAGTTCTATCAAGTTCATATTTATATCCAAAAACAGCGTTTTACTGTGGCGTTGATGTTCAGGAAATCGTTTCCCTCCAATAACCGGCATTCAAGTCAGCACCACAAATTAAATAATTAAAATTAGAAAACATTGGTAAAATATTATATTGTCATTTAAAGAATTATAGATTTACATCTCTTGAACGCAATCAACTTGCCAGATTTAAAAATAACCTTACTGGGAAATCACACTTTGCAATAATCTGAGCACTGCGCCCAGAAAAATACGCGTTGCGATACAGACTAGCCGTCATGTTGGGGAGATCTAAAATCGAAAATACTATGTAAATAATCCATTACCTTTGATTCTCTTCATCAGATGTCACTTCCAGGTATCACAGGTCCATAACGAATGTAGTTTTGTTCAAAAAAGCTCATCATTTATGTCCAAAAATCTCCGTCTTGTTAGCACATGATCTAAGCCCGCCGGACTTCACTTCATGAACGAGGGGAAAAAATATATTTACGTTCGTTCAAACATGTCAAACGTTGTATAGCATAAATCATTAGGGCCTTTTTTAACCAGAACATGAATAATATTCAAGGTGGACGAATGCATTCTCTTTTATAACGTATTGGAACGAGGGTACCCAACATGAACTCGTGCGCCAGGTGTCTAATGGGCCATCATCGTTCCATGGCTCTTGTTCGGTCAGATCTCCCTCCAGAAGACTCAAAACACTTTGTAAAGGCTGGTGACATCTAGTGGAAGCAATAGGAAGTGCCAAAATATTCCTCAGCCCCTGTGTTTTTCAATGGCATAGGTTTAAAGGTAATACAACACATCAGGTATCCACTTCCTGTCAGAAAATGTCTCAGGGTTTTGCCTGCCAAATGAGTTCTGTTATACTCACAGACACCATTCAAACAGTTTTAGAAACTTTAGGGTGTTTTCTATCCATATATAATAAGTATATGCATATTCTAGTTACTGGGTAGGATTAGTAACCAGATTAAATCGGGTACATTTTTTTATCCAGCCGTGCAAATACTGCCCCCTAGCCCCAACAGGTTAATGCTAGCTAGCAACTTACCTTGGCTTCTTACTGCATTCGCGTAACAGGCAGGCTCCTCGTGGAGTGCAATGTAAAGCAGGTGGTTAGAGCGTTGGACTAGTTAACCGTAAGGTTGCAAGATTGAATCCCTGAGCTGACAAGGTAAAAATCTGTCGTTCTGCCACTGAACAAGGCAGTTAACCCACCGTTCCTAGGCCATCATAGAAAATAAGAATGTGTTCTTAACTGACTTGCCTAGTTAAATAAAGGTAAAAAAAAAATGATTTGTAAAAAAAAATCGGCCAAGTCGGCGTCCAAAAATACCGATTTCCGATTTGTTGTGAACTTGAAATCGGCCCTAATTAAATAGGCCATTCTGATTAATCGGTCGACCTGTAACATGTATATCACACCAACTGACTGGTTCTTCTGATGTTGTTCACACAGGAGACCATGTTGAGACATTCTCTACATCCAGAGAGCAAACAGCAGGAAGGTCATGGAGCTAAGAGGTCTCACCGCTGCCCACATTGTGAGGAGATTTTCCCAATTCTATCAAAGCTAAAAATACACCTAAAAATACACTCAGGAGAGAATCCGTATTCCTGTACTGACTGTGGGAAGAGATTCACAACATCAAGGGCTCTGACAGTTCACCAGAGACTGCACCCTGGAGAAAAGCCTTACTCCTGCCCTGACTGTGGAAAGATTTTCTCTCGACTGGGCACCTTAAAAAGACACGAATATATACATACAGGAGTGAAGCCTTACTCCTGCTCTGACTGTGTAAAATGCTACACATCATCATCTGAGCTAAAACTTCATCAGAGAGTGCACACTGGAGAGAAGCCTTACTCCTGCTCTGACTGTGGGAAGAGTTTCTCTCGACAGGGTTTTTTAAAAGTACATGAACTTATACATACAGGAGTGAAGCCTTACTCCTGCTCTGACTGTGGGAAGATTTTCTCTCGACTGGGCACCTTAAAAAGACACGAATATATACATACAGGAGTGAAGCCTTACTCCTGCTCTGACTGTGTAAAATGCTACACATCATCATCTGAGCTAAAACTTCATCAGAGAGTGCACACTGGAGAGAAGCCTTACTCCTGCTCTGACTGTGGGAAGAGTTTCTCTCGACAGGGTTTTTTAAAAGTACATGAACTTATACATACAGGAGTGAAGCCTTACTCCTGCTCTGACTGTGGGAAGATTTTCTCTCAACTGGGCCACTTAAAAAGACATGAACGTATACATACAGGAGTGAAGCCTTACTCCTGCTCTGACTGTGTGAAATGCTTCACAACATCAACTGAGCTAAAAGTCCATCAGAGAACACACACAGGAGAGAAGCCTTACTCCTGCTCTGACTGTGTAAAATGTTTCACAACATCAACTGAGCTAAAAGTCCATCAGAGAACACACACAGGCGAGAAGCCTTACTCCTGCTCTGACTGTGGAAAGAGTTTCTCTCAATCGTGCCACTTAAAAAGACACCAAGGTAAATTTAAAGGAGAGAAGCCTTACCACTGATCTGACTGTGGAAAATGTTTTTAAAACAACAGCTGAGCTTAAAGGTCATCAGAGAACAGACACAAGAGAGAAGCCTTACTTCTGCTCTTAATTTGGCAAGAGTAACTCGAGTAAAAGTCTAAAAGTATTTGGTTGTAAATATACCTTAGTATCAAAAGTAAAAGTGAATAATTAAAAATTCCTTAAATTAACCTCTACGTGATGGATGTCCCTTAACCTGGACGGTTGTTGCTAACGTGCGCCAATGTGACTAAAATTATGTTGTATACAACAGCCAACTTTCCAGGACATAGACATGTTTTTATATGGGCAGAAAGCTTAAATTCTTGTTAATCTTCTACAGTGTCCAATTTAACATTAGCTGTTACATTGAAAGAATACCATGCTATTGTTTGAGGAGAGTGCACAACAACATTTATCATGGCAACTGGTTTAATACATTCACCTCTGAAGGTCAATAATGTACTTACATTCAGTAATCTTGCTCTGATTTGTCATCCTGAGGGTCCCAGAGATAAAATGTAGCGTAGTTTCATTTGCTAAAATCTATTTTTATGTTCAAATGTAGGAACTGGGTTCTACATTTTTAACCCCTGCTGTCTCTGGCACCACACCCACCCTGCCCAGCCATCTAGATGTGTGAAAGTTTGTGTATAAACTAATGGTCCATCATGTATGACATTCCTGGCAGTGTGTAAACTTAAATGTTTTATTTCTAGAGCATTTTTGTATGTTCTCTATAGTTTTGTACTTAAATGTATCAATTGACCAATTCAGCACATTTGGGGAAACTCCTGGCAGACTTGATACAGTGCAGTAATGTAATTCTTCACTGGATCAGTCAGAACCTTTGCACACTGCTGCCATCTGGTGGCCAAAATCTAAACCACACCTAGACTCCTATCTGAAAGTATGGGCTTTCTCTTGCATTTCAAAGATGAAAAAGAAAAACACAGGTTTTATTGTTTATATTATCTTTTACCAGATCTAATGTGTTATTTTCCAACATTAATTTCACATTTCCACACACTTCAAATGGTATCAAGAGTATGCATATCCTTGCTTCAGGTGCTGAGCTACAAGCAGTTAGATTTGGGTATGTTGTTTTAGGTGAAAATGTAAAAGTGTACGATCCTTAAGACGTTTTTAAGCAAACCAGATGGCACAATTGTGTGTTTTATTTTTTACATTACGGTAACCAGGGGCACACTCCAACACCATTTACAAGCAAAGCATTTGTGTTTAGTCAGTCCACCAGACCAGAGGCAGTAGGGATGACCAGGGATGTTATCTTGATAAGTGTGTGAATTGGACCATTTTCTGTCCTGCTAATCATAAAAACATTTGAGTTCTTTTGAGTGTCAGGGAAAATGTATGGAGTTAAAAGTATTATTTACTCTAGGAATTTTGTGAAATAAATGTAAAAGTTGTCAAAAATATAAATAGTAAAGTACAGATACCCCCAAAAAACTACTTAAATAATTTTTACTTCAGTACTTTACACCACTGTATGCATCCATGCCGTGTGTCAAGGTGAAGGTGTGGGGTGTGTTTTCATGGCACATATTGGGCCCCTTTTTAAAAGTTGAGTAACGTTTGAATGCCACAGAATATCTAAACATCATTGCCAATCAGGTGCCTCCCTTCATGGCAGCAGTGTATCCATCTGCAAATGGATTCTTTTAGCAGGATTATGCCTAATGCCACAAGGTTTGTCCAGGAATGGTTCCAAGAACATTACTTCTTTGTCCATCTGTGGGAGGAGATGGAATGAGCTATTTGGAGTAGATCCATTCGCAGCCAACTTGACACAATTGTAGGAAGCATTGGAGTCAACATGGGCCAGCATCTCTTTAGAACGCACTCAACACCTTGGACAGTCCATGTCCTGACGAATTGAGGCTGTTCCTAGGACAAAGGGGGGTGCAACTCACTATTAGGAAGGTGTTTCAAATATGTTGTACTAGGGATGCACCGATATGACATTTTTGGCCAATACGCTATCCAATATTTTCCTTGCCAAAAGAACGATACCAATAACCGATATTTAACATTTTAGCGGCCTTTTAAGCATTCTAGTACAGTTAAATAGTTAACACGGACGCAGTGGTCTGCAAGAGGCGTCACTACAGTCCCTGGTTTGAATCCAGGCTGTATCACATCCAGACATGATTGAGAGTCCCATAGGGCGGCGCACAATTGGCCCAGTGTCGTCCGGGGTAGGCCGTCCTTGTAAATAAGAATTTTGTTCTTAATTAACTGATTTGCCTAGTTAAGTAAAGTTTACACACACACAGTCTTGTATTTGTAACCAATTTAGGACTCCTCACAAATACATACATTTTGAGGACCATGCTTTCCAGATATCTTAGAATCACAGAAATTACACTCATGAGTTAGAAAACAAATCTATTATGAGGAAATCACCTAAAGTTGCTGACACCTTGAAAAAAGTTAACTTGTAATTTTACCAACTACTTGAGACCGTACATTGCAAATCAAATTGTATTGGTCACATACACATGGTTAGCAGATGTTAATGCAAGTGTAGCGAAATGCTTGTGCTTCTAGTTCCGACCGTGCAGTAATATCTAACAAGTAATCTAACAATTTCACGACAACTACCTTATACACTCACAAGTGTAAAGGAATGAATAAGAATATGTACATATAAATATAAGGATGAGCGATGGCCAAACGGCATAGGCAAGATGCAGTAGATGGTATAGAGTACAGTATATACATATGAGATGAGTAATGCAGGGTATGTAAACATGATATAAAGTGGCATTGTTTAAGTGACTAGTGATACGTTTATTACATCAAATTATTAAAGTGGCTAGAGATTGAATCTGTATGTTGGCAGCAGCCACTCGGCCATCGAGAGAATACCTCTTATGAAATCTATAAAAGCTATCCAACTGCCTACGTTTTACCTAATGGAAGCGTAAAATAATTAACAAGTTTAAATTCTTGATATTTGACGCATTCATTCTATTTTATGACTGAAAATATTCATGTTGAAGCCACAATGATGCAACTCAACGGCTGAAGTGTAGTTCTTCTGTAAAGTATTTCAACTGGAACAACCATTTCACTAATGGATTCAATATATCCAAGTAACAGTTTAATAGTTTAGAATGTATTTTTTTTTTCTGTAACATTCAAAGTCAGCAGGCTTTGTATTCTTGAGACCTTAGTCACTCCAAAAGTGAACAACCCACCTGGGAAGACTTCCCCCGAACAGAGTGAGATGGAGGACATTCATCAATTGCCTATGAGCTTAAGTCAAATAAGTCCCATTAAATCCTCAGAGGTACACCAAGATACCCAGAAGCATCTCATACACTTATTTTCTCTGATCTGCAACTATTCTGTTGTGTACATAGAACTTTACTGCTCTCCAGTCCCTGTTTACTAGCGTGTGGGGAGAAGCAGCAATGCATTTCTGTCTTGTTTTCCAGGCGTTTTTCCCATTCGGATAAAATCTTCAACTGCATCCACCTCTATTGTCGACCAATACCTTTTTGTTTCTTTGGAAAGAGATGACATCATGAATGACTACATTATATAAAGGTTGAGAACAATACAGTACTTGAACATTTCTCTGTATTTACTCTACAAGGTTGCAGCTGTATCTGCAGAGAGTGTGTTGAGGTTAAACTAACAATCCCATCTAAATAACTACATAGAGGATGTGAGAGAAGAATGTGCAATGCTGACATTAAGGCAGACTCAATCTGTATGGAATCTAAGCCCAACAAATTGTTTGCAATGTAAGCCTTATAATAAAAGCAATACTTATTAAATGAAGTTCCCTCCCCCAAGAAAAACAATGTAAAGCGTGGTAATCCTTCTGTGTTATCATCTATCCTGACACACTAGTTCCCTCCTCCAGGTAAAACAATGTAAAGCGTGGTAATCCTTCTGTGTTATCATCTATCCTGACACACTAGTTCCCTCCTCCAGGTAAAACAATGTAAAGCGTGGTAATCCTTCTGTGTTATCATCTATCCTGACACACTAGTTCCCTCCTCCAGGTAAAACAATGTAAAGCATGGTAATCCTTCTGTGTTATCATCTATCCTGACACACTAGTTCCCTCCTCCAGGTAAAACAATGTAAAGCGTGGTAATCCTTCTGTGTTATCATCTATCCTGACACACTAGTTCCCTCCTCCAGGTAAAACAATGTAAAGCGTGGTAATCCTTCTGTGTTATCATCTATCCTGACACACTAGTTCCCTCCTCCAGGTAAAACAATGTAAAGCGTGGTAATCCTTCTGTGTTATCATCTATCCTGACACACTAGTTCCCTCCTCCAGGTAAAACAATGTAAAGCGTGGTAATCCTTCTGTGTTATCATCTATCCTGACACACTAGTTCCCTCCTCCAGGTAAAACAATGTAAAGCGTGGTAATCCTTCTGTGTTATCATCTATCCTGACACACTAGTTCCAGATCTAACGTCTTGACTTGTGTCCAATCCAACCTGAACCGTTCTGTGCTGGCATGGTTGGAAATACACTAACTGATGAAGACAGGATTGATCTGGACCAGCACAGTACCATACGTTGACACTACAGAGTGAAAATGCACTGACTGAAGGCAGCAGGAAACATGCTAACCATGTGAGCCTCTCTTGTCCCAGCTTTCCCTTGGTCATTGGCTGTTTGGCCCGAGTCGCTGACATCTCTCCTGGAAAACATGTATTTTTCGAAAAGGACATTGTAATTAAGAATACGTCCATGTCTATGTAAGGTATAGGCATACCGGTCAGATTTTCTTCATAGGATTTTTCAGACGACACCTTTCTCTCAGTCATTCTCTGATGAACAAGAGTCTGCAGCCTCATTATTTTCAGCCATGTTTATTTATTAAAGATAGCCAAAAGAAGAATGCTAAATTGAGGCAAGCTAAATCTGCGCAAAACAAAACTTTGGTTTTTATTGTCAAAGTGTAAACTTTTTGCCATTAAACTAAACACTGGGACTGGGAAAACTTACCACTGGGACTGATGGTTATTTGATCCAGAGTTTTCTCCTTGAACTCTGCCAATCTGCCCTGTTCCCACGCCATCAGTATTTTACTTATTTTTGCCAACTGAAGCGTTCCCTCTGGAAGACGGTAGAACTTTCGATGAATCCGAATGTCGTGACCCAAGAAGTCAGCAAACTGGTCCTGTTCTGTATCATTGAGATTTAACACTCTGGAGAGGGTGGCAACCTGTTTTCGTAGTTTAGTTGATGACAATGCTTCAGGTAACTTGGCACCACATTGTTTGGCATAGACGCGGATGCAGTCATTCCCCCGAAAATGTGTATCATCCTGGCCTGGCAAATAAGTAGATATTTCTCTAAAGATTCCACCATCACTGGAGTGAGGATTACAAGCACCTTCCTGCCACGCTTCCCACAGGTTTCAATGTGTTCAAAATGCGCACAGAGGAGTCTCTCAACCTCTGTTAGCGCCACTGCAACATCTTTGTTAAGTGGGGATTTGTCCCTGGAGTGAAATGTTGCCACAGACATCTTTGACACCTCTCCCTCTTTTCCTGTTGAAGATAATCATCTGAGCCAGTATCACTTTTGCTAGATTGCTCCATTTTCTTGACGTTCTCATCGCACAGTTGGTTGTAGTATTGTTTCTGCTTTTTGTGTATTTTTTTTAACGTCATCTGCTAATGGAATAAGCTGCGGTGCGTTCCATTTCTTCTGTTCAAGTGTCCGATATGCAGCAGAAGAGAGAATTTCATTCCAGCGAAGACGGTAGATGCCTTGGAAGTCTCGGACAAGCTTAAACTTTTCTTCATTCTGGGTAATAATATCTTCACACTCCATGACGTGTGCAATTTTCTGGATGCTTTGCCCAAGCTTTGTCGCCAGGGTTGCTTTTTTGGATTTTTGTCTTTTCATCATAGCCAGTCACTTCTTTGACAGCTTTTATGATGTGTTGGAAGTGTTTTGGGTTGATATAATCCTTCATCTTTTTCAGTGGTGTCACCTTTCTACCTTTAATCACGAGTCTCCCTAGTTCTTGCAAAGTTTGACAAATGTGCTGGTGTTGTGAGGGGTTTTATTTTTATTTTTTGAATTTCACTTTTATTTAACCAGGTAGGCTAGTTGAGAACAAGTTCACATTTGCAAGTGCGACCTGGCCAAGATAAAGCGTAGCAATTTGACACATACAACAACACAGAGTTACACATGGAATAAACAAACATACAGTCAATAATACAGTAGAACAAAATAAAACAAAAAAAGTCTATATACAGTGAGTGCAAATTAGGTAAGTTAAGACAATAAATAGGCCATAGTGGCGAAGTAATTACAATATAGCAATTAAAACACTGGAATGGTAGATGTGCAGAAGATGAATGTGCAAGTAGAGATACTGGGGTGCAAAGGAGCAAGATAAATAAATAAATACAGTATGGGGATGAGGTAGGTAGATGGATGGGCTGTTTACAGATGGGCTATGTACAGGTGCAGTGATCTGTGAGCTGCTCTGACAGCTGGTGCTTAGAGCTAGTGAGCGAGATATGAGTTTCCAGCTTCAGAGATTTTTGTAGTTCGTTCCAGTCATTGGCAGCAGAGAACTGGAAGGAAAGACGACCAAAGGAGGAATTGGCTTTGGTGGTGACCAGTGAGATATACCTGCTGGAGCGCATGCTACGAGTGGGTGCTGCTATGGTGACCAGTGAGCTGAGATAAGGCGGGGCTTTACCTAGCAGAGACTTGTAAATAACCTGTAGCCAGTGGGTTTGGCGACGAGTATGAAGCGAGGGCCAACCAACGAGGGTTCTCCCCTTTTTTGTTGTACATTTTTTCACCCAATGCCAAGATGTATCTGTCTTCTTTTACTGCATGGGCTACATCATCTTGAGCCATGTTACTCACAAGTTTCCATACCTTTTCGCTCACTCCTTTAGCAACCGGTTGAGCATTAGCACAGAGTGCTTGTATTCTGGTTTTGCCTGGCATCTCCTTTCGAACGTTTTGTGCTAGTGTGCACTGTGCCACATGCTTCCACATAGATTTGCATTTAAAGAGCCCATGGCAGGCAAAACAATGCTGATAGTCCTGGTGATTGGTCTTGTCATCACTTGTTTGTTTACATGGTACCAAAACCCCCTTTCCTTCTTTAAGTGCCTGAATGTTGTGTGCCCGATTCCCCTTCTTGTGAAGGAGATTTAGCTGAAGTCTCCTAGCTTTTGATCTCTTTGCAAACCGAAGTGCAGTAGCTACTTCTATTTCATCCCCATGTTTGTTGTAAATGACGGGCAATTTTGGATTGCGGTTGCTCGCAAAACAGACAGAATTGCTTTTTTTGTGGTACTTTTTGGATCCATCTACTTCTGAGACATTCATTACAAGCAATGATTCACTGCTAGTGTTTGACATTGGGGAACTAGTACATCTCTTATAAGTATTTGCATATTGCTTCTTTCTCTTGAGTTCTGATTCTCCATTTGAGCTGCATCTCTTGTTAGTCTTCTTGTAGTGATTCTTTCTCTTGACTCCTGCTATTTTATCTGAACTGTCTCCCTCAGACTAAATCAATGTGTTTACTTCTGTCCACCCTTGTCTTTGGTTCTGAAAAATCATCGGAATTCTCTTCCTCTGATGATTCTGATGGCCCTGGGACATAATCATCTTCACTGTTGTCAATGCTGGTTATTGAGTCAGCAGTCTTGTATCAACTGTATTTGGTCAACTGTATTGAACAAAACAATTATATTGGATAACTAGACAGATGACACAAAGTATTTGGACACCGGCACATTTTGATTAGTTTTGACTCTGTGCTCCTCTACTTTAGATTTTGTTATAATACAATGAATATGGGATGAAAGTGCAGACTTGCCCATCTTTGATTTACAAAGCTGATTCACAAGAACTTACAGTATGTGCTGGTGTTGAATGACACTTTAACTTACGTATATGCTGTCTGTTCTGATCAACGGCGGTGCATCATCCAACACATGGACTATCGACCCAGAAGTACTGGCAGCCTCAGAGGTACTGGCAGCCTCGGTGTCTGACATCTAAGGATACAATAAAATGATATTAGTCATGTGCAAATTAGGCAATAAGATATGATAACGATTCAACCAATCCCCAGTATCCTCATTCTAAACAACTGACAAACCTGAGCTTCGGGATTTATCATTTCCTTTTCAAATCTGGCCTCACAAGTTGAATGATGATTCTTTAGAGTTTCCATGCGCCTTCTTAGCTTCTGCAGTGCCTTTGTAAAGGAAGACAAAAATAATAGTTGAGACTTAATAAAATGACAAGATTGCTCGGCACACAACAGGGGATGGGCTGGGGGACACTAATGACTGTTATCATTGACTAATAGAGGTCCAATAAACATCTATTACAATTTCTGTTTTTTAAAACTACTTTCAAGGTAAAAAAGCAAGGATAAACATAACATAAGCACATTATGCAAGTTCCTGGATGCAACTAAAGCTGAATTTGCTTTTATGGATGGACTAAAAGAGAATCAGTATGAGTGGTTTGGCTAAAGCAAGGCAAGCATACTCTAAATACTAGGCGAAGCAGAAAATACTAGGCTATGCCTTAAAACATACCGCATTGGTTATTTTGTAGGTTCCTGGACTCATATCTTCCATTTTGTTTTTGATCTTAAAAAATGTGTGTAAGAAATAGGGATTTGGTTAAAGAATCTGGCAATATATGTAGATATTTTTTCAAGACCATGTATTGTCACAGTCCTACCAAATTTGACACTTTCCACAACCCTTATTCATGTTGGGGTGTTTCACTTTTCATCTGTTTTGTCAAGTCATAAGCCTGCATGTGTGTTAAAATATTTAAATCCCCTCATTAAATTAATGTATTTAATAACCTCTTGGGGCTAGGTGGGACGCTAGCGTGCCACCCGTGGTGCACTCCATCAACAGCAGGTGCATTTCAAGAGCGGCAAATTTGAATCCAAATAAATGTCAAAATTCAAATTTTTCAAAAATACAACTATGTTACACCATTTGAAAGATAAACATCTCCTTAATCTAACCACGTTTTACGATTTCAAAAAGGTTTTACGGCGAAAGCATAAATTTAGAGTATGTTAGGACAGTACATTTACAAGAGTTGTGTGTAATTTTTTGTCAAGTCAAAGACAGGGTCACCAAAACCATAAAACCAGCTAAAATGATACACTAACCTTTTACAATCTCCATCAGATGACACTCCTAGGACATTATGTTAGACAATGCATGCATTTTTAGTTCTATCAAGTTGATATTTATATCCAAAAACAGCGTTTTACTATGGCATTGATGTTGAGGAAATCGTTTCCCTCCAATAACCGGCAGTCAAGTCAGCGTCACAAATTAAATAATTAAAATTAGAAAACATTGGTAAAATATTATATTGTCATTTAAAGAATTATAGATTTACATCTTTTGAACGCAATCAACTTGCCAGATTTAAAAATAACCTTACTGGGAAATCACACTTTGCAATAATCTGAGCACTGCGCCCAGAAAAATACGCGTTGCGATACAGACTAGACGTCATGTTGGGGAGATCTAAAATCGAAAATACTATGTAAATAATCCATTACCTTTGATTCTCTTCATCAGATGTCACTTCCAGGTATCACAGATCCATAACGAATGTAGTTTTGTTCAAAAAAGCTCATCATTTATGTCCAAAAATCTCCGTCTCGTTAGCACATGATGTAAGCCAGCCGGACTTCTCGTCATGAACGAGGGGAAAAAATATATTTCCGTTCGTTCAAACATGTCAAACGTTGTATAGCATAAATCATTAGGGCCTTTTTTAACCAGAACATGAATAATATTCAAGGTGGACGAATGCATACTCTTTTATAACGTATTGGAACGAGGGTACCCAACATCAACTCGCGCGCAAGGTGTCTAATGGGCCATCATCGTTCCATGGCTCTTGTTCGGTCAGATCTCCCTCCAGAAGACTCAAAACACTTTGTAAAGGCTGGTGACATCTAGTGGAAGCAATAGGAAGTGCCAAAATATTCCTAAACCCCTGTGTTTTTCAATGGGATAGGTTTAAAGTCAATACAACACATCAGGTATCCACTTCCTGTCAGAAAATGTCTCAGGGTTTTGCCTGCCAAATGAGTTCTGTTATACTCACAGACACCATTCAAACAGTTTTGGAAACTTTAGAGTGTTTTCTATCCATATATAATAAGTATATGCATATTGTAGTTACTGGGTAGGATTAGTAACCAGATTAAATCGGGTACATTTTTTTTATCCAGACGTGCAAATGCTGCCCCCTAGACCCAACATTAAGTTGCGGCAGTTTTTTATAGCCCTTTCTTACCCAAATACCATTTTTACATTGAAATAAGAAATATGTTAAACTAATTAAGAAATAAGTGACCAGATCTTTTTATAGAAAACCCTGGACATTTGTTTTGGGGTGGGGGGAGGAGCGTGGTGTGGTTCCTAGTTCTTTTTTTTTGTGCCCCCCCACCACCAAGTCATATATATGAAGGCCAAATACAAGTCTTAATGAAGAAACTGCTATAGACAGTACTGAAGTAAGATATTAGTGGCTGATGTTAACATTATGTGGAGATCAACTGATCCTAGATCTGTAACTTTATAAGTTCCTATAGCCAACTCTTATATACAGTACCAGTCAAAAGTTTGGACACACCTACTCATTCAAAGGCTTTTCTTTATTTTCACTATTTTCTACATTGTAGAATAATTGTGAGAACATCAAAACTGAGAATAATACATATGGAATCATGCTGTAACCAAAAAAGTGTTAAACAACTCAAAATATATTTTATATTTGAGATTCTTCAAACCCTTTGCCTTGATGACAGCTTTGCACACTCTTGGCATTATCTCACCCAGCTTCACCTGGAATGCTTTTCCAACAGTCTTGAAGGAGTTCCCACATATGCTGAGCGCTTGTTGGTTGCTTTTCCTTCACCCTGCGGTCCAACTCATCCCAAACCATCTCAATTGGGTTGAGGTTTGGTGATTGTGGAGGCCAGGTCATCTGATGCAGCACTCCATCACTCTCCTTGGTCAAATAGCCCTTACACAGCCTGGAGGTGTGTTTTTGGTCATTGTCCTGTTGAAAAAGAAATGATAGCCCCACTAAGCGCAGACAAGATGGGATGGTGTATCGCTGCAGAATGCTGTGGTAGCCATGCTGGTTAAGTGTGCCTTGAATTCTAAATAAATCTCTGACAGTGTCACCAGCAAAGCACCACCACACCTACTCCTCCATGCTTCACGGTGGGAACCACACATGCGTAGATAATCTGTTCACCTACTCTGCGTCTCACAAAGACACAGTTGGAACCAAACATTTCAAATTTGGACTCATCAGACCAAAGGACAGATTTCTACCGGTCTAATGTCCATTGCTCGTGTTTTTTGGGCCAAACAAGTCTCTTCTTATTTTTGGTGTCCTTTAGTAGTGGTTTCTTTGCAGCAGTTTGACCTTGAAGGTCTGATTCACGCAGGTTCCTCTGAACAGTTGATGTTGAGATGTGTCTGTTACTTGAACTCTGTGAAGCATTTATTTGGGCTGCAATCTGAGGAGCAGTTAACTCGAATGAACTGATCCTCTGCAGCAGAGGTATCTCTAGTTCTTCCATTCCTGTGGCGGTCCTCATGGGGGCCAGTTTAATCATAGCACTTGATGGTTTTGACTGCACTTGAAGAAACTTTTAAAGTCATTGACATTTTCCGCATTGACTGACCTTCATGTCTTAAAGTAATGATGGACTGTTGTCTCTGTTTGCTTACTTGCGCTGTTCTTGCCATAATATGGACTTGG
Source organism: Salmo salar (assembly GCF_965601325.2). Lineage (NCBI taxonomy): Eukaryota > Metazoa > Chordata > Actinopteri > Salmoniformes > Salmonidae > Salmo > Salmo salar. The sequence continues at coordinate 29,552,767 of NC_138307.1, read as the reverse complement.
TATTTTACCAAATAGGGCTATCTTCTGTATAGCCCCCCTATCTTGTCACAACACAACTGATTGGCTCAAACGTATTAAGAAGAAAGAAATTGCACAAATTTACTTTTAACAAGGCACACCTGTTAATTGAAATATAACCTTACTGGGAAATCACACTTTGCAATAATCTGAGCACTGCGCCCAGAAAAATACGCGTTGCGATACAGACTAGACGTCATGTTGGGGAGATCTAAAATCGAAAATACTATGTAAATAATCCATTACCTTTGATTCTCTTCATCAGATGTCACTTCCAGGTATCACAGGTCCATAACGAATGTAGTTTTGTTCAAAAAAGCTCATCATTTATGTCCAAAAATCTCCGTCTCGTTAGCACATGATGTAAGCCAGCCGGACTTCTCGTCATGAACGAGGGGAAAAAATATATTTCCGTTCGTTCAAACATGTCAAACGTTGTATAGCATAAATCATTAGGGCCTTTTTTAACCAGAACATGAATAATATTCAAGGTGGACGAATGCATACTCTTTTATAACGTATTGGAACGAGGGTACCCAACATGAACTCGCGCGCCAGGTGTCTAATGGGACATCATCGTTCCATGGCTCTTGTTCGGTCAGATCTCCCTCCAGAAGACTCAAAACACTTTGTAAAGGCTGGTGACATCTAGTGGAAGCAATAGGAAGTGCCAAAATATTCCTAAACCCCTGTGTTTTTCAATGGGATAGGTTTAAAGTCAATACAACACATCAGGTATCCACTTCCTGTCAGAAAATGTCTCAGGGTTTTGCCTGCCAAATGAGTTCTGTTATACTCACAGACACCATTCAAACAGTTTTGGAAACTTTAGAGTGTTTTCTATCCATATATAATAAGTATATGCATATTCTAGTTACTGGGTAGGATTAGTAACCAGATTAAATCGGGTACATTTTTTTTATCCAGACGTGCAAATGCTGCCCCCTAGACCCAACAGGTTAATTAGTGCTGAAAATTCACTTTTTCCGGGCATTGCTACGGGGTCCCTGAAAGAGCTATCGAACAGAAACTATAGGGTCCGTCTCTATGGGCTGAGGCGGTTTCAATGCACCTAGTGTTGTGATTCTGGGACTTTTCTAAATGTTGTCATTTTGGCAACGTTAAAAATGAATTTAAGTCATTGCAAATGTAAGGAGGCTGTTTCTCGGCCTGAGAACCTTCTAGAACTACATAACTCACCGTGCACCATCGACTTAAGCTCTACAACAGGTATATAAAGTTTCAGAGCTCTAGGTCTGACAGTTCTTTGATGGTTTGAACGCAGGTAACTATTGCAGGCTCTGTGTGTCTGTAAGCCCCACACTGTGTCACTCCACATTGACTGTGTGAGTTTTTTTTATTGGACATCTGATGGGAGAAATTACTGGATTACAGTTCATGAGGGTTGCCTAATCACATGACATTTTGGAAAGATGTGACCTTTTTAACCCTTTGAAACAGCCCCTATGACCCCAATGTAAGACACTTACGGTTGTCACAGGAAGCTGAAAGTAAACACATATCCTCATTGGGGTAGGCTTTTACAGAATCATGAGTTTCAAGTCTTTACGTTAAGAACTGACTGATTTACAGAGGGTTGAATTCAGTGTTTTTCACAAACTGCAGGGAGTGAAATCAAAACCACGTTTAGGGTCCCTTCTTGCTTCTCCTTGCTTGCTTTGTCAGTAGCAGTTGGTGACACACAGCATAAAATACCCTCTCCTTTCTATGCACATATGGATGTTGACAATCACAAAAAAATCCCTGAGCCAGCTTCTACAGTCAAATCAGAAAAATCTAGATGTTCATTGACTACAGCACAGCATTCAACACCATAGTACCCTCCAAGCTCATCACTAAATTTGAGGCCCTGGGTCTTGACCCCGCCCTGTGCAATTGGGTTCTGGACTTCCTGATGGGTCGCCCCCGTTCTCAGCCCCCTCCTGTACTCCCTGTTCACCCACGACTGCGTGGCCAAGCACGTCTCCAACTCAATCATCAAGTTTGGAGACGACACAACATTGGTGGGCTTGATCACCAACAACGACGAGACAGCCTACAAGGAGGAGGTGAGGGCTCTTGGAGTGTCGTGTCAAGAAAATAACCTCTCACTCAACGTCAGCAAAACAAAAGAGATGATCGTGGACTTCAGGAAACAGCAAAGGGTGCACCCACCTATCATCATCGACGGGACAGCAGTGGAGAAGGTGGAAAGTTTCAAGTTCCTCAATGTACATGTCACCGATAAACTAAAATGGTCTACCCACACAGACAGTGTGGTGAAGAATGCGCAGCAGCCGAAATACAGTCTTGAAATTATTGAACAATTTAATAAATGGAACACTAGTCACTTTAATAATGCCACTTTAAGAATGTTTACATATCTCACACTACTCATCTCATATGTATATACTGCATACTGTATCCTATATGATCAATTCTACACTATTTGTATATGTATATATTCTTATCCCATTCCTTTACTACATTGTGTGTATTAGCTATTGTTGTGAAATTGTTAGATTTACCTGTTAGATACTGCTGCACTGTCGGATCTAGATGCACAAGTGTTCGCCACAATCGCTATTACATCTGCTAACCATGTGTATTTATATACGGTATGTTATACCATATATGGCATCTTGCCTATGCCGCTCGGTCATTACTCATCCATATATTTATATGTATATATTCTATTCTATCCCTTTACTTGATTTGTGTGTATTAGGTAGTTGTTGTGGAATAGTTGTTGTGGAATTGTTAGATTACTTGTTAGATATTACTGCACTGGGTCCTAAATTGGTTACAAATACAAGACTGTGTATGTATGTGTGTGTGTGTGTGTGACAAGAACATTTGATTTGATTTGATACAATGCTGCAGTATTGTACTGTATGTTACCACTAGGTGGCTACAAAAATACCTCCTTCTTAGTACCCTGACAGTTTTATGTGATTTTCAAACCAGGCATATTAGCAGGCAATTCCAGTGGTTTTCCTAGTGAGGACCATGTTTTTGGACCTAACTTGTCCAAAGGTCCTAATATGGAAGGTCTTTATATAATACAGTCTCAAAAACAAGAACACACACCGACCAAAAAGTAATTTTGTTGGCATTTACGTATGTCCCCATTACCAGTAAAACAATCAAAACCTATTTATTTCACTTACTTGCTGTGCTGTTTCCTTGTTCGGTCGTTTTATTCTCAACCAGGATTTCATCATACATGTCAAGCAGTGAAGTTTCAGCTCTGTCTGTCCGTGGCCTCTGTTCCTCATGCGCACTTTCACTGTGTCCGTTTTCATCTTGTCCAGCTGTTTATGTAACATGTCACGTAAACCCTGTTTCTTGTCTGCATTGAAGTAGCAGTCCTTGTACCTAGCATCGAGCATGATGGCGACACAGTCAAGAGGCTCAGAGAGAATGCCACCGAATCGCTTGTTCACAGCATCGAGTACTTTTGTAAGTTAACCCCACGGTCTGTGTCGGTAGTTTTGTTGAGCAGGGGTTGCAATGCCATGAAATAGGGTCTCACGTCTGCTGCAGGCGCAGTTGATTAGCTTATTTCTCGAGTCAGATGTTCGAATGGCGCTAGGAGTGTGTTCATGTATCCAAGTTTTAAACACTGTTGAAATGTCTGCAGCGGTATGAGAACCAGCACATTCTTGAACATGCAATACGGCTTTCCTCAGTACGAAATCCTCGTCGACCCTCTGTACTGTCAGACTCAGTATGCTCATGGTGCTGACATCGCTGGTCCAAATATCAGTTGTGAAGCTAATAGCAGTGACGCCCATAGATGTGCGTTTTAACAATACTGTGTAACTCCGGTAGGGCACCATCTGAAAAATTGTGTGTACCGGGGCTCGACCAGTCGGCGAAAGCCAACATTATCCACGGCGGAGGACGGTTGATTGTCAAGGGCAATGAATTCCATTATCTTGGAGTTAACGGATTTCGCCTTTGAGTTGTCTCGCTGAAATTTTCTTACTCTTTTCAAATGACTGCTTGACTTGAACTTGTTTAGTTATTGGAAGTGTGCTCTTAGTATTTTTCTGCTTTTGTTCTGTGTAGCGCTGTATTTTTCGTGGCGTCATTACTTCATCTACCTACGTTATATAGGTATGCATGTCAGCTTTGACATCCGTTTTGCACATCCGCATTAATTTGGACATTGGACCGATGTCGATGTTGGCATTTTTAGCTAATATCGTCCGATTCCGATATGTTCAACGATATATTGTGCATCCCTATCCGTGTATATCATATAAAGATGGTGTAATGATCAGTTTTTAGCATTAGTTTGGGTGGATTATTTTATTACTAAACAACTTTTGTTTAATGATAAACAAGCTATGAATCAACTAATTGTTTCTTAAATTCTCTTTTAATACTTGATTCGTTATTTTAGTCATTGATGAATGTATTTGAATAACTGTGTTGAAGTTAATTGATCTGGTGGCAGGTAGCCTAGCGGTTAAGAGTGTTTGGCCAGTAACTGAAAGGTCGCTGGTTTGAATCCCGAGCCGACTAGGTGAAAATGTGGCATTGTGCCCTTGAGCAAGGCAATTAACCCATATTTGTCCTGTAAGTCTCTCTGGATAAGAGCATCTGCTAAATGACAAGAATGTAATGAAAAATGTTTGTACATGAATTTATGATGAGCAATCACCCATTTCCTCGTGTGTAATTAAATGAAATAAACTGTTTGAAGTTAAAAACTGTATATATTTTGGCATGGGGCAGATTTTCGGCACAACACCGTCATCAAACTGCCATCTGTTGTAACCCAGTGTCTTAGACCGCTGCGCCACTCGGGACACTCCATCCGAAAAGTTTTTAATGCTTATCAATTGCGTTGCACAAAGTATCAAAAATACTTAAATACTACTTAAACAGGACTCTTAGATAATTTAATTTAAATGTTAAATAGTATTTTTTGATCACAGAAACAATGAGAAAATATGGAATAATAAATTAATAATGAAATGTTCATTACACGGGGTGCTTTATATAATTATCTGCCAGAGAGTAGCCCCAATCGGCCCGAGCCCCAAGTAATACATTTGGACCAGATAACTCACACCGGAATCGGCCTGAGCTCAATCCCCGCATCCCAGACATAAGTAATACTGCCTAAGGCGGACCAGATTCGGGCCACATGACGTCGGCCGAGTCTGACTCTCAGCTTGAATCGGCCCAGATCCTCTGTGCTAGCTGGGATGGGACAACATTCCACAGGCCACAATCAACAGCTTGATCAACTCTATGCAAAAGAGATGTGTCCCGGAGGAGACAGCGACCCCTTCTCATGTAATGGGGTTGGGCCATCCCAAGGATCCCGGAATGCACGGACGGTGTTGGTGGGGGAACAGGAAGTTCCGGACAGAAGCGCACCATTCTTCAGTGTAAGGAAAGCGCCAAAACGGTGCAGTCAAGAAGATAACATTTGTGTCCTTTTCTATTTATTACTACAGGTATATAATAGCACGTTTTAACCTTCTAATATCGAAATAACATGTCATTCCATTTTAGGTAACACATCCGTTAAGGTATTATCACGTTTGGTAAAGGTTTGACGTGTTATTTTTGTGTCAAACTAAGTGAAGAACGTATTTTACAAGTTACATAGTTAGAGCTTTGGGGGTTTGTCCGAGTGGATGTACATCGTTTTCTCAAGGTAATTTCATAAAGAATATATTTACTTGAGATTTCTGAATTCGTTTTACAAGTTATTAGTTTTGTGTAAAATCCACGAGCTGGTAAGATGGCGGCGCCCCTCGGTTTGCGTCAACAGACTTCAGTGCAGGCAGTGAGGGTGCAGCAGAGAGACACCATTTCACGGTCACACTACTGTTTTGAAGCTGAACGTAGTGATTATCAGTTATTCTACATGTGTACTAACATTCAGACCCTTTAAGTTATCGTTGTCTTTAAATATTACTATGGTCTGTACGGAAATCCTTTTGGTTTATGATTTAAATAATACAGTGAAGAAACGGTTATTCAGGAAAATAGTACATAGTGCTGCCTAAAATACACTGCAACCTTGTACTAAATAGTTTTTGAGTCATTTATGCATTTATGTGAATTCAGGAAGTCTACCATAGATTAAGAGCTGATTTAAAGCGTCAACTTTGTCTAATGTGAATTAATTCATGTTTTGTTGTCAATGTTGAGCTACCAGATCTATGGAAATGAGATCAGTGTTTGACTTGGACAGGAGCTCACCGGAGCTGACTGAGTACCTGCACCTCAATTAAAGTACCTGTTATAGAATATTAGCTCAAAGTATTGTGGCGCTCCTGCCCCTAAATATAAACAATATTTTTTTGAGAGTAAAGAAAGTGAACTGAGAAGACTAAGTTTTGTGTCTGTTTCTCTTTATTACTACAGGCCGACTAGAATTAAGTCAGTCCGGTAACATCAACAGTGAGGACAAACCCAGCCTGCCTCTCTCCTTCCACACTGAGTCCAAACCTACAGTCACTGGGTCCTGATTGTGACAGTGGAGCCCAGTTTGCACTGCAGGATCCAGAGATGGCATCAGTGAAGCTGGAAGACTGCAGTCAAACACTGGAGCTGAATGTCAACATTAAAGATGAAGAAGAGGAGGAGAAGATTGGGACATCTGTTTCTCATGGTAAGAGCAGGTTCTAACTAAGTTTGTGTTATTCATTCCAACTTCCCACTGTGTATGAAAAGTTGCAGTAGAACTGTTTCATGATGAACTGTTTCAATGAGAAGGTAGATGTTATTTCATGCTACTGACACTTGCATGGTTTGACACCAGTATTGTCAGCATTTTGTTTTATTCACTGGGTTATCTGGAGTGCTTAGAGTAGGCTAAAGAAGTGAAGTAGACAAACTGCCAGTGTTTTAAAGATCTATGAAATGAGTCTGTGTAGTTACTAACCCTTGTGATAGTGAGAGGTGATATGAAATGAGTCTGTGTAGTTACTAACCCTTGTGATAGTGAGAGGAGGATGATATGAAATTAGTCTGTGTAGTTACTAACCCTTGTGATGGTGAGTGGAGGATGATATGAAATGAGTCCGTGTAGTTACTAACCCTTGTGATAGTGAGTGGAGGATGATATTGCTCATAATTTTCATGACTTATGAGATACTTTTATAGTCGTTTTATTCCCCATTGCATTGCACCCGCCTACTGATATGAATACATACAGCACCAGCCTACTGATATGAATACATACAGCACCAGCCTACTGATATGAATACATACAGCACCAGCCTACTGATATGAATACATACAGCACCAGCCTACTGATATGAATACATACAGCACCAGCCTACTCATATGAATACATACAGTGCATTCGCAAAGTATTTAGACCCCTTGACTTTTTCCACATTTTGTTACAGCCTTATTCTAAAATGGATTAAATAAATGTTCCTCGTCAATCTACATTTTACATTTTTTTACATTTTAGTCATTTTTAGCAGACGCTCTTATCCAGAGCGACTTACAGTAGTGAATGCATATATTTCATACATTTTTTTTCTCCGTACTGGTCCCCCGTGGGAATCGAACCCACAACCCTGGCGTTGCAAACACCATGCTCTACCAACTGAGCCACACGGGACCTACACACAATACCCCATAATGACAATGCAAAAACAGGTTTTTAGAAATCTTTTCACATTTATAAAATATTTAAAACAGAAATAGCTTATTTACACAAGTATTCCGACTCTTTGCTAGGAGACTCGACATTGAGATCATATGCATTCTGTTTCCGTTGATCATCCTTGAGATATTTCTATAACTTGATTGTTGTCAACTTGTGGTAAATTCAGTTGATTGGACATGATTTGGAAAGGCACACACCTGTCTATATAAGGTCCCATGTTTGACAGTGTATGTCAGAGCAAAAACCAAGCCATGAAGTCGAAGGAATTGTCCGTAGAGCTCCATGAAAGGAAAAATTCACAAGCTAGTAAAATGGCGGCGCCACTCGATCTGCATCAACAGACTTCAGTGCAGGCAGTGTGGATGCAGCAGAGAGAGACAATTTTACGGTTGCACTACTGTTTTGAAGCTAAATGTAATGATTATCGGTTTTCTACATGTGTAATAATATTCAGACACGTTGTTTCTGTCTTTATTTGGAAATGTTACTATGGTGTGAACAGGAAATACAATTGGTTTTTGAAGTAATACAGTGAAATACAAGGTTAAGGAAAATAGCACGTAGTGCTGCCGGAAACAAACTGTAACCTTGTACTAAATTGTTTTTGAGTCATTTATGCATTTATCTACTATAGGTTAAGTATTGTCTCAAAAGTATTGTGAAGCTCCTACATCTAAATGTAAACAGTACCGGCACCCAAAATGAGTATCGCCAACTATTTCAGTCCAAGTCAAGCACTGAATTAGATAATTGAACAAGAAAAAATATAATATATTTTTAGAGAATAAAGAAAGTGCCAGAACTTAAGACAATAATGTTTGTGTCTGTTGCTCTTATACTACTTGCCGACTCAGGTATGAGGCCGGTAACATCAACAGTGAGGACAAACCCAGCCTGCCTCTCTCCTTCCACACTGAGTCCAAACCTACAGTCACTGGGTCCTGATAATGACAGTGGAGGCCAGTTTTTACAGCAGGATCCAGAGATTGCATCAGTGAAGCTGGAAGACTGCAGTCAAACACTGGAGCTGAATGTCAACATTAAAGATGAAGAAGAGGAGGAGAAGATTGGGAAATCTGTTAGTCATGGTAAGAGCAGGTTCTATTTAACTTAGTTTGTTGTTCGTTCCAACTTCCCACTGTGCATGACAAGTTGCAGTAGAATGAGTGTGTGGTTACTATCCCTTGTGATGTTGAGTTGAGATATATATATATATATATACCTCATCATTTTCATGACTTATGAGATACTTTAATAGTTTCTTATTCCCCTTTTGTATTGCACAGCCTACTTACATGAATACGTACACGTAGCCTAGTGTTTAGATCGTTTTGCCAGTAAACGAAAGGCTGCTGGATTGAATCCCCGAGCTGACAAGGTAAAAATGGGTCGTTCTGCCCCTGAGCAAGGCAGGTAACCCACTGTTCCCTGGGCGCCAGAGATGTGGATGTCGATTATGGCAGCCCCCCTGCACCTCTCTGATTCAGAGGTTGGGTTAAATGCGGAAGACACATTTCAGTTGAATGCATTCATTTGTACAACTGACTAGGTATCCCCCTTTCCCATTCGGAAAGTATTTAGACCGCTTGACTTTTTCCACATTTTGTTACCTTACAGCCTTATTCCAAAATGTATTAAATAAAAAATGTTCCTCATCAATCTACACACAATACCCCATAATGACAAAGCAAATCTGTTTTTAGAAATGTTTTCACATTTAAACTTAAAAAAACAGAAATGCCTTATTTACATAAGTATTCAGACCCTTTGCTATGAGACTCGACATTAAGCTCAGGTGCATCCTTTTTCCATTAGATATGTTTCTACAACTTGATTGTTGTCAACCTGTGGTAAATTCAATTGATTGGACATGACTTGGAAAGGCACACACCTGTCTATATAAGGTCCCACAGTTGACAGTGCATGTCAGAGCAAAAACCAAACCATGAGGTCGAAGGAGTTGTCCGTAGAGCTCCATGAAAGGAAACATTCACAAGCTGATAAAATGGCAGCGCCCACTCGGTCTGCGTCAACCGACTTAAGTGCAGGCAGTGTGGGTGCCGCAGAGAGACAATTTTACGGTTGCACTACTGTTTTGACGTTAAATGTAATGATTATTGGTTTTCTACATGTGTACAATTATTCAGACACATTTGTCCGTAGAGCTTCATGAAAGGATTATGTCGAGGCACAGATCTGGGGGAGGGTACCAAAACATTTCTGCAGTGTTTTTATTAAAATGTTTATTTAACTAGGCAAGTCAGTTAAGAACAAATTCTTATTTACAATGACTGCCTAACCCGGATGACGCTGGTTCCATTGTGCGCCGCCCTATGGGACTCCCAATCACGGCCGGTTGTGATGCAGCCTGGAATCGAACCAGTGTCTGTAGTGACGCCTCTAGCACTGAGATGCCTTAGACTGCTGCGCCACACGGGAGCCCCTTGAAGCGTTGAAGGTCCCCAAGAACACAGTGGCCTCCATCATTCATTATTTTTTTTACACATATTTATTAGTTCCAATTAGGACAATCAACAATTACAGAAACACTGTTTTATTTTGATGCAGCCAGAGGAATTGATTGAAATAGATGAAGGAATTTGGGCAGAATATTAATCTTAATGATATTTATTCTACCAGTAACAGATACAAGCAGTAATGTTCATCTGTTGATGGATTATGTTACACTCGTTACCATTGGTTCATAATTTGTTGAGCTCAAGGAGCTAATTTCTGGTGTGATTTTAATACCAAGATATGTGAAACCTTGTTCTGTATTCACAAATAGATGCTGTACAACTGGATTCAGTCTCTCTTGCTTGTTGATGGAAGATTTGGTTTTATTAATTTTAAGCCTAAAGAATGTATACAATTTTTATTAATTAAATTGGAGAGGGAAGAGTTCTTTAGATCTGTTAGGAATAAGAGGGTATCATCAGCATACAGGGCCACTCAATGTTCAAAATCTGTTTTAATTCCACTAATTGACGGTTGGGCCCTTACTGCAATGGCAAAGGGTTCTATAGCTAACAGAAAAAGTCCTGGACTGTCTGGACATCCTTGTCTCGTGCCCTGATAAATCTTAAAAGGTTGTGAAATGAAGTTGTTAGTGGCAACATCTGTAGTGGGGTCGGTATATCATATCTTAATCCGTTTTACAGAAGTAGTTCCCAAATCTCTTAAGCACTTCAAATTAGACCACTCAACTCTATGGAATGCCTTCTCTGCATCAAGTGAGCGTGTCCCAGTGGAGGCAGCAGCAGCTACCCACTTCTCCAGTGCTAATGTGTACATTGGGAGGTGCTGGAACCAAAAGTGAGCCTGAGAGGGGGGGTCTGAGGTACCAGAGCACATATTAAATAAAATACCTTTATAATAAAGCATTTGTTGCATTATCATGGCTTTAGCGTACTGGCATAGAGCAGTGGTGTGGCTCCGCTTGCAGAAGTTGCACACATGGAGTACATTTATTGTAGCCTAGAGTCTGGGAAAAATGTGGGCGTTTATAAATGGATTTCATGCAGTTCTACATCATTTTAGTTCACTGGAGACTTTTGCAGAATTCTTTTTAATACCTCACAGATGACCAAAATGACAGACTACTTTGACACTTAGATCAATAAAAACGACCTTGTCTCTAATCCATCAATAGCCTAGGCCAGGTGTGTGGAGAAACACATTGTACAATATGAGGAGGAAGTTATAGTCCTAAACAAGCTTTCCAGTTTCACTGACTCACCCAATGATGTGCAGCTCACTCACCGGACAAAAGCTCATCTCTCTCTTGCTTTACTTTGTAAAACAATGCTGTTTGCTCAATTGGCCTAGATGGAAGTTGATAACTTCTTAACATACAGACAGATTAGTATTTTATTTTCAGCAGGATGCATTTGCTTTACAACCTGTGTTTTCCAGTGACTGTATTAGAAATATTGCTAAAGGCCTGTTTTGGCTGCATGCTGTTCACTGACAGATTTGCCACACGTTCCTGACTGTAGACATGCCTTGTGATTTGGCTACACACAATCCACAGCTAGGCTATTTTATTTAAATTAGCTATTGATCCGCTGTAGCTAAATACTCCTGGTGTAGTTTTGGGAATTATTTCATTTCTTTCTGAACAGACTGTAGAGTGCTGCAGAACCTCAACACACTTCCCACAGCTATTATTCTATTAGGAAATAAATGATGAGGTGCAATGCTGGAGAGATGAGTTGCCAGCTCATGTCTATAACAGCACAGAGAGGGAGAGAGATCATAGAAAGTGAATCTCATTGTAGTTCTGTGAGAGATACAGGCGTGCTTCTCTCACCACAGCAATGGCCACCCTTGGTCTAAATAGGCTACAATGTTGCATAAACCATTAACCTGGGATGGCCCAACATTAATACATTCTTAGAATATCAGGCACATTTTCACATTATGTTTTTTAGGAGGCATGACAATTACAGAGGAATCCAAATGTAATTACTCTGGTTTTATTAGAATTTTTATATTGCAAACAGTGGAAATAATTTTTCATGCCACGAGGTAGGCTACCTGATCCTGGCAAACGGGTTCCTGGAACGAAAGACTACAAAACTGAGAGGTGCGGTTGGATCCGGCTCAAATTAAACACCGACCTTTTCATATTATGGGGTAGGGCCATCCCAAGGATCCCTGAATGCATGGACGGTTGCACCAAAGATTGTTTAGAACTAAACCAAGATAGACCACAGCCGGTCGTTTCCAATGGGAACAGATGAGTCATAGCGGGCAGTGCCAAGCACGAGCTCCTATTGGCGCATTCTAGCACATGACCTGCATATTTCTGTTAGGGAACGCCTCTGTGAAGAACTCGTGTGCAATAACTCAATTCGCATCAGCGTTCCTTCTAAATAACGTGATTATTTCAAACTTTTGCACAGGGTAAAGTCTACAAATCTTAGTCCACTCTGTTCACAACAGATTTTAGTTTTGGTAACAGAAAACTGTATTAAGATCAGATGTTTCATCGATTAGAACATTTGCAGAATGTCGGCCAAAATCCATCTCGCTCCATCTTCTCCCACTGCTGGCCAGTGGGCTTCCTCTCACTACCATATTTGGCAGTGAGTGGAAACGTTCAGCGGATGCTTCACATTTATACTTCTGGTGAAATATCTGTCTCATTGTTCTATCTGTGGCTGTACTGTGGTAGTGGGGGAACAGGAAGTTCCAGGCAGGCACGCACCATTCTTCAGAATAAAGAAAGCGCCAGATCAGTGCAGTTTCTATTTACTACTACAGTTATGTAATAGCAGGTATAAACTTTCTAATATCAAAACAACATGTCATACCATGCTAGGTAACAAATCCGTTAATGTCTTATCACGTTTGGTAATGGTTTGTTATTTTTGTGTCAAGCCAAGTGAACGTGAAACTATTTTAAGTCACACAGCTAGAAACTATGTTTGTCTGAATGGATGTACATAATTTCTTCAAGGTCATTTAATAAAAAATCTATTTGAGTTTTGAGTTTGTTTAGCATGTTATTGGTTTTGTGTGAAATTCACAAGCTGGTAAAATGGTGGCGTCCATTCTATCTGCGTCAACAGGCTTCAGTGGTGGTGCAGAGACAATTTCACGGTCGCACTACAGTTTTGAAGCAGAACGCAATGATTATCATATGTAGTAATATTCAGACACATTCAGTTCTATATTTATCTGTAAATTATGGTGTGAATGGGAAATGTGATTGGTTTTTCATGTGAAATACAGTGAAGACGGTTATTCAGGAAAATAGTACATAGTGCTGCCTTAAAACATACTGCAACCTTGTACTAAATGGTTTTTGAGTCATTTATGCATTTGGGAATTTTGGAAATCTACTATAGACTTTGTGTAGACTAATTTTAAAGCGTGTACTTTGTCCAATTTGAATGAATTAATGTTTTGTTACCTACCTCATCTTTTGAAATGAGATGGACGGGAGCTGATTACTGCCACCTCAAATTTCTAGTGTTTGAGCTCATGTTCCTCTTATAGAATATTAGTTCAACAGTATTGTGGGGCTCCTGCACCTAAATATAAACAGTACCGGCACCTATTTCAGTCCAAGTCAAGCACTGAATTAAATAATCGAAGAAGAAGAAATAATATCATATATTTTTGAGAGTAAAGAAAGTGCCTGAACTGTCAAGACAATTACTTTTTGTCTGTTACTCATTGTTACTACAGGACGACTAGAATTAAGTCTGAAGCCGGTAACATCAACAGTGAGGACAAACCCAGCCTGCCTCTCTCCTTCCACACTGAGTCCAAACCTACAGTCACTGGGTCCTGATTGTGACAGTGGAGCCCAGTTTGCACTGCAGAATCCTGAGATGGCATCAGTGAAGCTGGAAGACTGCAGTCAAACACTGGAGCTGAATGTCAATATTAAAGATGAAGAAGTGGAGGAGAAGATTAGGAAATCTGTTTCTCATGGTAAGAGCAGGTTCTGTCTAAGTTTGTTGTTGATTCCAACTTCCCACTGTGCAGGAAAAGTTGCAGTAGAACTGTTTTTCTGATGAACTGTTACAATGAGAAGGTAGATGTTATTTCATTCTGAGACTTGCATGGTTTGACACCAGTATTGCCAGCATTTGTTTTATTCACTGGGTTATCTGGAGTGATCAGAGAGTAGACTAAAGAAGTGAAGTAGACAAACTGCTAGTGTTTTCTATGAAATGAGTTTGTGTAGTTACTAACCCTTGTGATAGTGAGTGGAGGACTCTTACCCACTTTTAGAATAGTTTAATTCCCCTTTTGTATTGTGCAGCCTACTGATATGAATACATATGTTACCCGGTACAGCCAGAAGAGGACTGGCCACCCCTCTGGGCCTGGTTCCTCTACCTTTCTTTCTTCCGTTTCTGCTTTCTAGGGAGTTTTTCTTCTATATCAACATTACTTGCTCTTTGGGGATTTTAGGCTGGGTTTCTGTAAAGCACTTTGACATCTGCTGATGTAAAAAAGGGCTTCATAATATCGATTTGATTAACATGTATATCACACCAACTGACTGGTTTTCTGATGTTGTTCACACAGGAGACCATGTTGAGACATTCTCTACATCCAGAGAGAAACAGCAGGAAGATCATGGAGCTAAGAGGTCTCACCGCTGCCCACATTGTGAGGAGATTTTCCCAATTTTATCAAAGCTAAAAATACACCTAAAAATACACACAGGAGAGAATCCGTATTCCTGTACTGACTGTGGGAAGAGATTCACAACATCAGGGAATCTGACAGTTCATCAGAGAGTGCACACTGGAGAGAAGCCTTACTCCTGCCCTGACTGTGGAAAGATTTTCTCTCGACTGGGCCACTTAAAAAGACATGAACGTATACATACCGGAGTGAAGCCTTACTCCTGCTCTGACTGCGTAAAATGCTACACAACATCAACTGAGCTAAAACTTCATCAGAGAGTGCACACTGGAGAGAAGCCTTACTCCTGCTCTGACTGTGGGAAGAGTTTCTCTCGACAGGGTTTTTTAAAAGCACATGAACTTATACATACAGGAGTGAAGCCTCATTCCTGCTCTGACTGTGGGAAGATTTTCTCTCAACTGGGCAACTTAAAAACACATGAACGTATACATACAGGAGTGAAGCCTTACTCCTGCTCTGACTGTGTAAAATGCTTCACAACATCAACTGAGCTAAAAGTCCATCAGAGAACACACACAGGAGAGAAGCCTTACTCCTGCTCTGACTGTGGAAAGAGTATCTCTCTACTCTGCAACTTAAAAACACATGAACGTATACATACAGGAATGAAGCCTTACTCCTGCTCTGACTGTGTAAAATGCTTCACAACATCAGCAGAGCTAAAAGTTCACCAGAGAACACACACAGGTGAGAAGCCTTACTCCTGCTCTGACTGTGGAAAGAGTTTCTCTCAAATGTGCCACTTAAAAAGACACCAAGGTAAACATAAAGGAGAGAAGCCTTACCACTGATCTGACTGTAGAAAATGTTTTAAAACAACAGCTGAGCTAAAAGGTCATCAGAGAACAGACACAGGAGAGAAGCCTTACTTCTGCTCTTAATTTGGCAAGAGTTACTCAAGTAAGTCGAATAGTATTTGGTTGTAAATATACCTTAGTATAAAAAGTAAAAGTGAATAATTTTAAATTCCTTAAATGAACCTCTACGTGATGGGTGTCCCTTAACCTGGACGGTTGTTGCTAACGTGCGCCAATGTGACTAGAATGATGTTGTATACAACAGCCAACTTTCCGGGACGTAGACATGTCTTTATGTGGGCAGAAAGCTTACATTATTTTTAATGTAACTGCAGTGTCCAATTTAACAGTAGCTATTTCATTGAAAAAATACCATGCTGTTGTTTGAGTAGAGTGCACAACAACTGTCATGGCAACTGGTTTAATACATTCACCTCTGAAGGTCAATAATGTACTTATATTCTGTAATCTTGCTCTGATTTGTCATCCTGAGGGTCCCAGAGATAAAATGTAGCATAGTTTCATTTGCTAAAATCTATTTTTATGTTCAAATGTAGGAACTGGGTTCTACATTTTTAACCCCTGCTGTCTCTGGCAACACACCCACCCTGCCCAGCCATCTAGATGTGTGAAAGTTCGTGTATACGCTAATGATCCATCATGAATGACATTCCTGGCAGTGTGTAAACTTAAATGTTTTGTTTCCATAGCATTTTTGTATGTTCTCTATCATTTTGTACTTAAATGTATCAATTGACCAATTCAGAACATTTGGGGAACCTCCTGGCAGACTTGATACAGTGCAGTAATGTAATTCTTCACCGGATCAGTCAGAACCTTTGCACGCTGCTGCCATCTGGTGGACAAAATCTAAATTACACCTAGACTCCTATCTGAAAGTATGGCCTTTCTCTTGCATTTCAAAGATGAAAAAGAAAAACACAGGTATTTTGTTTATTATCTTTTACCAGATCTAATGTATTATTCTCCTATATTTCACATTTCCACAAACTTCAAATGGTATAAAGAATATGCATATCCTTGCTTCAGATGCTGAGCTACAATCAGTTAGATTTGGGTATGTCATTTTAGGTGAAACTTTAAAAAAAAGTGTATGATCCTTAAGTTTTTAAGCAAACCAGATGGCACAATTGTGTGTTGTTTTTTTTATATTACGGGATAACCAGGGACACACTCCAACACCATTTACCAACAAAGCATTTGTGTTTAGTCAGTCCGCCAGATCAGAGGCAGTGGGGATGACCAGGGATGTTATCTTGATAAGTGTGTGAATTGGACCATTTTCAAACCTGCTAATCATAAAAAAGGAAGTTGAGTACTTTTGGGTGTCAGGGAAAATGTATGGAGTTAAAAGTATTATTTACTCTAGGAATTTAGTGAAGTAAAAGTTGTCAAAAATATAAATACCTCCAAAAAACTTACTTAAGTACTTTACACCACTGTATGCATCCATGCCATGTGGCAGGGTGGTGGTGTGGGATGTTTTCAGGGCACACATTTGGACTATTGATAAAAGTTGAGTAAGGTTTGAAAGCATCCCTTCATGGCAGCAGTGTATCCATCTGCAAATGGATGCTTTTAGCAGGATTATGCCTAATGCCACAAGGTTTGTCCAGGAATGGTTCCAAGAACATTACTTCATTGTCCATCTGTGGGAGGAGATGGAATGAGCTATTTGGAGTAGATCCATTCGCAGCCAACTTGACACAATTGTTGGAAGCATTGGAGTCAACATGGACCAGCATCTCTGTGTAACACACACAACACCTTGGACAGTCCATG
The DNA here is from genome assembly GCF_965601325.2 of Salmo salar. Classification (NCBI taxonomy): domain Eukaryota; kingdom Metazoa; phylum Chordata; class Actinopteri; order Salmoniformes; family Salmonidae; genus Salmo; species Salmo salar. Next base: position 29,535,319 of record NC_138307.1, on the reverse strand, counting down.
TCCTGACGAATTGAGGCTGTTCTGAGGACAAAGGGGGGTGCAACTCAACATTAGGAAGGTGTTTCAAATATTTTGTACTAGGGATGCACCGATATTACATTTTTGGCCAATACGCTATCCAATATTTTCCTTGCCAAAAGAACGATACCGATATTTAAAATGTTAACGGCCTTTTAAGCATTATACTACAGTTAAATAGTTAACACACACACGGACTCAGCGTGTCACTACAAGCCCTGGTTTGAATCCAGGCTGTATCACATCCGGACGTGATTGAGAGTCCCATAGGGCGGCGCACAATTGGCCCAGCGTCGTCCGGGGTAGGTCGTTATTGTAAATAAGAATTTGTTCTTAACTAATTTGCCTAGTTAAGTAAAGGTTATACACACACCACACCGACCAAGTCGCTTGTTCACAGCATCGAGTACTTTTGTAAGTTAACCCCACGGTCTGTGTCGGTAGTTCTGTTGAGCAGGGGTTGCAATGCCATGAAATAGGGTCTCACGTCTGCTGCAGGCGCAGTTGATTAGCTTATTTCTCGAGTCAGATGTTCGAATGGCGCTAGGAGTGTGTTCATGTATCCAAGTTTTAAACACTGTTGAAATGTCTGCAGCGGTATGAGAACCAGCACATTCTTGAACATGCAATACGGCTTTCCTCAGTACGAAATCCTCGTCGACCCTCTGTACTGTCAGACTCAGTATGCTCATGGTGCTGACATCGCTGGTCCAAATATCAGTTGTGAAGCTAATAGCAGTGACGCCCATAGCTCCGGTAGGGCACCATCTGAAAAATTGTGTGTACCGGCGCTCGACCAGTCGGCGAAAGCCTTTGAGTTGTCTCGCTGAAATTTTCTTACTCTTTTCAAATGACTGCTTGACTTGAACTTGTTTAGTTGTTGGAAGTGTGGTCTTAGTATTTTTCTGCTTTTGTTCTGTGTAGCGCTGTATTTTTCGTGGCGTCATCTACCTACGTTATATAGCATGTCTGCTTTATTAACATCCGTTTTGCACATCAGTGTTAAATCAGACATCGGGCCGAAGTTGGCATTTTTAGCTAATATCGTCAGATTCCGATATGTTCAACGATATATTGTGCATCCCTATCCGTATATCATATAACGATGGTGTAATAATCAGTTTTTAGCATTAGTTTGGGTGGATTATTTTATTACTAAACAACTTTTGTTGAATGATAAACAAGCTATAAATCAACTACTTGTGTTTATTAAATTGTATTTTAATACTTGATTCATTATTGTAGTCATTGATGATGAATGTATTTGAATAACTTTGTTGAAGTTAATTGATCAACTGGCAGGTAGCCTGGCGGTTAAGAGTGTTGGGCCAGTAACTGAAAGGTTGCTGGTTTGAATCCCGAGCTGACTAGGTGAAAAATCTGTCATTGTGCCCTTGAGCAAGGCAATTAACCCTTACTTGTCTTGTAAATCGCTCTGGATATGAACATATGCTAAATGACAAGAATATAATTATAAATGTTTGTACATGAATTTATGCTGGGCAACCTCTTTTCTCTTGTGTATAATTAAACGAAATAAACCGTTTGAAGTGAAATACTCTTTATACAGTTGAAGTCAGAAGATTACATACACCTTAGCCAAATACATTTAAACTAAGTTTTTCACAATTCCTGATATTTAATCCAAGTAAAAAAACGTAGTCTGGCTTTTTTTATGGCGGTTTGTTTTGGAGCAGTGGCTTCTTCCTTGCCGAGCAGCCTTTCAGGTTATGTCGATATGGGACTCGATATAGATACTTTTGTACCTGTTTCCTCCAGCATCTTCACAAGGTATTTTGCTATTGTTGTGGGATTGATTTACACTTTTCGCACTAAAGTACGTTCATCTCTAGGAGACAGAACGCGTCTGCTTCCTGAGCGGAATGGCGGCTGCGCGGTCCCATGGTGTTTATACTTGCGTACTATTGTTTGTACAGATAAACGTGGCTGAGTTCTTTTGATTTTCCCATGATGTCAAGCAAAGAGGCACTGAGTTTGAAGGTAGGCCTTGAAATACATCCACAGGTATTGATTCAAATGATGTCAATTGGCTTTAGAAGATTCTGATAGGCTATGACATCATTTTCTGGAATTTTCCAAGCCTTTTAAAGGCACAATCAACTTAGTGTATGTAAACTTATGACCCACTGAAATTGTGATAGAGTGAAATAATCTGTCTGTAAACAATTATTGGAAAAATGACTTGTCATGCACAAAGTAGGTGGCCTAACCGACTTGCCAAAACTATATTTTGTTAACAACAAATTTGTGGAGTGGTTAAAAAACGAGTTTTAATGACTCCAACCTAAGTGTATGTAAACTTCCGACTTCAACTGTATATCTCCCTCACTAACATTAAGCATCAGCTGTCAGAGCAGCTTACCGATCACTGCACCTGTACACAGCCCATCTGTAAATAGCCCACCCAACTACCTCATTCCCATATTGTTATTTATTTTTGCTCTTTTGCACCCCAGTATCTCTACTTGCACATCATCATCTGCACATCTATCACTCCAGTGTTAATGCTAATTTGTAATTATTTCACTACTATGGCCTATTTATTGCATTACCTCCCTATACTTACTACATTTGCACACACTGTATATAGATTTTTCTAGTGTGTTATTGACTGTACGTTTGTTTATCCCATGTGTAACTCTGTGTTGTTTGTGTCGCACTGCTTTGCTTTATCTTAACCAGGTCGCAGTTGTAAATGAGAACTTGTTATCAACTGGCCTACTTGGTGAAATAAATAAAATAAAAATGGATGCCATCCGCCAACCCAATACCGAAGAAGCGTTAGACTTTAGTAAAATATTTATATTTTCTTTTTTTTAAAGTGTCCTTTCATTGTATATTATTAGATACAGATGAGAACATGATATCATGGTTTGTTATAGTTTTTAAGTTGATCTTTTAACCTTAACTATTTTACTTGTAAATGTAATGGGTTAGGGCCATCCCAAGGATCCCGGATTGCAAGTAAAGGGGAACGGGAAGTTCCGGGAATGCACGCACAGTTCTTCAGAGTGTCCGTTTCAAATGTATTACTACAGGTATATAATTAATAGCACGGTATATAACTAATAGCACTTTCTAATATCGAAAGAACATGTGAAAACATGCTAGCTAAACAAATCTGAAAAGGAATTATCACGTTTGGTAAATATGTTGTGTTATTTGTGTTTTTAAATCCAAGTGAACGTGATAACTATTTTACAAGTTACATAGCTAGAGACTTTGGGTCTGTCGTGAATGTACATAATTTCCTCAAGGTAATTTCATAAATAATCAATTTATTTGAGTTCGTTTTGCATGTTATTGGTTTTGTGTAAAATGGTGGCGCCCACTCAAGTCTGCGTCAACGGACTAAAGTGCAGGCAGTGACCGCAGTGACCTAGGTAAAGACAGTTTCAAGTTGGATATTCGACAGATATTTACGCTTTCAAACCACTTGAGCCACAGACTCCAAACAAGTGTCATGATGTTGGAAAAATTGCGCACAACATTGCACAGGTCTACTTTTCACGATTTGGACATTAATTCACTTTACAAAGCTAATAAACATGTCTAAATGTGAACAGCATTTTGTATTCCTAGTTGAATTAGTTAAGGAGCGTAAACAAAGTACAAACTTTTTTTTTCTACTATAGAATTTCAATAGCTCCTTGGTCATGTGACCTACTGACTTCAAACAAGGTTCAGAATGTACACTCAGTGGGCCTACACATTGCACATCCTTTAGTTTGTCAATTTTCATCTCTTATGTTTTTACATGACAGCCTCTTGGGCCTAGACTTGGTGCTCTGGTACCACTTGCCGAGGGGTAGCAGAGAGAAAGGTCTATGACTAGGGTGGCTGGAGTCTTTGACCATTTTTAGAGCCTGCCTCTGACACCGCCTGGTATAGAGGTCCAGGATGGCAGGAAGCTTGGCCCCAGTGATGTACTGGGTCATTGTTCGCACTACCTTCGAGAGTGCCTTGCGGTCGGAGACTGAGCAGTTGCCGACCAGGCAGTGATGCAACCAGTCAGGATGCTCTTGATGGTGCAGCTGGAGAACCTTTTGAGTATCTGAGGACCCATGCCAAATCTTTTCAGTCTCCTGAGGGGGAATAGGTTTTGTCGTGCCATCTTCACGACTGTCTTGGTGTGCTTGGACCATGTTAGTTTGTTGGTGATGTGGACACCAAGGAACTTGAACCTCTCAACCTACTCCACTGCAGCCCTGTCGATGAGAATTGGGGTGTGCTCGGTCCTCTTTTGCCTGTAGTCCACAATCATCTCCTTTGTATTGATCACGTTAAGGGAGAGGTTGTTGTCCTGGCACCACATGGCCAGGTCTCTGACCTCCTCCCTAAAGGTTGTCTCGTCGTTGTCGGTGACCTACCACAGTTGTGTCATTGGCAAACTTAATGATGGTGTTGGAGTCGTGCCTGGCCGTGCAGTCATGAGTGAACAGGGAGTACAGGAGGGGACTAAGCAGGCACCCCTGAGGGGCCCCTGTGTTGAGGATCAGCGTGATGGATGTGTTGTTACCTACCCTTATCACCTGGGGGCGGCCCGTCAGGAAGTCCAGGATCAAGTTGCAAAGGGAGGTGTTTAGTCCCAGGGTCCTTAGCTTATTGATGAGCTTTGAGGGCACTTTGGTGTTGAATGGTGAGATGTGGTCAATTAATAGCATTCTCACGTAGGTGTTCCTTTTGTCCAGGTGTGGAGTGCAATAGAGATTGCATCATCTGTAGATCTGTTGGGGTGGTATGCAAATTGGAGTGGGTCTAGGGTTTCTGGGATGATGGTGTTGATGTGAGCCATGACCAGCCTTTCAAAGCACTTCATTGCTACAGACATGAGTGCTACGGGTCAGGTAGTTATTTAGGCAGGTTACCTTAGTGTTCTTGGGCACAGGCACCATGGTGGTCTGCTTAAAACATGTTGGTATTACAGACTCGAACAGGGTAATGTTGAAAATGTCAGTGAAGACTCTTGCCAGTTGGTTAGCGCATGCTCGCAGTACACGTCCTGGTAATCCGTCTGGCCCTGCGGCCTTGTGAATATTGACCTGTTTAAAGGTCTTACTCACATCGGCTGTGGAGAGTGTGATCACACAGTCGTCCGGAACAGCTGGTGCTCTCATGCGTGTTTCAGTGTTATTTGCCTCAAAGCGAGCATAGAAGTAGTTTAGCTTGTCTGGTAGGCTCAAGTCACTGGGCAGCTCTCGGCTGTGCTTCCCTCTGTAGTCTGTAATGGTTTGCAAGCCCTGCCACATCTGACGAGCGTCGGATCCGGTGTAGTACGATTCGATCTTAGTCCTGTATTGACGCATTGCCTGTTTGATGGTTCATCGGAGGGCACATCAGGATTTCTTAAAAGCTTCCGGGTTAGTGTGAAAGCAGCTGCTCTAGCCTTCATTTAGCTCAGTGCAGATGTTGCCTGTAATCCATGGCTTCTGTTTGGGGTATGTAAGTACGGTCACTGTGAGGACGACGTCGTCGATGCACTTATTGATGAAGCCAATGACTGATGTGGTGTACTCCTCAATGCCATCGGAAGAATCCCGAAACATATTCCAGTCTGTGCTAGCAAAACAGTCCTGTAGCTTAGCATCTAAACATCACAAATCTGAGGTAAAAAGGATGTGTATTTCCATTAAATGTTATAGGGTGAAAATGCTAGCTTGTGTAAGGTAGTATTAGTAGCACAAAATGTACACATTGTGGAAATTAAAGCAAAATAGAATAGTTCAATTACAAAATAATTCAACATGCCAATTTAAAATGATAGCATATGTTGCCCACTCAAACTATTGCAACAATGACATCTATTTCTCACTCATTTAACTATTGAGAGTTTAAAATGCTCTCAAACACAGTTTATGGAGGCTTTAGAGCACCTGGTTAGAGTCTGTGCAGCAGGATGAACCTTACTAACACAATAGGAGAGGTTGTGGTAGACGTGAGCTATCACATATTCCAGTCTGTGCTAGCAAAACAGTCCTGTAGCTTATCATCTGATTCATCTGACCAGTTTTTTATTGATGTAGTCACTGGTGCTTCCTGCTTTAATAATCAAGAGGATAAAATTATGGTCAGATTTGCCAAATAGAGGGCGAGGGAGAGCTTTGCTTGCATCTCTGTGTGTGGAGTAAAGGTGGTCCAGAGTTTATGTCCTTTTGAGTTTTGAATCAGAGTCTTTACCCGACAATCATGTTAGGATATATCAATTATCCTGTTAGAAGACTTGTTTCCGAGGTGATCAGGTGGATTATGATATGGAGTTACGTTGGGATGCACGGGGAGGAGGAGGGAGAGGAGGAGTATTGGGACAGGGGACAGAAAGGAGGGAGGAGGAGGAGGGAGAAGAGGAGTATTGGACGGGGCCACAGTGTCTCCCGACCGCACCTGTCTCAGCCTCCAGTATTTATGCTGCAATAGTTTGTGTCGGGGGGCTAGGATCAGTCTGTTATATCTGGAGTATTTCTCCTGTCTTGTGTGAATTTAACTATGCTATCTCTAATTCTCTCGGAGGACCTGAGTCCAAGGACCATGCTTCTTGACTACCTGTCCTGATGACTCCTTGCTGTCCCCCATCCACCTGGTCGTGCTGCTGCTCCAGTTTCAACTGTTCTGGATACGGCTATGGAACCCTGACCTGTTCACCGGACGTGCTACCTTGTCCCTGACCTGCTGTTTTCAACTCTCTATACTCTGAATGATCAGCTATGAAAAGCCAACTGACATTTACTCCTGAGGTGCTGACCTGTTGCAGCCTCTACTAAAACAGTGATTTATTATTATTTGACCCTGCTGGTCGTCTATGAACATTTTAACATCTTGGCCATGTTCTGTAATAATCTCCACCCAGAACAGCCAGAAGAGGACTGGCCACCCCTCATAGCCTGGTTCCTATCTAGATTTCTTCCTAGGTTTCGGCCTTTCTAGGGAGTTTTTCCTAGCCACCATGCTTCTACAGTACACCTGCATTGCTTGCTGTTTGGGGTTTTAGGCTGGGTTTCTGTACAGCACTTTGTGACATCAGCTGATGTAAGAAGGGCTTTATCAATACATTGATTGATTATTGGGACAGGGCCACAGAAAGGTGGATTCCAGAGGAGGAGGGAGAGGAGTGTCACAGTCTGTCCTTTTGAGTTTTGAATCAGTCTTTACCCGACAATCATGTTAGGATATATCAGTTATCCTGTTGGAGCTTTTGTAATGGTCATGTCACAGCAGAGTGCAGGAGGGAGATTCCAAGATGTGGGAAGTGTGCAGGAGGGCATCAGACAGGGGATCGTGTAGTTTCGGTGGATAAAGTTGTGTGTGTCAACCAATTCCACTGAGCAAATTTCAGGTCTTGTGAAAATTCTGTTCAAATTCCAGCGCCTGTTTACTGTGAGCACAGAGGCTGTACTCACTTTAGGTTAGTTTTAACCATGTCCAAGTAGGCTACTCTGACTATTTGATCATAATATAGGCCTACCAGAGTGGCATACCATCAAAAACAATGGAGAATATGCATCCCATAACATTTTAACATGGATATAACTGTTCTATCATTCAGCCTACAGTAGCAGCCAATGAGTGGTGTTCAATGTAGGCCTACATTTCATGAGACTTTTGAAAAAAAAAACATGTAGGGCTTGACATGAATCCGTTCATCCACTTGTCCTTCAGACAAGGTGACAAAAAAATGTCTTGTTTGATGCAAGAAACCATTTCGAAAATAAAATTCATTATTATTCCCATACCATTATTACAGAATATCAGACAAATTATGCTACCCTCTAGCTTATTCAAGACATAAAAAAGCTCTTTACCTGATTTGCTTTTCAAAGATGTCTAGAAATGTATACATTTTGTGCTCTTGTAGGAAGCAATCACTCCCCCATTGTTGACTACAAATAATATATAACAAAAAAATACATGAAATGTATGCATTCACTACTGTAAGTCGCTCTGGATAAGAGCGTCTGCTAAATGACTAAAATGTAAAATGTAAATCTAACTTGGCTAATAACTCACTAACCAGCAAAGGACATGTACAAAATGTGCATACGTGGCTACATGCAGCTCCTGCTTTGATTTCAAAACAACCGCATCAACTCACAACCCTTCATGCTGTAAACACAGTCCAGTTCAAACTAAATGGCACAGATCAATATATGGCATATATCTATTTGCATATAGGCCTACTGCAGCTCTGATTGGTTATGCCGCACCGGTCTGTATCGAGTACGGGCTGAGTTGTGCATGTCAACGCAATAGAATCTTACTCTGATGCGTTCTGCCTACAAAAAAGTATCTTGCATAGTAAGTTTTGCATACTAAGTCTTGCATAGTTCCTTTTATTTCGGTATGTTATATTGAAAGTGGTTATTGTGTTGATTCGATCAAAGTTGCCACAGTAAAGGGAAAAGTTGATAGTGTTAAATAATAAGGAAAACTCTAGAAAGTTGAGTGAAGTTCAATCTCTGCCTCTCTCCGTGGGCTGATACTTCTGTGCTGCAGTCCTGGGGGAGCTGCGCATCAGTCTCGGAGCTACTGCGTGCCCACGTGCAGTTTAGAGGGAACATTGGTGTCAACTGTAGGGTTGCCCATGTTGCTGGGGACTGGAAATGTCCGGTGCGAGAGAGGCAGGTTGAGATGTTCAGAGTCACAGTAGTACAGAAGGTGTCATATGCTGAAGCAGTGAAGAAAGTAGAGGAGATTGGGTCAAAGGTGAGGGATCCTGAATGAGATTTGACTTCAGAAGAGTTACAGTGTGTGTTGAGTGGTGGTGTCCCGTCCTCCCAGGCCGTTGGCATGGTGCAGGAGCAGATAGGGTCAAAGTAGTGGAATGGGGTAGTGGGTTTTTAATGAGTGTAGGGTAAGTTGGAAGGGTGTTATTTAAAAAATATATACACTGCTCAAAAAAATAAAGGGAACACTAAAATAACACATCCTAGATCTGAATGAATGAAATAATCTTATTAAATACTTTTATCTTTACATAGTTGAATGTGCTGACAACAAAATCACACAAAAATAATCAATGGAAATCCAATTTATCAACCCATGGAGGTCTGGATTTGGAGTCACACTCAAAATTAAAGTGGAAAACCACACTACAGGCTGATCCAACTTTGATGTAATGTCCTTAAAACAAGTCAAAATGAGGCTCAGTAGTGTGTGTGGCCTCCACGTGCCTGTATGACCTCCCTACAACGCCTGGGCATGCTCCTGATGAGGTGACGGATGGTCTCCTGAGGGATCTCCTCCCAGACCTGGACTAAAGCATCCGCCAACTCCTGGACAGTCTGTGGTGCAACGTGGCGTTGGTGGATGGAGCGAGACATGATGTCCCAGATGTGCTCAATTCGATTCAGGTCTGGGGAATGGGCGGGCCAGTCCATAGCATCAATGCCTTCCTCTTGTAGGAACTGCTGACACACTCCAGCCACATGAGGTCTAGCATTGTCTTGCATTAGAAGGAACCCAGGGCCAACCGCACCAGCATATGGTCTCACAAGGGGTCTGAGGATCTCATCTCGGTACCTAATGGCAGTCAGGCTACCTCTGGCGAGCACATGGAGGGCTGTGCGGCCCCCCCAAAGAAATGCCACCCCACACCATGACTGACCCACCGCCAAACCGGTCATGCTGGAGGATGTTGCAGACAGCAGAACGTTCTCCACGGCGTCTCCAGACTGTCACGTCTGTCACATGTGCTCAGTGTGAACCTGCTTTCATCTGTGAAGAGCACAGGGCGCCAGTGGCGAATTTGCCAATCTTGGTGTTCTCTGGCAAATGCCAAACGTTCTGCACGGTGTTGGGCTGTAAGCACAACCCCCACCTGTGGACGTCGGGCCCTCATACCACCCTCATGGAGTCTGTTTCTGATCGTTTGAGCAGACACATGCACATTTGTGGCCTGCTGGAGGTCATTTTGCAGGGCTCTGGCAGTGCGCCTCCTTGCACAAAGGCGGAGGTAGCGGTCCTGCTGCTGGGTTGTTGCCCTCCTACGGCCTCCTCCACATCTCCTGATGTATTGGCCTGTCTCCTGGTAGCGCCTCCATGCTCTGGACACTACGCTGACAGACACAGCAAACCTTCTTTCCACAGCTCGCATTGATGTGCCATCCTGGATGAGCTGCACTACCTGAGCCACTTGTGTGGGTTGTAGACTCCGTCTCATGTTACCACTAGAGTGAAAGCACCGCCAGCATTCAAAAGTGACTAAAACATCAGCCAGGAAGCATAGGAACTGAGAAGTGGTCTGTGGTTACCACCTGCAGAACCACTCCTTTATTGGGGGTGTCTTGCTAATTGCCTATAATTTCCACCTGTTGTCTATTCCATTTGCACAATCAGTGTTGCTTCCTAAGTGGACAGTTTGATTTCACTGAAGTGTGATTGACTTGGAGTTACATTGTGTTGTTTAAGTGTTCCCTTTATTTTTTTGAGCAGTGTATATTTTTTTCACCCCTTTTTTCTCCCCAATTTCGTGGTATCCAATTGGTAGTAATTACAGTCTTGTCTCATCGCTGCAACTCCCGTACGGACTCGGGAGAGGCGAAGGTCGAGAGCCATGCGTCCTCCGAAACACAACCCAACCAAGCCGCACTGCTTCTTGACACAATGCCCATCCAACCCGGAAGCCAGCCGCACCAATGTGTCGGAGGAAACACCGTACACCTGGCGACCGTGTCAGCTTGCACTGTGCCCAGCCCGCCACAGGAGTCGCTAGTGCGCGATGAGACAAGGATATCCCTGCCGGCCAAACCCTCCCCTAACCCGGACGATGCTGGGCCAATTGTGCGCCGCCCCATGGGCCTCCCGGTCGGCTGTGACAGAGCCTGGACTCGAACCCAGAATCTCTAGTGGCACAGCTAGCACTGCGATGCAGTGCCTTAGACCACTGCGCCACTCGGGAGGCCTTCAAAATATTTTTTATAGAGTATAATGGATTTATACCATAGTTGGAGGTAATGCAACATATTGGATACCAACCGCTCTTAAACCCCACCAAAAAAGAAGAACACGCTTGTCCAACCTCAACACTGGTAGGCTGGGGCTTTCCCAAGAGGAGTAGACTTGTGACGCAGCAAACAGTTTTCTAAATGTTCTTTGTCTCATCAAAAACATGACAGGGCCGGCCCATGTTTGAGTGTGAGAGAGCCATGTCCCAGGTGCCTGCCGGCCAAACCCTCCCCTAACCCGGACGATACTGGGCCAATTGTGCTCTGCCCCATGGGCCTCCCAGTCGCGGCCGGCTGTGACAGAGCCTGGACTCGAACCACGGTCTCTAGCACCTTAGACCACTGCGCCACTCCAGAGGCCCATGGATGATATTATTAAATAAAATGTGACGGGAGTCAGAGTAATTGAGGCCAAAAGGTTGATCAGTAGAAAAGAGGGTCAAAGAAGTGGAAGCTTATCAGTGCTGCTGAGGTTTGAGAAGGTTTTGTCTGGAAAGGTACAAAGAGGATTCCTTAGTTTCAATTTCAGAGTATTTGTCCCATCCCCATTGCAGTGTTTTAAATGCCAAAGAATGGAAAGAAAAGATTTTCCAAGTGTGGAGGGGAACATGATTATGGTGAATGTGGGAGCAATGTGAATGTTAGGTGTTGTAATTGTGTGTGGGGGGAGGGGCATTGTGCAGCATTTGGTGGATGCCAGGTGCAGAGAGAGGCTCAGAGATATAGAATCAGTCATGATGTAAAATATGCAAGTGTAACCGATGTGAAATGGCTAGTTAGTTAGCGGTGGTGCGCGCTAATAGCATTTCAATCAGTGACGTCACTCGCTCTGAGACTTGAAGTAGGGTTTCCCCTTGCGTTGCAAGGGCCGCGGCTTTTGTGGCGCGATGGGTAACGATGCTTCGTGGGGTGTCAGTTGTTGATGTGTGCAAGGGTCCCTGGTTCGAGCCCGGGTTGGGGCGAAGAAAGGGACGGAACCTACACTGTTACACAAGGGCTGTAAGACAGATTGATGGAACTACATTGCAGACTAATGGAGCTTCCATGGTTGGTCCTGTAGTAAGAGGACCTACTGTCAGACTGATGGAGCTACCATGGTTGGTCCTGTAGTAAGAGGACCTACTGTCAGACTGATGGAGCTTCCATGGTTGGTCCTGTACTAAGTGGACCTACTGTCAAGGCTGGTGCTTCTGCTGGTCCCAACCTATTGCACATACAAAAGTGGGATTTGATGTTATTCCCTAAATACTACTCTCTCGCTTTATGTTTTAGCACAACCTGGAACAGAAGCAGGCACACCCGGTGGCTCTCCAGGAACAGGGTTGGTGGCCAATGCCCTACATACCATGACAGGTCAGGAAAGCCTGATCCCTAGTATGGGCAGACCTACTATATTTAAAAGCACAAATAGTCTCTTGTTATTGTGGTGTTGATCTGGGCCTGAACTCAGAGGCCAGGGTCTTGGTTCATTGGCACAAATCCCTGAAAACCCCAATAAAAACCTAGTAGATCTTATTGTGTAGATCTGGAAGTATTGTATAGGTGTAAGCAATATGCTGGTAGCTCCATCTGGAACTCTGATAGGCCAGGTGGGATTAAGGAAATGTCCTGTTGTGTTGTTTTTTTGTATTTGAAATTGGTATTGGTACACACTGTTGTTGGGTTACTAGCTACAGTAGCTAGGTTTCATAACGAGCTTGCTGGAGCTCTGATCTTTACTCTGCAAGACACTACTTATCTCTGCAATATAGATACAGACAATTAGCTAGGTATACATGCAGGTAAATATAATACATATAACTATTTGCCTTGTTAACACAGTGCATATTTAATATCTCTCTATATATCTATATATATCTATACATCTATCTATCCCCATTTCTGATGATCCATTGATGTCATCCATGATGTCTTACTAATACAATGTGTTACTATTTTATTTTATATCTATTTGTTAATTTTCTTATTTTTTAACTGCATTGTTGGGAAGGGTTGGTAAGTAAGCATTTCATGGTAAAGTATACGGTTGTTGTTTAAGGCGCGTGTGACAAATACAATTTGATTTGATTTGACGGCCGTGTCGCAAGATAAATGCAAAAACTTAAGAAAAATCGTTAGGGCCAATGAGAGTAGAGCTACTGAGTTCGGTTTCACAAACACTTGTCCATATATGGTATTGCGTTGGCAGCCATATTGGATTTTTTATCGAGTGATGTCCCTGCAACCGGGAAACGTTATACCTCCTATCCGGGGCTGCCATGTCCGCGGTTTTCTTGTGGTCTACTTGGAAAACGATGTCGGGTGAAAATGTATTGGTTGCGGGTTTTTGGGCTACTTCTTAATTGTACCGCAGCCGCCATAGAATTTTTCTTTAAAATATTTATTTCACTGTGACCTGCTGCTGACTATTAGGCAGTGAGGCAGTCTGTTGCTGAGCGAGTGAGTGGTGGGGAGTGGGAGGGCCGGAGGGCCGGAGGCCGAGGTGTGTGTGGTTTGAGACTGAGCGCTGCAGCAGGCAGCTGAGTAACGTGAGTGACGCCTTGATAGCATCATCTGGATATGTGTGCAACAAAAGTTAAACATTCACCTTCTGCTACCATTTCTGTCAATCCGTTTACGCATACAGTTTCACTCACACGTTCGATACGTTCAATGTATGCACCACACATAACGCACTACAACTGCCTCTGCAACGCAATGCTGCAAGGCAAACAAAGCGTTCCATTGGAAACGAATTGTACTTCTGGTGTACCAAAATGCAATATCACTGTCGGTGTGATGGAGGCGTGAGAGGAGACAGAACGACACGCGCAAAACCCATATAAAGCAAAGGGTTATAAGCATGCTCAGTTCATGGATCTCGAGCAGGACATTTTAAATAGAGGTTATGGAACTCCTTCGCGTGCTTCTCTTAGGGAAAAGTCCACAATGAAACTGACATTAAATGTGGAGAATGATACATATGTTGGCCATTAAGTAGCCTATTCATTTGTATGCCTATGTAGCCTACCATTAAATACAATAAACACTTCAGTTTATTGTTCTTGTAGTCTTGTGTTACTATGCAATTATTAATGTCCATGTTTAGTTAATGAAATGGGAAGTTATCAGTTGTGATCATGGTCACAGTTCTATCAGCTGTTGCTAGAATGCATTAGATTGAAGGTAACAGTCAGTCAGATTAGGCTACAGGTAAATATATAAATTATTAATATATTAATCAGTGATTGAAATTCAAAACCCATCTAGCTTATTCCAGGAGGCTATTGGGCAACATAACCATTTCTTACGTTACAATCGCCTCGCTATTCATGTTAACTAAATGCTCTGTCAATTTCAACTAAGCAAGCTGCTAAATCATTCATCTTTTATCTTGCCTAGGCTACTGTCGGCTATCTGGCTATATACTACTTGCATCTAGCTAACCAAACCATGGCAAAGTTGAATTACAATCATAAACGCAGATTTTAGTCACTAGGCCTAGCCTATGCCTATTTGAAATGACAAGTCAATAGCCTAACATTCGTTTTTTGAAGTTCGTCCAAGTGTTTCTTGCACAGAGATTTCGAGATCCTCTGTCCAACTTTCATCCCTCAAACTCTTCTGTTGGATTGATCAATAGTTATGCACATGCACATAAGGGATTTATTTACAATCATAGCAGTTAAATCTATATCCAATGACTGAAAATGATCTGGCGAGTTTAATAAGAACGAATTGTTTTTTGTCTTGGGACATATTAAAATTCCTTTATTATTCATGTTAGCTTGCAATAATGATTATTTTGATGGAAAACCAAATGTAACTTCTTACGTCGATATTCCTTCTTAATTCGCTCCATAACGTTATGGAAAAGGCTATAACTATGGCAAAATGTGTCAACTCCTCTCTTGCGGCTGAAAAACAAATCGCCTTGTGGACGGGTTTTGATCATTGTTAGGGTTTGACCAACTATTTGTGTGCATAAACTATATAATATAACACAGATGCTATAATAATAACTATATAAACTATAGATAATTGAGTACTGCTATATGTTAGAGGAAGTGGCTCATATGATGGTGGGTCATGTGGACAGAATGCTGATGCTTTAAAACAGGGTTTTGCAAGAGCTTTTTGCTGAACAACAGCAATAACAGGATATGGGTGAAATGTATATGCAGGGGGGTGTAAGGGTTTTAGAGAACTGTGCATTGTGCAGTCACAAGATGAGACATCCGCCAGAGACAATAGCTACGCCAGGAAACAGGAGTGCGTCTAGAGGTTGGGACCAACCTGCACGCCAACAATAGGTTGGAATAAGTCTAAACCATATTCTAGCCTCTACTATGACAGGCCATCAGGGAGAGGGAACTAAGTCTGTCCAGTATTTAAGGAAGAACTTGTGATGTCATACCAGTTCTCTGTCTGCCCTGCGTGGTGTTACAGGGAGCCGTATATACGAACCACATATTTACCATTCAAGTGTTTGCATTAATTAAAGTACAAAGAAATCAGAAGTTACTATGTGCTGACTATTTTGTTCTGATACCAGATTCGAATTGACGCGACCTTACATCATCGGGCTAGACATTTTTTGATACACCTGGCAACCCTGATCGCATTCTTCAGAATAAAGAAACGCCATAACTGATGTCAAGAGGATAACTTTTGTGTCCGTTTCTCTTCATTACTAAAGGTATGTGATAGCAAGTTTAAACAGTCTAATATCGAAAGAACGTCATAACATGCAAGATAACAAATCCGTCCGGTATTATGAGTTATTGTTTGTGTCAAACCCAGTGAGTGAAAAACGTGATTAAAAACTATTTTACAAGTCACATAGACTTGGGGGTCTTCTGAGTGAATGTACATCATTTCGACAAGGTCATTTCATAAAGAATCTATTAGCGATTTTTTTTGTTCATTTTACATGTTATTGGTTTTGTGTAATATGAAGCTCCTGAGCTGGTAAAATGGCGGCGTCCACTCTGTCTGCGGAGGAGCCCCTCGACTTCTTTTGGATGTCTATTTTGGGGGTCTTTTTTGGTGCGGTCCGGCGGGCTGGATTTCAACATCCACGGACCGGCCCAATCTTATCCAATTACAGACGTTTATGTTTTACAATTTCAGCCAACCCTTGGCTTGGCCCAAACATTTGACCGGACCGAATTCATGCAGCTTTAAGGAGAGGGGTCCAGCTGCAACGTCATCTCTCAGAGCAGTCGGCACTGTGCAGGTCTCTGTGCTGCCTGCGGATAGGTCGTCTATCGGTGCAGTGCATCTCTCAGGAAAAGTGGGGGTTTCGAAAGGTGCCACTCAATACTTCGTTTGGGTTATCAGACTTTAGTCATGATCTTCAGAAATGACAGTAAGGAATTTCAGATATGCAAAAAAAAAAACTAACTGAACTGTATCTTTGAACTTTACCTAACTAACCATAGTTATTAAGTTGTTCGTAAATGTAAATGCTAGCTAACGTTAGCTACCTTTATAACAAGCATTTATTTTACTATGTATTATTTGTTATTGAATATTTTAACCCCCACTTCTCCTGATATTGTTCCTTTGGAAACCCCCACTTCTCCTTTGTATCATTCCTTTGGAAACCCCCACTTCTCCATATATAGTTCCTTTGGAAACCCCCACTTCTCCATATATAGTTCCTTTGGAAACCCCCACTTCTCCTTATATAGTTCATTTGGAAACGCCCCCTTCTCCATATATAGTTCCTTTGGAAACGCCCACTTATCCTGAGAGATGCACTGCACTGAGATGACATATCAGTAGGTGGCAGGCAGCATAGAGACTCTGAGAGATGATGTCACAGCTGGACCCTACTGGCTTTAGGGTTTGTTTGTAAATTCACTCTAGAGTGCGCTCTGGGCGTTGGTAAATTCAGAGGATTGTCAGTTTGTCTGCGTTTCGCTCAGTGCAGGCAGTAAGGGGGCAGCAGTAGAGACTGACAATTTCACTGTCACACTACAGTTTTGAAGCTGAATGTAATGATTATCAGTTTTCTACATGTACACTAATATTCAGACACATTCAGTTGTTTCCGTCTTTATAAATGTTACTATCGTGTGAACGGGAAATACAATACATTTTTGTAAGTGTTAATACGTCAGAGACATGGTTGTTCAGGAAAATAGTTCATAATACTGCCTAAAACAAACTGCAACCTAAATGGTTTTGAGTCATTTATGGATTTATGTGAATTGAGGAAATCTACTATAGGTTAAGAGTACTTACGTTGTGTCATTTAAAGTGTGCACTTTGTGTCTAATGGGAATGAACGTTGAGTTGTCAGTGCTTAGCTACCTGATCTATTGAAATTAGATAATTGAATTTGAAAAAATAGAATATATTTTTAGAGAATAAAGAAAGCGCCAGAACTGTCAAGACAATAACTTTTGTGTCCGTTTCTCTTTATTACTTCTGGCCGACTCAGATTAAGTCTGAGGCCGGTAACATCAACAGTGAGGACAAACCCAGCCTGCCTCTCTCCTTCCACACTGAGTCCAAACCTACAGTCACTGGGTCCTGATTGTGACAGTGGAGCCCAGTTTGCACTGCAAGATCCAGAGATGGCATCAGTGAAGCTGGAAGACTGCAGTCAAACACTGGAGCTGAATGTCAACATTAAAGATGAAGAGGAGGAGATTGGTAAATCTCTTAATCATGGTAAGAGCATGCGCTTTCTTTTCTGTAATTCTGACATCACACATCCCTGCCAAATTCCAGACTGCACAGCAGTGGTTGTTTTGTACATTTTTATACTTACATTTTAGTCATTTAGCAGACGCTGTTATCCAGTGCGACTTATCTTCATCAGTGCATTCATGTTAGCTTGTTGAGACAACCACATATCATAGTCATAGTAAATAAACTCAGCAAAAAAAGAAACGTCCCTTTTTTAGGACCCTGTCTTTCAAAGATCATTCATAAAAATACAAATAACTTCACAGATCTTCATTTTAAAGGGTTTAAACAAATCAAATCAAATGTATTTATATAGCCCTTCGTACATCAGCTGATATCTCAAAGTGCTGTACAGAAAACCAGCCTAAAACCCCAAACAGCAAGCAATGCATGTGAAAGAAGCACGGTGGCTAGGAAAAACTCCCTAGGAAAAACTCCCTAGAAAGGCCAAAAACCTAGGAAGAAACCTAGAGAGGAACCAGGCTATGAGGGGTGGCCAGTCCTCTTCTGGCTGTGCCGGGTGGATATTATAACAGAACATGGTCAAGATGTTAAAATGTTCATAAATGACCAGCATGGTCAAATAATAATAATCATAGTAGTTGTCGCGGGTGCAACAAGCACGTCCGGTGAACAGGTCAGGGTTCCATAGCCGCAGGCAGAACAGTTGAAACTGGAGCAGCAGCACGGCCAGGTGGACTGGGAACAGCAAGGAGTCATCATGCCAGGTAGTCCTGAGGCATGGTCCTAGGGCTCAGGTCCTCCGAGAGAGAGAAAGAAAGAGAGAATTAGAGAGAGCATATTTAAATTCACACAGGACACCGGATAAGACAAGAGAAATACTCCAGATGTAACAGACTGACCCTAGCCCCCCGACACATAAACTACTGCAGCATAAATACTGGAGGCTGAGACAGGAGGGATCAGAAGACACTGTGGCCCTACCCGATGATACCCCCGGACAGGGCCAAACAGGCAGGATATAACCCCACCCACTTTGCCAAAGCACAGCCCCCACACTGTTTCCCAGGCTTGTTCAATGAACCATAAACAATTAATGAACATGCACCTGTGGAACGTTCGTTAAGACACTAACAGCTTACAGACGGTAGGCAATTAAGGTCACAGTTATGAAAACTTAGGACACTAAAGAGGCTTTTCCATTGACTCTGAAAAACACCAAAACATGCCCAGGGTCCCTGCTCATCTGCGTAAATGTGCCTTAGTCATGCTGCAAGGAGGCATGAGGACTGCAGATGTGGCCAGGGAAATACATTTCAATGTCCTTACTGTGAGACGCCTAAGACAGCACTACAGGGAGACAGGATGGACAGCTGATCGTCCTCGCAGTGGCGGACCACGTGTAACAACACCTGCACAGGATCGGTACATCCAAACATCACACCTGTGGGACAGGTACAGGATGGCAACAACAACTGCCTGAGTTACACCAGGAACGCACAATCCCTCCATCAGTGCTCAGACTGTCCGCAATAGGCTGAGAGAGGCTGGACTGAGGGCTTGTAGGCCTGTTGTAAGGCAGGTCCTCACCAGACATCACCGGCAACAACGTCGCCTATGGGCACAAACCCACCGTCGCTGGACCAGACAGGACTGGCAAAAAGTGCTCTTCACTGACGAGTCGCGGTTTTGTCTCACCAGGGGTGATGGTCGGATTCGCGTTTATCGAAGGAATGAGCATTACACAGAGGCCTGTACTCTGGAGCGGGATCAATTTGGAGGTGGAGGGTCCGTCATGGTCTTGGGCAGTATGTCACAGTATCATCGGACTGAGCTTGTTGTCATTGCAGGCAATCTCAATGCTGTGTGTTACAGGGAAGACATCCTCCTCCATGTGGTACCCCTCATGCAGGCTCATCCTGACATGACCCTCCTGCATGACAATGCCACCAGCCATACTGCTCGTTCTGTGCGTGATTTCTACAAAACAGGAATGTCAGTGTTCTTCCATGGCCAGCGAAGAGCCCGGATCTCAATCCCACTGAGCACATCTGGGACCTGTTTGATCGGAGAGTGAGGGCTAGGGCCATTCCCCCCAGAAATGTCTGGGAACTTGCAGGTGCCTTGGTGGAAGTGTGGAGTAACATCTCACAGCAAGAACGGGCAAATCTGGTGCAGTCCATGAGGAGGAGATGCACTGCCGTACTTAATGCAGCTGGTGGCCACACCAGACACTGACTGTTGCTTTTGATTTTGACCCCCCCCTTTGTTCAGGGACACATTATTCCATTTCTGTTAGTCACATGTCTGTGGAACTTGTTCCGTTTATGTCTCAGTCAGGGGCGAAAATCTGATATCAACTTTGGAGGGGACAATTACATTACATTTTCTCAAGAGCAATTCCTGAGGGGGACACCAAAAGTAGTGCTGTAACACATAGCCTACATTGTAAATGTATATTGAGGAACCAAAGAAATAAGGTGTTTGCCGTACTCCTAACTACCGGTACCCAAAACTACACAACTAATCACAACAGCAATACCATTGCCTTTAACAAATCTTAGTTCAGTCACCAGTTTAAGTTGAGAGTGGGGGTATCCATGGCATTTTCCAATTATGTTCCTATTTTACAAGTCAAAAAAATGGAGAACCTTTCATATTGTTGCCAAACAAAGACTCAACAAACTTACCTGAGACTCCCTGTCTCTGCCAGTCTGTCCCTGCATATCTGTCCCCAACTCTGCTGTCTGTGTGCCATCTGTTGCCTGCTCTGCCTAATGACATCATTGTGAAACATTTCCATTAGAATTTCATTTCTTTCTTATGAACATTTTATCAACTAGTCTTTGAGATATTAGGCTACTAGGGTTCTTACTTTGCGTTTTGGTGTACTGAAAAATACTCTGATGTCCGTCTTTTATTTTTCTGCCATTTTTCTACCTGGCTGGCTGGCTGGCTACACACATACACAGTGTGTAGGTTATTTACAGTAGGATATGGGCTTCTATCATCTTATCTTTTATAATTCTATTTGGGCTTCGATCTAAAAAGGTAGCTAGCAAATGTGAAACGGATTAAAATGACAAGAGTTGACAGCTGTATGAGTTCACCATTTACACAACATATGCTGCAATCTTTTGTAATTTTAATAGTTTGTTTCATATTGGCTGGCTTCCAACAATAGCTGAATTTGCAAAGCTAGCGAGCACCAATTCCGTTTCAGTGGTGTTTGCTATAATCTTTGCTACCCGGGTTAAATAAAGGTGAAATAAAATAAATAAATAAAATTTCCCTTGCGACAATTTAGCTTTTGCAACGAGACCATTAAATATATTTAAGACAATGGTAGAAGAAAGTGTAGTTCTGTTCAGTTTGGACTTCAGTTTATCGCTAACCTTATCGCAGGGACTCTGAAGCACTAACTTACAACATCTGCATGCTGCTCTTGGAATAAATTGACGATAGCAAAGATTCCATCTTTGACGAGGCCACATAAATGGAATAGGTACTAGCTAGCTTAATAGTTAATATTTGCGCGCTAGCTCTGCATATTCAGCTAGTGTGTGTGCGCGATTGACTGGATTAACCTCACTTCAGTTACGTTAATTGAGTGCCTTTCAGACAGTAGATACGACCCCTCTGTTACCTTGCCAACTAAGGAACTGGCAGTGGATCAAACCATTGTGAGGCAAAGGGTGGGGGGGTCGCAATCTTTTGAAACTTAAAAACGCGCTATTAAGTGTCTATAATCAGCACAATTGCTTTCATTGCATATTATTAATATTATTTAAATTACATAGTTATGTTTCAGTGATATATTGGGGGGGACAAATCATATTTTTCCAAGGATGGGGGGGTCGTGTCCCCCCCGGGATTTCCGCCCCTGGTCTCAGTTGTTGAATCTTGTTATGTTCATACAAATATTTACACATGTTAAGTTTGCTGAAAATAAACGCAGTTGACAGTGAGAGGACATTTCTATTTTTGCTGGGTTTACATTGTTCCTCAAAGAAGTTATCAGCAAAGTCAGTGCTAGTGGGAAAAGACGTGTAATTGTTTGGGGGAGGATAAGACTGTCTTATTTAAGAAGCTCTTTGAAGAGGTAGGGTTTCAGACGTTGCTACTGGAAACGGCATATGTAGATGACATTTGTCTAAAGATTCTCTAAACATTTTATCCATTCGACGGGTGGATTTTTATTTAGCGAAACTTTCTTTATTGTGACAAATTATGATGGAAAGTGTTTTCAAATAAATGATTGACGAATGTCGCTGTGTAACTATAAATCTCCACCACATATTTAATTTTAAATGCCTACTGCTTACTATTTTTTTTTTCAGCTATAACAATAATGTTTCTTTGCAGGACAAGGATTGTCCTGACTTTCAAGAATGCCTGAATTGCTTCACCTTACTTTTCTGGCAAGTTTCACACTCCAATTATTTCAGATCTACAGGACTGCAAGTTTCACCATGGCACTGACTGTGGCAATTTTGTATTTAACTGAAGCGAAGGATATACTGCTCTTCCTGGACCAGGCCCAAATCACCGTCATTCGTAAGAAGAGAAGACTCTGCTACAGAGGTCGGCGAGCTGGATGCCTGGGGAAACTGCGTCCACGAGTGGATAATTGGCCTCTACCCTCCGTTCTTCTGGCAAACATGCAATCACTGGAGAATAAACTGGATGAGCTCCGTTCGACACCATTCTATCAACGGGATATACAGTACCAGTCAAAAGTTTGGGGCCTCCTGAGTGGTGCAGTGGTCTAAGGCACTACACCGCAGTGCTAGCTGTGCCACTAGATATTCTGGGTTCAAGTCCAGGCTCTGTCGCAGGACGGTGCACAATTGGCGGTGCACAATAGGCCCAGCATCGTCCGGGTTAGGGGAGGGTTTGGTTGGCAGGGATGTCCTTGTCCCATCACGCACTAGCGACTCCTGTGGCGGGCCGGGCACAGTGCACGCTGACACAGTGTTTCCTCCGACACATTGGTGCAGCTGGCTTCCAGGGTTAACCTCTCTGGGCCAGTGGGACGCTTGCGTCCCACCCTAATCAACAGCCAGTGGAATCGCGTCATGCTAAATGCAAAACCTCATAAATGCTATAACTTCAATTTCTCAAACATATGACTATTTTACACCGTTTTATAGATACACCTCTCCTGAATCGAACCACGTTGTCCGATTTCAAAAAGGCTTTACAGCAAAAGCAAAACATTAGATTATGTCAGCAGAGTACCCAGCCAGAAATAATCACACAGCCATTTTCAAAGCAACTAGCATGCATCACAAATACCCAAAACACAGCTAAATGCAGCACTAACCTTTGACAACCTTCATCAGATGACACTCCTAGGACATCATGTTACACAACACATGCATTTTTTGTTCGATAAAGTTCATATTTATATATAAAAACAGCATTTTACATCGGCGCATGACGTTCAGAAAATCTTTTGCCTCAGATGCTTCCGGTTTATTAGCGCTACAATTTACAAAATTACTATTCGAAAACATTGTTAAAATGTAATATTGTCATTCAAAGACTTATAGATTAACATGTCTTGAATGCCATCTCTTTGCCAGATTTAAAAATAACTTTACTGGGAAATCACACTTTGCAATAAACGACGTGGTATGCCCAGAAAAATAGTCTAGGCTATACATGTTTTGAGCCATCTTGGAACGATCAACCATCAAAAATACTATTGTAAATAATCCCTTACCTTTGATTATCTTTATCAGAAGGCACTTCTAGGAATCCCAGGTCCATAACAAATGTAGTTTTGTTCCAAAAAGTTAATAATTTATGTCCCAATAGCGTTAGCGCGCTCCGAAGGCTAGTGAAAATGTACCGTGTGCGTCTGACTTGTCGTCAGGAATGAGCAAAAAAAATATATTTAAGTTCGTTCAAACATGTCAAACGTTGTATAACATAAATCTTTAGGGGCTTTTTCAACCAGGGCTTCAATAATATTCCATTGGGATGGTTGCATTGTCTTTCAAAACGTTTCGAAAAGGGAGAGTACCCATGGGCGCCGACGTCACAATGGTAATGGCCCATTTCCTGTGACCAAGGTAAACATCCTCTCTTTCAGTCAATTTTGATGGTAGCAGGCTCAAAACACTTTGTAAAGACTGGGGACATCTAGTGGAAGCTTTAGGAAGTGCTAAATGAATCGCAAGCCACTGTGTGTTTCAATGGCAAATGTTTGAAGTGATATCCACACATCAGATTTCAGTTTCCTGTCAGGATTTGTCTCAGGGTTTTGACTGCCATATGAGTTCTGTTATACTCACAGACACCATTCAAACAGTTTTAGAAACTTTAGGGTGTTTTCTATCCAAAGCCAATAATTATATGCATATTCTAGTTTCTGGGCAGTAGTAATAACCAGATTAAATCGGGTACGTTTTTTTATCCGGCCGTACAAATACTGCCCCCTAGCCCTAACAGGTTTTAAGTGGGCATTGTGTCAAGAAGCAGTGCGGCTTGGTTGGGTTGTGTTTCGGGATAGACGGCTCTAGACATTCGCCTCTACCGAGTCCGGCTCTAGACATTCGCCTCTACCGAGTCCGTACGGGAGTGGCAGAGTTGAGACAAGACTGTAACTAGCAATTGGATACCAGGAAATTGGGGAGAAAACAGCGTAAAAAAGGAGAGGTTTCAACGTTTTAGAACACCTACTCATTCAAGTTTTTTCTTTATTTTTACTATTTTCTACATTGTAGAATAATAGTGAAAACAAACTATGAAATAACACATATGGAATCATGTAGTAACCAAAAGTTACTACAACCAAAGTGTAAAACAAATCAAAATATATTTGAGATTCTTCAAAGTAGCCAACCTTTGCCTTGATGACTGCCAAGAGTGTGCAAAGCTTTCTCTCAACCAGCTTCATGAGTGTCACGTTGGTATAAAGGGATCAGGAGACAGGCGCAGGAATGTGTAATAGAGTTTTTTATTTATCCAAATTACAGCGTGCCATGTAAAGGCACGGAGACGAAGACCAAACAAACACATATACAAAACACAGGGTTAAGACCCAAACAAAAGAGTGAGGAGTACCTTGAATGAATAGACGGTGCGATACCCATAACATACACGCAC
Organism: Salmo salar; assembly: GCF_965601325.2. Lineage (NCBI taxonomy): Eukaryota > Metazoa > Chordata > Actinopteri > Salmoniformes > Salmonidae > Salmo > Salmo salar. The sequence continues at coordinate 29,510,585 of NC_138307.1, read as the reverse complement.
AATGATACCACATGGGACGAGACCCGTAATCATCTGCACAATACAAGCGGCACGAAAGCCAAAACAACAAGGCACAACGGACATTGGAACAATAATCGACAAGACAATGGTGAACAAAGGGCACACTTATACAATTACTCATCGGGAAGAATATGGGGACCAGGTGAGCGTAATGACACAGTTCAGTTCCTAGAGGCCAGTGACGTAGACCTCCGAAACTGGTGCACGGAATGAGCAACAGTACCGGAGGGATCCGTGACAATGAGGTAGTCACCTGGAATGCATTTCAATTAACAGGTGTGCCTTCTTAAAAGTGAATTTGTGGAATTTCTTTCCTTCTTAATGCGTTTGAGCCAATCAGTTGTGTTGTGACAAGGTAGGGGTGGTATACAGAAGATAGCCCTATTTGGTAAAAGACCAAGTCCATATTATGGCAAGAACAGCTCAAATAAGCAAAGAGAAACGACAGTCCATCATTACTTTAAGACATGGTCAGTCATTCTGGAATATTTCAAGAACTTAAAGTTTCTTCAAACTGTCTCTCATGAGGACCGCCACAGGAAAGGAAGACCTAGAGTTACCTCTGCTGCAGAGGATAAGTTCATCAGAGTTACCAGCCTTAGAAATTGCTGCCCAAATAAATGCTCCACAAAGTTCAAGCAACAAACACATCTCAACATCAACTGTTCAGAGGAGACTGCATGAATCAGGACTTCATGGTCGAATTGCTGCAAAGAAACCACTACTAAAGGACACCAATAAGAATAAGAGACTTGCTTGGGTCAAGAAACACAAGCAATGGACATTAGACCGGTGGAAATCTGTCCTTTGGTCTGATGAGTCCAAATTTGAGAGTTTTAGGTTCCAACCGCCGTGTCTTTGTGAGACGCAGAGTAGATGAATAGATGATCTCCGCATGAAGCATGGAGGAGGAGGTGTGACGGTGCTTTGCTGGTGACACTGTCAGTGATTTTATTTAGAATTCAAGGCACACCTAACCAGCATGGCTACCACAGCATTTTGCAGAGATTTGGAAAATATGTGTTCCCCAACTTTTGACTGTACTGTAAAAAAAATGTATATCCTATGTTTCACTGGGTTGTGGCTTAACAAGGACATGGATAATATTTTTCGTAGCTGTCTATTTAACACCACAAAGCGGTGAGCAGTATAAGGCCATAAGCAAACAAGAAAATGCTCATCCGGAGGCGGCACTCCTAGTGGCCGGAAACTTTAATGCAGGAAAGCTGAAATCCATTTTGTCCCATTTTTCTACCAGCATGTCACAGATGCAAAAAAAAAATAATCTAGATCACCTTTACTCCACACACAGAGACACGTACAATGCTCTCCCTCACCCTCCATTTGGCAAATCTGACCATAATTCTATCCTCCTGATTCCTGCTTAAAGCAAAAACTCAAACAGGACGTACCAGTGACGCACTCAATACGGAAGAGGTCCGACGTAGCGGATGCTAAGCTACAAGACTGTTCTGCTAGCACAGACAGGAATATGTTCCGGCATTGAGTAGTATACCACATCAGTCACCGGCTTCACTAATAAGTGCATCAACGACGTCGTCCCCACACTGACCGTACGTACATATCCCAACCAGAAGCCGTGGATTACAGGCAACATCTGCACTGAGCTAAAGGCTGGAGCTGCTGCTTCAAGGAGCAGGACACTAATCCGGACGCTTATAAGAAATCCCGCTACACCCTATGATGAACCATCAAGCAGGCAAAGCGTCAATACAGGACTGAGATCAAATCCTACTACACCAGCTCTGACAGTCGTCAGGTTGTGGCAGGGCTTACAAACTATCACAGATTACAAACGGAAACCTAGCCGCGAGCTGCCCAGTGACGCGAGCCTACCAGTTGAGCTAAATGCCTTTTATGCACGCTTCGAGGCAAGCAACACCGAATCATGCATGAGAGCACCAGCTGTTCCAGCCGATGTGAGTAAGACCTTAACATTCACAGGGCTGCAGGGCCAGACGGATTACCAGGACGCGTATTCAGATCATGTGCTGACCAGCTGGGAAGTGTCTTCACTGACTTTTTCAACCTCTCCCTAACCCAATCTGTAATACTTACATGTTTCAAGCAGACCACCAAGGTAACCTGCCTAAATGACTACTGACCCGTAGCACTCACATCTGTAGCCATGAAATGCTTTGCAAGGCTGGTTATGGCTTACATCAACACTATCATCCCAGGACCCACTCTAAATAGCATACCGCCCCAACAGATCCACAGACAACACAATCTGTATTGCACTCCACACTACCCTTTCCCACCTGGACAAAAGGAACACATACGTGAGAATGCTGATCATTGACTACAGCTCAGCGTTCAACACCATAGTGGCCTCTAAGCGTATCACTAAGCTAAGGACCCTGGAACTGAACACCTCCCTCTGCAACTGGATCCTGGACTTCCTGACGGCCCGCCCCCAGGTTGTGAGGGTAGGCAATAACAACTCCGCCACGCTGACCCCTCTGGAATCCATGCTTAGTCCCCTCCTGTACTCCCTGTTCAACCAAGAATGCGTGGCCATTAAGTTTGCCAACAACACGACAGTGGAAGGCCTGATAACCGACGATGATAAGACAGCTTGTAGGGAAGATGTTAGAGACCTGGGAGTGTGGTGCAAGACAAAGGAGCTGATCGTGGACTACAGGAAAAAGAGGGCCAAGTAGAGAAGGTCGAGAGCTTCAAGTTCCTCAGTATCAACATCACCTTTCATGGTCTAGGCACACCAATACAGTCGTGAGGAGGGCACAACAACGCCTATTCCCCTTCAGGAGGGTTAAAAGATTTGGCATGAGTCCTCAGATCCTCAAAATGTTCTACAGCTGCACCATCGAGCATCCTGACTGATTGCATCACTGCTTGGTATGGCAACTGCTTGGCATCCGACTTCAAGGCGCTACAGAGGGTAGTGCGTACGGCCCAGTACCGCACTGGGGCCGTGCTCCCTGCCATCCAGGACCTCTATACCAGGCGGTGTCAGAGGAAGGCCCTAAAAATTGTAAAAGACTCCAGCCACCAAAGTCATAGACTGTTCTCTCTGCTACCGCATGGCAAGCGGTACCGGAGCACCAAGTCTGGGACCAATACGCTCCTTAACCTCTCTTGGGTAGGGGGCAGTATTTTCACGGCCGGATGAAAAACGTACCCAGATTAAACGGCCTACTACTCGGGCCCAGGAACTATAATATGCAATTCTCTAAAATGATGTTCGACGTGACTTATGGTAGAGAAATCAACATTAAATTCTCCCTCAAAACTTGAAACGTCTGTGGTGATGTTGTGACAAAACTGCACATTTTAGTGGCATTTTGTCCCCAGCAGAAGGTGCACCTGTGTAATGATCATGTTGTTTAATCAGCTTCTTGATATGTCACACCTGTCAGGTGGATGGATTATTTTGTCAATGGAGAAATGCTCACTAACAGGGATGTAAACATTTTTGAGAAATTAGCTTTTTGTGAGTATGAAACATTACCGAGATCTTTTATTTCAGCTCATGAAACCTTTCGACCAACCCTTTACATGTTGCATTTATATAGACCACAAGCCTGACTGTTACCCACTTTTAGAATAGATGTATTCCCCGTTTGTATTGTACAGCCTACTGAAGAGTTCATATGTTACCGGTACAGCCAGAAGAGGACTGGCCACCCCTCAGAGCCTGGTTCCTCCTTTCTAGGGAGTTTTTCCAAGCCAATGTGCTTCAACATCTGCATTGCTTGCTCTTTGGGGTTTTAAGCTGGATATATTTTAAAGCACTTTGTGAAAACTGCTGATGTAAAAAGGGCTTCATAAAATACATAATGTATATCACACCAACTGACTGGTTCTTCTGATGTTCTTCACACAGGAGACCATGTTGAGACATTCTCTACATCCAGAGAGCAACATCAGGAAGATCACAGAGCTAAGAGGTCTCACCACTGCCCAAATTGTGAGGAGAGTTTCCCAATTCTATCAAATCTAAAAATACACCTAAAAATACACACAGACCAGAATCTGTATTCCTGCACTGACTGTGGAAAAAGATTCACAACATCAAGGGCTCTGACAGCTCATCAGAAAGTGCACACTGGAGAGAAGCCATACTTCTGCTTTGTCTGTGGGGAGAGTTTCTCTCAACAGGGCCACTTAAAAACACACCATCGAATACACACAGGAGAGAAGCCATACTCCTGCTTTGACTGTGGGGAGAGTTTCTCTCAACAGGGCCACCTAAAAACCCACCAACGAATACACACAGGAGAGAAGCCTTACTCCTGCTCTGACTGTGGAAAGAGTTTCTCTCAACTGGGCAGCTTAAAAACACACCAACGTATACACACAGGAGAGAAGCCTTACTCCTGCTCTTACTGTGGGGAGTGTTTCTCTCAACTGGGCAACTTAAAAACACACGAACGTATACACACAGGAGAGAAGCCTTTCTCCTGCACTGACTGTAGGAAGAGCTTCACAACATCACAAGCTCTGACAGTTCATCAGAGAGTGCACACTGGAGAGAAGCCTTACTACTGCTCTGAATGTGGAAAGAGTTTCTCCCAATTGGATATGCTAAAATGTCACCAACTAATACATACAGGAGAGAAGCCTTACTCCTGCTCTGACTGTGGAAAAAGTTTCTCTCAACTGGGCAACTTAGAAGCACACCAACGTATACACACAGGAGAGAAGCCTTACTCCTGCTCTGACTGCGGGAAGAGTTTCTCCCGATTGGATACCTTAAAACGCCACAAATGTATACATAAAGGACAGAAGCCCCATCAGTTCTCTCAGACCAGCTAAGAATTAAAGTCACTCCATCACTTAAATATGCACTGTAGAAATCACTCCACCATTTCCTGGATGTTAAAATTGCAATAGTTCTAATAGCCTAAAACAAGCAGTCATTGTACCATCTAAACCGCTGAGAAATATATTTTCCATAACCAAAATATTGTATTTTGAGCTGTTGTACAAAAACGGAAGTAAAAAAAGCATAGAAATAGTGCACATAGAATAGATCTACTGCTTCTTAGACCGAGAGAAGCCTTACTCCTTGTCTGACTGGAAAATGCTTCACAGCACTGGGTGATCTAAAAGTTAATCAGCGAACACACACTGGGGAAAAGCCTGTGTGTACTGCACTGCCTGTGGGAATATTTTATCTCTATTGGACACCTTAGCTAGGCTTGGGCTTTATCCAGATTGTCATACCTTCATACCGACCTTGTGCCATACCAGAATATTAGGTAATACTGGCACTGAACACAAGGGGTGCTATTTTCAAACCCCACAATGCCTCTGAAGGTTAGCGATGCTAACAAATCCCATAGAGAATGCTAACGAGGTCTCTGACCGAAACTTTTTTTTCAGAACAGACATCCCAGCTCAAAGTTATACAAGCAACAAATAAATGGTACTCACAGTTCACTGCACGCAAAAAAATATATGTATATTAGACAGCATCCAGGAGTAGTTAGCTAACTAACTACTATATTAGCAAACCAAATGCACAACTGCAGAGCATTTAGCACATTTTAGACTGTTAACTTAAAGGGATATTCCTCATCTCCAGCACCACCCCAACATCAACATGTGAATATTGCGTGTATCTGTAGTAAAAAAAGATTGAGGAAGATAAGTGTTTCTAATGACATCATCGGTGGGCATCGTGTGATTTTTGACCAATTTATGAGGAGGCATTGCCTACCAATTGGTTGATGATGTCATTTTCACATGTTGATGTTTGGTTGGTGCTTCATTTCCCTTTAATAGAGTTATAAGATATTATATATTTATTTGTCACATATATGTACCAACAGATGTAGCCTATTGAATAGCATTATAGAATATGCATTAAATGCATCCTCCAATTGTAAAGTCTGTCTGTGCCCATACAGGAGACCGTGTTGAGAGCAGCATGAAGATCACAGAGCAGAGGTCTCACCACTGTCAGTTCTCTCAGAACAGTTAAGATTAGAGTCATAAAATAAGTTGTAACAGTAAATTGGATCAAATGAAGAAAGCGTAGAACACTCTATTGTAATCCTATTGTTTTTCACTGTGAGCGAACTGTGCAGAGGAAAGAGAGCGTTATAAAATGTTAACCTCTTTACTTTACATATCACTGTGCACCTTGTCTGTTTTGGTGTGTTTTGTTAGCTTCTAGTGTAAAGATATTGAGATGACCTTGGATTTTCACTTCGTGTTAAGTGTGAGGCTTTTCATTTTAAAAACAAACAGTTTATAGTTTAACAGTTGATGGGGTGGTACTGCTTCCCTCTCAGCCTGGTCTGTCTGTGGGGAGAGTTTCAACTGGGCAACTTTAAAAACACACCAACTGAATATACACAGGAGAGAAGCCTTACTCCTGCTCTGTGGATGGGTGGGCGTATAACACGAACATCTAGCAACCTAAAGGTTGCAATGTTTGAATCTAATCACAGATGACTTTAGCATTTTAGCTAATAAGCAACTTTGCAACGACTTACTACTTTTTAGCTACTACTTAGCATGTTAGCTAACCCTCCCCCCCAAAAAAGTTTTACCCCTAACCCTAAACTTAACCCAAAGCATAGGCACCTAGCTAGCATTAGCAACAATAAATTGTAATTCGTAACATATTGAACATTTGTAACATATTGTACAAATTCCAATTCATAACATATCATACAAATTGTAATTTATACGTCCTACAATTTGTATTCTACATTACATGACCAAAAGTATGTGGACACCTGTTCATCGAGCATCTCATTCATGGGTATTAATATGGAGTTTGTCCCCCCTTTGCTGCTATAACAGCCTCTTCCGGGAAGGCTTTCCACCAGATGTTGGAACATTGCTGTGGGCACTTGCTTTCATTCAGGTTGTCCCTCTGCAGTTCTCTGTGGGAATGAGTTAGTAGACACAACATGTATCAGATAGAGATGATGTGATGATCAGTTCTCTGTGGGAATGAGTTAGTAGACACAACATGTATCATATAGAGATGGTGTGATGATCAGTTTTCTGTGGGAATGAGTTAGTAGACACAACATGTATCAGATAGAGATGATGTGATGATCAGTTTTCTGTGGGAATGAGTTAGTAGACACAACATGTATCAGATAGAGATGATGTGATGATCAGTTTTCTGTGGGAATGAGTTAGTAGACACAACATGTATCAGATAGAGATGATGTGATGATCAGTATCCTGTGGGAATGAGCTAGTAGACACATGTATCAGATAGCGATGGTGTGATGATCAGTTTTCTGTGGAAATGAGTTAGTAGACACAACATGTATCAGATAGAGATGATGTGATGATCAGTTTCTGTGGGAATGAGCTGGTAGACACAACATGTATCAGATAGAGATGATGTGATGATCAGTTTTCTGGGGAATGAGTTAGTACACACAACATGTATCAGATAGAGATGATCAGTTTTCACCACTAGTTGGGGGGATAATTTTTGCTATTAAACAACTGTTTAATGATACACAGGTTATGAAACAACTACATGTGTTTATTAAGTTATCTTTTAAAAGCAGATTTGTTTTAGTCATTGATAATGAATGTGTTTGGATAACTGCATAAGTTAAGTTAATTGATCTGCCAATTAAAAATAAAGTTACATGAATTTGAACTGGTCAAACTCTTCTCTTTTATAGTTAGTTCTTCATATTAGATCTGACAGTATGAATGGTTCTTATGGTTGTATTCAGTTCTTCATATTAGATCTGACAGTATGAATGGTTCTTATGGTTGTATTCAGTTCTTCATATTAGATCTGATTGTATGAATGGTTCTTGTGGTTGTATTCAGTTCTTCATATTAGATCTGACAGTATGAATGGTTCTTATGGTTGTATTCAGTTCTTCATATTAGATCTGACAGCATGAATGGTTCTTATGGTTGTATTCAGTTCTTCATATTAGATCTGACAGTATGAATGGTTCTTATGGTTGTATTCAGTTCTTCATATTAGATCTGACAGTATGAATGGTTCTTATGGGCTGAGTACTTGGAGTGTTTTGGTATGACTACAGACAGGAGTTTTCTCTGACCCTGTGATGTCACCAGGACAGAACCACATGTCTCTATCACACTCCAGCCCAGAAGGTGGCAGTGATGTACCTTTCACATTGGTCTGAACACCACCAATAAACACCAAACAAGAAGAATGCACGCTCAGTGATCATGCCGCAAAGCAATCGAGAGCAATGGTAATGGTCTTTTTGTAGGCACTAAAAGAAGGTCTGTGGTAAACACAGGCTTAGGAGATCTTATACGTTTTGTTCTATGAGTTAATCTTCATCAGCTAACATCACTTTTTTTTGCATTTTGATACATTTATGTATCACATAAAAGCTTCATAATTCCTAAAGGTCATGTTAAATGACTGATATCTCGTAGAACAAAAAGTGTAAGATCTCCTAAGCCTGTGTTAACCTCAGACTTTATTTTCTGGATTCATCCCAAACCATATTCTTTCTCCATAGGGATGGCTCAACTCCTTTCCAGTCTTTAGGACCACATGCTGGTGAGTTCTATGAAAGATCACACAGCGAGTGCACACAATCAAACATTTGTAAGTACTTTTAATTCAACAAAATTATGAATACACTCGGTTTCATTGCACACAATATCATTTTATTGAACTGTTATTTAATAAGAAACATATGTAAGTCCTTTATACTGCAAAACATCTATTTGTGTGCATTGTAGCAAATACTGGTGGCTAGCAAATTGCTTGTCCCCATGGTGATGTGTAAAGGTGTAGTGACATGTTTTGAGAAAATAAACATGTAAATTATTTTGAATGCCATGAATTAAACAAAAACATTATTTTCTGTATAGATAACCCAAAAAACAAAGGTTGACCAGCACAAATTCATGTACAATGTTTATTTTTCATTAGCAGATCAATTAAGTTCATTACAGTTATCCAAATGCATTAATTATCAATGACTAAAATAATGAATCTAGTTTTAAAAGACAATTTAATAAACCGGTAGTCGTATCATTAAACAAAAGTCATTATGTAGTAAAAAAGAATCCACCCAAACTAATGGTGAAAACTGATCATCACACCATCTCTATCTGATACATGTTGTGTCTACTAACTCATTCCCACAGAAAACTGATCATCACATCATCTCTATCTGATACATGTTGTGTCTACTAACTCATTCCCACAGAAAACTGATCATCTCTATCTGATACATGTGTCTACTAACTCATTCCCACAGGATACTGATCCATCATCTCTATCTGATACATGTTGTGCCTACTAACTCATTCCCACAGAGAACTGATAATCACACCATCTCTATCTGATACATGTTGTCTACTAACTCATTCCCACAGAAAACTGATCATCACACCATCTCTATCTGATACATGTGTCTACTAGCTCATTCCTACAGGATACTGATCCATCATCTCTATCTGATACATGTTGTGTCTACTAACTCATTCCCACAGAAAACTGATCATCACATCATCTCTATCTGATACATGTTGTGTCTACTAACTCATTCCCACAGAAAACTGATCATCACACCATCTCTATCTGATACATGTGTCTACTAGCTCATTCCCACAGGATACTGATCCATCATCTCTATCTGATACATGTTGTGTCTACTAACTCATTCCCACAGAAAACTGATCATCTCTATCTGATACATGTGTCTACTAGCTCTTTCCCACAGAGAACTGCAGAGGGAGAAATTGGTGTCAGAGCAAAACGTACTATATGTTACAAAAACCATACCACTCAATTTAGTATGATACATTGGCCTAAGATGTATAGTATGAATTACATTTCGTACAATATGTTACGAATTTGCGATACGTATGATATTTTACAAATTCCAATTTGTTGTTGCAAATGTTAATTAACATGCTAAAGTACACTATATATACACACAAAATAGTGGATTTGGCTACTTCAGCCACACCCGTTGCTGACAGGTGTATAAAATCAAACACATGGTCATGCAATCTCCATAGACAAATATTGGAAGTAGAATGGCCTTACTGAAGAGCTCAGTGACTTTCAATGTGGCACCGTCATAGGATGCCACTTTTCCAACAAGTCAGTTCGTCAAATTTCTTCCTTGCTAGAGCTGCCCTGTTCAACTGTAGGTGCTGTTATTGTGAAGTGGAAAGGTCTAGGAGCAAGAATGGCTCAGCCGTGAAGTGGTAAGCCACACAAGCTCAAAGAACGGGACCGCCGAGTGCTGAAGCACGTAAAAATCGCCTGTCCTATCGAGTTCCAAACTGCTTCTGGAAGCAACAGCAGCAGAAGAACTGTTCGTCGGGAGCTTCATGAAATGGGTTTCCATGGCCGAGTAGCCGCACACAAGACTAAGATCACCATGCGCAATGCCAAGCATTGGCTGGAGTGGTGTAAAGCTCACCGCTATTGGACTCTGAAGCAGTGGAAACGTGTTCTCTGGAGTGATGAATCACGCTTCATCATCTGGCAGTCAGACGGAAAAATCTGGGTTTGGTGGATGCCAGGCGAACGCTACCTGCCCCAATGCATAGTGCCAACTGTAAAGTTTGGTGGAGGAGGAATAATGGTCTGGGGCTGTTTTTCATGGTTCGGGCAACTTAGTTCTTCTTCTGTGCTGCCAACTTTGTGGCACCAGTTTGGGGAAGGCCCTTTACTGTTTCAGTATGACAATGCCCCTGAGCACAAATAGACATCCATACAGAAATGGATTGTCGAAAACGGTTTGAAAGAACTTGACTGGCCTGCACAAAGCCCTGACCTCAACCCCATCGAACATCTTTGGGATGAATTGGAATATCGAATGCGAGCCAGGCCTAATCGCCCAACATCAGTGCTCAACCTCACTAATGCTCTTGTGGCTGAATGGAAACACGTCCCCGTAGTAATGTTACAACATCTAGTGGAAAGCCTTCCCAGAAGAGTGGGGGCCGTTGTAGCAGCAAAAGGGGGACCAAGTCCATATTAATGCCCATGATTTTGGAATGAGATGTTCGACGAGCAGGTGCCCACATACTTTTGGTCATGTAGTGTAGTTGAAAAGGTGCTTATTAGCTAAAATGCAAAAGTTGTCCGTGATAAGATTCGAACGTGAAATGGTTGGGTTGCTAGACGTTCATATTATATGCTGACCTATGTATCCACCCGACCAACCACCCTCCTTTTGTTTTTGCCTTACCTTCTATGGGTGGGACGTTTGCGTCCCACCCTAGTCAAAAGCCAGTGTAATCCGGTGGCGCGATATTCAAATACCTTAGAAATGCTATTACTTCAATTTCTCAAACACATGACTATTTTACACCATTTTAAAGACAAGACTCTCGTTAATCTAACCACATTGTCCGATTTCAAAAAGGCTTTACAGCGAAAACAAAACATTAGATTATGTCAGGAGAGTACCCAGCCAAAAATAATCACACAGCCCTTTTCAAAGCAAGCATATGTCACAAAAACCCAAACCACAGCTAAATGCAGCACTAACCTTTGATGATCTTCATCAGATGACACTCCTAGGACATTATGTTATACAATACATGCATGTTTTGTTCAATCAAGTTCATATTTATATCAAAAACCAGCTTTTTACATTAGCATGTGATGTTCAGAACTAGCATACCCAATACTTCCGGTGAATTTACTAAATTACTCATGATAAACGTTGACAAAATACATCATTATTTTAAGAATTATAGATACAGAACTCCTTTATGCAATCGCTATGTCCGATTTTAAAATAGCTTTTCGGCGAAAGCACATTTTGCAATATTCTGAGTACATAGCTCGGCCATCACGGCTAGCTATTTTGACACCCACCAAGTTTGGGGCTCACTAAACTCAGAACTACTATTAGAAAAATTGGATTACCTTTGCTGTTCTTTGTCAGAATGCACTCCCAGGACTTCTACTTAAACAACAAATGTAGGTTTTGGTTCCAAATAATCCATAGTTATTATATCCAAATACCTCCGTTTTGTTTGTGCGTTCAGGTCACTATCTGAAGGGTAACGCGCGAGCGCATTTCGTGACAAAAAGATTCAAAATATTCCAATACCGTACTTAGAAGCATGTCAAACGCTGTTTAAAATCAATTTTTATGCTATTTTTCTCGTAAAATAGCGATAATATTCCAACCGGGCAACGTTGTATTCATTCAAAGGATGAAAGAAAAAAAATGGAGAAGTCTCGTGAACGCGCATCTCAGTCTCACTGTCCCCAGGCTGACCACTCACAAACAGAGCTGTTGTACTTTGCCCAGAGACAGCAGACACCCCATTCCACTTTCTGGCGGCTTTAGAGAGACAATGGAAGCCTTAGAAAATGTCACGTTAAAGCACAGATGCTGTATTTTCGATAGAGATGCAACAGAAGGACAACAAATTGTCAGACAGGGGACTTCCTGTATGGAATCTTCTCAGGTTTTGGCCTGCCATATGAGTTCTGTTATACTCACAGACATCATTCAAACAGTTTTAGAAACTTTAGAGTGTTTTCTATCCAAATCTACTAATTATATGCATATTGTCGTTTCTGGGCAAGAGTAGTAACCAGTTTAAATCGGCTACGTTTTTTATCCAGCCGTGAGAATACTGCCCCCTAGCCCCAACAGGTTAAAGGGACATTTCTAAAATGTTTCAACTTCATATTCATCATCTCCAGCACCACCCCACCATCAACACATGTTCAAATGGCGCATTAAAAAAAGGATAGAATTTCCAAAGACATCATCCTATAACGCACTCTTTCCTCTTCACAGTTCCCTCACAAAGAGAAACAATAGGATTACAATAGTGTGTTACTCTTTCTTAATGTTATCAAATTCACTGTTGCCACTTCTTTTATGAGATGATGATTAATTGATGGAGTGACTTTAATCTTAGCTGGTCTGAGAGAAGTGATGTGAATTCTCTCCTTTATGTATACATCGATGTGTTTTTAAGGTAGCCAATCGGGTGAAACTCTTCACACAGTCAGAGCAGAAGTAAGGCTTTTCTCCTGTGTGTCTTCTTTGATGAACTTTTAGCTCAGTTGATGTTGTGAAGCACTTCCCACAGTCAGAGCAGGAGTAAGGCTTCTCTCCTTTATGTATACGTTGGTGTGTTTTTAAGTTGCTCTGATTTGAAAAACTCTTCCCACAGTCAGAGCACGCATAAGGCTTGTCTCCTGTGTGTATACGTTGGTGTGACGTTAAGCCGCTCTGTTGAAAGAAATTCATCCCACAGTCAGAGCAGTAGTAAGGCTTCTCTCCTGTGTGTATTCGCTGGTGACATTTTAAGTGGCCCTGTTGAGAGAAACTCTTCCCACAGTCAGAGCAGCAGTAAGGCTTCTCTCCTGTGTGTGTTCTCCGATGAACTCTCAGCTCAACTGATCTTGTGAAACATTTTCCACAGTCAGAGCAGTAGTAATGCTTCTCTCCTGTATGTATAAGTTGGTGTGACTTTAAGCTGCTCTGTTGAGAGAAAATCGCCCCACAGTCAGAGCAGGAGTAAGGCTTCTCTCCTGTGTGCACATGTTGGTGTTTTTTTAAGCTGCTTGATGAGGTGAAACTCTTCCCACAGTCAGAGCAGGAGTAAGGCTTCTCTCCTGTGTGCATACGTTGGTGTGTTTTTAAGCTGCTCTGTTGAGAAAAACTCTCCCCACAGTCAGAGCAGGAGTAAGGCTTCTCTCCTGTATGTATACGTTGGTGTGCTTTTAAGTTGCTCTGATGAGAGAAACTCTCCCCACAGTCAGAGCAGGAGTAAGGTTTTTCTCCAGTGTGCACTCGCCGATGAACTGTCAGAGCCTGTGATGTTGTGAAACTCTTCCCACAGTCAGTGCAGGAATACGGTTTCTCCCCTGTCTGTATTTGTAGGTGTATTTTTAGCTTTGATAGAATTGGGAAAATCTCCTCACAATGTGGGCAGTGGTGAGACCTCTTAGCTCTGTAATCTTCCTGCTGTTGCTCTCTGGATGTAGAGAATGTCTCAACATGGTCTCCTGTGTGAACAACATCAGAAGAACCAGTCAGTTGGTGAGATATACATATGACTTCATATACAGTAGGCTGTACAATACAGGGAATAAAGCTATTAGGGCTGTCCCGACAAAAAAAATTATCCTGGTCGACCGAGTCGACTTTTTTTATTTCGACCAATCGTTCCCTAGTCAAAATGTTTTAATTTTAAAATGTTGATTTTTCCATATATTATATATATATATATATGTGTGTTGAAATAAAATCAACTATATGGAGGCTACTGAGCTTGTCTGACGCTTTAAGCACTGCGATTAAAAATTAAGACACAAATTACTCAAGAGGCAGCCAGAGATCAATATCGCCTAACCAGAAGTAAAATAATCTGTTCCGACTCTCCTCCTCCCGCTGCTGCTGGCCTTCCGTTATGCTCCTGACGTTGCCGGTTGGCAACCTTTTCCATTTGGAGTGGCAGGTTATCGTACCATTTCTATTTATCTGGGTGCCAGTTATGATTTTCATATGCACATTTTCATGGAACAGTTTCATTTCATTTATAATAAAGTCTTCATATCTCAAATCAATGTCATGTAGTTAATCAAAATTCTATAAAAATGATACAAATCTAAAAGTAACTAATATTGCCAAAACTAGCTTACATAAAGCCAACAAATAAAAACAATCTCAGTCTGCAGGTAGATAATATCCTGATGAAAATAGATATCAAATTGGCTACACATGGCCTGTCTGCAAGAAACTTGAAACATTCTATCAACTATTCATTTGGTCTGGCCTGTGCTAGCAAACTTGCAACATTGTATAAAATATTTAGGGCCCTCAGAGTTTCCCGTGCCAGCGAGCTCCAGACAGACAGACACAGCTGTAGGCTATTTGCACAAGGGATAAGACGTTTCCACCAGATCAATGCATTACATTTTTTCCCCTTTCATGCTGAGTGGTTATCAAAAGGTAGAGAACTGGAATTTTTGTAGAAACAGACTTCGCTCACTTGCTGTTTGAGCTGAACATTTTTTTATTTGAGAAACTCCAAAGTGACGATGAGTTAAGGAAATTAGAAATAGTATCAGATCCAATCAGAGAGATGTCCATTCAGACAGGTGTGAATCAGACAGATGTCTCCTGTACGTGTTTTATATACACAGTAACAGTCAAACGTTTGGACACACCTACTCATTCAAGGGTTTTTATTTATTTTTACTATTTTCTACATTGTATAATAAGACAACAAAACTACTCAACACATATGGAATCATGTAGTAACCAAAAAAAGTGAAATCAAAATATATTTTATATGAGATTCTTCAAAGTAGCCACCCTTTGCCTTGACGACAGCTTTGCACACTATTGGCATACCCTCAACCAGCTTCATGAGGTAGTCACCTGGAATGCAATTTCAATTAACAGGTGTACCTGTCTTCCAGCTTCACCTCAGATGGCAGACCAAATAAATGCTTCACTGAGTTCAACAGACACATCTCAATATCAACTTTTCTGAGGAGACTGCGTCAATCAGGCCTTCATGGTTGAATTGCTGCAAAGAAACCACTACTAAAGGACACCAATAAGAAGAAGAGACTTGCTTGGACCAAGAAACACGAGCAATGGAAATTAGACCGCTGAAAATCTGTCCTTTGGTCTGATGAGTCCAAATATGAGATTTTTGGTTCTAACCTCTGTCTTTGTGAGACGCAAAGTAGGTGAACGGATGATCTCCGCATGTGTGGTTCCCACCGTGAAGCATGGAGGAGGAGCTGTGATGGTGCTTTGCTGGTGACACTGTCATTGATTTATTTAGAATTCAAGTCACATTTAACCCGCATGGCTACCACAGCACTCTGCAGCGATACGCCATTCAATCTGGATTGCGCTAAGTGGGATTACTATTTGTTTTTCAACAGGCAAATTACCCAAAACACACCTCTATGAGTGATGGAGTGCTGCATCAGATGACCTGGCCTCCACAATCACCCGACTTCAACCCAACCCAATGGTTTGGGATGAGTTGGAGCGCAGAGTAAAGGAAAAGCATCCAAGAACTACTCAGCATTTGTGGGAACTCCATCAAAACTGTTGGAAAAGCATTCCAGGTGAAGCTGGTAGAGAGAATGCCAAGAGTGTGCAAAGATATCATCAAGTCATAGGGTGTCTACTTTGAAGAATCTAAAATCTAAAATATATTTTCATTTGTGAGTCCAAACTTTTGACTGGTACTGTATATAAACAATTGATATATTTGCCACTGCTCGACAACAAAAAGCTTGGTCGACCAACATCTATCCACCAAACAATTGACCAGTCGACTAAATGGGGTTGGCCCTAAAAGCTGTTCAACAGTTGAGGGCAAAAAGGGTGAATATTATGAGTCATATCATCCTCCACTCACTATCACAAGGGTTAGTAACTATACAGACCCATTTGATATCATCCTCCACTCACTATCACAAGGGTTAGTAACTACACAGACTCATTTCATATCATCCTCCACTCACTATCACAAGGGTTAGTAACTACACAGACTCATTTCATATCATCCTCCACTCACTATCACAAGAGTTAGTAACTACACAGACTCATTTCATATCATCCTCCTCTCACTATCACAAGGGTTAGTAACTACACAGACTCATTTCATAGAACTTGTTCAAGGATGTGTTATGTCAGATTTACAGAATTAAACCTATCAATAACTTATGGAGGTCTAACTTATGAAGATAACTTATAGATAGATAGAACCTGCTCTTACCATCATAAACAGATTCCTCAATCTTCTCCTCCTCTTCTTCATCTTTAATGTTGACATTCAGCTCCAGTGTTTGACTGCAGTCTTCCAGCTTCACTGATGCCATCTCTGGATCCTGCAGTGCAAACTGGGCTCCACTGTCACAATCAGGACCCAGTGACTGTAGGTTGGGTTTGTCCTCACTTTTGATGTTACCGGCCTCAGACATAATCGGAGTTGGCCTGTAGTAATGAAGAGAAAATGGCCCCCAAAAAAGTTATTGTCTTGACAGTTCTGGTACTTTATTCTCAAAAAATTATATTAGATCAGTTAGCTAAACTTTGAAAACAAACAATTTATTCATTTCACATAAGACAAAGTGCACACTTTAAATTACAGTGCACTTAACCTATAGTATATTTCCTAAATTCACATAAATGCATAAATTACTCAAACTATTTACTACAAGGTTGCAGTATGTTTTAGGCAGCATTATGTACTATTTTCCTGAATAACCTTGTCTTCACTGAACCATTTAACTCCAATTGTATTTCTCGTTCACACCATAGTAACATTTATAGATAAGATGGAAACAACTGAATGTGTCTGAATATTATTACACATGTAGAAAAGTGATAATCATTTGGTTCTGCTTCAAAACAGTAGTGCAACCTTGAAATTGTCTCTCTCATGCACTGCCTGAGCGGAAGTCCGTTGACACCACAGAGTTAGCGCCACCTGCAGTGCTGGAGTCCTGAACCAATTAGTGTCATTCAGTTATTGGCCATTAGATGGCGGTGTTAAATATTTACAAACCATAGCACCCAATTTGAAGAAGACAAGGCACTAATAATTGGCTGATTGCTCCTAACTCATTGGAATCCCCATCCATTTGACTACTTTAAAATGGTGGAAACCCTCAATGACAATGTCCATGGTAAAACGGGTTACATAGAGGTTGAGTTTTCTATCCATCTCTATGGTTGACGCAGATACAGGCCGGTCCGGGCTGTTCTGCCGCCCTCCTCCTCCTCCTATGAACTACAATAGTCCCAGTAAGCAAAAAAACGTCTAAAATACTTATTTCTCCAAACGTTGAAGTTAGATTCATTTTAGGTTATGAATGAAAATTGAAAAGTCATATCTGGACGTTTAAAAAAGTATTTTCTGGACGTTGAAATCAGTTAATTGAAAGTTGAAAAGACGTCTTGAGTACACAACAGAGTAAAGTAAGGTACAATACAGTACATTATACTCTACTATACTCAGGGCTGGGCGATATATAGAATTATTTTGCGCGACATTCCAAATCCCTGTATTTACTTTCATTTTTATGAGTGTTTATGTCCGCTTGTTGTCAAATTGTATTTTTGGTCTCGTCTCCTTCGCTCCTCTGTGCCGTGTGCACCTTCCCATTTACACCAGAGATCTGTATATAATGACAAGATGCATGTCTCCACCCTAACAATGGGAGTCGTTGTCCCAAAGGCGGAAGGCAGGCAACAAACTTAGGTCCAAAACAAACCCATAGAAACGCATTGGGCTTATTTTAGACAGAATTTAGCGAGAGTGAAACCTCTTGCTTCGCCTCTTTCTCTATGACTTACACACACCAAGCACCTCCCCCTGACTTTCATGTCAGCAAAGTTGCGAGATCACATCTTCCTCTCTGGCAAGCGGTTTAAAATAGCTATTTACATTTGTGGTTTGGTCCAAAAGAATGGTTCATATGGACACCAAAACACATTGAGACATTATTTTACTGTAATAGAGAAGTTACCTTTTCTATCAATACCCTTTTTATGTCTCAACTACTCAGATTGAGAGCAGAGCTACACTACTAAAACGGGAGTATCAATGAACATTGATTCTAGAAAATGAATGATCAGTTTGTCTCACACGGTATTGGTACCGCTAGCAGTATTTTAGTCAAAGACCATCATACCAGATGTCCAGTCTGTGTACCGCAAGCAACGTTTTAGCCAAAGGCCATTATACTAGCTGTCTAGTGTGTTTATTACTATTATACCTTTTGGGGGGTGGAAGATCAGCTTTAATATTGCAGATAGATTGTGGCTTCCATCAATGTAATTGTCTGCATCATTTCCAATAACCCATAAAAATATATAAATATACACAGTACCAGTCAAAAGTTTGGGCACATCTACTCATTCAAGGGTTTTTCTTTATTTTACTATTTTCTACATTGTACAATAATAGTGAAGACAATCAAAACTATGAAATAACACATGGAATCATGTAGTAACCAAAAATAAGTGTTAAACAAATCAAAATATATATTATATTTGAAATTTTTCAAAGACACCATTTGCCTTGATGACAGCATTGCACACTCTTCCGCAAACTTAATGATGGTGTTGGAGTCATGCCTGGCCATGCAGTCATGAGTGAACGGGGAGTACAGGAGGGGACTGAGCACGCACCCCTGACGGGCCCCCGTGTTTAGGATCAGCGTGGCAGATGTGTTGTTACCTACCCTTACCACCTTGGGGCAGCCCTTCAGGAAGTCCAGGATCCAGTTGCAGAGGGAGGTGTTGTCTCAGTGTCCTTACCTTAGTGATGAGCTTTGATGGCACAATGGTGTTGAACGCTGATCTGTAGTCAATTAATAGCAATCTCACGTAGGTGTTCCTTATGTCCAGGTGGGAAAGGGCAGTGTGAAGTACAAAAGAGATTGCATCATCTGTGGATCTGTTGGGGCGGTATACAAATTGTTGTGTGTCTAGGGTTTCTGGGGTAATGGTGTTGATGTGAACCATGACCAGCCTTTCAAAGCACTTCATGGCTACAGACGTGAGTGCTACGGGTTGGTAGTCATTTAGGCAGGTTACCTTAGTGTTCTTGGGCACAGGGACTATGGTGGTCTGCTTGAAACATGTAGGTATTACAGCCTCAGTCAGGGACAGGTTGAAAATGTCAGTGAAGACACTTTCCCGTTGGTCAGTGCATGCTCGGAGTACACGTCCTTGTAATCTGTCTGGCCCTGTGGCCTTGTGAATGTTGACCTGTTAAAAGGTCTTACTCACATCGGCTACGGAGAGCGTGGTCACATTCGTCTGGAACAGCTGATGTTCTCATGCATGCTTCAGTGTTGCTTGCCTCGAAGTGAGGATAGAAGTAATTCAGCTCGTCTGGTAGGCTCATGTCACCGGGCAGCTCGCGGCTGTGCTTCCTTTTGTAGTCTGTAATATTTTGTGAGCCCTGCCACATCCTTATAAACAGGAATCATGAGGATAGAATTATGGTCAGATTTGCCAAATAGAGGGCGAGGGAGAGCTTTGTATACGTCTCTGTGTGTTGAGTGAAGGTGATCTAGATTAGGTTTATTTGCATCCGTGACATGCTGTTAGAAATGGGGCAGAACGGATTTCAGCATTCCTGCATTAAAGTTTCCGGCCACTAGGAGTGCTGCCTTTGGATGAGCATGTTATGGCCTTATACAGCCTTACTGCCAGCATTGATTTGTGGTGGTAAATAGACAGCAACAGAAAATATAGACAAACTCTCTTGGTAAATAGTGTGGTCTACAGCTTATCATGAGATCTCTACCTCAGGCGAGCAAAACCTTGAGACTTCCTTAAAATTAGATTTCGTGCACCAGCTGTTGGCTACAAATATACACAGACACCACCCCTTGTCTTACAAAAGGCAGCTGTTCAATCTTGCCGATGCAGCGTAAACCCTGCCAGCTGTATGCTATCTGTGTCATCGTTCAGCCACGACTCGGTGAAACATTAGACATTAGTTTATTTGTGATCGTAGCTCGTCTATTTTGTCATCCAATGATTGTACGTTGGCTTAAAGGACTGAGGGTAGAGGCAGATTACACACAAATTATGCCAAAAAACACACAATAGCACAATTGGTTAGAAAACCATAAAACTGCAGCCATCTACTCCGGCGCCATTCTTCTCAATTTTAAATTAAGTAACAACATTCTAACCATGTTTAGCGTTGCCTAGTCCAAATTTGAAATGATTCCACTAATTTGTATCAGTTTGCATCACTTTCAATGATGGACTTTTATGTTGAGGATGAACCGCAAATTCTACTATTGTGGCTAATCTGTCTCGCTTCACATAGCTTTGGACAAGCGGGTACCAGGGCTGCTTCCAGGAGGGGGACGGAGACGTTGGCCACATTCAGATATAAATGAATTATGTAGAACAAACATGCCTCTGATTCTAAGGAATCATGTCAGTTCTATTCAGGGAATTTCTATCTGCAACTTTCCACAACGTTTTTGTACTGTATGAACCTGGAAAGCCTCACAAATGAACGTGTGGTGGACCCCGCTCCGTGTGCTTGTAAAATATTTTTTATCACGTTCTTCACTCACTCGGTTTGACAGAAACATTACACAAAACCTTTCCCAAACGTGATAATATCTTGAAGGATGTGTTATCTAATAGGTTATGACGTTCTTTCGATATTAGACAGTTTAAACGTGCTATTACATACCTGTAGTAATAAAGCGAAACGCACCACACTGTTCTGTCGTTTTCTTTATTCCGAAGAATGGTGGCAGGCTACCCGGAACTTCCTGTTTCCCACTACCGTAGTGCAATAGCGACATGTATTGGACTGATGGACTAACTACTGCTGAAGCATGTCAAATATAAAAGTGAACTTGATTAGCAAGACAAATAAACCTGGTTTTAAAAAACTAAAGGGTGTCTGTTTTAATGTCTAAGTTTTTCAAACATTACATATGCATTGTAGATGGTCTCTGTGGAAGGCCACATAGATAATGCCAGTTTAATAATGTTTACATATCTTACATTACTCATCTCATATAAATATATATATATATACTGTATTCTATACTATCTATTGCATCTTAGCCTGTCCCGGTCTGACATTGCTTATCCATATACAGCCATAAGACTGTTAAACAGTCATCACTGATTTGATTTAGAGAATATTGGTGAATAGCAAATTGGCTTGTCCCAATGTGTAGAGGTGTGGTGACATGTATTGAGTAGATAAATACAGATATGTATTTGAAAGTCATGAATTAAACAAAAGCATTATATTTACTGTAAAGAACCCCAAAACTACAATGATTCAGTAGATCAATAAAGTTCCAGTACTCTAGCAGGTCTCACAGCTGCTTATGCTGACAAAACATGTTAGAGAATATGTTGTGATGCTCATTTCAACTTCCTGTCTTGTTCAGCTTCAGAAAAACAGCAAATATGTCACTTGAAACATTGTTTTTTGGTAATTCGTTATACAAAAGAGAAGAATAGTTTGACCAGTACAAATTCATGTAAGTTATCCAAACATATTCATCATTAATGACTAAAATAACTAATCTAGTTTAAATTCAATTTAATAAACAAAAGGTATCCACCCAAATGAATGGTGAAAACTGATCTTCACAACATCTCTATCTGATATGTTGTGTCTACCAGCTCATTCCCACAAAATCTGAAGAGGGAAGCAGTACCACCTTCATAGATGATATTCAATCCTAAAGACAAATCCAAGGTCATCTCAATATCTTTACAGTAGAAGCTAACAAAACACACCAAAACTGACAAGGTGCACACTGATCAGTAAAGTAAAGCGGCTAACATTCTATAATGCTCCCTTTCCTCTGCACAGTTCTCTCACAATGAGAAACTATAGGATTACAATAGAGTGTGTTAGAATTTCTTGAGAATTAAGTGATGGAATGATTTTAATCTTCACTAGTAAGAGAACAGATGAGGATTCTCACATTTATGTATAGGTTGGTGTCTTTTTAAGTGGCCATGTTGAGAGAAACTTTTCCAACGGTCAGAGCAGGAGTGAAGCTTCTATCCTGTGTGTATATGTTGGAGTGTTCTTAAATTGCTCTGATGAGAGAAAATATTCCCACAGTCAGAACAGGAGTAGTACAAAAAAAAATGATGTATGAAATGTATGCATTCACTACTGTAAGTCGCTCTGGATAAGAGCGTCTGCTAAATCACTAAAATGTAAATGTTAAATGAGTAGGGCTTCTCTCCAGTGTTGAATGATGAACTGTCAGATCCCTTGACATTTTGCAGCTCTTCCCACAGTCAAAGCAGGGATAAAGATTCTACATTGTCTGTTTATTTTTAGCTTGATAGAATTGGAAAATCTCCTCGCAACGTAGGTGGTGAGACCTCTTAGCTCTGTGATCTTCCTGCTGTTGATCTCTGGATGTAGAGAATGTCTCAACATGGTCTCCTGTGTGAACAACATCAGAAGAACCAGTCAGTTGGTGTGATATACATGTCAATCAATTTGATTTTATAAAGCCCTTTTTACATCTGCAGTTGTCACAAAATGCTTTACAGATACCCTAACCTAACATATAAGGTGTAAAAGAAACACCTAAATGAGGTTGACAGAAACGCACTTCCAGGTTTCAGGCTTTGGCTTCCTCTCTGCCTTCTTTCTGAAAAATGGATGCTCCCGGTGTTTGTTGACTCCTCTGAGGGTGCAGGTACCGAGACTAAAACCCCAAAGAGCAAGCAATGCAGAAGCAGAGTGGCTAGTAAAAACTCCTTAGAAGGAACCTAGGAAAAACCTAGAGAAGAACCAGGCTCCGAGCAGTGGCCACTCCTCTTCTGGCTGTACTAGGTGACAAATGACTTGATATATAGTGCCTTCTGGAAGTATTCAGACCCCTTGACTTTTTCCAATTTTCCAACTATTTGTTATGTTACAGCCTTACTCTAAAATAGATTAAAACATCCCCCCCCCCAGAATCTGTGGGTTTTTGTTTGTCCACCCTCCTCTTGAGGATTGACCACAAGTTCTCAATGGGATTAAGGTCTGGGGACTTTCCTGGCCATGGACCCAAAATATCGATGTTTTGTTCCCCTAGCCACTTAGTTATCACTTATGCCTTATGGCAAGGTGCTCCATCATTCTGGAAAAGGTATTGTTCATCACAAAACTGTTCCTGGATGGTTGGGAGAAGTTGCTCTCGGGGGATGTGTTGGTACCATTCTTTATTCATGGCTGTGTTTTTGGGCAAAATTGTGAGTGAGCCCAATCCCTTGGCTGAGAAGCAACCCCACACATGAATGGTCTCAGGATGCTTTACTGTTGGCATGACACAGGACTGATGGTAGCGCTCACCTTGTCTTCTCCGGACAAGCTTTTTTCCGGATGCCCCAAACAATCGGAAAGGGGATTCATCAGAGAAAATGACTTTGCCCCAGTCCTCAGCAGTCCAATCCCTGTACCTTTTGCAGAATATCAGTCTGTCCCTGATGTTTTTCCTGGAGAAAAGTGGCTTCTTTGCTGCCCTTCCTGCGCACCAGGCCATCCTCCAAAAGTCTTCGCCTCACTGTGCGTGCAGGTGCACGCACACCTGCCTGCTGCCGTTCCTGAGCAAGCTCTGTACTGGTGGTGCCCCGATCCCGCAGCTGAATCAACTTTAGACGACGGTCCTGGCGCTTGCTGGACTTTCTTGGGCACCCTGAAACCTTCTTCACAACAATTTAACCGCTCTCCTTGAAGTTCTTGATGATCCGATAAATGGTTGATTTAGGTGCAATCTTACTGGCAGCAATATCCTTGCCTGTGAAGCCCTTTTTGTGCAAAGCAATGATGACGGCACGTGTTTCCTTGCAGGTAACCATGGTTGACAGAGGAAGAACAATGATTCCAAGCACCACCCTCCTTTTGAAGCTTCCAGTCTGTTATTCAAACTCAATCAGCGTGACAGAGTGTTCTCCAGCCTTGTCCTCGTCAACACTCACACCTGTGTTAACGAGAGAATCACTGACATGATGTCAGCTTGTCCTTTTGTGGCAGGGCTGAAATGCAGTGTAAATGTTTTTGGGGAATTCACTTCATTTGCATGGCAAAGAGGGACTTTGCAATTAATTGCAATTCATCTGATCACTCTTCATAACATTCTGGAGTATATGCAAATTGTCATCATACAAACTGAGGCAGCAGACTTTGTGAAAATTAATATTTGTGTAATTCTCAAAACTTTTGGCCACGACTGTACACACAATACCCCAGAATGATAAAACAAAAACAGGGTTTTAGAAATGGCCATTTTGATTTTTTATGGAAATATCACATTTTCCTACCCTTTACTTAGTACTTTGTTGAAGCACCTTTGGCAGCAATTACAGCATCGAGTTCTCTTGGGTATGACACTACAAGCTTGGCACACATGTATTTGGGGAGTTTCTCCCATTCTTCTCTGCAGATCCTCTCAAGCTCTGTCAGGTTGAAAGGGGAGCGTTGCTGCACAGCTATTATCGGCCAGCTCTAGCAAGCGTTTTGGTGGTTCCAAACTTCTTCCATTTAAAAATGATGGAGGTCACTGTGTTCTTGGGCTGCAAAAAATGTTGGTACCCTTCCCCAGATCTGTGCCTCCACACAATCCTGTCTGAGCTCTACGGTTATTTCCTTCAACCTCATGGCTTGGTTTTTGCTCTGACATGCACTGCCAACTGTGGGACCTTATATAGACAGGTGTGTGCCTTTCCAAATCATGTCCTATCAATTGAATTTACCACAGGTAGAAACATCTCAAGGATGATCAATGGAAACAGGATGTACCTGAGCTCAATTTCGAGTCTCATAGCAAAGGGTCTGAATACTTATGTAAATAAGTTATTTATGTAGAATTTTTATTTTTTTATTTTAAAAACCTGTTTTCGCTTTGGCATTATGGGGTATTGTGTGAAGATTGCAGAAGGAAAACTTTTATTTAATCAATTTTAGAAAAAAGCTGTAACGTAACAAAATGTGGGAAAAAAATCAAGGGGTCTGAATACTTTCCGAATGCACTGTAGCTAATATAGAAAAACGGGAGTCTTTTTCTCCCCTTTTTAACATTACAAATAACAATGGAAATCAACAACTCTGTGTCTGTTGTCATATGTTTCTTTCTAGTAAGCATTTCCCATCCTGGAGTCAGACCTTGTGGAAATCTGTGGTAGAGATGAAGAATGTATGACAATTTAGACACTACGTTACCCTATAGTAGTTATCGTCATCATGCTTTCCATAGTTTAAGCCTATAGCTAGCTAGGCCTTGCTAACTAGTTATTGTGTTATCCAGCCAGCTAAAATATTGCATGATAACACGAAAGATTTGTATAACTAGCCCAAGATAGACCACACCCTGTTGCTTCAAATGGGGGACTTTTATTATGAAGGCAAACCGTAAATTATACCGTTGTGGATAATCGTTATTGTGGCTAGCTTCACACAACAGTGAGCCACGCTAGCTAGCTAGCAGCGACCACAACATAGCTATTTGCCAGTTTGTCTTAGGTAATTTAGCTACAGTGGCTAGTCAAGGTCAGAAAACGATCTAGCGTGCTAGCTAATCCACACAAAACTCAACATACTACATGGTAAATATATTCTGTACAATGTGCTATGGTAACCTGTTAGCTAGCTAGCTAGACTAGTTGCTAGGCCTAACATTAACGCCAGCTAACGTTTGCTACCTTGTTAGGTAAGTATGCTACAGTTATGGCTCTTCAGTTAGCTAGCTAGCCAACAATTTGCTAGGTAGCTGCCAAATCCTAGCTAGCTAGTTATCAAACGTCCAATGCTAAATTGTTAAGCTGGATTCATGTATTCCCAAAAGGAAACGAAACAAATTGCATGGAAAACGCACCTTTCTGTCTTGACGTTTTTGTCTTGTCATAACACTTTTTTTTCTTTCGCGGCAATCTATCATGTCCAGATTTTGCACGCTGACCTTCTCGACCCCTGTTCTAAAGAAAATCATGTACTTTTTACTCAATACATTTTCCATGACACCCAAAAGTACTCATTACATTTCGAATGCTTAGCAGGACAGGAAAATGGTCAAATTCACACAGTTACCAAGAGAACAACCCTGGTCATCCCTACCTCCTCTGACCTGGTGGACTAACTAAACATAAATGCTTTGTTTGTAAATTATGTCTGAATGTTGGAGTGTGCCCATTGGCCATCCATAATATATTTTTTTAAATTGTGCCATCTGGTTTGCTTAATATAAGGAATCTGAAATGATTCATGCATTGACTTTTGCAACTTAAGTATATTTAAAACCAAATACTTTTAGACTTTTACTCAAGGAGCATTTTACTGGGTGACTTTCTATTAAGGTGTCTTTACTTTTACTCAAGTATGACAACTGGGTACTTTTTCCACCACTGGCTATTGGTTCACTGTAATTACAAGTAAGTAGCCCTCAATACAGACTTCATTATAACTGGCCAAATCCTGTGTAACACCTAGTAATAACATTGTACTTGTGCAGATATTAAATATACTCTGTGGTGTACTAGTGTATTTGTTCTCCCACTTGGATGTCATTTCCACAAGCTTTAAATTGAGGGCCAGGTTGTCAGGGTGGGTAATGTACAGGTACACATTAATTACTCCTAAAGATACACTTCACTTTAACTAGCTAAATCCGTGTAAGAAGTAGAATTT
Organism: Salmo salar; assembly: GCF_965601325.2. Taxonomy (NCBI): domain Eukaryota; kingdom Metazoa; phylum Chordata; class Actinopteri; order Salmoniformes; family Salmonidae; genus Salmo; species Salmo salar. The sequence continues at coordinate 29,483,420 of NC_138307.1, read as the reverse complement.
AGCAAAACATTACATGTGCTTTGAACATTTCTTATTCCTCATCTGGGATGAGACTTGTATTATATTTGTTTTCGTAAACTCAACCAAGTTAACCCAGATCATATGCTTTATTTTGGGGGCTAGTGCTAGCAACAGCGTTGACTGTAGATATATTTTGAACAGTGCACATTAATGTTTAAGTAATTACATTTTTTATTTTACCAGGGAAGTTGACTGAGAACACATCGTTCCCTCACGACGCCAGGACAGCGGAGTCAATCACCACCTTCCGGAGACGCCTGAAACCCCACCTCTTTAAGGAATACCTGGGATAGGATCAAGTAATCCTTCTAACCCCCCCACAAAAAAAGATATAGATGTACTATTGTAAAGTGGTTGTTCCACTGGATATCATAAGGTGAATGCACCAATTTGTAAGTCACTCTGGATAAGAGCGTCTGCTAAATGACGTAAATGTAAATACATCCTCATTTACAGCAACAACCTGGGGAATAGTTACAGGAGAGGAGGGGGGATGAATGAGCCTGGAAGCTGGGGATGATTAGATGGCCATGATGGTATGAGGGTCAGATTGGGAATTTAGCCAGGACCCCGGGGTTAACACCCCTACTCTTACGATAAGTAAGAGAAAGGTAAGACAATCTTCCTCTCTGGTTCCATTCCCTAATAGTAAGTGGGTCATTGTTGATTGGTGGCGGTAAAGCTGTCCTTGGACATTGGTACCATATAAAACACTTTAAAATGACAACTTTTCCCCATTTTATTTAACTGTTATTTAATAAGAAACATATGTAAGTCCTTTATAATACAAAACATCTATCTGTGCATTGTAGCAATTACTGGTGGCTAGCAAATTGGCTTGTCCCCATGGTGATGTGTAAAGGTGTAGTGACATGTTTTGAGTAGAAAATAGACATGTAAATTATTTTGAATTCCATGAATTAAACAAAAACATTATTTTCTGTATAGATAACCCAGAAAACAAAGGTTGACAGCACAAATTCATGTAGAATGTTTATTTTTCATTAGTATATCAATTAAGTTAATTACTGTTACCCAAATACATGAATCAATGACTAAAATAATGAATCTAGTTTTAAAAGACAATTTAATAAACACATGCAGTCATTTCATAGCCTGTGTATCATTAAATAAAAGTCATTATGTAGTAAAAAAGAATCCACCCAATGTAATGGTGAAAACTGATCATCACACCATCTCTATCTGATACAGTGGGGGGGAAAAGTATTTGATCCCCTGCTGATTTTGTATGTTTGCCCACTGGCAAAGAAATGATCAGTCTATAATTCTAATGGTAGGTTTATTTGAACAGTGAGAGACAGAATAACAACAAAAATATAGAGAAAAACGCATGTCAAAAAAGTTATAAATTGATTTGCATTTTAATGAGGGAAATAACTATTTGACCCCCTCTCAATCAGAAAGATTTCTGGCTCCCAGGTGTCTTTTATACAGGTAACAAGCTGAGATTAGGAGCACACTCTTAAAAGGGAGTGCTCCTAATCTCAGCTTGTTACCTGTATAAAAGACACCTGGGAGCCAGAAGCAATCAATCAATCAGATTCCAAACTCTCCACCATGGCCAAGACCAAAGAGCTCTCCAAGGATGTCAGGGACAAGATTGTAGACCTACACAAGGCTGGAATGGGCTACAAGACCATCGCAAAGTAGCTTGGTGAGAAGGTGACAACATTTGGTGCGATTATTCGCAAATGGAAGAAACACAAAAGAACTGTCAATATCCCTCGGCCTGGGGCTCCATGCAAGATCTCACCTCGTGGAGTTGCAATGAGCATGAGAACGGTGAGGAATCAGCCCAGAACTACACAGGAGGATCTTGTCAATGATCTCAAGGCAGCTGGGACCATAGTCACCAAGAAAACAATTGGTAACACACTACGCCGTGAAGGACTGAAATCCTGCAGTGCCCGCAAGGTCCCCCTGCTCAAGAATACATATACATGCCCGTCTGAAGTTTGCCAATGAAGATCTGAATGATTCAGAGAACAACTGGTGAAAGTGTTGAGGTCAGATGAGACCAAAATGGAGCTCTTTGGCATCAACTCAACTCGCCGTGTTTGGAGGAGGAGGAATGCTGCCTATGACCCCAAGAACACCATCTCCACCGTCAAACATGGAGGTGGAAACATTATGCTTTGGGGGTGTTTTTCTGCTAAGGGGACAGTACAACTTCACCGCATCATTTGACGGGGCCATGTACTGTCAAATCTTGGGTGAGAACCTCCTTCCCTCAGCCAGGGCATTGAAAATGTGTCGTGGATGGGTATTCCAGCATGACAATGACCCAAAACACACAGCCAAGGCAACAAAGCAGTGGCTCAAGAAGAAACACATTAAGGTCCTGGAGTGGCCTAGCCAGTCTCCAGACCTTAATCCCATAGAAAATCTGTAGAGGGAGCTGAAGGTTCGAGTTGCCAAACGTCAGCCTCGAAACCTTAATGACTTGGAGAAGATCTGCAAAGAGGAGTGGGACAAAATCCCTCCTGAGATGTGTGCAAACTTGGTGGCCAACTCCAAGAAACGTCTGACCTCTGTGATTGCCAACAAGGGTTTTGCCACCAAGTACTAAGTCATGTTTTGCAGAGGGGTCAAATACTTATTTCCCTCATTAAAATGCAAATCAATTTATAACATTTAGATTTTTTTGTTGTTATTCTGTCTCTCACTGTTCATATAAACCTACCATTAAAATTATAGACTGATAATTTCTTTGTAAGTGGGCAAACGTACAAAATCAGCAGGGGATCAAATACTTTTTCCCCCACTGTACATGTACAGTTGAAGTCGAAAGTTTACATACGCCTTAGCCAAATACATTTAAACTCAGTTTTTCACAATTCCTGACATTTAATCCCAGTAAAAATTCCCTGTTTTAGGTCAGTTAGGATCACCATTTTATTTTAAGAATGTGAAATGTCAGAATAATAGTTGAGAATGATTTATTTCAGCTTTTATTTCTTTCATAACATTCCCAGTGGGTCAGAAGTTTACATACACTCAATTAGTATTTGGTAGCGTTGCCTTTAAATTGTTTAATTTGGGTCAAACGTTTTGGGTAGCCTTCCGCAAGCTTCCCACAATAAGTTGGGTGAATTTTGGCCCATTCCTCCTGACAGAGCTGGTGTAACTGAGTCAGGTTTGTAGGCCTCCTTGCTTGCACACGCTTTTTCAGTTCTTCCCACAAATTCTCTATTGGATTGAGGTCAGGGCCTTGTGATGGCCACTCCAATACCTTGATTTTGTTGTCCTTAAGCCATTTTGACACAACTTTGGAAGTATGCTTGGGGTCATTGTCCATTTGGAAGACCCATTTGCGACCAAGCTTTAACTTCCTGACTGATGTCTTGAGATGTTGCTTCAATATATCCACATAATTTTCCTGCCTCATTATGCCATCTATTTTGTGAAGTGAACCAGTCCCTTCTGTAGCAAAGCACCCCCACAACATGATGCTGCCACCCCCGTGCTTCATGGTTGGGATGGTGTTCTTTGGCTTGCAAGCCTCCCCCTTTTTCCTCCAAACATAACGATGGTCATTATGGCCAAACAGCTCTATTTTTGTTTCATCAGACCAGAGGACATTTCTCCAAAAAGTACGATCTTTGTCCCCAAGCGCAGTTGCAAAACGTAGTCTGGCTTTTCTATGGCGGTTTTGGAGCAGTGGCTTCTTCCTTGCTGAGCGACCTTTCAGGTTATGTCGATATAGGACTTGTTTTACTGTAGATATAGATACTTTTTTACCTGTTTCCTCCAGCATCTTCACAAGGTCCTTTTCTGTAGTTCTGGGATTGATTTGCACTTTTCGCACCCAAGTACGTTCATCTCTAGGAGACAGAACGCATCTCCTTCCTGAGCGGTATGACGGCTGCGTGGTCCCATGGTGTTTGTACTTGCGTACTATTGTTTGTACAGATGAACGTGGTACCTTCAGGCGTTTGGAAATTGCTCCCACGGATGAACCAGACTTGTGGAGGTCTACAATTTATTTTCTGAGGTCTTGGCTTATTTCTTTTGATTTTCCCATGATGTCAAGCAAAGAGGCACTGAGTTTGAAGGTAGACCTTAAAATACATCCACAGGTACCTCTCCAATAGACTGAAATGATGTCAATTAGCCTATCAGAAGCTTCTAAAGCCATGACATCATTTTCTGGAATTTTCCAAGCTGTTTAAAGGCACAGTCAACTTTATGTATGTAAACTTCTGACCCACTGGAATTGTGATACAGTGAATTATAAGTGAAATAATCTGTCTGTAAACAATTGTTGGAAAAATGACTTGTCATGCACAAAGAAGATGTCCTAACCGACTTGCCAAATCTATAGTTTGTTAACAAGAAATTTGTGGAGTGGTTGAAAAACGAGTTTTAATGACTCCAACCTAAGTGTATGTAAACTTCTGACTTCAACTGTATCTACTAACTCATTCCCACAGAAAACTGATCATCACACCATCTCTATCTGATACATGTTGTGTCTACTAACTCATTCCCACAGAGAACTGATCATCACATCATCTCTATCTGATACATGTTGTGTCTACCAACTCATTCCCACAGAAAACTGATCATCACATCATCTCTATCTGATACATGTTGTGTCTACCAGCTCATTCCCACAGAAAACTGATCATCACATCATCTCTATCTGATACATGTTGTGTCTACTAACTCATTCCCACAGAAAACTGATCATCACATCATCTCTATCTGATACATGTTGTGTCTACCAGCTCATTCCCACAGAAAACTGATCATCACATCATCTCTATCTGATACATGTTGTATCTACTAACTCATTCCCACAGAGAACTGCAGAGGGACAACTTGGTGTCAGAGCAAAACGTACTATATGTAAAAATACATTTAAAAAAATACCACACAATTTAGTATGTTATGTTACATTGGCCTATAACTGTAATACGATTTGTATAGTATGTTACGAATTACATTTCGTACAATATGTTACGAATTTGCTATACGTATGATATTTTACGAATTCCAATTTGTTGTTGCTAACATTAACATGCTAAGCACACTATATACACAAAAGTATGAGGACACCTCTTCAAATTGTGGATTTGGCTATTTCAGCCACACCCGTTGCTGACAGGAGTATAAAAATCGAGCACACAGCCATGCATTCTCCATAGACAAACATTGGCATTAGAATGGCCTTACTGAAGAGCTTAGTGACGTTCAATGTGGCACCGCCAGTTCATCAAATGTCTGCCCTGCTTGAGGACCACCAAGTGTTGAAGCATGTAAAAATTGTCCGTCCTCGGTTGCAACACTCACTATCACGTTCCAAACTGCTTCTGGAAGCAATGTCCACAAGAACTGTTAATTGGGAGCGTCATAAAATGCTTTTCCATGGTCGAGCAGCAGCACACATGCCTAAGATCACCATGTGCAATGCCAAGCGTTGGCTGGAGTGGTGTAAAGCTCACCGCCATTGGACTGACGCAGTGGAAACATGTTCTCTGGAGTGATGAATCGCGCTTCATCATCTAGCAGTCCGACGGACGAATCTGGGTTTGGTGGATGACAGGAGAACACTACCTGCCCCAATGCATAGTACCAACTGTAAAGTTTGGTGGAGGACGAATAATGGCCTGGGATTGTTTTATGGTTCGGACTAGTCCCCTTAGTTCCAGTGAAGGGAAATCTTAACGCTACAGCATACAATGACATTATAGATGATTCTGTGCTGCCAACGTTGTGGCAACAGTTTGGGGAAGGCCCTTTCCGGTTTCAGCGTGACAATGCCCCCGAGCACAAATAGACGTCCATACACAAATGGTTTGTTGAGATCAGTGTGGAAATCAGTGTGGAAGAACTTGACTGGCCTGCACAGAGCCCTGACCTTAACTCCATCAAACACCTTTGGGATGAATTGAAACGTTGACTGCGAGCCAGACCTAATCGCCCAACATCAGTGCCCGACCTCACTAATGCTCGTGGCTGAATGGAAAAAGTCCCCACAGCAATGTTCCAACATCTAGTGGAAAGCCTTCCCAGAAGAGTGGAGGCCGTTATTGCAGCAAAAGGGGGACCAAATCCATATTAATGCCCATGAATTTGGAATGAGATGTTCGACGAGCAGGTGCCCACATACATTACCGTTCAAAAGTTTGGGGTCACTTAGAAATGTCCTTGTTTTTGAAAGATCTGGGGGGTTTTTGTCCATTAAAATAACATCAAATTGATCAGAAATACAGTGCAGTCTCAACGTCAACAGTGAAGAAGCGACTCCGGGATGCTGGCCATCTAGGCAGAGTTTCTCTGTCCAGTGTCTGTGTTCTTTTGCCCATCTTAATCTTTTATTTTTATTGGCCAGTCTGAGATTTGGCTTTTTCTTTGCAACTCTGCCTAGAAGGCCATCATCCCGGAGTCGCCTCTTCACTGTTGACGTTGAGACTGGTGTTTTGCGGGTACTATTTAATGAAGCTGCCAGTTGAGGACTTGAGAGGCATCCGTTTCTCAAACTAGACACTAATGTACTTGTCATCTTGCTCAGTTGTGCACCGGGGCCTCCCACTCCTCTTTCTATTCTGGTTAGGTCCAGTTTGTGCTGTTCTGTGAAGGGAGTAGTACACAGCGTTGTATGAGATTTTCAGTTTCTTGGCAATTTCTTGCATGGCATAGCCTTCATTTCTCAGAACAAGAATAGACTGACGAGTTTCAGAAGAAAGTTATTTGTTTCTGACCATTTTAAGCCTGTAATCAAACCCACAAATGCTGATGCTCCAGATACTCAACTAGTCTAAAAAAGGCCAGTTTTATTCCTTTTTTAATCAGAACAACCGTTTTTAGCTGTGCTAACATAATTGCAAAAGGGTTTTCTATTGATCATTTAGGCTTTTAAAATGATAAACTTGAATTTGCTAACACAACGTGCCATTGGAACACAGGAGTGATGGCTGCTGATAATGGGCCTCTGTACGCCTATGTAGATTATCCATTAAAAAATCTGCCGTTTCCAACTAAAATAGTAGTTTACAACATTAACAATGTCTACACTGTATTTCTGATGAATTTGATGTTATATAAAACGGACAAAAAAATAGCTTTTCTTTCAAAAACAAGGACATTTCTAAGTGACCCCAAACTTTTGAACAGTAGTGTACTTTTGGTCATGTAGTGTAGTTGCAAAGTTGCTTATTAGCTAAAATGCTAAAGTTGTCCGTGATGAGATTTGAACAAGCAATCGTTGGGTTGCTAGACTTTCATGTTATATGCTGACTCATCCATCCACCCGACCAACCACCATCCTATTGTTTTTGCCTTAAAAAGGGACATTTTAAAATGTTTCAACTTCATATTCATCATCCCAGCACCACCCCAACATCAACATATGTGAAATGGCGCGTTTCTAATGTTTTGTAGTAAAAAAAGATGATTTCCAATGTCATAATTTTATAACGCTCCCTTTCCTCTGCACAGTTCTCTCACAGTGAGAAACAATAGGATTACAAAAGTGTTCTAAGCTTTCTTCATTTGATCCAATTCACTGTTACCACTTTTATGAGATGAGGATTAATTGATGGAGTGACTTTAATCTTAGCTGGTCTGAGAGAGGTGATGAGGCTTTTCTCCTTTATGTATACATTGATGTGTTTTTAAGGTAGCCAATCGGGAGAAACTCTTCCCACAGTCAGAGCAGCAGTAAGGCTTCTCTCCTGTGTGTGTTCTCTGATGAGATTTTAGCTCAGTTGATGTTGTGAAGCATTTTCCACAGTCAGAACAGGAGTAAGGCTTCTCTCCTTTATGCATACGTTGGTGTGTTTTTAAGTTGCCCTGTTGGGAAAAACTCTTCCCACAGACAGAACAGAAGTAAGGCTTCTCTCCTGTGTGTATTCGCTGGTGACATTTTAATATATCCAAATGGGTGAAACTCTTCCCACAGTCAGAGCAGGAGTAAGGCTTCTCTCCTGTGTGTATTCGCTGGTGACATTTTAAGTTGCTCTGTTGAGAGAAACTCTTCCCACAGTCAGAGCAGCAGTAAGGCTTCTCTCCTGTGTGTGTTCTCTGATGAACTCTTAACTCAGCTGATGTTATGAAGCATTTTCCGCAGTCAGAGCACAAGTAATGCTTCTCTCCTGTATGTATATGTTGGTGGGTTTGTAAGTGGCTCTGTTGAGAGAAACTCGCCCCACAGTCAGAGCAGAAGTAAGGCTTCTCCCCGGCGTGTATTTTTAGGTGTGTTTTTAAGTTGCTTGATACGGAGAAACTCTTCCCACAGTCAGAGCACGAGTAAGGCTTCTCTCCTGTGTGTATACGTTGGTGTGTTTTTAAGCTGCTCTGTTGAGAGAAACTCTCCCCACAGTCAGAGCAGGAGTAAGGTTTTTCTCCAGTGTGGACTCGCAGATGAACTGTCAGAGCCTGTGATGTTGTGAAACTCTTCCCACAGTCAGTGCAGGAATACAGATTATCTCCTGTGTGTATTTTTAGGTGTATTTCTAGTTTTGATAGAATTGGGAAAATCTCCTCACAATGCGGGCAGTGGTGAGACCTCTTAGCTCTGTGATCTTCCTGCTGTTGCTCTCTGGATGTAGAGAATGTCTCAACATGGTCTCCTGTGTGAACAACATCAGAAGAACCAGTCAGTTGGTGTGATATACATATGACTTCATATCAGTAGGCTGTTCAATACAGGGAATAAAGCTATTAGGGCTGTCCCGACAAAAAAAATTATCCTGGTCGACCGAGAGTCTTGTTTTCTTTCGACCAAATGTTTTAATTTTAAAACATGTATTTTTCCATATATATGTGTTGAAATAAAATCAACTATATGGAGGCTACTGAGCTTGTCTGATGCTTTATGCACTGTGATTAAAAATGAAGACACAAATTACTCAAGAGGCAGCCAGAGATCAATATCGCCTAACCAGAAGTAAAAGAATCTGTTCCGACTCTCCTCCTCCCGCTGCTGCTGGCCTTCCGTTATGCTCCTGACGTTGCCGGTTGGCAACCTTTTCCATTTGGAGTGGCAGGTATTTCGTACCATTTCTATTTATCTGGGTGCCAGTTATGATTTTCATATGCACATTTTCATGGAACAGTTTCATTTCATTTATAATAAAGTCTTCATATCTCAAATCAATGTCATGTAGTTAATCAAAATTCTATAAAAATGATACAAATCTAAAAGTAACTAATATTGCCAAAACTAGCTTACATAAAGCCAACAAATAAAAACATTGCAGTCTGCAGGTAGAAAATATCCTGATGAAAATAAATATTCTATTAATCAAATTGGCTACACATGGCCTGTCTGCAAGAAACTTGAAACATTCTATCAACTAATCATTTGGTCTGGCCTGTGCTAGCAAACTTGCAAATTTGCACAAGGGATAAGACGTTTCCACCAGATCAATGCATTACATTTTTTCCCCTTTCATGCTGAGTGGTTATCAAAAGGTAGAGAACTGGACTTTTTGTAGAAACAGACTTCGCTCACTTGCTGTTTGAGCTGAACATTTTTTATCTCAGAAACTCCACAGTGACGGTGAGTTAAGACAATCAGAAATAGTATCAGATCCCCAAATGGGCAAATTTATAGGCCTACATTTGCAAGCAGGGCAGGTAGCCTATAGGCCTACTTCTATGTGTAATCAGGGCCAGCTAGCCTATAGGCCTACTTCTATGTGTAATCAGGCCAGGTAGACTATAGGCCTACTTCTATGTGTAATCAGGCCAGGTAGCCTATAGGCCTACATTTGCAAGCAGGGCAGGTAGCCTATAGGCCTACTTCTATGTGTAATCAGGCCAGGTAGCCTATAGGCCTACTTCTATGTGTAATCAGGCCAGGTAGACTATAGGCCTACTTCTATGTGTAATCAGGCCAGGTAGCCTATAGGCCTACTTCTATGTGTAATCAGGCCAGGTAGCCTATAGGCCTACTTCTATGTGTAATCAGGCCAGGTAGCCTATAGGCCTACTTCTATGTGTAATCAGGCCAGGTAGCCTATAGGCCTACTTCTATGTGTAATCAGGCCAGGTAGCCTATAGGCCTACTTCTATGTGTAATCAGGCCAGCTAGCCTATAGACCTACTTCTATGTGTAATCAGGGCCAGGTAGCCTATAGGTCTACTTCTATGTGTAATCAGGCCAGCTAGCCTATAGGCCTACTTCTATGAGTAATCAGGCCGGCTAGCCTATAGGCCTACTTCTATGTGTAATCAGGCCAGGTAGACTATAGACCTACTTCTATGTGTAATCAGGCCAGCTAGCCTATAGGCCTACTTCTATGTGTAATCAGGCCAGCTAGCCTATAGGCCTACTTCTATGTGTAATCAGGCCAGCTAGCCTATAGGCCTACTTCTATGTGTAATCAGGCCAGCTAGCCTATAGGTCTACTTCTATGAGTAATCAGGCCAGCTAGCCTATAGGCCTACTTCTATGTGTAATCAGGCCAGCTAGCCTATAGGCCTACTTCTATGAGTAATCAGGCCAGCTAGCCTATAGGTCTACTTCTTTGTGTAATCAGGCCAGCTAGCCTATAGGCCTACTTCTATGTGTAATCAGGGCCAGGTAGCCTATAGGCCTGCTTCTATGTGTAATCAGGCCAGGTAAACTATAGGCCTACTTCTATGCATAATCAAGTGTGTGTCCTTACTCAACATTGACAGGAGCACTCTCAACAAAAGACAAATAATACATTGTAAACTCGTAAATGGAAGGAAATAAACCAAAAAAAAATTCTCACAAGCATAGCCAAGGTTGTACGCTCTGCAAACAACGTGTCCACTCCTACAATGACAAGACTGTAATAATATATTGAATGCATTACTGTAATCAAACAAACATTGTAGATTAGAAATGATGGGAATTAAAAGGTAGGCTAAATGTACTACTGGTGAGCCATGCCCTCCGCAATGGACGAGTCCATTCAGACAGGCGTGAATCAGACAGATGTCTCGTGTGTCATACATTTTTTTATATACACAGTATCAATCAAAAGTTTGGACACACCTACTCATTCAAGAGTTTCTTTATTTTTACTATTTTCTACATTGTATAATAATAGCGAAGACATCAAAAGTATGAAATAACACATACAGAATCATGTATTAACCAAATAAAGTGAAATCAAAATATATTTTATATTTGAGATTCTTCAAAGTAGCCACCCTTTGCCTTGATGACAGCTTTGCACAGTCTTGGCATACTCTCAACCAGCTTCATGAGGTAGTCACCTGGAATGCATTTCAATTAACAGGTGTACCTGTCTTCCAGCTTCACCTCAGATGGCAGACCAAATAAATGCTTCACAGAGTTCAACAGACACATCTCAACATCAACTTTTCTGAGGAGACTGCGTGAATCAGGCCTTCATGGTTGAATTGCTGCAAAGAAACCACTATTAAAGGACATCAATAATAAGAAGAGACTTGCTTGGCCCAAGAAACACGAGCAATGGAAATTAGACCAGTGGAAATTTGTCCTTTGGTCTGATGAGTCCAAATGTGAGATCTTTGGTTCTAACCTCTGTCTTTGTGAGACGCAGACTAGGTGAACGGATGATCTCCGCATGTGTGGTTCCCACCATGAAGCATGGAGGAGGAGCTGTGATGGTGCTTTGCTGGTGACAGTCATTGATTTATTTAGAATTCAAGTCACAATTAACCAGCATAGCTACCACAGCACTCTGCAGCGATACGCCATCCCATCTGGTTTGCGCTAAGTGGGATTCTCATTTGTTTTTCAACAGGCAAATGACCCAAAACACATTTCCAGGAGTGATGGAGTGCTGCATCAGATGACCTGACCTCCACAATCACCTGACTTCTACCCAACCCAATGGTTCGGGATGAGTTGGACCGCAGAGTGAAGGAAAAGCATCCAAGAAGTGCTCAGCATATGTGGAAACTCCTTCAAGACTGTTGCAAAAGCATTCCATGTGAAGCTGGTTGAGAGAATGCCATGAATGTGCAAAGCAAAGGGTGGCTACATTGAAGAATATAAAATCTAAAATATATTTTCATTTGTGTCCAAACTTTTGACTGGTACTGTATGTAAGCAATTTATATATTTGCCGCTGCTCGATTAAAAAAAGCTTAGCCTGTTGGTCTACTATCTATCGACCAAACAATCAACCAGTCCACTAAATGGGGTTGGCCCTAAAAGCTGTTCAACAGTTGACGGCAAAAAGGGGTGAATATTATGAGTAATATCATCCTCCACTCACTATCACAAGGGTTAGTAACTACACAGACTCATTTCATATCATCCTCCACTCACTATCACAAGGGTTAGTAACTACACAGACTCATTTCATATCATCCTCCACTCACTATCACAAGGGTTAGAAACTACAGACTCATTTCATAGAACTTGTTCAAGGATGTGTTATGTCAGATTTACAGAATTAAACCTATCAATAACTTATGGAGGTCTAACTTATGAAGATAACTTATAGATAGAACCTGCTCTTACCATCATAAACAGATTCCTCAATCTTCTCCTCCTCTTCTTCATCTTTAATGTTGACATTCAGCTCCAGTGTTTGACTGCAGTCTTCCAGCTTCACTGATGCCATCTCTGGATCCTGCAGTACAAACTGGGCTCCACTGTCACAATCAGGACCCAGTGACTGTAGATTGGGTTTGTCCTCACTTTTGATGTTACCGGCCTCAGACATAATCGGAGTTGGCCTGTAGTAATGAAGAGAAAATGGCCCCCAAAAAGTTATTGTCTTGACAGTTCTGGTACTTTCTTTATTCTCAAAAAATTATATTAGATCAGGTAGCTAAACATTGAAAACAAACAATTTATTAATTTCACATTAGACAAAGTGCACACTTTAAATTACAGTGCACATAACCTATAGTATATTTCCTAAATTCACATAAATGCATAAATTACTCAAAAACCATTTAGTACAAGGTTGCAGTATGTTTTAGGCAGCATTATGTACTATTTTCCTGAATAACCTTGTCTTCACTGAACTATTTAACTCCAATTGTATTTCCTGTTCACACCATAGAAACATTTATAGATAAAGATGGAAACAACTGAATGTGTCTGAATATTAGTACACATGTAGAAAACTGATAATCATTACGTTCTGCTTCAAAACAGTAGTGCAACCTTGAAATTGTCTCTCTCATGCACTGCCTGAGCGGAAGTCCGTTGACACCACAGAGTTAGCGCCACCTGCAGTGCTGGAGTCCTGAACCAATTAGTGTCATTCAGTTATTGGCCACTAGATGGCGGTGTTAAATATTTACAAACCATAGCACCCAATTTGAAGAAGACAAGGCACTAATAATTGGCTGATTACTCCTAAACGTTAAGAATCCCCACCCATTTGACTACTTTAAAATGGTGGAAACCCTCAATGACAATGGTAAAATGGGTTACATAGAGGTTGAGTCTTCTATCCATCTCTATGCTTGCCGCAGATACAGGCCGGTCCTGGCTGAAATACCACCCTCCTCCTATGAACTACAATAGTCCTAGTAAGCAAAAAAATGTCTAAAATACTTATTTTTCCAAACGTTGAAGTTAGATTCATTTTAGGTTATGAATGAAAGTTGAAAAGTCATATCTGGACATTTAAAATAAGTATTTTCTGGACGTTGAAATCAGTTAATTGAAAGTTGAAAAGACGTCTTGAGTACACAACATTAGAGTAAAGTAAGGTACAATACAGTACATTATACTCTACTATACTCAGGGCTGGGCGATATATAGAATTATTTTGCGCGACATTCCAAATCCCTGTATTTACTTTCATTTTTATGAGTGTTTATGTCCGCTTGTTGTCAAATTGTATTTTTGGTCTCGTCTCCTTCGCTCCTCTGTGCCGTGTGCACCTTCCCATTTACACCAGAGATCTGTATATAATGACAAGATGCATGTCTCCACCCTAACAATGGGAGTCGTTGTCCCAAAGGCGGAAGGCAGGCAACAAGCTTAGGTCCAAAACAAGCCCATAGAAACATATTGGGCTTATTTTGGACAGAATTTAGCAAGAGTGAAACCTCTTGCTTCTCTATGACTTACACACACCAAGCACCTCCCCCTGACTTTCATGTCAGCAAAGTTGCGAGATCACATCTTCCTCTCTGGCAAGCGGTTTAAAATAGCTATTTACATTTGTGGTTTGGTCCAAAAGAATGGTTCATATGGACACCAAAACACATTGAGACATTATTTTACTGTAATAGAGAAGTTACCTTTTCTATCAATACCCTTTTTATGTCTCAACTACTCAGATTGAGAGCAGAGCTACACTACTAAAACGGGAGTATCAATGAACATTGATTCTAGAAAATGAATGATCAGTTTGTCTCACACGGTATTGGTACCGCTAGCAGTATTTTAGTCAAAGACCATCATACCAGATGTCCAGTCTGTGTACCGCAAGCAACGTTTTAGCCAAAGGCCATTATACTAGCTGTCTAGTGTGTTTATTACTATTATACCTTTTGGGGGGTGGAAGATCAGCTTTAATATTGCAGATAGATTGTGGCTTCCATCAATGTAATTGTCTGCATCATTTCCAATAACCCATAAAAATATATAAATATACACAGTACCAGTCAAAAGTTTGGGCACATCTACTCATTCAAGGGTTTTTCTTTATTTTACTATTTTCTACATTGTACAATAATAGTGAAGACAATCAAAACTATGAAATAACACATGGAATCATGTAGTAACCAAAAATAAGTGTTAAACAAATCAAAATATATATTATATTTGAAATTTTTCAAAGACACCATTTGCCTTGATGACAGCATTGCACACTCTTCCGCAAACTTAATGATGGTGTTGGAGTCATGCCTGGCCATGCAGTCATGAGTGAACGGGGAGTACAGGAGGGGACTGAGCACGCACCCCTGACGGGCCCCCGTGTTTAGGATCAGCGTGGCAGATGTGTTGTTACCTACCCTTACCACCTTGGGGCAGCCCTTCAGGAAGTCCAGGATCCAGTTGCAGAGGGAGGTGTTGTCTCAGTGTCCTTACCTTAGTGATGAGCTTTGATGGCACAATGGTGTTGAACGCTGATCTGTAGTCAATTAATAGCAATCTCACGTAGGTGTTCCTTATGTCCAGGTGGGAAAGGGCAGTGTGAAGTACAAAAGAGATTGCATCATCTGTGGATCTGTTGGGGCGGTATACAAATTGTTGTGTGTCTAGGGTTTCTGGGGTAATGGTGTTGATGTGAACCATGACCAGCCTTTCAAAGCACTTCATGGCTACAGACGTGAGTGCTACGGGTTGGTAGTCATTTAGGCAGGTTACCTTAGTGTTCTTGGGCACAGGGACTATGGTGGTCTGCTTGAAACATGTAGGTATTACAGCCTCAGTCAGGGACAGGTTGAAAATGTCAGTGAAGACACTTTCCCGTTGGTCAGTGCATGCTCGGAGTACACGTCCTTGTAATCTGTCTGGCCCTGTGGCCTTGTGAATGTTGACCTGTTAAAAGGTCTTACTCACATCGGCTACGGAGAGCGTGGTCACATTCGTCTGGAACAGCTGATGCTCTCATGCAAGTGTTGCTTGCTTTTTTGCTTATGGCCTTATACAGCTCATTGAGTGCAGCCTTACTGCCAGCATTGATTTGTGGTGGTAAAAAGACAACGGAAAAATAGACGAAAACTCTCTTGGTAAATAGTGTGGTCTACAGCTTATCATGAGATACTCTACCTCAGATGCCACCCCTTGTCTTACAAAAGGCAGCTGTTCCATCTCGCCGATGCAGCGCAAACCCTGCCAGCTGTATGCTATCTGTGTCATCGTTCAGCTGTGACTCGGTGAAACAGACATTACAGTTTATTTGTGATCGTAGGTCGTCTATTTTGTCATCCAATGATTGTACGTTGGCTAAAAGGACTGAGGGTAGAGGCAGATTACCCACAAATTATGCCAAAAAACACACAATAGCACAATTGGTTAGAAAACCATAAAACTGCAGCCATCTACTCCGGCGCCATTCTTCTCAATTTTAAATTAAGTAACAACATTCTAACCATGTTTAGCGTTGCCTAGTCCAAATTTGAAATGATTCCACTAATTTGTATCAGTTTGCATCACTTTCAATGAGGGACTTTTATGTTGAGGACGAACCGCAAATTCTACTATTGTGGCTAATCTGTCTCGCTTCACATAGCTAGGGACAAGCGGGTACCAGGGCTGCTTCCAGGAGGACGGAGACGTTGGCCACATTCAGATAGAAATGAATTATGTAGAACAAACATGCCTCTGATTCTAAGGAATCATGTCAGTTCTATTCAGGGAATTTCTATCTGCAGCTTTCCACAACGTTTTTGTACTGTACATCCCCAGGCGAACCCCACTGAGTTATGTATGAACCTGGAAAGCCTCACAAATGAACGTGTGGTGGACCCCGCTCCGTGTGCTTGTAAAATATTTTTTATCACGTTCTTCACTCACTCGGTTTGACAGAAACATTACACAAAACCTTTCCCAAACGTGATAATATCTTGAAGGATGTGTTATCTAATAGGTTATGACGTTCTTTCGATATTAGACAGTTAAAACGTGCAATTACATACCTGTAGTAATAAAGCGAAACGCACCACACTGTTCTGTCGTTTTCTTTATTCCGAAGAATGGTGGCAGGCTACCCGGAACTTCCTGTTTCCCACTACCGTAGTGCAATAGCGACATGTATTGGACTGATGGACTAACTACTGCTGAAGCATGTCAAATATAAAAGTGAACTCTATTAGCAAGACAAATAAACCTTGGTTTAAAAAAACTAAAGGGTGTCTGTTTTAATGTGTAAGTTTTTCAAACATTACATATGCATTGTAGATGGTCTCTGTGGAAGGCCACAGAGATAATGCCAGTTTAATAATGTTTACATATCTTGCATTACTCATCTCATATGTATATACTGTATTCTATACTATCTATTGCATCTTAGCCTATGCCGCTCTGACATTGCTCAACCATATATTCATATATATTCTTATTCCATTCCTTTACTTAGATTTGTGTGTATTAGGTATTTGTTGGGGAATTGTTAGATATTACTTGCTAGATATTGCTGCACAGTCGGAACTAGAAGCACAAGCATTTCATTACAATCGCAATAACATCTGTTAACCATGTGTACGTGATCAATAACATTTTATTTGGAAGATCAAGAACCTCATCCACCCGAGCCACGGCCTGTTCACCCTGCTACCATCTAGCAAGCGGAGACAGTACAGGTGCATCAAAGCTTGGACAGAGAGAATGAAACCACTTCTATCTCCAAGCCATAAGACTGTTAAACAGTCATCACTGTTTTGATTTTGAGAATTTTGGTGACTAGCAAATTGGCTTGTCCCAATGTGTAGAGGTGTGGTGACATGTATTGAGTAGATAAATACAGATATATTTATTTGAATGTCATGAATTAAACAAAAGCATTATATTTACTGTAAAGAACCCCAAAACTACAATGATTCAGTAGATCAATAAAGTTACAGTCTCTAGCAGGTCTCACAGCTGCTTATGCTGATAAAACATGTTAGAAAACAGGTCAGATTTAGCTTTGTGATGCTCATTTCAACTTCCTGTCTTGTTTAGCTTCAGAAAAACAGCAAATATGTCACATGAAACATCATTCTTTGGTCATTTATAATACAAAAGAGAAGAGTTTGACCAGTACAAATGTACAAACTTTATTTTTCATTGGCAGATAAATTAAGCAGGTTTTAATTAAGTTATCCAAACATATTCATAATTAATGACTAAAATAACTCATCCATTTTAAAATACAATTTAATAAACAAAAAGTATCCACCCAAATTAATGGTGAAAACTGATCTTCACACTATTTCTATCTGATACATGTTGTATCTACTAACTCATTCCCACAGGATACTGATCCACCATCTCTATCTGATACATGTTGTATCTGCTAACTCATTCCCACAGAAAACTGCAGAGGGAAGCAGTCCCACCCAATCAACCAACCTCATGGAGGATATTCAATCATAAGGGCAAATCCAAGGTAATCTCAATATCTTTACAGTATAAGCTAACAAAACACACCAAAACTGACCAGGTGCACACTGATCAGTAAAGTAAAGAGGCTAACATTCTATAATGCTCCCTTTCCTCTGCACAGTTCTCACAATGAGAAACAATAGGATTACAATAGAGTGCTCTACGATTTCTTGATAATTAAGTGATGGAATGATTTTAATCTTAGCTAGTCAAAGAACAGATGAGGAATCTCACATTTATGTATATGTTGGTGTCTTTTTAAGTGGCCATGTTGAGAGAAACTTTTCCAACGGTCAGAGCAGGAGTAAGGCTTTTCTCCTGTGTGTATACGTTGGAGTGTTCTTAAATTGCTCTGATGAGAGAAAATATTCCCACAGTCAGAACAGGCTTCTCTCCAGTGTTGAATGATGAACTGTCAGATCCCTTGATATTTTGCAGCTCTTCCCACAGTCAAAGCAGGGATAAAGATTCTACATTGTCTGTATTTGTAGGTGTATTTTTAGCTTTGATAGAAATGGGAAAATCTTCTCACAATGTGGGCAGTGGTGAGACCTCTTAGCTCTATGATCTTCCTGCTGTTGATCTCTGGATGTAGAGAATGTCTCAACATGGTCTCCTGTGTGAACAACATCAGAAGAACCAGTCAGTTGGTGTGATATACATGTCAATCAAATGTATTTTATGAAGCCCTTTTTACATCTGCAGTTCTCACAAAATTCTTTACAGATACCCTAACCTAACATATAAGGTGTAAAAGAAACACCTAAATGAGGTTGACAGAAACCAGAAGCTTCCAGGTTTCAGGCTTTGGCTTCCTCTCTGCCTTCTTCCTAAAAAACGGATGCTCCCAGTGTTTGTTGACTCCGCTGAGGGTGCAGGTACCGAGACTAAAACCCCAAAGGGCAAGCAATGCAGAAGCAGAGTGGCTAGTAAAAACTCCTTAGAAGGAACCTAGGAAAAACCTAGAGGGGAACGAGGCTCCGAGCAGTGGCCACTCCTCTTCTGGCTGTACTAGGTGACAAATGACTTGATATATAGTGCCTTCTGGAAGTATTCAGACCCCTTGACTTTTTCCACATTTTGTTATGTTACAGCCTTATTCTAAAATAGATTAAATCGTCCCCCAGTTTTGAGAATGAGACAAATATTAATTTTCACTAAATCTGCTGTCACAGTGTCTAGATATTTTTGTCAGATGTTACTATGGAATATTGAAGTATAATTACAAGCATTTCACAAGTGTCAAAGGCTTTTATTGGCAATTACATGAAGTTGATGCAAAGAGTCAATATTTGCAGTGTTGACCCTTCTTTTTCAAGACCTCTGCAATCCGCCCTGGCATGCTGTCAATTAACTTCTGGGCCACATCCTGACTGATGGCAGCCCATTCTTATAGTGCCATCGGAAAGTATTCATACACCTTGACTTTTTCCACATTTTGTTACGTTACAGCCTTATTCTAAAATAGATTAAATAGTCCCCCCCCATCAATCTACACACAATACCCAGGTTTTTAGAAATTGCAATTATTTATTTATTTTTTACCTGGAAATATCACATTTTCAGACCCTTTACTCAGTACTTTGTTGAAGCACCTTTGCCAGCGATTACAGCATCGAGTTCTCTTGGGTATGACACTATGTACACATGTATTTGGGGAGTTTTTCTCCCATTCTTCTCTGCAGATCCTCTCAAGCTCTGCCAGGTTGAAAGGGGAACGTTGCTACAAAGCTATTTTCAGGTCTCTTCAGAGATGTTTGATCGGGTTCAAGTCCAGGCTCTGGCTGGGCCACTCAAGGACATTACAAAACATGTCCCGAAACCACTCCTGCGTTGTCTTGGCTGTGGCAGAGTGACCATCAGGTTCTTGCTCACCTCCCTGACCAAGGCCCTTCTCTCCTGCTTGCTCAGTTTGCCCGGGCTGCCAGCTCGAGCAAGCGTCTTGGTGGTTCCAAACTTCTTCCATTTAAGAATGATGAAGGCCACTGTGTTCTTGGGGACCTTCAATGCTGCAAACATTTTTGGTACCCTTCCCCAGATCTGTGCCTCCACACAATCCTGTCTCTGAGCTCTACGGACAATTCCTTCGACCTCATGGCTTGGTTTTTGCTCTGACATGCACTGTCAGCTGTGGGACCTTATATAGACAGGTGTGTGCCTTTCCAAATCATATCCAATCAAATGAATTTACCACAGGTGTACTCCAATCAAGTTGTAGAAACATCTCAAAGATGATCAATGGAAATAGGATGCACCAGAGCTCAATTTCGAGTCTCATAGCAAAAGGGTCTGAATATTTATGTAAATATGGTATTGATGCTACATTTTTTTAAAGAATTCTAAAAACCTGTTTTCACTTTGGCATTATGTTATACATTATATTGTGTGTAGATTGTTGAGGAAAACGTTTTAGTTAATCAATTTTAGAATAAGGCGGTAATGTAACAAAATGTGGGGAAAAACCAAGGGGTCTGAATACTTTCCAAATGCACTGTAGCTAATTTAGAAAAACGGGAATGTCTTTTTCTCCGCTTTTTAACATTACAAATAACAATGGAAATCAACAACTCTGTGTCTGTTGTCATATGTTTCTTTCTAGTAAGTATTTTCCCCATCCTGGACACTGAGACCTTGTTGAAATCTGTGGTAAAGAATGTATGACAATTGAGACACTACGTTACCCTATAGTAGTTATCATCATCATGCTTTCCATAGTTTAAGACTGTAGCTAGCTAGGCCTTGCTAACTAGTTATTGTGTTATCCAGCTAGCTATAAAATTGCATGCTAACACGAAAGAGTTGTATAACTAACCCAAGATAGACCCCACCCTGTTGTTTCCAATGGGGGACTTTTATTATGAAGTCAAACCGTAAATAGACTGTTGTGGATAATCGTTATTGTGGCTAGCTTCACACAAAAGTGAGCCCAGCTAGCTAGCGAGTAGCGACCACAACATAGCTATTTGCCAGCTTTATGTTAGGTAATTTAGCTACAGTGGCTAGTAAAGGTTAGAAAACTATCTAGCGTGCTAGCTAATCCAAACAAAACTCAACATACTACATGGTAAATCTATTCTGTACAATGTGCTATGGTAACTTGTTAGCTAGCTAGCCTAGTTGGTAGGCCTAGCATTAACGCCAGCTAACGTTAGCTTGCTACAGTTATGGCTCTTCCGTTAGTTAGCTAGCCTTCCGTTAGCTAGCTAGCCTTCCGTTAGCTAGCTAGCCTTCCGTTAGCTAGCTAGCCTTCCGTTAGCTAGCTAGCCAACAGTTGCCAAATGCTAGCTAGCTTGTTAACGTCCTATGCTAAATCGTCCAGCACTATTCATGTATTCCCAAAAGGAAAAGAAACAACCTTTCTCTCTCCTGTCTTGAAGTTTTTTATATTGTCTATAACACTTTTTTTCTTTCGCGGCAATCTACCTTCTCGACCCCTGTTCTAAAGAAAATCATGTACTTTTTACTCAATACATTTTCCATGACACCCAAAAGTACTCATTACAGTTCGAATGCTTAGCAGGACAGGAAAATGGTCCAATTCACAGTTACCAAGAGAACAACCCTGGTCATCCCTACCTCCTATTTTTTAAATTGTGCCATCTGGTTTGCTTAATATAAGGAATCTGAAATGATTAATGCATTGACTTTTGCAACTTAAGTATATTTAAAACCAAATCCTTTTAGACTTTTACTCAAGGAGCATTTTACTGGGTGACTTTCTATTAAGGTGTCTTTACTTTTACTCAAGTATGACAACTGGGTACTTTTACCACCACTGGCTATTGGTTCACTGTAATTACAAGTAAGTACCCCTCAAGATAGGCTTCATTATAACTGGTCAAATCCAGTGTAACACCTAGTAATTATATTGTACTTGTGCAGATATTAAATATACTCTGTGGTGTACTAGTGTATTTGTTATGTCACTTCCACAAGCTTTAAATTGAGGGCCAGGTTGTCAGGGTGGGTAATGTACAGGTACACATTAATTACTCCTAAAGATACACTTCACTTTAACTAGCTAAATCCGTGTAAGAAGTAGAATTTAGCAAAACATTACATGTGCTTTGAACATTTCTTATTCCTCATCTGGGATGAGACTTGTATTATATTTGTTTTCGTAAACTCAACCAAGTTAACCCAGATCATATGCTTTATTTTGGGGGCTAGTGCTAGCAACAGCGTTGACTGTAGATATATTTTGAACAGTGCACATTAATGTTTAAGTTATTAAATGTTTTATTTTACCAGGGAAGTTGACTGAGAACACATCCTCATTTACAGCAACAACCTGGGGAATAGTTACAGGAGAGGAGGGGGGATGAATGAGCCTGGAAGCTGGGGATGATTAGATGGCCATGATGGTATGAGGGTCAGATTGGGAATTTAGCCAGGACCCCGGGGTTAACACCCCTACTCTTACGATAAGTAAGAGCAAGGTAGCACAATCTTCCTCTCTGGTTCCATTCCCTAATAGTAAGTGGGTCATTGTTGATTGTTGGTGGTAATGCTGTCCTTGGACATTGGTACCATATAAAACACTTTAAAATGACAATACTTTTTTCTCCTTCATTTTATTTAACTGTTATTTAATAAGAAACATATGTAAGTCCTTTATAATACAAAACATCTATTTGTGTGCATTGTAGCAATTACTGGTGGCTAGCAAATTGGATTGTCCCCATGGTGATGTGTAAAGGTGTAGTGACATGTTTTGATTAGATAGACATGTAAATTATTTTGAATGCCATTAATTAAACAAAAACATTGTTTTTTCTGTATAGATAACCCAAAAAACAAAGGTTGACCAGCACAAATTCATGTACAATGTTTATTTTTCATTAGCAGATCAATTAAGTTCATTACAGTTATCCAAATGCATTAATGATCAATTACTAAAATAATGAATCTATCTAGTTTTAAAAGACAATTTAATAAACACGTAGTAGTTTCATAGCCTGTGTATCATTAAACAAAAGTCATTATGTAGTAAAAAAAGAACTGACACCATCTCTATCTGATACATGTTGTGTCTACTAGCTCATTCCCACAGAAAACGGATCATCACACAATCTCTATCTGATACATGTTGTATCTACTAACTCATTCCCACAGAAAACGGATCATCACACAATCTCTATCTGATACATGTTGTATCTACTAACTCATTCCCACAGAAAACTGATCATCACACCATCTCTATCTGATACATGTTGTGTCTACTAACTCATTCCCACAGAGAACTGATCATCACACCATCTCTATCTGATACATGTTGTGTCTACTAACTCATTCCCACAGAGAACTGATCATCACATCATCTCTATCTGATACATATTGTATCTACTAACTCATTTCCACAGAAAACTGATCATCACATCATCTCCATCTGATACATGTTGTATCTACTAACTCATTCCCACAGAAAACTGATCATCACATCATCTCTATCTGATACATGTTGTGTCTACTAACTCATTCCCACAGAAAACTGATCATCACATCATCTCTATCTGATACATGTTGTGTCGACTAGCTCATTCCCACAGATAACTGCAGAGGGACAACTTGGTGTCAGAGCAAAATGTATTGTATGTAAAAAATAAAAAAACAGCGGACAATTTAGTATTTTACGGTATGTTATGTTACATTGGCCTATAACTGTAATACGATTTGTAGGATGTATAGTATGTTACGAATTACATTTCGTACAATATGTTATGAATTTGCTATACGTATGATATTTTACGTATTCCAATTTCTTGTTGCTAACATTAACATGCTAAGTAGTTGCATGCTAAGCTAACATGCTAAGCAGACATATATATATATATATATATATATATATATATATATATATATATATATATATATACAAAAGTATGAGGACACCCCTTCAAAATAGTGGATTTGTCTATTTCAACCACACCCTTTGCTGACAGGAGTATCAAATCGAGCACACAGCCATGCATTCTCCATAGACAAACATTGGCAGTAGAATGGCCTTACTGAAGAGCTTAGTGACTTTCAATGTGGCACCGTCAGTTCATAAAATTTCTGCCCTGCTTGGGCTGCCCTGTTCAACTGTAAGTGCTGATATTGTGAAGTGGAAATGTCTAAGAGCAACGGCTCAGCCGTGAAGTGGTAAGCCACACAAGCTCAAAACACAGGACCGCAGAGTGCTGAAGAAGCATGTAAAAATTGTCTGTCCTCATTTGCAACACTCACTATCAAGTTCCAAACTGCTGCTGGAAGCAACGTCAACAAGAACTGTTCATTGGGAGCTTCATAAAATGGGTTTCCATGGCCAAGCAGCAGCACACATGCATAAGATCACCATGCACAATGCCAAGCGTTGGCTGGAGTGGTGTAAAGCTCACTGCCATTGGACTGACGCAGTGGAAACATGTTCTCTGGAGTGATGAATCGTGCTTCATCATCTAGCAGTCCGACGGACGACTCATCTGGGTTTGGTGGATGCCAGGAGAACGCTACCTGCCCCAATGCATAGTGCCAACTGTAAAGTTTGGTGGAGGACGACTAATGGTCTGGGGCTGTTATTCATGGTACGGACTAGTCCCCTTAGTTCCAGTGAAGGGAAATCTTAACGCTACAGCATACAATGACATTATAGATGATTCTGTGCTGCCAACTTTGTGGCAACAGTTTGGGGAAGGCCCTTTCCGGTTTCAGCGTGACAATGCCCCCGAGCACAATTGGACGTCCATACACAAATGGTTTGTCGAGATCAGTGCGGAAGAACTTGACTGGCCTGCACAGAGCCCTGACCTTAACCCCATCGAACACCTTTGGGATGAATTGAAACGTTGACTGTGAGCCAGACGTAATTGCCCAACATCAGTGCCCGACCGCACTAATGCTCGTGGCTGAATTCCCCACAGCAATGTTCCAACATCTAGCGGAAAGCCTTCCCAGATGAGGAGTCCTTTATTGCAGCAAAAGGGGAACCAAGTCCATATTAATGCCCATGATTTTGGAATTAGATGTTTGACGAGCAGGTGCCCACATACACTACCGTTCAAAAGTTCGGGGTCAATAAGAAATGTCCTTGTTTTTGAAAGAAAAGCAATTTTTTTGTCCATTAAAATAACATCAAATTGATCAGAAATACAGTGCGGTCTCAACGTCAACAGTGCCCATCTTAATCTTTTATTTTTATTGGCCAGTCTGAGATTTGGCTTTTTCTTTGTAACTCTGCCTAGAAGGCCAGCATCCCGGAGTCGCCTCTTCACTGTTGACGTTGAGACTGGTGTTTTGCAGGTACTATTTAATGAAGCTACCAGTTGAGGACTTGTCTCAAACTAGACACTAATGTACTTGTCATCTTGCTCAGTTGTGCACCGGGGCCTCCCACTCCTCTTTCTATTCTGGTTAGGCCAGTTTGCTCTGTTCTGTGAAGGGAGTAGTACACAACATTGTACAAGATTTTTCATTTCTTGGCAATTTCTCGCATGGAATAGCCTTCATTTCTCAGAACAAGAATAGACTGACGAGTTTCAGAAGAAAGTTATTTGTTTCTGGCCATTTTAAGCCTGTAATCGAACCCACAAATGCTGATGCTCCTGATACTCAACTAGTCTAAAGGCCAGTTTTATTGCTTCTTTAATCAGAACAAACGTTTTCAGCTGTGCTAACATAATTGCAAAAGGGTTTTCTATTGATCAATTAGCCTTTTTAAATGATAAACTTGGATTCGCTAACACAACGTGCCATTGGAACACAGGAGTGATGGTTGCTGATAATGGGCCTCTGTACACCTATGTAGATTTTCCATTTAAAAAAAAATCAATACAATAGTAATAGTAATTTATAACATTAACAATGTCTACACTGCATTTCTGATCAATTTGATGTTATTTTATACGAAAAAGAAAAAAAAGATTTTCTTTCAAAAACAAGGACATTTCTAAGTGACCCCAAACTTATTAGCTAAAATGCTAAAGTTGTCCGTGATGAGATTGACACGCAACCGTTGGATTGCTAGACTTTCATGTCATATGCTGACTCATCCATCCACCCCACCAACCCCCATCCTATTGTTTTTGCCTTAGAGGGACATTTTAAAATGTTTCTACTTCACATTCATCATCTCCAGCACCACCCCAACATCAACACATGTGAGAATGGCGCGTTTCTATGTTTTGTAGCAAAAAAAGATGGAGAAAGATGATTTCCAATGTCATCATTCTATAACGCTCCCTTTCCTCTGCACAGTTCTCTCACAGTGAGAAAAACTAGGATTACAAAAGTGTTTTAAAATTTCTTCATTTGATCCAATTCACTGTTACCACTTTTATGAGATGAGGATTAATTGATGGAGTGACTTTAATCTTAGCTGGTCTGAGAGAAGTGATGAGGCTTTTCTTCTTTATGTATACATTGATGTGTTTTTAAGGTAGCCAATCGGGAGAAACTCTTCCCACAGTCAGAGCAGTAGTAAGGCTTCTCTCCTGTGTGTGTTCTCTGATGAGATTTTAGCTCAGTTGATGTTGTGAAGCATTTTCCACAGTCAGAACAGGAATAAGGCTTCTCTCCTTTATGTATACGCTGGTGTATTTTTAAGTTGCCCTGTTGGGAGAAACTTTTCCCACAGACAGAGCAGGAGTAAGGCTTATCTCCTGTATGTATTCGCTGGTGACATTTTAATATATCCAATCGGGTGAAACTCTTCCCGCAGTCAGAGCAGGAGTAAGGCTTCTCTCCTGTGTGTATTCGCTGGTGACATTTTAAGTGGACCTGTTGAGAGAAACTCTTCCCACAGTCAGAGCAGCAGTAAGGCTTCTCTCCTGTGTGTGTTCTCTGATGAACTCTTAACTCAGCTGATGTTGTGAAGCATTTTCCGCAGTCAGAGCAGAAGTAATGCTTCTCTCCTGTATGTATATGTTGGTGGGTTTGTAAGTGGCTCTGTTGAGAGAAACTCGCCCCACAGTCAGAGCAGAAGTAAGGCTTCTCCCCGGTGTGTATTTTTAGGTGTGTTTTTAAGTTACTTGATACGGAGAAACTCTTCCCACAGTCAGAGCATGAGTAAGGCTTCTCTCCTGTGTGTATACGTTGGTGTGTTTTTAAGCTACTCTGTTGAGAGAAACTCTCCCCACAGTCAGAGCAGGAGTAAGGTTTTTCTCCAGTGTGGACTCGCAGATGAACTGTCAGAGCCTGTGATGTTGTGAAACTCTTCCCACAGTCAATGCAGGAATACAGATTATCGCCTGTGTGTATTTTTAGGTGTATTTCTAGATTTGATAGAAATGGAAAAATCTCCTCACAATGTGGGCAGTGGTGAGACCTCTTAGCTCTGTGATCTTCCTCCTGTTGCTCTCCGGATGTAGAGAATATCTCAACATAGTCTCCTGTGTGAACAACATCAGAAGAACCAGTCAGTTGGTGTGATATACATATGACTTCATATCAGTAGGCTGTTCAATACAGGGAATAAAGCTATTAGGGCTGTCCCAGCAAAAATAATATTCCTATTCGACCGAGAGTCTTGTTTTCTTTCAACCAAATGTTTTAATTTTAAAAACGTGTATTTTTCCATATATATGTGTTGAAATAAAATCAACTATATGGAGGCTGAGCTTGTCTGATGCTTTAAGCGCTGCGATTAAAAATGAAGACACAAATTACTCAAGAGGGATCCAGAGATCAATAAAGCCTAACCGGAAGAAAAAAATATGTTCCCGAGTCTCCTCCTCCCGCTGCTGCGTTATGATTTTCGTGGAAGAGTTTCATTTCATTCATAATAAAGTCTTCATATCTCAAATCAATGTCATGTAGTTAATCAAAATTCTATCTAAATTAAAATTATACAAATCTAAAAGTAACTTCCATTGCCAAAACTAGCTTACATAAAGCCAACAAATAAAAACATTGCAGCCTGCAGGTAGAACATACATACCCTGATGAAAATAGATATCCTATAAATCAAATTGGTTGCACATGGCCTGTCTGCAAGAAACTTGAAACATTGTATCAACTAATAATTTGGTCTGGCCTGTGCTAGCAAACTTGCAACAATGTATAAAATATTTTGGGCCCTCAGAGTTTCTCGTGCCAGCGAGCTCCAGACAGACAGACACAGCTGTAGGCTATTTTGCACAAAGGATAAGAAGTAATTAGGTAGGCCTGTTTTATGACGTTTCCACTGGATCAGAGCATTACAGTTTTTCCCCTTTCATGCTGAGTGGTTATCATAAGGGAGAGAGATGGAAAGAGTTTTCAAATAGGCTACGTTGAGGAACTATTGTCATTCTTAATGGATGTAGAAACAGACTTTGTATACTTGCTGTTTGAGCTGAACATTTTTTTATTTGAGAAACTCCACAGTGACGGTGAGTTAAGACAATCAGAAATAGTTTCAGATCCCCAAATGGGCACATTTATAGGCCTACATTTGCACAGAGGCCAGCTAGCCTATAGGCCTACTTCTATGTGTAATCAGGCCAGCTAGCCTATAGGCCTACTTCTATGTGTAATCAGGCCAGCTAGCCTATAGACCTACTTCTATGTGTAATCAGGCCAGCTAGCCTATAGGCCTACTTCTATGTGTAATCAGGCCAGCTAGCCTATAGGCCTACTTCTATGTGTAATCAGGCCAGCTAGCCTATAGGCCTACTTCTATGTGTAATCAGGCCAGCTAGCCTATAGGTCTACTTCTATGTGTAATCAGGCCAGCTAGCCTATAGGCCTACTTCTATGTGTAATCAGGCCAGCTAGCCTATAGGCCTACTTCTATGTGTAATCAGGCCAGGTAGCCTATAGGCCTACTTCTATGTGTAATCAGGCCAGCTAGCCTATAGGCCTACTTCTATGTGTAATCAGGCCAGCTAGCCTAAAGGCCTACTTCTATGTGTAATCAGGCCAGCTAGCCTATAGGCCTACTTCTATGTGTAATCAGGCCAGCTAGCCTATAGGCCTACTTCTATGTGTAATCAGGCCAGCTAGCCTATAGGCCTACTTCTATGTGTAATCAGGCCAGCTAGCCTATAGACCTACTTCTATGTGTAATCAGGCCAGCTAGCCTATAGGCCTACTTCTATGTGTAATCAGGCCAGCTAGCCTATAGGTCTACTTCTATGTGTAATCAGGCCAGCTAGCCTATAGGCCTACTTCTATGTGTAATCAGGCCAGCTAGCCTATAGGCCTACTTCTATGTGTAATCAGGCCAGCTAGCCTATAGACCTACTTCTATGTGTAATCAGGCCAGCTAGCCTATAGGCCTACTTCTATGTGTAATCAGGCCAGCTAGCCTATAGGTCTACTTCTATGTGTAATCAGGCCAGCTAGCCTATAGGCCTACTTCTATGTGTAATCAGGCCAGCTAACCTATAGCCCTACTTCTATGTGTAATCAGGCCAGCTAGCCTATAGGCCAACTTCTATGTGTAATCAGGCCAGCTAGCCTATAGGCCTACTTCTATGTGTAATCAGGCCAGCTAGCCTATAGGTCTACTTCTATGTGTAATCAGGCCAGCTAGCCTATAGGCCTACTTCTATGTGTAATCAGGCCAGCTAGCCTATAGGCCTACTTCTATGTGTAATCAGGCCAGCTAGCCTATAGGTCTACTTCTATGTGTAATCAGGCCAGCTAGCCTATAGGCCTACTTCTATGTGTAATCAGGCCAGCTAGCCTATAGGCCTACTTCTATGTGTAATCAGGCCAGGTAGCCTATAGGCCTACTTCTATGTGTAATCAGGCCAGCTAGCCTATAGGCCTACTTCTATGTGTAATCAGGCCAGCTAGCCTATAGGCCTACTTCTATGTGTAATCAGGCCAGCTAGCCTATAGGCCTACTTCTATGTGTAATCAGGCCAGCTAGCCTATAGGCCTACTTCTATGTGTAATCAGGCCAGCTAGCCTATAGACCTACTTCTATGTGTAATCAGGCCAGCTAGCCTATAGGCCTACTTCTATGTGTAATCAGGCCAGCTAGCCTATAGGTCTACTTCTATGTGTAATCAGGCCAGCTAGCCTATAGGCCTACTTCTATGTGTAATCAGGCCAGCTAACCTATAGCCCTACTTCTATGTGTAATCAGGCCAGCTAGCCTATAGGCCAACTTCTATGTGTAATCAGGCCAGCTAGCCTATAGGCCTACTTCTATGTGTAATCAGGCCAGCTAGCCTATAGGTCTACTTCTATGTGTAATCAGGCCAGCTAGCCTATAGGCCTACTTCTATGTGTAATCAGGCCAGCTAGCCTATAGGCCTACTTCTATGTGTAATCAGGCCAGCTAGCCTATAGGCCAACTTCTATGTGTAATCAGGCCAGCTAGCCTATAGGTCTACTTCTATGTGTAATCAGGCCAGCTAGCCTATAGGCCTACTTCTATGTGTAATCAGGCCAGCTAGCCTATAGGCCTACTTCTATGTGTAATCAGGCCAGCTAGCCTATAGGCCTACTTCTATGTGTAATCAGGCCAGCTAGCCTAAAGGCCTACTTCTATGTGTAATCAGGCCAGCTAGCCTATAGGCCTACTTCTATGTGTAATCAGGCCAGCTAGCCTATAGGCCTACTTCTATGTGTAATCAGGCCAGCTAGCCTATAGGCCTACTTCTATGTGTAATCAGGCCAGCTAGCCTATAGACCTACTTCTATGTGTAATCAGGCCAGCTAGCCTATAGGCCTACTTCTATGTGTAATCAGGCCAGCTAGCCTATAGGTCTACTTCTATGTGTAATCAGGCCAGCTAGCCTATAGGCCTACTTCTATGTGTAATCAGGCCAGCTAGCCTATAGGCCTACTTCTATGTGTAATCAGGCCAGCTAGCCTATAGACCTACTTCTATGTGTAATCAGGCCAGCTAGCCTATAGGCCTACTTCTATGTGTAATCAGGCCAGCTAGCCTATAGGTCTACTTCTATGTGTAATCAGGCCAGCTAGCCTATAGGCCTACTTCTATGTGTAATCAGGCCAGCTAACCTATAGCCCTACTTCTATGTGTAATCAGGCCAGCTAGCCTATAGGCCAACTTCTATGTGTAATCAGGCCAGCTAGCCTATAGGCCTACTTCTATGTGTAATCAGGCCAGCTAGCCTATAGGTCTACTTCTATGTGTAATCAGGCCAGCTAGCCTATAGGCCTACTTCTATGTGTAATCAGGCCAGCTAGCCTATAGGCCTACTTCTATGTGTAATCAGGCCAGCTAGCCTATAGGTCTACTTCTATGTGTAATCAGGCCAGCTAGCCTATAGGCCTACTTCTATGTGTAATCAGGCCAGCTAGCCTATAGGCCTACTTCTATGTGTAATCAGGCCAGGTAGCCTATAGGCCTACTTCTATGTGTAATCAGGCCAGCTAGCCTATAGGCCTACTTCTATGTGTAATCAGGCCAGCTAGCCTATAGGCCTACTTCTATGTGTAATCAGGCCAGCTAGCCTATAGGCCTACTTCTATGTGTAATCAGGCCAGCTAGCCTATAGGCCTACTTCTATGTGTAATCAGGCCAGCTAGCCTATAGACCTACTTCTATGTGTAATCAGGCCAGCTAGCCTATAGGCCTACTTCTATGTGTAATCAGGCCAGCTAGCCTATAGGTCTACTTCTATGTGTAATCAGGCCAGCTAGCCTATAGGCCTACTTCTATGTGTAATCAGGCCAGCTAACCTATAGCCCTACTTCTATGTGTAATCAGGCCAGCTAGCCTATAGGCCAACTTCTATGTGTAATCAGGCCAGCTAGCCTATAGGCCTACTTCTATGTGTAATCAGGCCAGCTAGCCTATAGGTCTACTTCTATGTGTAATCAGGCCAGCTAGCCTATAGGCCTACTTCTATGTGTAATCAGGCCAGCTAGCCTATAGGCCTACTTCTATGTGTAATCAGGCCAGCTAGCCTATAGGCCAACTTCTATGTGTAATCAGGCCAGCTAGCCTATAGGTCTACTTCTATGTGTAATCAGGCCAGCTAGCCTATAGGCCTACTTCTATGTGTAATCAGGCCAGCTAGCCTATAGGCCTACTTCTATGTGTAATCAGGCCAGCTAGCCTATAGGCCTACTTCTATGTGTAATCAGGCCAGGTAGACTATAGGCCTACTTCTATGTGTAATCAGGCCAGCTAGCCTATAGGCCTACTTCTATGTGTAATCAGGCCAGGTAGACTATAGGCCTACTTCTATGTGTAATCAGGCCAGCTAGCCTATAGGCCTACTTCTATGTGTAATCAGGCCAGCTAGCCTATAGGTCTACTTCTATGTGTAATCAGGCCAGCTAGCCTATAGGCCTACTTCTATGTGTAATCAGGCCAGCTAGCCTATAGGCCTACTTCTATGTGTAATCAGGCCAGCTAGCCTATAGGTCTACTTCTATGTGTAATCAGGCCAGCTAGCCTATAGGTCTACTTCTATGTGTAATCAGGCCAGCTAGCCTATAGGTCTACTTCTATGTGTAATCAGGCCAGCTAGCCTATAGGTCTACTTCTATGTGTAATCAGGCCAGCTAGCCTATAGGTCTACTTCTATGTGTAATCAGGCCAGCTAGCCTATAGGCCTACTTCTATGTGTAATCAGGCCAGCTAGCCTATAGGTCTACTTCTATGTG
This sequence comes from Salmo salar, assembly GCF_965601325.2. Classification (NCBI taxonomy): domain Eukaryota; kingdom Metazoa; phylum Chordata; class Actinopteri; order Salmoniformes; family Salmonidae; genus Salmo; species Salmo salar. The sequence continues at coordinate 29,450,845 of NC_138307.1, read as the reverse complement.
TAATCAGGCCAGCTAGCCTATAGGCCTACTTCTATGTGTAATCAGGCCAGCTAGCCTATAGGTCTACTTCTATGTGTAATCAGGCCAGCTAGCCTATAGACCTACTTCTATGTGTAATCAGGCCAGCTAACCTATAGGTCTACTTCTATGTGTAATCAGGCCAGCTAGCCTATAGGCCTACTTCTATGTGTAATCAGGCCAGCTAGCCTATAGGCCTACTTCTATGTGTAATCAGGCCAGCTAGCCTATAGACCTACTTCTATGTGTAATCAGGCCAGCTAACCTATAGGTCTACTTCTATGTGTAATCAGGCCAGCTAACCTATAGGCCTACTTCTATGTGTAATCAGGCCAGCTAGCCTATAGGTCTACTTCTATGTGTAATCAGGCCAGCTAGCCTATAGGCGTAATCAGGTGTGTGTTCTTACTCAACATTGACAGGAGCACTCTAAACAAAAGACAAATAATAAATTGTAAACTCGTAAATGGAAGGAAATACACCAAAACTTTTCTCACAAGTGTAGCCTAGGTTGTACGCTCTGCAAACAATGTGTCCACTCCTACAATGACAATGGTAAGACTGTAATAATAATATATTGAATGCATTACTGTAATCAAACAAACATTGTAGATTAGAAATGATGGGAATTAACGGTAGGCTAAATGTACTGCTGGTGATACTGGTGTGCCATCCCCTCCGCAATGGACTAGTCCACTCAGACAGACAATGGACTAGTCCACCCAGACAGACAATGGACTAGTCCACCCAGACAGGCAATGGACTAGTCCACCCAGACAGGCAACGGACTAGTCCACCCAGACAGGCAACGGACTAGTCCACCCCAGACAGGCAATGGACTAGTCCACCCAGGCAGGCAACGGACTAGTCCACCCAGACAGGCGTGAATCAGACAGGGTGTGAATCAGACAGATGTCACTTGTGCCATACATTATTTATATGTACAGTACCAGTCAAAAGTTTGGACACACCTACTCATTCAAGGGTTTTCTTTATTTTTACTATTTTCTACGTTGTAGAATAATAGTGAAGACATCAAAACTATGAAATAACACGTGGAATCATGTAGTAACCAAAAAAGTTTTAAACAAATCAAAGATAATTTTATATTTGAGATTCTTCAAAGTAGACACCCTTTGCCTTGATGACAGCGCTGCACACTCTTGGCATTCTCTCAACCAGCTTCATGAGGTAGTCACCTGGAATGCATTTCAATTTTAATTTGGGGAATTTCTTATCTTCTTAATGTGTTGGAGCCAATCAGTTGTGTTGTGACATGGTAGGGGTAGTATACAGAAGATTTGGTAAAAGACCAAGTCCATATTATGACAATAACTGCTCAAATAAGCAAAGAGAAACGACAGTCCATCATTACCTTAATACCGGAAGATGTCAAGAACTTTGAAAGTTTCTTCAAGTGCATCGCAAAAACCATCAAGTGCTATGACGAAACTGGCTCTCATGAGGACCGCCACAGGAATGGAAGACCCAGACTCTGCTGCAGAGGATAAGTTAATTAGAGTTACCAGCCTCAAAAATTGCAGCCCAAATAAATGCTTCACAAAGTTCAAGTAACAGACATCCCAACATCAACTGAGATTTTTGGTTTCAACCACCGTGTCTTTGTGAGGCGCAGAGTAGGTCCTCCTTCCCACCGTGAAGCATGGAGGAGCAGGAGTGATGGTGTGGGGTTGCTCTGCTGGTGACACTGTCAGTGATTTATTTTGAATTCAAGGCACACTTAACCAGCATGGCTACCACAACATTCTGCAGCGATACGCCATTCAATCTGGTTTGATCTTAGTGGGACTATCATTTGTTTTTCAATGACTCAACACACCTCCAGACTGTGTAAGGGCTATTTGACCAAGAAGGAGAGAGATGGAGTGCTGCATCAGATGACCTGGCCTCCACAATCACCCGACCTCAACCCAATTGAGATGGTTTGGGATGAGTTGGACCGCAGAGTGAAGGAAAAGCAGGCAACAAGTGCTCAGCATATGTGGGAACTCCTTCAAGACTGTTGGAAAAGCATTCCTCATGAAGTTGTTCGAGAGAATGCCAAGAGGTTGTGCAAAGCTGTCATTAAGGCAAAGGGTGGCTACTTTTAAGAATCTAAAATATATTTAGATTTGTTTAACACTTTTTTTGGTTACTACATGATTCCATATGTGTTATTTCATAGTTTTGATGTCTTTAGTATTATTCTACAATGTAGAAAATAGTAAAAAATAAAGAATGAATGGGTGTGTCCAAACTTTTGACTGGTACTGTACATTTGCCACTGCTTGACAAAAAACAAATATTGGTCGACTAACAGCCTATTGACCAAACAATCAACCAGTCCACTAAATGGGGTTGGCCCTAAAAGCTGTTCAACAGTTGACGGCAAAAAGGGGTGAATATTATGAGTAATATCATCCTCCACTCACTATCACAAGAGTTAGTAACTACACAGACTCATTTCATATCATCCTCCACTCACTATCACAAGGGTTAGTAACTACACAGACTCACTTCATATCATCCTCCACTCACTATCACAAGAGTTAGTAACTACACAGACTCATTTCATATCATCCTCCACTCACTATCACAACGGTTAGTAACTACACAGACTCATTTCATATCATCCTCCTCTCACTATCACAAGGGTTAGTAACTACATAGACTCATTTCATATCATCCTCCTCTCACTATCACAAGGGTTAGTAACTACACAGACTCATTTCATATCATCCTCCACTCACTATCACAAGGGTTAGTAACTACACAGACTCATTTCATATCATCTTCCACTCACTATCACAAGGGTTAGTAACTACACAGACTCATTTCATAGCATCCTCCACTCACTATCACAAGAGTTAGTAACTACACAGACTCATTTCATAGCATCCTCCACTCACTATCACAAGGGTTAGTAACTACACAGACTCATTTCATAGCATCCTCCTCTCACTATCACAAGGGTTAGTAACTACACAGACTCATTTCATAGCATCCTCCACTCACTATCACAAGAGTTAGTAACTACACAGACTCATTTCATAGCATCCTCCACTCACTATCACAAGGGTTAGTAACTACACAGACTCATTTCATAGCATCCTCCTCTCACTATCACAAGGGTTAGTAACTACACAGACTCATTTCATATCATCCTCCACTCACTATCACAAGGGTTAGTAACTACACAGACTCATTTCATAGATCTTTAAAACACTGGCAGTTTGTCTACTTCACTTCTTTAGTCTACTCTCTGAACACTCCAGATAGCCCAGTTGTTCAGGGATGTGTGACGTCAGAATTACAGAATTCAACCTATCAATAGACTGGGTCATAACTTATGGAGGTCAAACTTCTGAAGATATAGTTAGAACCTGTGCTTACCATGAGGAACAGATTTCCCAATCTTCTCCTCCTCTTCTTCATCTTTAATGTTGACATTCAGCTCCAGTGTTTGACTGCAGTCTTCCAGCTTCACTGATGCCATCTCTGGATCCTGCAGTGCAAACTGGGCTCCACTGTCACAATCAGGACCCAGTGACTGTAGGTTTGGACTCAGTGTGGAAGGAGAGAGGCAGGCTGGGTTTGCCCTCACTGTTTATATTAACGGCCTCAGACTTAATCTGAGTCGGCCAGTAGTAATAAAGACAAACGGACACAAAAGTTAGTCTTGAAAGTTCTGACACTTTCTTTATTCTCAAACTATATTAGATCAGATAGCTAAGCATTGACAACAAACCATTAAATGTATCTTTACATTAGACACAAAGTTCACACTATAAATTAGGGTACACTACGTAAATGAATTAAGCGTATTCTAAACTAGATTTCCTAAACTATATTTCCTAAGCGTTCAGATAATATTCAGACCTCTTGACATTTTACACATTTTGTTACGTTACAGCCTTATTCTAAAATGTATTAAATCGTTTTTCCCCCTCATCAATCTACAGACAATACCCCATAATGACAAAGCAAAAACAGGTTTTTAGAATTGTTTGCAAATGTATAAAAAATTTCAAACAGAAATATCACATTTACATAGGTATTCAGACACATTTACTCAGTACTTTGTTGAAGAACCTTTGGCAGCGATTACAGCCTCAAGTCTTTTTGGGTATGACATTATAAGCTTGGTACACCTGTATTTGGGGAGTTTCTCTCATTCTTCTTTGCTGATCCTCTCAAGCTCTGGATGGGGACCGTCGCTGCACAGCCATTTTCAGGTCTCTCCAGAGATGTTCAATCTGGATCAAGTCCGGGCTCTGGCTGGGCCACTCAAGGACATTCAGAGACTTGTCCCAAAGCCACTCCTGCATTGTCTTGGCTGTGTGCTTAGGGTCGTTGTCCTGTTGGAAGGTGAACCTTCACCCCAGTCTGAGGTCCTTAGCAGGTTTTCATCAAGGATCTCCCTGCTCCATTCATCTTTCCCTCGATCCTGACTTGTCCTCAGTCCCTGCCACTGAAAAACATCCACACATCATGACGCTGCCACCACCATGATTCACTGTAGGGATGGTGCCAGGTTTTCTCCAGATGTGACACTTGGCATTCAGGCCAAAGAGATTAATCTTGGTTTCATCAGACCAGAGAATCTTGTTTGTCATGGTCAGTGTCCTTTAGGTGCCTTTTGGCAACTCCAACCGGGCTACTCTACAATAAAGGACTGACTGGTGGCGTGCTGCAGAGATGGTTGTCCTTCTGGAAAGTTCTCCCATTTCCACAGAGGAAGTCTGGAGTTCTGTCAGAGTGACCCTTGGGTTCTTGGTCACCTCCCCGACCAAGGCCCTACTCCCCCTATTGCCAAGTTTGGCCGGGCAGCCAGCTCTTGGAAGAGTCAATCCTGTCTCAGAGCTCTACGGACAATTCCTTCGACCTCATGGCTTGGTTTTTGCTCTGACATGCACTGTCAAATGTGGGACCTTATATATATATATATACACACACACACCTTATAGGACAAGTGTGTGCCTTACCAAATCATGTCCTATCAATTGAATTTACTACAGGTGGACAACAATCAAGTTGTAGAAACATCAAAGATGATCAATGGAAACAGGATGCACCTGAGCTCAATTCTGAGTCTCATAGCAAAGGGTTCGAATACTTATGGAAATAAATCATTTCGGTTTTGATGATTTTTTGTAAATTTGCAAATAATTCTAAAAACCTGTTTTTGCATTGTCATTATGGAGTATTGTTTGTAGATTGATGAGGAAAAACTTTTAATTTAATCAATTTTAGTATAAGGGTAAAGTAACAAAATGTGGAAAAGGGAAGGGGTCGGAATACCTTCAGAATGCACTGTAAGGAATAAGCAACTTGTTCTCATGCTGAGAAATAAGGTAGGCCACTTGATTTCAACATCTGAACATGTTGGACAGGCTAACAAGCTTTTCAAACAGTTGGAGACTGTAGACAGAATGGTGTGTTCATAACAATTCAACTGTTCAACCTTGTAATCTAACAAATAGATCCAATTTGGCTAAACTTGAAATATAAAGATTAGCTGGCTAGTCACTAGCACGTGGGCTTGAGAGAAGTGATTATTGCAACAACAAAAAATAGCAGGTTAAACTATTTTGATCAAATAATAAATTATTAGTGGGTGTTATGGTTGTGGAAGGCTTATATTTAGCCTCGGTATAACTTCACAAGCCCTGAATTCATTCCATTATTGCTGACTGTTTGAAATGCAGTGTATTCAACCTTTAATTATACAATGCTTATTTAGAGAAAAGCAAAATATTTTCTCTATATATTATATATATATATATATATATCTCGTGAATTGCCCATACCTTAAAAAAAAATCAAGATACAGCTAGCTGTATGATATTTATTAAATATCGCCCAGCCCTAACGCAGTACATTAGAGTAGAGTACAATACAGTACGTTACACTGTACTATACTCTATTGTTGTACTCTACTAAACTTTATTTTCATTCCTGTACTCTGCGTTCCAATCTTGTGAAACAGTAGCTATGTTTCCAAGAAGTTACCCAGTGATTGTTTTGTTGACATTTAGAAAAAGTTTGAATAGAAAATAGATCAGCCAATTGCCCGCTAGTGTTTTCATTTAATTATCTTGTGTTGATAAAAACAGGTGTTAGTAATGACGCACCTCGTATTGTCAAAATGATTCCGCAATCATTATTATTATTTTCTTTAAACAGAGTTTCTATCGTCACTTGTCATAATAAAGAAAATTTGACAAAAGAAAAATCCACCATCAAACGATTAAAAATGTTGTTGAGCTTTATAACATTTCTCTTATATCTGCCGTCGCAAAGATTTTTTGGACACAATACTTTTGTCGAATGCTCCTGGGTCAATGAAACCCTGCCTAATGATGTGATTGGTTCAGATTTGGTCAGGTCTAATGTTTGAGCCAAGTCAAAAAAATAATAATTCAAAAGACGTCCACGTCGGTCTGTGCTTACTGAGGTGTGGTATCCTATAGTGTCGGCCTATAACTTTATTTTATGAATGTCCATCCATGTGGTAGGCCTAGCGTTTGTAAAACAGGCAGTTGCATTGGCTTTATTAGTCCTGGTTCCTGTGACTAATCATTTTGTCTATTTAAGCGCTGAAAAGGCCCATCAGCTACCCAACTTTATCAGGAGTTATCCTGAGCCTATTGGCAATGAGAATCAATGCGTTTACACAGCGGGAAATGCAGAAGTATTAATATTTTGCTATGATCAACTCTTCAAAAATGTACAGAAAAACTTTAAACCACTGATTATCATGACAATTTAGCTGACAGGGTTAAACTCCCGGACAACGGTGGTTTCAGAGTCCTGCAATAGAGCGGAGATGCTAATATTTGTGTAAACTCTACATAGTTGTGTTCTGTGGGTGTCACTGAGTAGGCTGAACAATCCATAGGTAAGGCTGTAGAGTGCAATATGAATGTCCAACACAAACAAAAGACCCTCCATACTCAACTGGCGGCCCGCGGTCTGGACCCAGAGCGGGTCAATACGGACCACGGGTCCAAAATATATATATAATAATACTTTTTTGGTTGGGCTTCGACCCCTGGTATCATATAAACACACATAATACATGGAAATGTGTAAAATTGCAGGAAATTAGCGTTAAAACTGCAACCACAAAAATCTTGCTCCATCGCAAAATGTGTAGAATTGTGTGATATTACATTTAAACCTGCCAACAAGAAGGTTGTGAAGATTTTGGGGTTGCAAGTTAGGGGTTTGTTACTACGCCAACAAATAACAATATCCATCTGGACCTTTGCCACCTAGGAAATGTGTGTGACTGGACCATCTCAAATAGTACTGGAGTAACCCTGCAATAGACTGACTGGGAAGGTGATTTTTCAGTCAAAGTCCTGCAATAAGAGCTAAGATATTAATTTGTGTTAACTCTTGGTAATTGTATTCTGTGGGTGTCACCGTTATATGGGTGCACAATCCAACCCGCTTCATAAGTACATATAAAAATGTCCCCAATGCAATTATGTGGTCGATAACATCCACAGTGGGATTTCAAACGTTTTTTTCTCCTTATTTTCAATTTAATCAATTATTGTCATTCAGTTTAAATTAAGTAACATTCCAATCATGTTAGCATTATCTAGTCCAAATATGGAATGATTCCACTATTTTTTATCCGTTTGCCTCACTTTCAATTAGGTACTTTTATTTTGAGGTCGAACCGCAAATTCCACTATTGTGGCTAATCGTTATTGTAGCTATCTTCACATAGGTAGGGACAAGCGAGTACCAGGGCTGAGTCCAGCAGGAGGACGGAGACGTTGGCGACGATCAGATATAAATGTATTATATAGAACAAACATGCCTCTGATTCAAAGGAATCATGTCAGTTCTATTCAGGGGATTTCTATCTGCAACTTTCCATAACGTTTTTGTTCTGAACAACCCCAGGCGAAACCCACTGAGCTATATACGAACAATGAAAGCGTCACAATTGACAATGTGTGGTGGACACCACGCCGTGTGCTTGTAAAATATTTTTTATCACGTTCTTCACTCACTCGGTTTGACACAAAAATTACACAAAACCTTTCCCAAACGTTATTTAGATATTAGTCCGTTTAAACGTGCTATTACATACCTGTAATAATAAAGAGAAACGGTCAGCACAGTTCTGGCGTTTTCTTTATTCTGTAGAATGGTGGGCGCCAACCCGGAACTTCCTGTTCCCCACAATACCACAGTGCAACAGCGACATTATTGGACTGATGGACTAACTCCTGCTAAAGCATGTGGAATAATAAAGTGAACTTGATTAGCTACACAAATAATCCTTGGTTTAAAAAAACTTAGTGTCTAAGTTTTTCAACCCATTACATATGTATTGTAGATGATCTCTGTGGAAGGCCAAGAAGATCATCAAGAACCTCAGCCACCAGAGACACAGCCTGTTCACCCTGCTACCATCTAGGAAAGGGGGATACCTAGTCAGTTGTACAACTGAACGGCTTCAACTGAAATGTGTCATCAGCATTTAACCCAACCCCTCTGAATCAGAGAGGTGCGGGGGGCTGCCATAATCGACATCCACGTCTTCGGCGCCCGGGGAACAGTGGGTTAACAACAGATATTAAACTTGTCAGCTCGCTCTAACCACTAGGCTACCTGCCACCCCTAGCAGGTGGAGACGGTACAGGTGTATCAAAGCTGGGACCGAGAATGAAACCACTTCTATCTCTAGGCCACAAGACTGTTAAACAGTCATCACTGATTTGATTTAGATAATATTGGTGACTAGCAAATTGGCTTGTCCCAATGTGTAGAGGTGTCATGACATGTATTGTGTAGATAAATACAGATATATTTATTGGAATTTCATGAATTAAACAAAAGCATTATATTTACTGTAAAGAACCCCAAAACTACAATGATTCAGTAGATCAATAAAGTTCCAGTACTCTAGCAGGTCTCACAGCTGATTATGCTGAAAAAACATGTTAGAGAATAGGTCAGATTTAGCTTTGTGATGTTCATTTCAACTTCCTGTCTTGTTCAGCTTCAGAAAAGCACAAAATATGTCACTTAAAATATGTTTTTTTTGTAATTCGTTACACAAAAGAGAAGGGTTTGACCAGTAGAAATTAATGTACAATCTTTATTTTTCATTGGCAGATACAGTAAGCAGGCTTCAATTAAGTTATCCAAACATATTCATAATGAATAACTAGTCTCGTTTTAAAATACAATTTAATAAACAAAAATAATCCACCCAAACGAATGGTGAGAACTGATCATCACATCATCTCTATCTGATACATGTTGTGTCTACTAACTCATTCCCACAGAAAACTGATCATCACACCATCTCTATATGATACATGTTGTATCTACTAACTCATTCCCACAGAAAACTGATCATCACACCATCTCTATCTGATACATGTTGTATCTACTAACTCATTCCCACAGAAAACTGATCATCACACCCTCTCTATCTGATACATGTTGTGTCTACTAACTCATTCCCACAGAAAATTGATCATCACATCACTATCAGATACATGTTGTGTCTACCAGCTCATTCCCACAGAAAATTGATCATCACATCACTATCAGATACATGTTGTGTCTACCAGCTCATTCCCACAGAAAACTGCAGAGGGAAGCAGTACCACCCAGTCAACCATCAGACTCCATTGTGAGACGCCTCACAGAGGATATTCAACCCTAAAGGCAAATCCAAGGTCATCTCAATATCTTTACAGTAGAAGCTAATAAAACACACCAAAACTGACAAGGTGCACACTGATCAGTAAAGTAAAGAGAGGCTAACATTCTATAATGCTCCCTTTCCTCTGCACAGTTCTCTCACAATGAGAAACAATAGGATTACAATAGGGTGTGTTAGAATTTCTTGAGAATTAAGTGATGGAATGATTTTAATCTTCACTAGTCAGAGAACAGATGAGGATTCTCACATTTATGTATAGGTTGGTGTCTTTTTAAGTGGCCATGTTGAGAGAAACTCTTCCAACAGTCAGAGCAGGAGTAAGGCTTCTTTTGCCAAGACTAAACCCCCACAAAGCAAGCAATGCAGACGCCCAGTGGCGAGGAAAAATTCCCTAGAAGGAAGGAACCTAGGAAGAAACCTAGAGAGGAACCAGGATCTGAGCAGTGCCCAGTCCTCTTCTGGCTGTACTATGTGACAAATGAATTCGGGAAAGTATTCAGACCCCTTGACTTTTTCCACATTGTTACGTTATATCCTTATTCAAAAATGTATTCAAATGTTTTTTTATTCCTCATCAATCTACACACAATACCCCATAATGACAAAGCAAAAACAGGTTTAGACATTTTTGCTAATATATTTTTAATTTTTGCCAATCTACCATAAAAGCCTGATTGGTGGAGTGCTGCAGAGATGGTTGTCATTCTGGAAGGTTCTCCCATCTCCACAGAGGAACTCTAGAGCTCTGGCTGGGCCACTCAAGGACATTACAAAACATGTCCCGAAACCACTCCTGCGTTGTCTTGGCTGTGGCAGAGTGACCATCAGGTTCTTGGTCACTTCCCTGACCAAGGCCCTTCTCTCCTGCTTGCTCAGTTTGGCCGGGCGGCCAGCTCTCGCAAGCGTCTTGGTGGTTCCAAACTTCTTCCATTTAAGAATGATGAAGGCCACTGTGTTCTTGGGGACCTTCAATGCTGCAGATATTTTTTTGGTACCCTTCCCTAGATCTGTGCCTCGATACAATCCTGTTTCAGAGCTCTACGAACAATTCCTTTGACCTCATGGCTTGGTTTTTGCTCCAACATGCACTGTCAACTGTGGGACCTTATGTAGACAGGTGTGTGCCTTTCCAAAGCATGTCCAATCAATTGAATTTACCACAGGTGGACTCCAATCAAGTTGTAGAAACATCTCAAGGATGATCAATGGAAACAGGATGCACCAGAGCTCAATTTCGATTCTCACAGCAAAGGGTCTGAATACTTATGTCAATAAGGTATTTATTTTTTAATAGATATATTTTGAAAAAAATATATAAAAACCTGTTTTCGCTTTGGCATTATGGGGTATTGTGTGTAGATTGCAGAATACATTTTTTATTTTATCAATTTTAGAATAAGGCTGTAATGTAACAAAATGTGGAAAAAGTCAAGGGGTCTGAATACTTTCCGAATTCACTGTAGCTAATTTTGATAAACGGGATTGTCTTTTTCTCCCCTTTTCAATGTTACAAATAGCAATGGAAATCAACAACTCTGTCTCTGTTGTCATATGTTTCTTTCTAGCAAGTATTTTCCCATCCTGGAATCTGAGACCTTGTGGAAATCTGTGGTAGAGAATAATGTATGACAATTTAGACACTACATTACCCTATAGTAGTTATCGTCATCATGCTTTCCATAGTTTAGGCCTATACCTAGCTAGGCCTTGATACCTAGTTATTGTGTTATCCAGCTAGCTACAAAAGTGCATTCTAACACTTAATATTTGTATAACTAACCCAATATTGACCTCACCCTGTTGTTTCCAATGTGGTACTTTTATTATGAAGGCGACATTCCACTGTTATTCATAATCGTTATTGTGGCTAACTTCACACAGGGGTGAGCCCCGCTAGCTAGCGAGTAGCGAACATAGAGATTTGCCAGATGTAGGTTAGGTAATTTAGCTAGCTACAGTAGCTAGTCAATGTTAGAAAACTAGCTAGCTAATACAAACTCAATATACTACATGGAAAGTATATTATGTACAATGTGCTATGGTAACTTGTTAGCTAGCTGGCGTAGTTGGTAGGCCTAATAATAACGCCAGCTAACGTTTGCTACCTAGCTAAATTTAGTTAAGTACGTTTGCTAACGTTAGCTAGCTACAGTTATGCCTCTGCAGTTAGCTAACCAACACTTGGTGAGCATAATAATAAAGAAATCCCCATCAAAATCCTTCTTTTTAAGCATTAGATTTATTTTTGAATGGGCTGCGTCTCAATCCACCGCATCCGCTGATGTCGTCCTTCCGTGGCAGAGCTGCGGTGTTGTTTGTCAGACCAGGAGACACCAAATTCTGTCTGTATCGTCCGAAAAGTTCGGCCTTCAAGCTGAGACTCACGAACAAGTACATTTTTCTCTAGGACGCCCACAAGTGTCTGAATGTAGCAGGTACGCGTAAAAAACGTATTTTCTAAAGTATATATTGAAGTATTTTAGTGCAAAAAAAGGGTGCCAAATACAGGTAAATATATGTTTTACTGATCTTAATCTCTCAGATATTGGTTCAGAAACTTCAAAACCAACTTCCCTTTGAAAAGTGTTAGCTATATCTTCCCACACTCATTATCGCAAGGGTTATCAACTGTCAGGGTAAATTCCATTTCAATTACCGTAGTCAATTCTCAAAGTAACCCAATTTCCAATTCAACATTTTCCTAATTCAAAAGCGTTGAAGATAATTGGATGTCAGAATTACAGAATTCAACCTAACAATAGACTGGGCGATAATTTATGGAGGTTTAATTTATCAAGATAATTTATAGTTAGATAGAACCAGCTCTTACCATGATTAACAGATTTCCCAATCTTCTCCTCTTCTTCATCTTTAATGTTGACATTCAGCTCCAGTGTTTGACTGCAGTCTTCCAGCTTCACTGATGCCATCTCTGGATCCTGCAGTGCAAACTTGGCTCCACTGTCACAATCAGGACGCAGTGACTGTAGGTTTGGAGTGTGGAATTTGTCAACTCTGAACAGTATCCCAGTCCTAAATAGAAGTCTGAGATCAACCTCCTCCCCTGTGGATGCCACACCCCCTCCCATTGTAACGTATATATGAACACATTTTGAACAATGGCTTCCTAAAATGCTGTGGTGCTGACTAACACAATAGGAAAGGTTGTGGTAGATTTACATAATCAATTGGGCATTTCAACAGTCTGACCCTCAATATAGTCTTGGGAATATATTGAGCTCTAACAAAGGGGCGTGGAAAAGGTCTGTTGAAATGAATACTGTAGTGGTGTGAGAAAGGTAACACAAGCTTCCTTTCTGGATCCATTCCCCAATAGTAACTGGGTCATTATTGTATTGTGGTGGTAATGCTGTCCCTGGACTTTGGCACCATATAAAACACTTTAAAAATGACAATTTGTTTTAGTTTTATTTAACTGTAATTTAATAAGAAACATATTCAAGTCCTTTACACTACGAAACATTCATTTGTATGCATTGTAGCAAATTGGATTGTCCCAATGGTGGTGTGTAAAGGTGTAGTGACATGTTTTGACTCAATAGATATTTTGAATGTCATGAATTAAACAAAAACATTGTTTTTTGGGTTAACTATACAGAAAATACAAAAGGTTAAACCAGAACAAATTCATGTAGAATGTTTATTTTTCATAGGCAGATCAATTACATTCATTGCAGTTATCCAAATAAATGTATCCATGACTAAAGTAATCAATCTAGTTTTATAAGACAATGTAATAAACACGTAGTCATTTCATAGCCTGTGTATCATTAAACAAAAGTCATTATGTAGTAAAAAAAGAATCCACCTAAACTAATGTTGAAAACTGATCATCACACCATCTCTATCTGATACATGTTGTATCTACTAACTCATTCCCACAGAAAACTGATCATCACATCATCTCTATCTGATACATGTTGTATCTACTAACTCATTCCCACAGAAAACTGATCATCACACCATCTCTATCTGATACATGTTGTGTCTACTAACTCATTCCCACAGAAAACTGATCATCACATCATCTCTATCTGATACATGTTGTATCTACTAACTCATTCCCACAGAAAACTGATCATCACACCATCTCTATCTGATACATGTTGTATCTACTAACTCATTCCCACAGAAAACTGATCATCACACCATCTCTATCTGATACATGTTGTGTCTACTAACTCATTCCCACAGAAAACTGATCATCACACCATCTCTATCTGATACATGTTGTGTCTACTAACTCATTCCCACAGAAAACTGATCATCACACCATCTCTATATGATACATGTTGTGTCTACTAACTCATTCCCACAGATAACTGATCATCACACCATCTCTATATGATACATGTTGTGTCTACTAACTCATTCCCACAGATAACTGATCATCACACCATCTCTACCTGCAGGGGAATAACTTTTTATTTTATTTATTATCATTGTTGAATATTTAAAACATACAATCTATTTGCAGTGAAGCCACTCCACATCTACATCACATTAGTCATCTGACAGACTCCCATCCAGAGCGACCCACAGATGCAACAACGGTCAAAGCCCTGAGGGACAACTTGGTGTCAGATCAAAACGTATTATATCTTACAAAAATCCATACCGCTCACTTTAGTATGATACCAGTATATTATGTTAAATTACATTGGCCTACGAATGTAATATGAGTCGTACAATATAATACGATTTGTAGGACGTATAAGTATATTACGAATTACAATTCATACAATATGTTACGAATATGAAATACGTATGATATTTTACTTATTCCAATTTGATGTTGTTAACATTAATTAGCATGCTAAATAGTTACATGCTAAGTACACCATATAAACTTAGCAAAAAAAGAAACGGCCCTTTTTCAGGACCCTGTCTTTCAAAGATAATTTGTAAAAATCCAAATAACTTCACAGATCTTCATTGTAAAGGGTTTAAACACTGTGCCTGTGGAACGGTCGATAAGACACTAACAGCTTACAGACGGTAGGAAATTAAGGTCACAGTTATGAAAACTTAGGAGACTAAAGAGGCCTTTCTACTGACTCTGAAAAACACCAAAAGAAAGATGCCCAGGGTCCCTGCTCATTTGCGTGAACGTGCCTTAGGCATGCTGCAAGGAGGCATGAGGACTGCAGATGTGACCAGGGCAATAAATTGCAATGTCCGTACTGTGAGACGCCTAAGACAGCGCTACAGGGAGACAGGACGGACAGCTGATTGTCCTGGCAGTGGCAGACCACGTGTAACAACACCTTCACAGGATCGGTACATCCGAACATCACACCTGCGGGACAGGATGGCAACAACAACTGCCTGAGTTACACCAGGAATGCACAATCCCTCCATCAGTGCTCAGACTGTCCGCAATAGGCTGAGAGAGGCTGGACTGAGGGCTTGTAGGCCTGTTGTAAGGCAGGTCCTCACCAGACATCACCGGCAACAACATCGCCTATGGGCAAAACCAACCGTCGCAGACAGGACTGGCAAAAAGTGCTCTTCACTGACGAGTCACGGTTTTGTCTCACCAGGGGTGATGGTCGGATTTGCGTTTATCGTCGAAGGAATGAGCGTTACACCGAGGCCTGTACTCTGGAGCGGGATCGATTTGGTTGAGTGTCTGTCATTGGTCTGGGGCGGTGTGTCACAGCATCATCGGACTGAGCTTGTTGTCATTGCAGGCAATCTCAACGCTGTGCGTTACAGCTAAGACATCCTCCTCCCTCATGTGGTACCCTTCCTGCAGGCTCATCCTGACAATGCCACCAGCCATACTGCTCGTTCTGTGTGTGATTTCCTGCAAGACAGGAATGGCCAGTGAAGAGCCCGGATCTCAATCCCATTGAGCACGTCTGGGACCTGTTGGATCGGAGGGTGAGGGCTAGGGCCATTCCCCCCAGAAATGTCCGGGAACTTGCAGGTGCCTTGGTGGAAGAGTAGGGTAACATCTCACAGCAAGAACTGGTAAATCTGGTGGAGTCCATGAGGAGGAGATGCACTGCAGTACTTAATGCAGCTGGTGGCCACACCAGATACTGACTGTTACTTTTGATTTTGACCCCCCCTTTTGTTCAGGGACACATTATTCAGTTTCTGTTAGTCACATGTCTGTGGAACTTGTTCAGTTTATGTCTCAGTTGTTGAATCTTATGTTCATACAAATATTTACACATGTTAAGTTTGCTGAAAATAAACGCAGTTGACAGTGAGAGGACGTTTCTTTTTTTGCTGAGATATCTATTTATATCTCTCTATATATCTGTATACACACACAAAAGTATGTGGACACCCCTTAAAATTAGTGGATTCGAACATTTCAGCCACACCCATTACTGACCGGTGTATAAAATCGAGCACACAGCCATGCAATCTCCATAGACAAATGTTGGCAGTAGAATGGCCTGAAGAGCTCAGCAACTTTCAAAGTGGCATTGTCATAGGATGCCACCTTTCCAACAAGTCAGTTCGTCAAATTTCTGCACCGCTAGAGCTACCCCGGTCAACTATAAATGCTGTTATTGTGAAGTGGAAACATCTAGGAGCAACAACAGCTCAGCCGTGAAGTGGTAGGCCACACAAGCTTACAGAACAGGACCGCCAAGTGCTGAAGCGCGTAAAAATAATTTGTCCTCAGTTGCAACACTCACTACCGAGTTCCAAACTGCCTCTGGAAGCAACGTCAACATAAGAACTGTTCGTCGGGAGCTTCACAAAAAAGTGGCCGAGCAGCCGCAAACAAGCCTAAGATCACCATGTGCAATGCCAAGCGTCAGATGGAGTGGTGTAAAGCTATTGGACTTCCTGGAGTGATGAATCACGCCTCATCTGGAAGTCTGATGGACAAATCTGGGTTTGTTGGATGCTAGGCGAACGATACCTGCCCCAATGCATAGTGCCAAATGTAAAGTTTGGTGGAGGTATAATGGTCTAGGGCTGTTTTTCATGGTTCGGGCTAGGCCCCTTAGTTCCAGTGAAGGGAAATCTTAATGCTACAGCATACAATGACAGTCTTGACGATTCTGTGCTTCCAACTTTGTGGCAACAGTTTGGGGAAGGCCCTTTCCTGTTTCAGCATGACAATGCTCCTATGCACAAAGCGAGGTCCATACAAAAATGGTTTATCGAGATCGGTGTGGAAGAACTTGACTGCCCTGCACAGAGCCCTGACCGCAACCCCATCGAACACCTTTGGGATGAATTGGAACGCTGACTTCGAGCCGAATCTAGTGGAAAGCCTTCCCAGAAGAGTGGAGGCTGTTATAGCAGCAGAGGGGGGACCAAGTCCATATGTATGCCCATGATTTTGGAATGAGATGTTCTTTTTACTTTTGGTCATGTAGTGTAGTTGCAAAGTTGCTTATTAGCTAAAATGCTAAAGTTGTCCGTGATGAGATTCAAACAGGAAACCTTTGGGTTGCTAGACGTTCATGTTATATGCTGACCCATCCACCCCGACCAATCAACTACCCTCCTTTTGTTTTTGACTTAAAAGAAAATGTTTAAATGTTTCAACGTCATATTCAACATCTCCAGCACCACCCCAATTTTTTTAAATTTCCAATGACATTCTATAACGCTCCCTTTCCTCTGCACAGTTGTCAGTGAGAAACAATAGGATTACAATAGAGTGTTCATCTTAATGTTATCAAATTCACTGTTACCACTTCCTTTATGAGATAAGAATGAAGTGATGGAGTGACTAATCTTAACTGGCCTGAGACAACTGATGAGGCTTCTTGCCTTTATGTATACGTTGATGTGTTTTTAAGGTAGCCAATTGGGAGAAACTCTTCCGACAGTCAGAGCAGAAGTAAGGCTTCTCTCCTGTGTGTCTTCTTTGATGAACTTTTAGCTCAGTTGATGTTGTGAAGCACTTCCCACAGTCAGAGCAGGAGTAAGGCTTCTCTCCTTTATGTATACGTTGGTGTATTTTTAAGCTGCCCTGTTGGGAGAAACTCTTCCCACAGTCAGAGCAGGAGTAAGGCTTATCTCCTGTGTGTCCTCTTTGATGAACTTTTAGCTCAGTTGATGTTGTGAAGCACTTCCCACAGTCAGAGCAGGAGTAAGACTTCTCTCCTGTGTGTATTCGCTGGTGACATTTTAAGTGGATCTGTTGAGAGAAACCCTTCCCACAGTCAGAGCAGTAGTAAGGCTTATCTCCTGTGTGTGTACGTTGGTGTGTTTTAAAATTGCTCTGTTGAGAGAAACTTTCCCCACAATCAGAGCAGTAGTAAGGTTTCTCTCCAGTGTGCATTTTCTGATGAACTGTCAGAGTCCTTGATGTTATGAAACTCCTCCCACAGTCAGAACAGAAGTAAGGCCTCTCTCCTGTGTGTGTACGTTGGTGTGTTTTAAAATTGCTCTGTTGAGAGAAACTTTCCCCACAATCAGAGCAGTAGTAAGGTTTCTCTCCAGTGTGCATTTTCTGATGAACTGTCAGAGTCCTTGATGTTATGAAACTCCTCCCACAGTCAGAACAGAAGTAAGGCCTCTCTCCTGTGTGTGTTCTCTGATGAACTCTTAGCCCAGTTGATGTTGTGAAACATTTTCCACAGTCAGAGCAGTAGTAAGGCTTCTCTCCAGTGTGTATACGTTGGTGTGTTTTTAAGTTGCTCTGATGAGAGAAACGCTCCCCACAATCAGAGCAGGAGTAAGGTTTCTCTCCAGTGTGCACTCTCTGATGAACTGTCAGAGCCTGTGATGTTTTTAAACTCTTCCCACAGTCAGAGCAGGAATACAGATTCTCTCCTGTGTGTATTTTTAGATGTATTTTTAGCTTTGATAGAAATGGGAAAATCTCCTCACAATGTGGGCAGTGGTGAGACCTCTTAGTTCTGTGATCTTCCTGCTGTTGCTCTCTGGATGTAGAGAATGTCTCAACATGGTCTCCTGTGTGAACAACATCAGAAGAACCAGTCAGTTGGTGAGATATACATATGACTTCATAACAGTAGGCTGTACAATACATGGAATAAAGCTATTAGGGTTGTCCCGACAAAAAAAATGTATCCTGGTCGACAGAGTCGTCTGTTCTTTCGACCAATCGATTGGTATACATTCTAAAACTTGTATTTTTCCAAATATAGACACACCCTTTGTTTGAATAAAATCAACTATATGTAGGCTGCTGAGCTTGTCTGATGCTTTAAGCACTGCAATAAAAAAATCTAAACAAATTACTAAAGAGGGAGCCAGAGATCAATACAGCCTAACCAGAAGTAAAAAACCTGTTCCCGACCCTCCTCCCCACTGCTGCTGGCCTTCTCAGATTCTGCCGTTACCCTCCTGAAGTCGCTGATCATAGGCTACACCAGCGGTCGGTAATAGGCTACACCAGCGGTCAGTAATAGGCTACACCAGCGGTCAGTAATAGGCTACACCAGCGGTCAGTAATAGGCTACACCAGCGGTCAACAGATTTTTCCATTTGGAGTGGCAGGTTATCGTACCATTTCTACTGATCTGCGTGCCAGTTATGATTTTCATCTGCACATTTTCATGGAAGAGTTTCATTTCATTTATAATAAAGTCTTCATATCTCAAATCAATGTCATGTGGTTAACCAAAATTATATCTAAATTATAATTATTCAATTCTAAAAGTCACTTCTATTGCCAATATGTAAAAACAGCCTACATAAAGCCAACAAAAACACTGCAGCCTGCATGTAGAACATATCCTGATGAAAATAGATATCCTATGAATCAAATTGGCTGCACATGGCCTGTCTGCAAGAAACTTGAAACATTGTATCAACTAATAATTTGGTCTGGCCTGTGCTAGCAAACTTGCAACATTGTATAAAATATTCTGGGCCCTTAGAGTTACCCATGCCAGCAAGCTTCAGACAGACAGACAGAGCTGTAGGCTATTTTGCGCTTGGGATAAGAAGTAATCAGGTAGTCCTATTTTATGACGTTTCCACTGGATCAGAGCATTACAGTTTTTCCCCTTTCATGCTGAGTGGTTATCAAAAGGGAGAGAGATGGAAAGGTTTTTCAAATAGGCTACGTTGAGGAACTATTGTCATTCTCACTGGTTGTAAAAACAGACTTTGTTAACTTGCTGTTTGAGGCGAAGAAAAATTACTTTGAGAAACTCCACAGTGATGGTGAGTTAAGACAATCAAATTTGGAAAGAAGTTGAAGATGCTCAACCAACGTGAGTAGAGGTGCAACCTAAAAATGTGTAAACATCATTGAACAGGAAAAGGCGCAACACTCGCTCACCATTTAAAAAATCTTAGTTTTATTAAGCAAGTTTAAACCTCTTACATCTAGACGTTCCGCTAGCGGAACACCTGCTCCAATATCCAATGATAGGCGTGGCGCGAATTACAAATTCCTCAAAAATACAAAAACTTCAATTTTTCAAACATGACTATTTTACAGCATTTTAAAGACAAGACTCTCCTTTATCTAACCACACTGTCCGATTTCAAAAAGGCTTTACAGCGAAAGCAAAACATTAGATTATGTCAGCAGAGTACCCAGCCAGAAATAATCAGACACCCATTTTTCAAGCTAGCATATAATGTCACAAAAAACAAAACCACAGCTAAATGCAGCACTAACCTTTGATGATCTTCATCAGATGACACGCCTAGGACATTATGTTATACAATACATGCATGTTTTGTTCAATAAAGTTCATATTTATATCAAAAACCAGCTTTTTACATTAGCATGTGACGTTCAGAACTAGCATTCCCACCGAACACTTCCGGTGAATTTACTAAATTACTCACGATAAACGTTCACAAAAAACATAATTATTTTAAGAATTATAGATACAGAACTCCTTTGTGCAATCGAGGTGTCCGATTTTAAAATAGCTTTTCGGTGAAAGCACATTTTGCAATATTCTGAGTAGATAGCCCAGCCATCACGGCTAGCTATTTTGACACCCACCAAGTTTAGCCCTGACCAAACTCCGATTTACTATTAGAAAAGTTTGATTACCTTTGGTGTTCTTCGTCAGAATGCACTCCCAGGACTTCTACTTCAATAACAAATGTTGGTTTGGTTCAAAATAGTCCATAGTTATATCCAAATAGCGGCGTTTTGTTCGTGCGTTCAAGACACTATCCAAGGGTGACGAAGGGTCACGCGCACAACGCATTTCGTGACAAAAAAATTCTAAATATTCCATTACCGTACTTCGAAGCATGTCAACCGCTGTTTAAAATCTATTTTTATGCCATTTTTCTCGTAAAAAAGCGATAATATTCCGACCGGGAGTGGTGGTTTTCGTTCAAAGACGAAAGAATAAAAATATGGAGTCGACTCGTGCACGAGCCTCAGTCTCATAGTACTCTGACCGGTCACTATCCAAACGCGCTACTGTTTTTCAGCCAGAGCCTGCAAAGCCACGATTCAGCTTTTTGCTGCCTTCTGAGAGCCCATGGGAGCCGTAGGAAGTGTCACGTAACAGCAGAGATCCCTTGTATTGGATAGAGATAATCAAGAAGGCCAAGAAATGGTCAGACAGGGTACTTCCTGTACAGAATCTTCTCAGGTTTTGGCCTGCCAAATGAGTTCTGTTATACTCACAGACACCATTCAAACAGTTTTAGAAACGTTGGAGTGTTTTCTATCCAAAGCTAATAATTATATGCATATTCTAGTTTCTGGCTAGATTAAATTGGGTACGTTTTTTATCCGGCCGTGAAAATACTGCCCCCTAGCCATAACAGGTTAAAAGATTGACGTTTCGGTCTTCAATGCCCTTCAAACGTCAATATTTTAAACTTGCTTAATAAAACAAAAACAAAGTCATGAGTGAGAGTTGCGCCTTTTCCTGTCCAATGAGTTAAGACAATCAGAAATAGTATCAGATCCCCAAATGGGCACATTTATAGGCCTACATTTGCAAGCAGGCCAGGTAGACTATATGCCTACTAATATGAGTAATCAGGCCAGGTAGACTATAGGTCTACTTCTATGAGTAATCAGGCCAGGTAGACTACAGGCCTGCTTCTGTGTAATCAGGCCAGGTAGACTATAGGCCTACTTCTATGTGTAATCAGGCCAGGCAGACTATAGGCCTACTTCTATGTGTAATCAGGCCAGGTAGACTATATGCCTACATCTATGTGTAATCAGGCCAGGTAGACTATATGCCTAAGTATATGTGTAATCAGGCCAGGTAGACTATAGGCCTAATTCTATGTGTAATCAGGGCCAGGTAGCCTATAGGCCTACTTCTATGTGTAATCAGGCCAGCTAGCCTATAGACCTACTTCTATGTGTAATCAGGCCAGGCAGACTATAGGCCTACTTCTATGTGTAATCAGGCCAGGTAGACTATATGCCTACCTCTATGTGTAATCAGGCCAGGTAGACTATATGCCTAAGTATATGTGTAATCAGGCCAGGTAGACTATATGCCTAATTCTATGTGTAATCAGGGCCAGGTAGCCTATAGGCCTACTTCTATGTGTAATCAGGCCAGCTAGCCTATAGACCTACTTCTATGTGTAATCAGGCCAGGTAGACTATAGGCCTACTTCTATGTGTAATCAGGGCCAGGTAGCCTATAGGCCTACTTCTATGTGTAATCAGGCCAGGTAGACTATAGGCCTACTTCTATGTGTAATCAGGCCAGGTAGACTATAGGCCTACTTCTATGTGTAATCAGGCAAGGTAGCCTATAGGCCTGCTTCTGTGTAATCAGGCCAGGTAGACTATAGGCCTACTTCTATGAGTAATCAGGCCAGGTAGACTATAGGCCTACTTCTATGAGTAATCAGGCCAGGTAGACTAAAGGCCTACTTCTATGAGTAATCAGACCAGGTAGACTATAGGCCTACTTCTATGTGTAATCAGGCCAGGTAGACTATAGGCCTACTTCTATGTGTAATCAGGCCAGCTAGCCTATAGACCTACTTCTATGTGTAATCAGGGACAGGTAGCCTATAGGCCTACTTCTATATGTAATCAGGCCAGCTAGCCTATAGACCTACTTCTATGTGTAATCAGGCCAGCTAGCCTATAGGCCTACTTCTATGTGTAATCGAGCCAGGTAGCCTATAGACCTACTTCTATGTGTAATCAGGCCAGCTAGCCTATAGGCCTACTTCTATGTGTAATCGGGCCAGGTAGCCTATAGACCTACTTCTATGTGTAATCAGGCCAGGTGGCCTATAGACCTACTTCTATGTGTAATTAGGCCAGGTAGCCTATAGACCTACTTCTATGTGTAATCAGGCCAGCTAGCCTATAGGCCTACTTCTATGTGTAATCAGGCCAGGTAGCCTATAGACCTACTTCTATGTGTAATCAGGCCAGCTAGCCTATAGGCCTACTTCTATGTGTAATCAGGCCAGCTAGCCTATAGGCCTACTTCTATGTGTAATCAGGCCAGCTAGCCTATAGGCCTACTTCTATGTGTAATCAGGCCAGCTAGCCTATAGGCCTACTTCTATGTGTAATCAGGCCAGCTAGCCTATAGGCCTACTTCTATGTGTAATCAGGCCAGGTAGACTATATGCCTACATCTATGTGTAATCAGGCCAGGTAGACTATATGCCTAAGTATATGTGTAATCAGGCCAGGTAGACTATAGGCCTAATTCTATGTGTAATCAGGGCCAGGTAGCCTATAGGCCTACTTCTATGTGTAATCAGGCCAGCTAGCCTATAGACCTACTTCTATGTGTAATCAGGCCAGGTAGAATATAGGCCTACTTCTATGTGTAATCAGGCCAGGCAGACTATAGGCCTACTTCTATGTGTAATCAGGCCAGGTAGACTATATGCCTACCTCTATGTGTAATCAGGCCAGGTAGACTATATGCCTAAGTATATGTGTAATCAGGCCAGGTAGACTATATGCCTAATTCTATGTGTAATCAGGGCCAGGTAGCCTATAGGCCTACTTCTATGTGTAATCAGGCCAGCTAGCCTATAGACCTACTTCTATGTGTAATCAGGCCAGGTAGACTATAGGCCTACCTCTATGTGTAATCAGGCCAGGTAGACTATATGCCTAAGTATATGTGTAATCAGGCCAGGTAGACTATATGCCTAATTCTATGTGTAATCAGGGCCAGGTAGTCTATAGGCCTACTTCTATGTGTAATCAGGCCAGCTAGCCTATAGACCTACTTCTATGTGTAATCAGGGCAAGGTAGCCTATAGGCCTACTTCTATGTGTAATCAGGCCAGCTAGCCTATAGGCCTACTTCTATGTGTAATTAGGCCAGCTAGCCTATAGGCCTACTTCTATGTGTAATCAGGCCAGCTAGCCTATAGGCCTACTTCTATGTGTAATCAGGCCAGCTAGCCTATAGGCCTACTTCTATGTGTAATCAGGCCAGGTAGCATTGGTGCGTGTCCTTACTAGATTGTCTATTGTTTGGAGCGCTCCTGTCAATGAATAAATTGTAAACTCGTAAATGCAATGAAATAAAACAAAATGTTTTTGTACAATGACAATGGTAAGACATTATTATTATTATTATTACTACTACGATATTGAATGCATTCCCATAATTAAACAAACATTGCTGATTAGAAATTATGTGAATTAACAGTAAAAGTACTACTGGTGATACTGGTTTGCCATCCCCACAGCCTCCACAATGGATTAGTCCACTCAGACAGGCAATGGACGAGTCCACTCAGACAGGCAATGGACGAGTCCACTCAGACAGGCAATGGACGAGTCCACTCAGACAGGCAATGGACGAGTCCACTCAGACAGGCAATGGACGAGTCCACCCAGACAGGCAATGGACGAGTCCACTCAGACAGGCAATGGACGAGTCCACTCAGACAGGCGTGAATCAGACAGGTGTCTTGTGTGCCATACATTATTTCTTTTTATATATATATGCGCCACTGCTCGACTAAAAACATATTGGTCGACCAACAGCCTATCGACCAATCGACTAAATTGGGTCAGTCTTAAAAGCTATTCAACAACCTAAGCCAAAAAGGGCTGAAAAGTATGAGTCATATCATCCTCCTCTCACTATCACAAGGGTTAGTAACTACACAGACTCACTTCATATCATCCTCCACTCACTATCACAAGGGTTAGTAACTACACAGACTCACTTCAGATCATCCTCCACTCACTATCACAAGGGTTAGTAACTAAACAGACTCATTTCATAGATCTTTAAAACACTGACAGTTTGTCTACTTCACTTCTTTAGTCTACTCTCTAATCACTCCAGATAACTCAGTTGTTCAGGGATGTGTGACGTCAGAATTACAGAATTCAACCTATCAATAGACTGGGTCAAAACGTATGGCGGTCTGTTACTCATGCTCTTACCATGACTAACAGATTTCCCAATCTTCTCCTGCTCTTTTTCATCTTTAATGTTGACATTCAGCTCCAGTGTTTGACTGCAGTCTTCCAGCTTCACTGATGCCATCTCTGGATCCTGCAGTGCAAACTGGGCTCCACTGTCACAATCAGGACCCAGTGACTGTAGGTTTGGACTCAGTGTGGAAGGAGAGAGACAGGCTGGGTTTGTCCTCACTGTTTATATTAATGGCCTCAGACTTGACCTGAGTCGGCCTGTAGTTATAAAGGGGAACGGACACAAAAAGTATTGAAAGTTCTGGCACTTTTATTCTCAAACTATATTAGATCAGGTACCTAAGCATTAACAAACCATTCAATTCATTTCAAATTAGGCGGTTCACACTATAAATTAGTCTACACAATGTAAATGCACTAAACCTATAGTAGATTACTTAAATTCACACACAGAGCATTCAGAAAGTATTCAGACCCCTTGATTTATTCCACATTTTGTTACATTACAGCCTTATTGTACAAAGGATTAAAGACCCCATAATGACAAAGTAAAAACAGCTTTGTAGAGTTTTTGGCAAATGAAATATCACATTTACATAAGTATTCAGACCCTTTACTCAGCACTTAGTTGAAGCACCTTTGGCAGTGATTACAGCCTTGAGTCTTCTAGTGTATGACACTACAAGTTTGGCACACTTGTATTTGGGGAGTTTCTCACATTCTTCTCTGCAGAGCCTCTCAAGATCTATCAGGTTGGAAGGTGAGCATCACCGCACAGCCATTTTCAGGTCTCTCCAGAGATGTTCGATCTGGTTCTATTCCGGGCTCTGGCTGAGCCACTCAAGGACATTCAGAGACTCGTCCCAAAGCCACTCCTGCATCGTCTTGGCTGCGTGCTTAAGGTCGTTGTCCTGTTGGAAGGTGAACTTTCACCCCTGTCTGAGGTCCTTAAAAGGTTTAGGAAGAGCCAGCTCTAGGAAGAGTCAATCCTGTCTCAGAGCTCTACGGACAATTCCTTCGACCTCATGGCTTGGTTTTTGCTCTGACATGCACTGTTAAATGTGGGACCTTATATAGACAGGTGTGTGCCTTTCCAAATCATGTCCAATCAATTGAATTTACCACAGGTGGACAACAATCAAGTTGAAGAAACATCTCAAGGATGATCAATGGAAACAGGATTCACCTGAGCTCAATTCTGAGTCTCATAGCAAATAGAGTACAATGTTTTTTATTATTTTACAAATTTGCAATTTAAAAAAAAAAAAACTGTTTTTGCTTTGTCATTATGGGGTACTGTGTGTAGATTGATGAGGAAAATTTTGAATAAGGCTAACGTAACAAAATATGGAAAAAGGGAAGGGGCCTGAATACTTTCCGAATGCACTGTAAGGAATTAGCAACTCGTTCTCATTCTGAGAATTAAGGTAGGCCACTTGATTTCAACATCTTAAAAGTGGACAGGCTAACAAGCTTTTCAAACAGTTGGAGACAGAATGGTGTGTTCATAACAATTCAACTGTTCAACCTTGTAATCTAACAAATAGATCCAATTTGGCTAAACTTGAAATATAAAGATTAGCTGGCTAGTCACTAGCACGTGGGCTTGAGAGATTGTTGAGACCTGTGTTCATTTTCTATAGGCTAATGCCTGCTACAAGAAGTAAGTCATTATTAGTGAATGTGCATTATGCATGGTTCTAGTTACATTTGTAACAAAAAAGGTCATTTTCATAGACTTGACAGCCAGATCAGTGATTGCAAAAACAACAAAAAAGCAGGTTCAACTATTTTGATCAAATAACAAATTATCAGTGGGTGTTATGGATGTGGAAGGCTTATATTTAGAGTCGGTATAACTTCACAAGCCCTGAATTCATTCCATTATTGCTGACTGTTAGAAAGGCAGTGTATTCAACCTTTAATTATACAACACTTATTTAGAGAAAAACAAAATGTAGATATCGTGAATCACCCATAAGTTTGAAAAACTCAAGATACAGCTGTATGATTTTTAGTCCATATCGCCCAACCCTAACGGACTACATTAGAATAGAGTACAATACAGTACGTAATTCTGTACTATACTCTGTACTGTTGTACTCTGCTGTACTAAACTAAACTTTTCTTTCCTGTACTCTGCTGTAGTGCTTTCCAATCTTGTGAAACAGTAGCTATGTTTCCAAGAAGTTACCCAGTGATTGTTTTGTTGACATTTAGAAAAAGTTGGAATAGAAAATAGATCAGCCAATTGCCCGCTAGTGTTTTCATTTAACTATCTTGTGTTGATAAAAACAGCTGGACGTAATGACGCACCCCGTACCGTCAAAATGATCCCACAAAAGCTCAAACATTTGCTAAAAAATGTTTGAGCTTTTGAACATTTCTCCTGCGGTCTCCAATACACATGTCAAAGATTTTTAGCCATGTTGCTTTGGTCGAATGCACCTGGGTCAGTGGAAACCTGCCTAATGAGGTCTGAGTGATTGGTTCAGATTTGGTCCAGTCTAATGTTTGGGCCAAGTCCAAAAAATACATTCAAAAGATGTCGACGTCAGTCCGTGCTTACTGGGGTGTATCTTACAGTGTCGGCCTATAACTTTATTTTATGAATGTCCATCCATGTGGTAGGCCTAGCGTTTGTAAAACAGCCAGTTGCATTGGCTTTATTAGTCCTGGTTCCTGTGACTAATCATTTAGTCTATTTAAGCGCTGAAAAGGCCCATCAGCTACCCAACTTTATCAGGAGTTATCCTGAGCCTATTGGCAATGAGAATCAATGCAGAAGTATTACTTTTTTGCTATGATCATCTCGTCAAAAATGTACAGAGAAACTTTAAACCACTGATTATCATGACAATTTAGCTGACAGGGTTAAACTCCCGGACAACAGTGGTTTCAGAGTCCTGCAATAGAGCAGAAATGCTAATATTTGTGTAAACTCTACATAGTTGTGTTCTGTGGCTGTCACTGAGTAGGCTGAACAATCCATAGGTAAGGCTGTAGAGTGCAATATGAATGTCCAACACAAACAAAAGACCCTCCATGCTCAACTGGCGGCCCGCGGTCTGGACCCAGAGCGGGTCAATACGGACCACGGGTCCAAAAAATATATATAATAATACTTTTTTGGTTGGGCTTTGACCCCTGGTATCATATAAACACACATAATACATAGAAATGTGTACAATTGCCAGAAATCTGCAAAAAAATATCGCTCCCATCACAAAATGTATAGAATTGTGTGATATTACATTTAAACCTGCCAACAAGAGGGTTGTGAAGATTTTGGGGTTGCAAGTTGTTTGTTACTACGCCAACAAATGACAATATCCATCTGGACCTTTGCCACCTAGGAAATGTGTGTGACTGGACCTTCTCAAATAGTACTGGAGTAACCCTGCAATAGACTGACTGGGAAGGTGATTTTTTTAGTCAAAGTCCTGCAATAAGAGCTAAGATATTAATTTGTGTTAACTCTTGGTAATTGTATTCTGTGGGTGTTAACCGTTTCATTGGTTCACAATCCAACCCGTTTCATAAATTCATATAAAAATGTCCCCAATGCAATTATGTGGTCGATAACATCCACAGTGGAATTTCAAACGTTTTTTTCTGTTTATTTTCAATTTAATCAATAATTGTAATTCATTTTAAATTAAGTAACATTCCAACCATGTTTAGTGTTATCTGGTCCAAATATGACGACATTCCATTAATTTGAATCAGTTTGTATAATTTTCAATGAGAGCGAACCACAAATTCTACTATTGTGGCTAATCGTTATTGTGGCTAGCTTCACATAGGTAGGGACAAGGGATGCATCCAGCAGGAGGACGGAGACGTTGGCCTCGATCAGATATAAAGGAATCATGTCAGTTCTATTCATGGGATTTATATCTGCAACTTTCCAAAACGTTTCTGTTCTGAACATCCCCGGGTGAAATCCACTGACTTATATACGAACCTGGAAAGCCTCACAAATGAAAACGTGTGTGTAACCCCGCTCTGTGTGCTTGTAAAATGTTTCTTTTCACGTTCTTCACTCACTCGGCTTGACAGAAAAATAAGACATAACCTTTCCCAAACGTGATAATACCTTGACGGATTAGTTTTTTTTAACATGTTATGACGTTCTTTCGATATTAGTCCGTTTAACCGTGCTATTACATACCTGTAGTAATAAAGAGAAACGGTCAGCACAGTTCTGGCGTTTTCTTTATTCTGTAGAATGGTGGGCGCCAACCCGGAACTTCCTGTCCCCCACTACCACAGCGCAACAGCGACAATATTGGATTGATGGGCTAACTACTACTAAACCATGTAGAATATAAAACTGAGATTGATTAGCTACACAAATAAGCCTTGGTTTAAAAAACTAAAGCCGTGTCTGTTTTAGTGTCTAAGTTTTCAACCCATTACATATGCATTGTAGATGATCTCTGTGGAAGGCCAAGAAGATCATCAAGAATCCAGAGACACGGCCTGTTCACCCTGCTACCATCTATCAGGTGGAGACAGTAAGGTGTGTCAAAGCTGGGACAGAGAGAATGAAACGGCTTCTATCTCCAGGCCATAAGACTGTTAAACAGTCATCGCTGATTTGATTTAGAGAATATTGGTGACTAGCAAATTGGCTTCTCCCAATGTGTAGAGGTGTGGTGACATGCTCATTTCAACTTCCTGTCCTCCTTAGCCTCAGAAAAAAAACTAAATACTCACTTGAAAAACGAAATATGTCACATCGTTTTTTATAATTTCTTATACAAAAGAGAAGAGTTTGACCAGCATAAATTCATATACAAACTTTATTTTTCATTGGCAGATCAATTTAGTTGGTTTGAATATGGTTTTCCCAAACACATTCAATATCAATGACTAACATAACAAATCTAGTTTTGAAAAGACAATTTAATAAATACATGAAGTTTCAAATCCTGTTTATCATTAAATAAATAGTCATTTAGTAGTACATTTTTTTTATCCCAAACTAGTGATGAAAACTGATCATCACACAATCTCTATCTGATACATGTTGTGTCTACTAACTCATTCCCACAGAGAACTGATCATCACATCATCTCTATCTGATACATGTTGTGTCTACTAACTCATTCCCACAGAGAACTGATCATCACATCATCTCTATCTGATACATGTTGTGTCTACTAACTCATTCCCACAGAAAACTGCAGAGGGAAGCAGCACCAAAGCACCCCCACACCATCACACCTCCTCCTCCATGCTTTATGGTGGGAAATACCCATGCCGAGATCATCTGTTCACCCACACCGTGTGTCACAAAGACACAGCGGTTGGAACCAAAAATCTCCAATTTGGACTCCAGACCAAAGTACAAATTTCCACCGGTCTAATGAACATTGGTCATGTTTCTTGACCCAAGCAAGTCTCTTCTTCTTATTGGTGTCCTTTAGCAGTGGTTTCTTTGCAGCAATTCAACCATGAAGGCCTGATTCACACAGTCTCCTCTGAACAGTTGATGTTGAGATGTACCTGTTACTTGAACTCTGTGAAGCATTTATTTGGGCTGCAATTTCTGAGGCTGGTAACTCTAATGAACTTATCCTCTGCAGCAGAGGTAACTCTGGGTCTTCCTTTCCTGTGGCGGTCCTCATGAGAGCCAGTTTCATCAAAGCGCTTGATGGTTTTTGCGACTGTACTTGAAGAAACTTTCAATGTTCTTCACATTTTCAGTATTGACTGACCTTCACGTCTTAATAAGGTCTTTTACCAAATAGGGCTATCTTCTGTATAGGTATATTGAGTGAGGGATCAATATCTTGTCACAAAACAACTGATTGGCTCAAACGCATTAAGAAGGAAAGAAATTCCACAAATTCACTTTTAAAAAGGCTCATCTGTTAATTGAAATGCATTCCAGGTGACTACCTCATGAAGCTGGTTGAGAGAATGCCAAGAGTGTGCAAAGCTGTCATCAAGGCAAAGGGTGGCTATTTGAAGAATCTCAAATATAAAATATATTTTGATTTGTTTAACACTTTTTTTGGTTACTACATGATTCCATATGTGTTATTTCATAGTTTTGATGTCTTCACTGTTATTCTACAATGTAGAAAATAGTAAAAATAAAGAAAAACCCTTAAATGAGTAGGTGTTATAAAACGTTTGACCAGTAGTGTGTGTATATATTTTTTTTTTTTACATTGTTTGCAAACTGATATGTGACACGTATTAATGGCAAAATAACATTTTATTTTTAGCTAAACAGGCTCTGTCCCACCTGCCCTGAATGACACGTGGCCACTGCCTAAATCTATTATCACTGCGCTTTCAACCATATAAAAGCACAACAAAGTTCAAATGGGAAAACAATGTTAGATATTTTGTTTATTTATCCAACAACAACGTGTTATCACTGTGCTTCAGTTGAGTTTGCATTAACAGTACATGGTGCAAGTGGTAAACGCTGTTCAATAAGGTTCTGACAGATTATTACAACAATTGTGAAGATCTCACAGACCTGAAACCTGCTGTCCTGAACATGCACACTTTCTCTGACTACATAAGAACATTATAGTTCCAGTAACCCCAAAATATGTCCATGGATGTTTTATTTGTTTAAAGGTTGAATAAATACTATTACATTAGTTTGTAAGATAACCAAAAAAGTCAAAAGTGAAGGTTACTACATGATTCCATGTGTGTTATTTCATAGTTTTGATGTCTTCACTATTATTCTACAATTTAGAAAATAGTACAAATAAAGAAAGACCCTTGAATGAGTAGGTGTTCTAAAACATATATTTGAGTTAATAAAGCCGCATACAAACATGGTCTCTTTTTTACTTTCTTGTTAAAGGCAGCTCCAAAATGCAGGTGTTTAGCCTAGCTCAGTGCTTTCTGTGGTGGAGGGGCAGCCAGCGGAAAATACAGAGCGTAGGGGTTGGTAATGTTCTCTAGTTGCTCCGTGATTGGCTCAATGTTCTGTCACTCATGGGGACACAACATCACCGCAAAATCTACGGGTAGAGCTCAAAAACTCTAGGATATTGGGTGCTGCCATAGACGCATATTAGAGATGGCCACCCAAGAAAGCTCAAGGTCAGATAAAATGACGTCAAATCACTTGCGCTGCCCTATGGGACCCCTGATCACGGCCAGTTGTGACCGAGCCCAGGATCGAACCAGGATCTGTAGAGAAGAGAAATTATAGATAAAACGTATCTGTGCTCATCGGCCATTGGATATAAACATTACACAACAAGTTGAAAATTGTAAATTCAACAATGAGTGCCAAGGCGCCATTGCAGCCCCGGGTTCAATCCCAGGCTGTATCACATGACCCATGAGGCGGTGCACAATTGGTCCAGCATCGTCCAGGTTAGGGGAGGGTTTGGCCGGCCGGGATGCCCTTGCCTCATGATGCTCCAGCGACTCCTTGTGGCGGGCCGGGCGACTGCAAGCTGACTCTGGTGGTCAGTTCGACAGTGTTTCCTCTGACACATTGGTGCGGCTTGGCTCTTGAGTTAAGCGAGCAGTGTGGTTTGGCTCTCGACCTTTGCCAAGTCCGTAGGGGTGTTGCAGCAATGAGAAAAAAATCGTAACAACCAATTGGATATCACAAAAAAGGAGGTAACGCCAGGGGCCAGAAAAGTTTGAATACATTGGCCATAATGTCAATCCAGCATGACTTCTGTTGCGTTCAAAACAACTGGAAAGTCAGAACTGGGAAATCTCAGACTTCAGTGAGTTCAAGACAACTGGGAACTCGGACAAAACCAGCTCCGACTGGTGAAAATACAGAAAAGATTATGTTGAACAGTCATCCAACTCGGAATTCCACGTTGGGAACTCAGGCCTCTTTCTAGAGCCCACAAGAAGGATCACCGCGCCACTTTCCTGTTCAAGTGAGCACGGCACAACAAGGTAAGTACAAAAATGTATTGTATGCTGTTGCATAAATTATGTAATATGCCAGGGAGATATATATAGTGTAGCTAAGAAAGTAATACTAAGTGTATGTTGTGTAGTAAGATGTTAGTAGCCCATGTGCCTCACCCTATTTTCGACACAATTGGCTGGAACACCTCAATGATTCAGGAAGCTTTGATTCCCCATCACTAGAGACAATAAACAAAAAATCTGATGTTGTTAAAAATAAAGGTACTTACAAAATGTTTAATTGTGTGTAGTCACTGAATGCACACTCATTGTTTTGCAGCATGGGGAAGGGGTGTGGTCACTAAGTATACATTCTTCTTCTATGGTGTTTATTGGTAGTGTGCAAACCAACATTAACTGTGCATCACTGCCACCTTCTGGGCTGGAGTGTGATAGAGACATGTGCTTCTGTCCTGGTGACATTACAGGGTCAGAGAAAACTCCTGACTGTAGTCATACCAAAACACTACAGGCACTCAGCCCATAAGAACCATTCATACTGTCAGATCTAATATGAAGAACTGAATACAACCATAAGAACCATTCATACTGTCAGATCTAATATGAAGAACTGAATACAAC
The DNA here is from genome assembly GCF_965601325.2 of Salmo salar. Lineage (NCBI taxonomy): Eukaryota > Metazoa > Chordata > Actinopteri > Salmoniformes > Salmonidae > Salmo > Salmo salar. The sequence continues at coordinate 29,417,312 of NC_138307.1, read as the reverse complement.
CATAAGAACCATTCATACTGTCAGATCTAATATGAAGAACTGAATACAACCATAAGAACCATTCATACTGTCAGATCTAATATGAAGAACTGAATACAACCATAAGAACCATTCATACTGTCAGATCTAATTTGAAGAACTGAATACAACCATAAGAACCATTCATACTGTCAGATCTAATATGAAGAACTGAATACAACCATAAGAACCATTCATACTGTCAGATCTAATATGAAGAACTGAATACAACCATAAGAACCATTCATACTGTCAGATCTAATATGAAGAACTGAATACAACCATAAGAACCATTCATACTGTCAGATCTAATATGAAGAACTGAATACAACCATAAGAACCATTCATACTGTCAGATCTAATATGAAGAACTGAATACAACCATAAGAACCATTCATACTGTCAGATCTAATATGAAAGAACTAACTATAAAAGAAAAAAGTTTGACCAGTACACATTCATGTACAATTTAATGTATTTATTAAATCGGCAGATCAGTTAAGTTTGCTTCAATGCAGTTATCTAAACATATTCATCATCAATGACAAAAATAACTAAGCTAGTTTTAAAATGTAACTGAATAAACAAATGTAGTTGTTTCATAACCTGTATATAATTAAACAAATAGTTGTTTAATAAATCAAATAATCCCCCCAAACTAGTGGTGAAAACTGATCATCACACCATCTCTATCTGATACATGTTGTATCTACTAACTCATTCCCACAGAAAACTGATCATCACACCATCTCTATCTGATACATGTTGTGTCTACCAGCTCATTCCCACAGAAAACTGCAGAGGAGAGCAGTACCACCCAGTCAACCATCAGACTCCATTGTGAGACGTGTCACAGAGGATATTCAACCCCAAGGGCAAATCCAAGATCATCTCAATATCTTTACAGTAGAAGCTAACAAAACACACCAAAACTGACAAGATGCTCACTGATCAGTAAAGTAAAGAGAGGCTAAAATTCTATAATGCTCCCTTTCCTCACAGTGAGAAACAATAGGATTACAATAGTGTGTGCTAGGATTTCTTGAGAATTAAGTGATGTAATGACTTTAAATTTAGCTGGTCTGAGAGAACTGATGAGGCTTCTCTCCTTTATGTATACGTTGGTGTGTTGTTAAAGTATACAATCTGGAGAAACTCTTCCCACAGTCAGAGCAGTAGTAAGGCTTCTCTCCTGTGTGTGCTCTTTTATGAACTTTTACATCAGTTGATGTTGTGAAGCACTTCCCACAGTCAGAGCAGGAGTAAGGTTTTTCTCCTTTATGTATAAGTTGGTGTGTTTTTAAGTTGCCCAGTTGGGAGAAACTCTTCCCACACTCAGAGCAGCAATAAGGCTTCTCTCCTGTATGTATTCGCTGGTGGCATTTTAATATATCCAATCGGATGAAACTCTTCCCACAGTCAGAGCAGGAGTAAGGCTTCTCGCCTGTATGTATTCGCTGGTGACATTTTAAGTGGTTCTGTTGAGAGAAACTCTTCCCACAGTCAGAGCAGCAGTAAGGCTTCTCTCCATTATGAATATGTTGGTGTTTTTGTAAATGGATCTGTTGAGAGAACCTCTTCCCACAGTCAGAGCAGGAGTAAGGCTTCTCTCCAGTGTGCACTCTCTGATGAATTGTCAGAGTTCCTGATGTTGTGAAGCTCTTCCCACAGTCAGTACAGGAATATGGATTCTCTCCTGTATGTATACGTTCATGTGTTTTTAAGGTATCCAATCGGGAGAAAGTCTTCCCACAGTCAGTACAGGAATACAGATTCTCCCCTGTGTGTATTTTTAGGTGTATTTTTAGCTTTGATAGAAATGGGAAAATCTCTTCACAACGTGGGCAGTGGTGAGACCTCTTCGCTCTGTGATCTTCCTGCTGTTGCTCTCTGGATGTAGAGAATGTCTCAACATGGTCTCCTGTGTGAACAACATCAGAAGAACCAGTCAGTTGGATGTGATATACATGTCAATCAAATGTATACTGCTCAAAAAAATAAAGGGAACACTTAAACAACACATCCTAGATCTGAATGAAAGAAATAATCTTATAAAATACTTTTTTCTTTACATAGTTGAATGTGCTGACAACAAAATCACACAAAAATAATCAATGGAAATCCAATTTATCAACCCATGGAGGTCAAGCAGCAGAACGTTCTCCACGGCGTCTCCAGACTCTGTCACGTCTGTCACGTGCTCAGTGTGAACCTGCTTTCATCTGTGAAGAGCACAGGACGCCAGTGGCGAATTTGCCAATCTTGGTGTTCTCTGGCAAATGCCAAACGTCCTGCACGGTGTTGAGCTGTAAGCACAACCCCCACCTGTGGACGTCGTGCCCTCATACCACCCTCATGGAGTCTGTTTCTGACCGTTTGAGCAGACACATGCACATTTGTGGCCTGCTGGAGGTCATTTTGCAGGGCTCTGGCAGTGCTCCTCCTTGCACAAAGGCGGAGGTAGCGGTCCTGCTGCTGGGTTGTTGCCCTCCTACGGCCTCCTCCACGTCTCCTGATGTACTGGCCTGTCTCCTGGTAGCGCCTCCATGTTCTGGACACTACGCTGACAGACACAGCAAACCTTCATGCCACAGCTCGCATTGATGTGCCATCCTGGATGAGCTGCACTACCTGAGCCACTTGTGTGGGTTGTAGACTCCGTCTCATGCTACCACTAGAGTGAAAGCACTGCCAGCATTCAAAAGTGACCAAAACATCAGCCAGGAAGCATAGGAACTGAGAAGTGGTCTGTGGTCCCCACCTGCAGAACCACTCCTTTATTGGGGGTGTCTTGCTAATTGCCTATAATTTCCACCTGTTGTCTATTCCATTTGCACAACAGCATGTGAAATTAATTGTCAATCAGTGTTGCTTCCTAAGTGGACAGTTTGATTTCACAGAAGTGTGATTGACTTGGAGTTACATTGTGTTGTTTAAGTGTTCCCTTTATTTTTTTGAGCAGTGTATTTTATGAAGCCCTTTTTACATCTGCAGTTGTCAGAAAGTGCTTTACAAAAACCCAGCCTAAAAACCCAAAGAGCAAGTAATGCAGATGTAGAAGCACAGCAGCTAGGAAAAACTCCCTAGAAGTCAGGAACCTAGAAAGAAACAGAGAGGAACCAGGCTCAAAGGGGGGCCAGTCCTCTTCTGGCTATACCGGGTGACATATGTATTCATATCAGTAGGCTGTACAATACAAAAGGGGAATTAAACTATTCTAAAAGTGGGTAAGAGATTAAAGCTAAAAAGGGGCGTGTCATCTTCCACTCACTATCACAAGGGTTAGAAACTACACAGACTCATTTCATAGAACTTCTAAACACTGGCAGTTTGTCTACTCCACTTCTTTAGTCTACTCTCTAATCACTCCAGATAACCCAGTGAATAAAACGCTCCCTTTACTGGTGTCAAACCAGGCAAGTCTCAGTCGCATGAAATAACATCTACCTTTCATCATGAAACAGTTCTACATCACCTTTTTATGCACAGTGGGAAGTTGGAAAGAACAACACAAGCTTTGTTGTACAGTCTGGTGTTCTTCAGGGATGTGATGTCAGAACGACAGAATTCACAATAGCAATAGACTGGGTCATAACTTATGGAGGAAACTTATAGTTAGATAGAACCTGCTCTTACCATGATTAACAGATGTCCCAATCTTCTTCTCCTCTTCTTCTTCATCTTTAATGTTGACATTCAGCTCCAGTGTTTGACTGCAGTCTTCCAGCTTCACTGATGCCATCTCTGGATCCTGCAGTGCAAACTGGGCTCCACTGTCACAATCAGGACCCAGTGACTGTAGGTTTGGACTCGGTGTGGAAGGAGAGAGGCAGGCTGGGTTTGTCCTCACTGTTGATGTTACCAGCTTCAGACTTAGTTATTGTCGTCTTGTAGTAACAATGAGAAACAGACACAAAAAGTTATTGTCTTGACATTTCCATCACTTTCTTTATTCTCTAAAAATATATTATATTTTTTCTTGTTCAATTCTCACTTCAATAGATCAGGTACCTAAGCATTGAGAACAAAACATTAATTAATTAACATTAGACACAAAGTACACACTTTAAAATTACACAACGTAAGTACACTTAACCTAGAGTAGATTTCCTGAATTCAAATAAATGACTCAAAAACCATTTAGTACAAAGTTAGTATGTTTTAAGCAGCACTATGTGCTATTTTCCTGGATAACCTTGTCTTAACTATTATTTCAGTCACACACAATTGTATTTCCTGTTCACACCATATTAACATGTATAGATAGACAGAAACAACTGAATGTGTCTGTATATTATTACACATGTAGAAAACTGATAATCATTACATTCAGCTTCAAAACAGTAGTGCAACCGTGAAATTGTCTCTCTCTCTGATCAGAGTAAGAGCAAGCTCATTTTTACTGGAGCACGGACCAAGATTCCCACCGGCTGGAGTGTCAGCCTTCTCGCCCGCTCCAGCATGTATTGGTAGTCTACTTGTGTGCTGCTATAACCCCTTGCTTTAGCTACAGTCATTGAGTTCGCTAAATATTTTCATAAAGAAACTGATTAAAAAAAACACAGGTGTAAAGTCAAGGTGACTTACAAAGATGAGAACCATGAGCCATTTCTTGTGATGTAATGTCCACAACTAAAGAACCATTGTGGAATCTGAAAAGACATATCCTGAAAGCATGATGGTGTACTTACTACATGCACATGCTAAAAGAAAGGAACGAGGTGGGTAGCTAATGAAGTGTGTCATTTTAGCAAAGTATTTATAAACTAAAAATCAGATATCTTAAAAGTTTCCTTCATTTTGGTTCTATTATCTATACAAGAGGTCATAATTGATTTCGACCCAATAGGCCTGGCATATTCACACTTTCAAGGAGCTTTATATTTTGTTTGGGTTATTTTGCCTAAACACTTTAAGGCCTACCTATAGGAAGAAAAACAACAACTCTGCATCCCTGCCCAGCTTGGCAAGAGTGGCCAAAAAGGTGTTTGCCATCCCCAGCGGCTCTGCAAGCGCGGCACCATCACGTGAACCAGAAGCCACAGACTGCACTGTATATTCTATATTATTATAGACTGATTTAATACAACTAAATGCTATTAAAATGCTGAGCGCTTAATGTCCCTACCAGTCTAGTGTCGCACTCGCAATTGCTTCGCAATGTATTTCTTTGTTGGCTATAGCCTTGAAATAAATAATTGAAATAATATAGCCTAAATTATGAATTTCCTTCTTAGGCTCCTTGTCTGGCTCCTGACCTATTTAGAGTGTTTATATGCCGTTTAATATGACATGTAGCCTATTTATAGTGTTTATATGCTGTTTAATATGACATGTAGCCTATTTAGAGTGTTTATATGCTGTTTAATATGACATGTAGTCTATTTAGAGTGTTTATATGCTGTTTAATATGACATGTAGCCTATTTAGAGTGTTTATATGCTGTTTAATATGACATGTAGTCTATTTAGAGTGTTTATATGCTGTTTAATATGACATGTAGCCTATTTAGAGTGTTTATATGCTGTTTAATATGACATGTAGCCTATTTAGAGTGTTTATATGCTGTTTAATATGACATGTAGCCTATTTAGAGTGTTTATATGCTGTTTAATATGACATGTAGCCTATTTGAAATGACGAGCGCTTCTTACATTCACCTTTTCATGTTTATTAAAAACTTTTAATTCAAATCATATGGCTAGGTTTCAATACTTCAAAACCAAATGGTAGGTCCATGTAGTCACAAAAATAGATGAGTGTTGGTTGCATTGTGATTTTAATGAATGGAGCGGCAATTTTCTTTCCTGTAAATTAAGTGCAGTTTTTAGCAGAGCATTTGGAAAGGACGTGGAACGCCGGAGCAGTGAGCGGGATTTCCGAACGCTCAACACCGCTCATCTACTCTCTGTCTCTGATGCACTGCCTGTACTGAAGTCTGGTGACGCAGTTGTTGGCGCCGCCATTTTACCAGCTCGCGTCACTAATTTAGAAATGTGAAATAAATTGATCATTTATGAAATGACCTTGATGAAATGATGTACATTCACTTAGACAAACCAACGTCTCTAGCTATGTGACTTGTAAAATAACTTTTTTATCGCGTCCTTCACTCATTCGGTTTAACAGGAAAAAAATAGCACATAAAACCTTTACCAAACGTTATACCTAACATGATAATAGACGGATTTGTTACCTGATATGTTCTGACATATTCTTTCGAAATTAGGTTCAAACGTGCTATTACAAACCTGTAGTAATACAAAAGCTATCGTTTCGACAGCACAGTTCTGCAGCTTTCTTTGTTATTTTTTTTTTACTTCCTGTTCCCCCACTACCACAGTTTCAACAGCGACATCACAGATAGAACAATGAGACAGATATTTCACCGGATGTATAAATGTGAAGCATCCGCTTGGCGTTTCCATTCTGGCTGGCAATGGGAGAAGATGGAAAGAGATGGATTTTGGCCGAGATTTTGCATTTTCTCATCGAAGAAACATCTGATCTCAATACAATTTTTTGTTCCCAAAACTGAAATGCTATTAACAGAGTAGACTAAGATTAGTAGACTTCACCCTTTGCAAGTTTTTAACAATCGCGTTGTTTAGAAGGCGTGCAAAGGCGAATTGAGTTATTGCACAAGTGCCCTTCAAAGAGAAGGCGTTACCTAACGGAAATATGCAGATGAATGCTAGAATACGCCAATAGGATCTTGCTAGCTCGTGCTTGGCTCTGCCCAGCTCCTTGCTTATTCTGCACACTATGACTCATTTGGTCCCGTTGGAAGGCTGTAGTCTATCTTGGTTATAAAACCCTTTGGCGACATCTTATTTTTTGGTATAATGCAGAAAACCGACCTGATTAGAACAGAAAAGCAGGCTGATTCAGTCTAATTTAAATGTTTATAGTTTGTATGGATTCGTCTTTAATATATATAAAATGAAATAATACCTGTAGTGTAGGTGGGTAATAAAGATCCCTAAAATGAAATAATACAGGTTTAAAAAAAGTATATATATATATATATATATATATATATATATATATATATATATATATATACTTTAAAGACGAATCCATACAAACTATAAACATTTAAATTAGACTGAATCAGCCTGCTTTTCTGTTCTAATCAGGTCGGTTTTCTGCAGCCAGTAGTCCTTGTAGTGAAGTCTTGGAGGCCCAAAAACTTCTCAAATGCAGATATAATGATGTCCATCTTACTGGACTTCTTGTGCAGTACAATTAATAACTGTGGCTATAAATACTAAAAAAATCCACCTTCACAATATTTGTATCCAGATCACTTGATTGACGTACAACATTTACAGCTGGTTGCGGTTTTCTTCAGAACTGTGGCCTTTTTCCCCTTCAACTCTCTTCACTGTCTCCACATTGGAGACTTGCTGTACAGCCCTGATCCTTGACCCCTCAACCTCTTTCACCCTAACAGGGCACACATGGAATTCTGGAATATGACCCCCACCAGTTGCAACATTTTACATTCAGACTCTTCAACAACATATTCCTTCTGTCTGCAAACACTTTACACTTTTTAGACTTCTTGCATTGCATCAGGTTTTACACAAACGCTTTTATTGCGTAATTTATATATCCCAGCTTTACATAGTGTGGTGACAGAAATTAAGATTATTAGGAATTAAGGTTTGTTTGTGATTAAATGCTTAAACTACTGCATTAATGAACTTGTGTGTGGGAAGACAGACTTATGACCATAAGAGAACAAGCACTGCAGACTTCACAAGTTTCTCTATGGCTTCCTCTTAGGGTGAAGGATCTGTTCCTCTTTCTCCTAAATATTCTCTGTACCTCTTTCTCCTTAACGTCTAGATGTAGCGCCAATATAGCTTGCAACCATGATAATGTATGGGGTCAATTTCACGGCATATGTATTGAATTCAAAATAAAATAAATCGTGAACATAAAAATAAAGTTGAGAACGTAAACATATGTTCGAGGGCGGGTGAAATAATAGATGTTGAAATCAAAAACCAAACAATTGAAAGCAAAATGTATAGAATTGTAAACAAAAATAAGACATCAAAAGCAAAACCCCAAAACTTGTAAGCAAATCATTTTAAAGGGAGAGCAAAACTCTGACAATTTTTTTTATTTTTTATATTTGAATTGACTGGTTTTTGATTTAAACATCCATTATTTCATGCACGCTCATTTTGCTCTTTAGATACACACGTTATCAACACCATACCACTCCTGGTTACTTTGGCTGCATCCACTTCTCCCAACGCCTACTTCAACATCCTCGTGACTTCAAATTGGTTTCCCAAATGAACATCCTTATCCAAAAAAACGTACTCCAACAAGCAACGATTCATCAGAATAATTTGCCACACCAATTTTAGCCCTTTTTGTTCCATTCTGGGATGGAAAGTCATTTGCCCTTGTAGTTGGTAGTTTAAAGCAAGGTTTACATCCTATAACTGATGAAGAACAATCTGGTTTTATGCATGGTCAACACATTAGTAATAATCTCAGGTTGATCTTAGATATGATTGACTTTAATGACCTCATCTTTGATGATAGTTTTCTAATGTTTATTGATTTTTATAAAGTATTTATCCCGCGAAACATGTTTTGGAAAGATTCAAGCCGAATAATGAGTATAATTGGGATTTCTGTGGATGTCTTTCTTGCCTGTATTTATAGTATAATTGTTTTAATTAACATACATAACTTTGTTACAAAGATAACAGGACATGTTGTACAATTAAATTATATGATTTAGTTCTGAAATTCAGACATTGAGGAATTAGTATATTTCAGTCTTCTCCCCACCACTTTGTTTTTACACTGCTGCTTCTCTCTGTTTATTATCTATGCAGTCACTTTACAAATGACCTTGACTAACCTGTACCCCCTGTATATAGCCTCCTTATTGTTATGTCATTTTCTTGTGTTACTTTTAGATAGTTTTTACTTTAGTTTATTTAGTAAATATTTTCTTAACTCTATTTCTTGAACTGCATTGTTGGTTAAGCAGTCATTGTAAATAAGAATTTGTTCTTAACTGACTTGCTTAGTTAAATAAAGGTTACATTAAGGGCTTGCAAATAAGCATTTCACAGTAAGGTCTACACCTGATTTGAAATGATCTGATTCAAAACCGAACTTTTTTTCACTTTATAAATGAATTTCTAAAAGTATTATAATAGTATTATTAATGAATATGATCTGTTTGTGTAGGACTCCTGGTAATGGAAACAGTTTGTAGTATTATTCATGATTATGATCTGTTTGTGTAGGACTCCTGGTAATGAAAACAGTTTGTAGTATTATTAATGATTATGATCTGTTTGTGTAGGACTCCAATGGAAACAGTTTGTAGTATTATTAATGATTATGATCTGTTTGTGTAGGACTCCAATGGAAACAGTTTGTAGTATTATTAATGATTATGATCTGTTTGTGTAGGACTCCTGGTAATGGAAACAGTTTGTAGTATTATTAATGATTATGATCTGTTTGTGTAGGACTCCAATGGAAACAGTTTGTAGTATTATTAATGATTATGATCTGTTTGTGTAGGACTCCTGGTAATGGAAACAGTTTGTAGTATTATTAATGATTATGATCTGTTTGTGTAGGACTCCAATGGAAACAGTTTGTTTGCTTTTTTGCATTTGACTATTCGTCTTTTCTTTGTTGATGTTTGTTAGTAATAAAATATTAAATACTGCTATGCCACCAAGTTTCCCGATCAGCCTTTGAAGATGGTGGACTGATGCAGGGCAAAGAAAAAGGTCAACATTTATGATATACAGTCAAAGGTTTGGACAAACCTACTCATTCAAGGGTTTTTCTTTATTTTTTTTACTATTTTCTACATTGTAGAATAATAGTGAATACATCAAAACTATGAAATAACACATATGGAATCATGTAGTAACCAAAAAAGTGTTAAACAAATCTAAACGTATTTTAGATTCTTCAAAGTTGCCACCCTTTGCCTTGATGACAGCTTTGCACACTCTTGGCATTCTCTCAACCAGCTTCACTAGCTAGTGACCTGGAATGCATTTCAATTAACAGATGTGCCTTGTTAAGAGTTAATTTCTGGAATTTATTTCCTTCTAAATGCGTTTGAGCAATCAGTTGTGTTGTGACCTTTTGACCCGTACCGCACACATGGATTTTGTGTAGTAGATATGTGGGCGTAGAGTAGGGGCCTGAGGGCACACACTTGATATGTTGTGAAATCTGTTGTGAATGTATTATAATGTTAAAAAAATGTATAACTGCTTTAATTTTGCTGGAGCCCAGTAAGAGTAGCAGCTGCCTTAGAAGCTTCTAATGGGGATCCATAATAATATAAATCTGTAAGGTTGTCCAATGGGACAGGTAGTCCATGCAAGCACCAGACTCCTGAATTATTTTCTTGGCCTTCCTTTGACATCAGGTGTTGTGGATGTCCTGGAGGGCAGGCAGCGTGGCCCTGATGATGCGTTGGGCTGTACGCACCACCCTCTGGAGAGCAATGTAGTTGAGGAGCAGTTGCCGTACCAGGCGGTGATGCAGCCCGACAGAATGCTCTCAATGGTGCATCTGTAGAAGTTTGTCAGGGTGTTAGGAGCCAGGCACCGTTGCGCCTTCTTCACCATGATGTCGGTGAGGCGAGATCATTTCAGGTCCTCAGTGATGTGCACACAAGGAACTTTAAACTTTTGACACCCGTCGAGGAAGATGCATCCTCTTCTGTCTCCTGTAGTCCACAATAAGCTCCTTGGTTTTGTTTATGTTGAGGGAGAAGTTATTTTCCTGGCACCACGCCGCCAGGGCTCTAACCTCCTCCCTGTAGGCTGTCTCGCTGCTGTTGGTAATCAGGCCTACTATTGTCGTGTCGTCAGCAAACCTGATGATTGAGTTGGAGTCATGCATGGCTACTCAGAAATGGATCAACAGGGAGTACAGGAGGGGACTGAGCAAACACCCCTGGGGGGCCCCGTGTTGAGGATCAGTGTGGTGGAGGTGTTGCCTACCCTCACCACCTGGGGTCGGCCCGTCAGTAAATCTAGGACCCAGTTGCACATGGAAGATTTCAGAACGAAGGCCCTGAGCTTAGTGACGAGCTTGGAGGGCACTATGGTGTTAAAAGCTGAGCTGTAGTCACTAAACAGCATTCTCACATAGGTATTCCTCTTGTCCAGGTGGGATAGGGCGGTGTGCAGTGCAATGACGATTGTGCCGTCCGTGGATCTGTTGGGGCGGTAAGTGAATTGTGTGGGTCTACGTTGTCAGGTAAGGTGGAGGTGATATGGTCCTTAACTAGTCTCTCAAAGCACTTCATGATGACAGAAGGGAGTGCTACAGGGCAATAGTCATTTTGTTTAGTTACCTTCGCTTTCTTGGGTGCAGAAACAACAGTGGACATCTTGAAGCAAGTGGGTACAAAAGACTGGGATAGGGAGAGATGGAATATGTCCATAAACACTCCAGCCAGCTGTACACAAGAATAATACAAAAGAGAAGAGATTGACCAACACAAATACACATAGAAAATGTATTGGCAGATCAATGCAGTTATCCAAACATGTTCATCATCAATGACTAAAATAACAAATGCAGTTTTAAAAAGACAACTTAATAAAGATGTAGTCGTTTCATAGCCTGTGTATGACATGTATCATTAAACACATAGTAATTAGTAGCAACAAATAATCCAGCCAAAGTTATGGTGAAAACTGATGATGTAATAATCTCTATCTGATACATGTTGTGTCTACCAGCTCATTCCCACAGAAAACTGATCATCACATCATCTCTATCTGATACATGTTGTATCTACTAACTCATTCCCACAGAGAACTGATCATCACACCATCTCTATCTGATACATGTTGTGTCTAATAACTCATTCCCACAGAAAACTGATCATCACATCATCTCTATCTGATACATGTTGTATCTACTAACTCATTCCCACAGAAAACTGATCATCACATCATCTCTATCTGATACATGTTGTGTCTACTAACTCATTCCCACAGAGAACTGATCATCACATCATCTCTATCTGATACATGTTGTGTCTAATAACTCATTCCCACAGAAAACTGATCATCACACCATCTCTATCTGATACATGTTGTGTCTACTAACTCATTCCCACAGAAAACTGATCATCACATCATCTCTATCTGATACATGTTGTGTCTACTAACTCATTCCCACAGAAAACTAATCATCACATCATCGCTATCTGATACATGTTGTGTCTACTAACTCATTCCCACAGAAAACTGATCATCACATCATCTCTATCTGATACATGTTGTGTCTACTAACTCATTCCCACAGAAAACTGATCATCACATCATCGCTATCTGATACATGTTGTGTCTACTAACTCATTCCCACAGAAAACTGATCATCACACCATCTCTATCTGATACATGTTGTGTCTACTAACTCATTCCCACAGAAAACTGATCATCACATCATCGCTATCTGATACATGTTGTGTCTACTAACGCATTCCCACAGAGAACTGATCATCACACCATCTCTATCTGATACGTGTCTACTAACTCATTCCCACAGAAAACTTTAGATGAAAGCAGTACTACCACAGTCAGCCCTCAGACTTTATTGTTTCAATGAGAGACACCTCAGAGGGTATTCAACCCTAAGGGCAAATCCATGGTGATCTCAATATCTCTACAGTAGAAGCTAACAAAACACACTGATCAGTAAAGTAGAGGCTAACGTTGTAGAAAACGTTCCCTTTCCACTGCACAGTGAGAAACAACAGTGTGCTATGCTTTCTTCTTTTGATCAAATTAACTGTTACTACTTCCTTTATGAGATGAGAATTAAGTGATGGAGTGACATTAATCTTAGCTGGTCTGAGAGAACGGATGATGCTTCTCTCCTTTATGTATATGTGGGTGTGTTTTTAAGGTATTCAATCTGGAGAAACTCTTGTCCACAGTCACAGTGGTAAGGCTTCTCTCCTGTGTGTTCTGCGATGAACGTTTACCTCAGCATTTACCACGATCAGAGCAGGAGTGTGGCTTCTCTCCTTTATGTATACATTGGTGGGTTTTTAGGTTGCCCAATATGGAGAAACTCTTCTCACAGTCAGAGCAGGAGAATGGCTTCTCTCCTGTGTGTATACGTTGGTGGGTTTTTAGGTTGCACGATACAGAGAAACTCTTCCCACAGACAGAACAGGAGAATGGCTTCTCGCCTGTGTGTATACGTTGGTGGGTTTTTAAGGTATTCAATCTGGAGAAACTTTTCCCACAGTCACAGTGGTAAGGCTTCTCTCCTGTGTGTGTTCTCCAATGAACATTTACCTCTGCTGATGTTTTGAAGCATTTCCCACAGTCAGAGCAGGAGTAAGGCTTCTCTCCTTTATGGATACGTAGGTGGGTTTTTAAGTTGCCTGACATGGAGAAACTCTTCCCACAGTCAGAGCAGGAGAATGGCTTCTCTCCTTTATGTATACGTTGGTGGGTTTTTAGGTTGCCTGGTACGGAGAATCCCTTCCCACAGTCAGAACAGGAGAATGGTTTCTCTCCTGAGTGTATACGTTGGTGGGTTTTTAAGTTGCCCAGTTGAGAGAAACTTTTCCCACAGTCAGAGCAGACGTAAGGTTTCTGTCCTTTATGTATTAGTTGGTGACTATTTAAGGCATCCAATCGGGAGAAACTCTCTCCACAGTCAGAGCAGGTGTAAGGCTTCTCTCCAGTGTGCACTCTCTGATGAATGGTTAATTTAGCTGATTTAATGAAGCATTTCCCACAGTCAGAGCAGGAGTAAGGCTTCTGTCCTTTATGTATTAATTGGTGATTTTTTAAGGTATCCAATCGGGAGAAACTCTTTCCACAATCAGAGCAGAAATAAGGCTTCTCTCCTGTGTGCACTCTCTGATGAATTGTCAGAGCCCTCGATGTTGTGAAGCTATTCCCACAGTCAGCGCAGAAGTATGGCTTCTCTCCGGTGTGTATACGTTGGTGTGATTTTAAGTGGCCATATTGGGAGAAACTCGATCCACAGTCAGAGCAGGAGTAAGGCTTCTCTCCTGTGTGCACTCTCTGATGAATGGTTAATTTAGATGATCTATTGAAGCATTTCCCACAGCCAGTCCAGGAGTAAGGCTTTTCTCCAGTGTGCGCTCTCTGATGAACTGTCAGAGCTCTTGATGTTGTGAAGCTCTTCTCACAGTCGGTGGAGGAATACAGATTCTCTCTTCTTTGCATTTTTAGGTGTATTTTTAGCTTTGATAGAATTGGGAAAATCTCCTCACAATGTGGGCAGTGGTGAAACCTCTTAGCTCTGTAATCTTCCTGCTGTTGCTCTCTGGATGTAGAGAATGTCTCAACATGGTCTCCTGTGTGAACAACATCAGAAGAACCAGTCAGTGAGATATACATATGACTTCATATAAAGTGCCTTCAGAAAGTATTCACATCCCTTGACATTTTGTTGTGTTTCAGCCTGAATTTAAAATGGATTAAATTGAGATTGTATCATTGGCCTACACACAATACCACACACATACAAGGGCATGGATACATGACTAGATATTGGACATTGTTGTACCAACATGAATTCTACTACTACTATGTAGCATCTGAATATGAATACCACATCTTTAGATTCTAAACCAACAGTTGGAGGACAGATCACCTGGAGGACAGATGGAACTAAACCACCAGTTGGAGGACAGATCACCTGGAGGACAGATGGAACTAAACCACCAGTTGGAGGACAGATCATCTGGAGGACAGATGGAACTAAACCACCAGTTGGAGGACAGATCACCTGGAGGACAGACGGAACTAAACCACCAGTTGGACGACAGATCACCTGGAGGACAGATGGAACTAAACCACCAGTTGGAGGACAGATCATCTGGAGGACAGATGGAACTAAACCACCAGTTGGAGGACAGATCACCTGGAGGACAGATGGTACTAAACCACCAGTTGGACGACAGATCACCTGGAGGACAGATGGAACTAAACCACCAGTTGGAGGACAGATCACCTGGAGGACAGATGGAACTAAACCACCAGTTGGAGGACAGATCATCTGGAGGACAGATGGAACTAAACCACCAGTTGGAGGACAGATCACCTGGAGGACAGATGGAACTAAACCACCAGTTGGAGGACAGATCACCTGGAGGACAGATGGAACTAAACCACCAGTTGGAGGACAGATCACCTGGAGGACAGATGGAACTAAACCACCAGTTGGAGGACAGATCACCTGGAGGACAGATGGAACTAAACCACCAGTTGGCCAGAAAGTGTTATATATGGGAGCCCTGAAAACTATTTTGTCTTTACCCCACAACGTCAGTGGAATACCCCACAACGTCAGTGGAATACCCCACAACGTCAGTGGAATACCCCATAACGTCAGTGGAATACCCCACAACGTCATTGGAATACCCCATAACGTCATTGGAATACCCCACAACGTCAGCGGAATACCCCATAACGTCAGCGGAATACCTCATAACGTCAGTGTAATACCCCATAACGTCAGTGGAATACCCCACAACGTCAGTGGAATACCCCATAACGTCAGTGGGATACCCCACAACGTCAGTGGAATACCCCATAACGTCAGTGGGATACCCCACAACGTCAGTGTAATACCCCATAACGTCAGTGGAATACCCCATAACGTCAGTGGAATACCCCATAACGTCAGTGGAATACCCCACAACGTCAGTGTAATACCCCACAACGTCAGCGGAATACCCCACAACGTCAGCGGAATACCCCACAACGTCAGCGGAATACCCCACAACGTCAGCGGAATACCCCACAACGTCAGCGGAATACCCCACAACGTCAGCGGAATACCCCACAACGTCAGCGGAATACCCCACAACGTCAGCGGAATACCACACAACATCAGCGGAATACCCCATAACGTCAGTGGAATACCCCACAACGTCAGTGAAATACCCCATAACGTCAGTGGAATACCCCACAACGTCAGCGGAATACCCCACAACGTCAGTGGAATACCCCATAACGTCAGTGGAATACCCCACAACGTCAGCGGAATACCACACAACGTCAGTGAAATACCCCATAACGTCAGTGGAATACCCCACAACGTCAGCGGAATACCCCACAACGTCAGTGGAATACCCCATAACGTCAGTGGAATACCCCACAACGTCAGTGGAGTACCCCATAACGTCACTGGAATACCCCATAAAGTCAGTGGAATACCCCATAACGTCAGTGGAATACCCCACAACGTCAGTGTAATACCTCATAACGTCAGTGGAATACCCCACAACGTCAGTGGAATACCCCATAACGTCAGTGTAATACCCCACAACGTCAGTGGAATACCCCACAACGTCAGTGGAATACCCCATAACGTCAGCGGAATACCTCATAATGTTGAGTCAATAACTATTCAACCCCTTTGTTATGGCAAGCTTAACAAGTCACATGGTCTCACTCTGTGTGCAATAATAGTGGTTAACATGATTTATGAATCTCTGTAACCCACAAATACAATTATCTGTAAAGGTCCCTCAGTCAAGTTGTGAATATCAAACACAGATTCAACCATAAAGACCAGGGACATTTTCTAATGCCTGACAAGGAAGGGCACCTATTAGAATATGGGTAAAACATTTTATAAAAGACATTGATTATCCTTTTGAGCATGGTGAAGATATTAATTACACTTTGGATGGTGTATCAATACACACAGTCACTACAAAGATACAGGCGTCCTTCCTAACTCAGTTGCCAGAGAGGAGGGAAACTGCTCAGGGATTTCACCATGAGGCCAATGGTGACTTTAAAACAGTTAGACTGAGGATGGATCAACAACATTGTAGTTACTCCACAATACTAACATCAATAACAGAGTGAAAAGAAGCAAAGCTGTACAGAAACCAAATATTCCAAAACATGCATCCTGTTTGAATTAAGGCACTAAAGTAAACTGCAAAAAACTTGTCAAAAATAATTAACTTAAAATCAAATTTTATTAGTCACATGCGTGCCGAATACAACAGGTGTAGACCTTACAGTGAAATGCTTACTTACGAGCCCCTAACCAACAATGCAGTTTTAAAAAAATACAGATAAGAATAAGAAATAAAAGTAAAAAGTAATTAAAGAGCAGCAGTAAAATAACATGTGCGGGGGAACCGGTTAGTTGAGGTAGTATGTACAAGGTAGAGTTATTAAAATGACTATGCATAGATAACAACAGAGAGTAGCAGTGGTGTAAAATAGGGGGGGCAATGCTAAAAGTCTGGGTCGCCATTTGATTAGGTATTCAGGAGTCTTATGGCTTGGGGGTAGAAGCTGTTAAGAAGCCTCTTGGACCTAGACTTGGCGCTCCGGTACTGCTTGCAGTGAGGTAGCAGAGAGAACAGTCTATGACTAGGGTTGCTGGAGTCTGACCATTTTTAAGGCCTCCTCTGACACCGCCTGGTATAGAGGTCCTGGATGGCAGGAAGCTTGGCCACAGTGATGTACTGGGCCGTTCGCACTACCCTCTGTAGTGCCTTGCGGTCGGAGGCCGAGCAGTTGCTATACCAGGCAGTGATGCAACCATATTCATATCCTGAATACAAAGCGTTATGTTTGGGGCAAATCCTACACATCAAGAGTCCCACTCTATACATGGTGGTAGCTGCATCATGTTATGGGTATGCTTGTCATCGGCAAGGACTTTAACATTTTTGGGGGGGATAAAAAGAAACGGAATAGAGCTAAGCACCGGCAAAATCCTAGAGGAAAACCTGGTTGTCTGCTTTCCAACAGACACTGGGAAACAAATTCACATTTCAGAAGGGCAATAACCTAAAAAACAAGGCCAAATATACACTGAAGTTGCTTACCAAGACAATATTGAATGTTCCTGAGTGGCCTAGTTACCATTTTGACTTAAATCGGCTTGAAAATCTATGGCAAGACATGAAAACCGCTGTCTAGCAATGATCAACAACCAACTTGACAGATCTTAAATAATTTGTACAACATTGTACCATCCAGGTGTGCAAAGTTCTTAGAGATTTAACCAGAAAGACTCACAGCTGTAATCGCTGCCAAAGGTGTTTCTACAATGTATTGACTTGGGGGTGTGAATACTTATGTAAATTAGATATTTCTGCACTTCAATTTGTATAAATTTGCAAACATTTCTAAATACATTATGTATGTCATTATGGGGTATTGGGTATATTAAATATCAATTTCATCCATTTTGAATTTAGGCTGTAACACAACAAAATGTTGAATAAGTCAAGGGGTATGAATAATTGCCGAAGGCACTGTAAGTATACTGTACAAAGCAAAAGGGGAATACAACCATTCTAAAAGTGGACGACAGCTGATTGCAAAAAGGAGTGAAAATGATGAGCCATATCATCCTCCACTCACTATCACAAGGGTTAGTAACTACAGACTAATTTCATAGAACTTTAAAACACTGGCAGTTTATCTAGTTCACTTCTTTAGTCTACTCTCTGATCACTCCAGATAACCTAGTGAATAAAACAAATGCTGGCAATACTGGTGTTGGAATGAACAACACAAGCTTTGTTGTACAGTCTGGTGTTCTTCAGGGATGTGATGTCAGAATTACAGAATTTACAATAGCAACAGACTGGGTCATAACTTAGTAAGATAGAACCTGCTTTCACCATGATTAACAGATTTCCCAATCTTCTCCTCTTCTTCTTCATCTTTAATGTTGACATTCAGCTCCAGTGTTTGACTGCAGTCTTCCAGCTTCACTGATGCCATCTCTGGATCCTGCAGTGCAAACTGGGCTCCACTGTCACAATCAGGACCCAGTGACTGTAGGTTTGGACCCAGTGTGGAAGGAGAGAGGCAGGCTGGGTTTGTCCTCACTGTTGATGTTACCGGCCTCAGACTTAATTCTAGTCGTCCTGTAGTAATAAAGACAAACAGACACAAGTTACTGTCTTGACAGTTCTGGCACTTTCTTATTCTCTAAAAATATATTATATTTTTTCTTGTTCAATTATCTCATTTCAATAGATCAGGTAGTTAAGCATTGACAACAAAACATTCATTCACATTAGACACAAAGTGCACACTTTAAATTACACAACGTAAGTGCACTTAACCTCTAGTAGATTTCCTACATTTACATAAATGACTCAAAAACTATTTAGTACAAGGTTGCAGTATGTTTTAGGCAGCACTATGTACTATTTTCCTGAATAACCTTTTCTTCTCTGTATTATTTAAATCAAAAACCAAAAGGATTTCCGTTCACACCATAGTAATATTTGTAGACAAAGATAACTGAATGTCTCTGAATATTAGTACACATGTAGAAAACTGATAATCATTACATTCAGCTTCAAAACAGTAGAGCAACCTTGTCTCTCATGCACCCACACTGCCTGATCTGAAGTCCGTTGACGCTACTGAGTTACCGCCACCTGCAGTACTGGAGTAAACATATCGAATGAATATGAATGTATGTTTTTGCACTATATTCCATATGCCTGTATCGCAAGGTTTTGTTATTTTTCATTTCTATGAGTGTTTTTTTGGTCTTGTCTCCGTCGCTCCTCTGTGCCGTGTGCACCTTCCCATTTACACCAGAGAACTGTATATAATGACGAGATGCACGTCTTCACCCTAACAATGGGAGTCGGTGTCCCAAAGGCGGGAAGGCAGGGGACAAGCTTAGGTCCAAAACAAGCCCATAGAAAAGCATTGGCCTTATTTTGTACAAATCTTTTGTGAGAGTGAATTCTCTCGCTTCACCTCTTCCTCTAGGATATCCAAACACACCAAGCCCCTACCGTTCACGCCAGGAAAGTTGCGAGACCACATCTTCCTATTTTTTTTAATTTAACCTTTATTTTAAGCATGCTTCTACGGCTGGCCATGCTTTCCACCTGGCTACCCCTACCACGGTCAACAGCACTGCACCCCCCACAGCAACTCGCCCAAGCCCTCCCCATTTCTCCTTCTCCCAAATCCAGTCAGCTGATGTTCTGAAAGAGCTGCAAAATCTAGACCCCTACAAATCACCCGGGCTAGACAATCTGGACCCTTTCTTTCTAAAATTATCTGCCGAAATTGTTGCAACCCTATTACTAGCCTGTTCAACCTCTCGATAGTGTCGTCTGAGATTCCCAAAGATTGGAAAGCAGCTGCGGTCATCCCCCTTTTCAAAGGGGGGACACTCTTGACCCAAACTGCTACAGACCTATATCTATCCTACCCTGCCTCTCTAAAGTCTTCAAAAGCGAAGTCAACACACAAATTACCGACCATTTCGAATCCCACCGTACCTTCTCCGCTATGCAATCTGGTTTCAGAGCTGGTCATGGGTGCACCTCAGCCACGCTCAAGGTCCTAAACGATATCATAACCACCATCGATAAGAAACAATACTGCGCAGCCGTATTCATTGACCTGGCCAAGGCTTTCGACTCTGTCAATCACCACATCCTCACCCCCAGACTCAACAGCCTTGGTTTCTCAAATGATTGCCTCGCCTGGTACACCAACTACTTCTCTGATAGAGTTCAGTGTGTCAAATCGGAGGGCCTGTTGTCCGGGCCTCTGGCAGTCTCTATGGGGGTGCCACAGGGTTCAATTCTTGGGCCGACTCTTTTCGTTGTATACATCAATGATGTCGCTCTTGCTGTTGGTGAATCTCTGATCCACCTCTACACAGACAACACCATTCTGTATACTTCTGGCCCTTCTTTGGACACTGTGTTAACAACCCTCCAGACGAGCTTCGATGCCATACAACTCTCCTTCCGTGGCCTCCAACTGCTCTTAAATACAAGTAAAACTAAATGCATGGTCTTCAACCGATCGCTGCCTGCACCTGCCCGCCCGTCCAGCATCACTACTCTGGACGGTTCTGACTATGTGGACAACTACAAATACCTAGGTGTCTGGTTAGACTGTAAACTTTCCTTCCAGACTCACATCAAACATCTCCAATCCAAAGTTAAATCTAGAATTGGCTTCCTATTTCGCAACACACCCTCGTAAAACTGACCATCCTACTGATCCTCGACTTCGGCGATGTCATTTACAAAATAGCCTCCGATACCCTACTCAATAAATTGGATGCAGTCCATCACAGTGCCATCCGTTTTGTCACCAAAGCCCCATATACTACCCACCACTGCGACCTGTACGCTCTCGTTGGCTGGCCCTCGCTTCATACTCGTCGCCAAACCCACTGGCTCCAGGTCATCTACAAGACCCTGCTAGGTAAAGTTCCCCCTTATCTCAGCTCGCTGGTCACCATAGCAGCACCCACCTGTAGGACGCGCTCCAGCAGGTATATCTCTCTGGTCACCCTCAAAGCCAATTCCTCATTCGGCCACCTCTCCTTCCAGTTCTCTGCTGCCAATGACTGGAACGAACTACAAAAATCTCTGAAACTGGAAACACTTATCTCCCTCACTAGCTTCAAGCACCAGCTGTCAGAGCAGCTCACAGATTACTGCACCTGTACATAGCCCATCTATAATTTAGCCCAAACAACTACCCCTTCCCCTACAGTATTTATTTTATTTTGCTCCTTTGCACCCCATTATTTCTATTTCTACTTTGCACTTTCTTCCACTGCAAATCTACCATTCCAGTGTTTTACTTGCTATATTGTATTTACTTTGCCACCATGGCCTTTTTTGCCTTTACCTCCCTTATCTCACCTCATTTGCTCACTTTGTATATAGACTTATTTTTCTACTATATTATTGACTGTATGTTTGTTTTACTCCATGTGTAACTCTGTGTTGTTGTATGTGTCAAACTGCTTGCTTTATCTTGGCCAGGTCGCAATTGTAAATGAGAACTTGTTCTCAACTTGCCTACCTGGTTAAATAAAGGTGAAATAAAATAAATAAAAAATAAAAAATAAAAAATGTAACTCGGCAAGTCAGTTAAGAACAAATTATTATTTACAATGACGGCCAAACCCGGACGACGCTGGGCCAATTGTGCGCTGCCCCTCTGGCAAGCGGTTTCAACTAGCTATTTGCATTTGTGGTTTGGTCCAAAAGAATCGTTCAAATGGATACCAAAACACATTGAGACATTATTTTACTGTAATAGAGAAGTTACTTTTTCTAACAATACCCTTGTTATGTCTCAACTACTCAGATTGAGAGCAGAGCTACACTACTAAAACGAGAGTATCGAACATTGATTCTAGAAAATGAATGCTCAGTTTGTCTCATGCGGCATTGGTACGCTAGCAGTATTTTAGTCAAAGACCATCATACCAGATGTCCAGTCTGTGTTTTATAAATGTGTAATAAGCATAAAAAACACAATTATATAAAGTATTGGCAACTCGTTCTCATTTTGAGAAATAAGGTAGGCCACTTGATTTTAACATCAGAACAAAGTGGACAGGCTAACATGTTTTTCAAACAGGGTGTGTTCATAACAATTTAACTGTTCTACCTTGTTAGCTAGCAGATAGATCCTTGTTGGCTAAACTTGAAATATAAAGATTAGCTAGTTAATCACTAGCACGTGGGCTTGAGAGATTGACGAGACCTGTGTTAACATTCTATAGCCTAATACCTGCCACAATAAGTTAGTCAATTTGTAACAAAAATCGGCATTTTCATTTACGGACTTGAAAACCAGATCAGTGTTTATTGCAATAACAAAAAAGCAGGTTAACTTAGTGATCCCTTCACGCGCCAATCCCATTAACGGGATTGATTTGACAACACCCAGTGAAATAGCAGCGCGCCAAATTCAAAAACAGAAATACTCATAATAATAATTCATAAATCATACAAGTGTTATACACCGGTTTAAAGATTAACTTCTTGTTAATCGAGCCACAGTGTCAGATTTCAAAAAGGCTTTATGGCGAAAGCAAACCATGCTATTATCTGAGGACAGCACCCCATCAAACATACACATGAAAATCATAATTCAACCCGCCAGGCACAACACAAAAGTCAGAAATAACATATAATTCATGCCTTACCTTTGAAGATCTTCTTCTGTTGGCACTCCAATATGTCCATTAAACATCACAAATGGTCCTTTTGTTCGATTCATTCTGTCGTTATATCCCCAAAATGTCAATTTATTTGGCGCGTTTGATTCTGAAAATACACCGGTTCCAAATCGTGCAACATGACTACAAAGTATCTAATAAGTTACCTGTAAACTTGATCCAGACATTTCAAACAACTTTCCTAATACAACTTTAGGTATTTTTTCACGTAAATAATCAATCAAATTTAAGACGGGATAAACTGTGTTCAATACAGGACGAAAAGTGGAGCGTGCTTTCAGGTCACGCACCTCTAACAAACAGTACACTTCACTCGACCCTCATTCTGAAATGCCTTACTTCTTCATTTCTCAAAGGAAAAACATCAACCAAGACTGTTGACATCCAGTGGAAGCGATAGGAAATGCAAGCAAGTGCCTTAGAAATCTAGATTCCCATTGAAAACCCATTGAAAAGAGTGACCTCAAAAAAAATTCTGGATGGTTTGTCCTCGGGGTTTCGCCTGACAAATAAGTTCTGTTATACTCACAGAGATCATTCAAACAGTTTTAGAAACTTCAGAGTGTTTTCTATTCAAATCTACTAATAATATGCATATCCTAGCTTCTGGGCCTGAGTAGCAGGCAGTTAACTTTGGGCACACTTTTCATCCGGATGTGAAAGAAGTAAACTATTTTGATAAAAAAAATACAATGAGAAAAAAAGAGCATACTCCTGGACAACAGTGGTTTCAGAGTCCTGCAATAGAGCGGAAATGCTAATATTTGTGTAAACTCTACATAGTTGTGTTCTGTGGGTGTCACTGAGTAGGCTGAACAATCCATAGGTAAGGCTGTAGAGTGCAATATGAATGTCCAACACAAACAAAAGACCCTCCATACTCAACTGGCGGCCCGCGGTCTGGACCCAGAGCGGGTCAATACGGACCACGGGTCCAAAATATATATATAATAATACTTTTTTGGTTGGGCTTTGACCCCTGGTATCATATAAACACACATAACACATGGAAACGTGTAGAACTGTAGGAAATGAGCTTTAAAACAGAGAACAAATCTCAGCCCCATCGTAATGTGTAGAATTGTGGGATATTAGCATTAAAACTGCTAAATGTTCTCTCCGCCAACAAGAGGGTAGTGAACAGTTTGAATAATTTCAAGTTAGGGGGTTGTTACTATGCCAATAACTGACTAAATCCATTTGGACCTTTGCCACCTAGGAAATGTGTGTGACTGGACCTTCTCAAATAGTACTGGAGTAACCCTGCAATAGACTGACTGGGAAGGTGATTTTTCAGTCAAAGTCCTGCAATAAGAGCTAAGACGCTAATATTTGTGTTAACTCTTGGTAATTGTATTGTGTGGGTGTCACCGTTATATGGGTGCAACAATCCAACCCGTTTCATAAGTTCATAGAAAAATGTCCCCAATGCAATTATGTGGTCGATAACATCCACAGTGGGATTTCAAACGTTTTTTTCCTCCTTATTTTCAATTTAATCAATTATTGTAATTCATTTTAAATTAAGTAACATTCCAACCATGTTTAGCGTTTCTAGTCCAAATATAGAATGATTCCACTATTTTCTATCCGTTTGTATCACTTTGATTTGGGACTTTTATTTTGAGGTCGAACCGCAAATTCCACTATTGTGGCTAATCGTTATTGTAGCCATCTTCACATAGGTAGGGACAAGCGAGTACCAGGACTGAGTCCAGCAGGAGGACGGAGACGTTGGCCAGGATCAGATATAAATGTATTATATAGAACAAACATGCCTCTGATCCTAAGGATTCAAATCAGTTATATTCAGGGCATTTCTATCTGCAACTTTCCAAAACGTTTTGTACTGAAATCCCCAGGCGAAACCCACTGAGCTATATACGAGTATGGAAAGCCTCACAAATGAAAACGTGTGTGCTTGAAAAATATGTTTTATCACGTTCTTCACAGAAAAACAAGACAAAACCTTTCCCAAACGTGATCATACCTTGACGGATGTGTTATCTAACACGTTATGACGTTCTTTCGATATTAGTCCGTTTAAACGTGCTATTACATACCTGTAGTAATAACGATTAACGGTCAGCACAGTTCTGGCGTTTTCTTTATTCCGAAGAATGGTGGCAGGCTACCCGGAACTTCCTGTCGCCCACTACCACAGTGTAACAGCGACATTATTGGACTGATGGACTAACTACTGCTGAAGCATGTCAAATATAAAAGTGAGATTGATTGATTAGCTAGCTAGACAAATAAACTTTGGTTCAAGAAAACTAAAGCGGTGTCTGTTTTAGTGTAAGGTTTTCAACATATTACATATGCATTGTAGATGGTGTCTGTGGAAGGCTAAGAACACGGCCTGTTCACCCTGCTACCATCAGGTGGAGACAGTACGGGTGCATTAAAGCTGGGACAGAGAGAATGAAACCGCTTCTATCTCCAGGCCATACTGATTTGATTTCGAGAATATTGGTGACTAGCAAATTGGCTTGCCCCAATGTGTACTGGTGTCGTGACATGTATTGAGTAGATAAATACAAATATATATTATTTTGAATTCCATTAATTAAACAAAAGCATTATATTTACTGTAAAGATACCCCCCCAAAACTACAATGATTCAGTAGATCAATAAAGTTCCAGTACTCTAGCAGGTCTCACAGCTGATTATGCTGAAAAAACATGTTAGAGAATAGGTCAGATTTAGCTTTGTGATGTTCATTTCAACTTCCTGTCTTGTTCAGCTTCAGAAAAACCCTAAATATGTCACTTGAAACTATTTTTTGTAATTCATTATACAAAAGAGAAGAGTTTGACCAGCATAAATTCACATACAAACTTTATTTTTCATTGGCAGATCAATTTAGTTGGCTTGAATGTGGTTTTCCAAACACATTTATCATCAATGACTAGTCAATGACTATCAATGACTAACAGATCTAGTTTTGAAAATAATATTTAATAAATACATGAATTTGTTTCATAGCTGTTTATCATTAAATAAATAGTCATTTAGTAGTAAAGAATGATCCCAAACTACTGATGAAAACTGATCATCACACCATCTCGATCTGATACATGTTGTATCTACTAACTCATTCCCACAGAAAACTGATCATCACACCATCTCTATCTGATACATGTTGTGTCTACTAACTCATTCCCACAGAAAACTGATCATCACACCATCTCTATCTGATACATGTTGTGTCTACTAACTCATTCCCACAGAAAACTGCAGAGGGAAGCAGTACCACACAGTCCACTGTCAGACTACATTGTTTTAATGTAGTCTGACAGGCAAGAATATGGAAAATATATATCAATAACAGTAGGATTTTTTCAAACTGATATGATTTTTTCAAACTCAGGAGGTTGGTGGCACCTAAATTGGGGAGGCCAAGCTGGTGATAATGGTTGGAATGGTATCAAATACAAACACATGGTTTCCATGGTTTCCAGGTGTTTGATGCCGTTCCATTCGCTCCGTCCTAGCCATTATTATGAGCCATCCTCCTCTCAGCCTCCACTGAGAACATATCTATTTCAATGAATTACAATGCAACTGTCTACACTTCACTTCCATGGCTTTGTGAAGTCCAGAAAACTGATGCTGAATGCTCATTGGGACAAGTGTGATTGTTCTGGGTGTCTAACATACCTAAACAGTTTGAATACAATAGGAATCAATTGATAGCCCATGGTCCATCAGTTAACTATGCTAAATTGAGAAGGTTTTGAGCCTGCAGCAACAGTCACATAGGCTGTTCTACTATACATAAAAGTGTAGGTTAACAGCAAGGATAAACCAATATCACAATATGTCTTGCTCATATCTATATCAAACTAAATCAATATCATTATCTATATTGGTTCTCACCACAAATTGTTTAATTGTCAGAAGCCAGAGGGTATTCAACCCTAAGGGCAAATCCAAGTTAATATCTTTCAGTAGAACCTAACAAAACACAGCACAACTGACAAGGTGCCATCTGGGCACAAACTGGTTGAATCAACGTTGTTTCAACATAATTTGTCAACGTATTGTGACGTGGAATGTATGTGTAGAATACTGTACATTGGATTTGCAAAAATGGTTGTTTTGAGGTTACAACTACAGGATTATGTCATCATGTTAACCAATTTTCTAAATAGTTAAACCATATATAAATAGGTTGAATATATGTGGAATTTGTATCTTTGAAACAACGTTAGATCTTCAACCTTCTATCCACTATCTCCAGCCTCCCTAGTCATAGACTGTTCTCACTGCTACCACACGGCAAGTGGTACCGGAGCGCCAAGTCTAGGTCCAAGAGGCTTCTAAACAGCTTCTACCCCCAAGCCATAAGACTCCTGAACAGCTAATCAAATGGCTACCCACTATTTGCATTTTACACCACTGCTACTCTCTGTCGTTATCATCTATGCATAGTCACTGAAATAACTCTACCTATATGTACATATTACCTCAACTAACTGGTGCCCCCGCACATTGACTCTGTACCGGTACCCCCTGTATATAGTCTCGCTATTGTTATTTTACTGCTGTTCTTTAATTACTTTAATTACTTTAATTACTCTTATTTCTTATTCTTATCCGTATTTTTTCTTATACTGCAGTTGGTTAGGGGCTCGTAAGTAAGCATTTCACTGTTGTATTCGGCGCATGTGACTAATAACATTTGATTTGATAATAGGCTGGCCAGCACCTCCTAGTGGAGAGTTGATGTATCTACAGCTATCCTTCTGGTCTCTGGGTGGACATATTAAAATGAGTAGGTGAGCTGATGTCACCTCCCCTGAGGCGAAGCAAAACACATGATTGGCTGTTTAGATACAGCTCAACAGACAGTAATATTGACTACATCTGCCTTAGTTCAAAATAAATACAATATAAATGCAGTTTTCACTGTGCATTCCCTTTATCCTAGACCTGCTTAGCATTTATATTTGTCACTGACTATTACCAACGTTCTATCTTGAGATTAATTATTGAGGCACAATGTTCCCTCTAAACTGCGCGCCTGCTTGGGAACTCTGCTCCCCTCAGGCTGCCCCGCAGAAGAAATATCAGCCAGCGCAGAGAAGCACAAGATTGAATTTCCCTCAACTTTCTAGAGTTTTCCCCCTTAAGTTAAACACAATCAACGTTTCACTCTACTGTGGGAATTGTGCGCGAATCAACACAATATTAGCCACTTTCAATGTAACATACCCAATCAAAACAAACTATGCAAAGAATTTTAGTATGCTAAACTATGCAAGAAATGTTCTTGTAGACAGAGCGCATTGGAGTAGGATTCTATAGCATTGACAGACAAGATTCAGGTCATTACTCTACACAGACCATTGCGCCATAACCAATCAGAGCTGCTGTAGGCCTAAATGCAAATAGCCCATTGTCATATATGGATCGGCCATTCACTTTGAACTGGACTGTGTTTACAGTACGAGTGGTCACAAGTAGATGTGCTTGTTTTGAGATCAAAGCGAGAGCTGCATGTAGCCACCTGTGCACCTTTGTTCATATTCTTTGGTAGTTAGTGAGTTATTATCCCAGTTATAGCTCATTTCTAGTCAACAATGGGGGAGTGGTTGCTTCCTACAAGAGCACAAAATGTCTGCATTTCTAGCCATCTTTGAAAAGCCAGAAAGGTAAAAAGCTTTTTTTTTTTATCTCTTAAAGGGGCACTGTTGTATTTTGAGAAGGTCTTGAAGAAGCCAAGTAGCCAATAGGCAGAGAGTAACATAATTAGTCACATTCTCTATGATACTGATATGGGAATAATAATGCATTTTGTTTTCTAAAGTGATTTCTTGCATAAAACAACATGTTTAGTCACCTTGTCTAAAGAACAAGTGGATAAACAGGTTAATGTCAAGACCTGCATGTTTTTTTTTAAGTCTCATGGAATGTAGGCCTACATTGAACACCACACATTTGCTGCTACTGCAGGCTGAATGATAGAACAGCTATTTCCATGTTAAAACATTATGGGATGCATTCTTCTCCATTGCTTTTTATGGTATGCCACTCTGGTAGGCCTACATTATGATTAAATAGCCACAGTAGCCTACTTGGCCACTGTTAGAACTGTAACTTAAAGCGGTTACAGGAAGTTGCACAGAATTTTGACAACATTAATGTTTTTGCTCAGCAGACCTGAAATTTGCTCAATGCCCAAAACAATTATAGGGAACATTGATTGACTGATCTCAATAGTTGACATGTTGGATTCACGTCTCCA
This sequence comes from Salmo salar, assembly GCF_965601325.2. NCBI lineage: Eukaryota > Metazoa > Chordata > Actinopteri > Salmoniformes > Salmonidae > Salmo > Salmo salar. Next base: position 29,387,997 of record NC_138307.1, on the reverse strand, counting down.
TCTCAACCAATAATCCAAGTTAAAGAATAGGACTAAGCCAGTGGCACATATGGAACTATCCAAGCAGTAGATACATCTCCCTCATATGTTATTATTAAACGCAATTCAATATTACTTTTGTGATAAAGTATATAGTCAGAAGTGAAGGTTATCTTACAAACTAATGTAATAGTATTTATTCAACCTTTAAACAAATAAAACATCCATGGACATATTTTGGGGTTACTGGAACTATAATGTTCTTATGTAGTCAGAGAAAGTGTGCATGTTCAGGACAGCAGGTTTCAGGTCTGTGAGATCTTCACAATTGTTGTAATAATCTGTCAGAACCTTATTGAACAGCGTTTACCACTTTTTCATGTACTGTTAATGCAAACTCAACTGAAGCACAGTGATAACACGTTGTTGTTGGATAAATAAACAAAATATCTAACATTGTTTTCCCATTTGAACTTTGTTTTGCTTTTATATGGTTGAAAGCGCAGTGATAATAGATTTAGGCAGTGGCCACGTGTCATTCAGGGCAGAGCCTGTTTTGAGCCCCACCTGTTTAACAAAGAATAAATACATGTTATTTTGGCATTAATACGTGTCACATATCAGTTTGCAAGCAATGTAAAAAAAATATTGAGTTAATAAATCCGCATACAAACATTGTCTCTTTTTTGCTGCTTCAAAATGTAGGTGTTTCAGCCTAGTTCAGTGCTTTCTGTGGTGGTGGGGCAGCCAGCGGAAAATACAGAGCGTAGGGGTTGGTAATGTTCTCTAGTTGCGCCGTGATTGGCTCAATGTTCTGTCATTCATGTGGACAATAAGTACCGCAAAATCCACGGGTAGAGCAAAAAAATTCTAGCCCCTTGGGTGCTGCCAGACTTACATTAGATGTGCCCATCCAAGAAGGTTCAAGGTCATTGGCCACAGATAAAATAACGTCAAATCACATTAGATCTACCATAGCTTTGATTGGACTGATCATGTCAACATCATATTTTCAAAATCTTAGCTAGCAAGCTAGCAGTTATCCTCATGAATCAAGTCAACAATCTACTGGCAAATCCTTTTCAATCCTTGTCAAACGAAGTTAAATTATAGATAAAACGTATCGGTGCTTGTTACGGATATAGGTATCCTGTGTGTGTATTTGTTTTCTTTCCTTCTGCCCTAGTCACAGGTGTCACTCATCAGTCGCCAATCAGAAGACACACCTGCTTCTTTTTTTTTTCTTTATTTATTTCACCTTTATTTAACCAGGTAGGCTAGTTGAGAACAAGTTCTCATTTGCAACTGCGACCTGGCCAAGATAAAGCGGAGCAATTCGACACATACAACAACACAGAGTTACACATGGGAAAAAAAACATACAGTCAATAATACAGTTGGACAAAAGAAAAGAAAAGGTCTATATACAGTGAGTGCAAATGAGGTAAGTTAAAGCAATAAATAGGCCATGGTGGTGAAGTAATTACAATATAGCAATTAAACACTGGAATGGTAGATGTGCAGAAGATGAATGTGCAAGTAGGGATACTGGGGTTCAAAGGAGCAAGATAAATAAATAAATACACTATGGGGATGAGGTAGGTAGATAGAAGGGCTGTTTACAGATGGGCTATGTGCAGTGATCTGTGAGCTGCTCTGACAGCTGGTGCTTAAAGCTAGTGAGGGAGATATGAGTCTCCAGCTTCAGAGATTTTTGCAGTTCGTTCCAGTCATTGGCAGCAGAGAACTGGAAGGAAAGGCGGCCAAAGGAGGAATTGGCTTTGGGGGTGACCAGTGAGATATACCTGCTGGAGCGCATGCTACGAATGGGTGCTGCTATGGTGACCAGTGAGCTGAGATAAGGCGGGGCTTTACCTAGCAGAGACTTGTAGATAACCTGTAGCCAGTGGGTTTGGCGATGAGTATGAAGCGAGGGCCAAGCAACGAGAGCATACAGGTCGCAATGGTGGGTAGTGTATGGGGCTTTGGTGACAAAACGGATGGCATTGTGATAGACTGCATCCAGTTTGTTGAGTAGAGTGTTGGAGACTATTTTATACATGACATCACCGAAGTCGAGGATCGGTAGGATGGTCAGTTTTACGAGGGTGTGTTTGGCAGCATGAGTGAAGGATGCTTTGTTGTGATATAGGAAGCTGATTCTAGATTTCATTTTGGATTGGAGATGCTTAATGTGAGTCTGGAAGGAGAGTTTACAGTCTAACCAGACACCCAGGTATTTGTAGTTGTCCATGTATTCTAAGTCAGAGCCGTCCAGAGTAGTGATGCTGGACGGGCGAGCAGGTGCGGGCAGTGATCGATTGAATAGCATGCATTTAGTTTTACCTGCGTTTAAGAGCAGTTGGAGGCCACGGAAGGAGAGTTGTATGGCATTGAAGCTCGTCTGGAAGTTAGTTAACCCAGTGTCCAAAGAGGGGCCAGAAGTATACAGAATGGTGTCGTCTGCGTAGAGGTGGATCAGAGAATCACCAGCAGCAAGAGCAACATCATTGATGTTTACAGAGAAGAGAGTCGGCCCGAGAATTGAACCCTGTGGCACACCCATAGAGACTGCCAGAGGTCCGGACAACAGGCCCTCCGATTTCACACACTGAACTCTGTCAGCGAAGTAGTTGGTGAACCAGGCGAGGCAATCATTTGAGAAACCAAGGCTGTTGAGTCTGCCAATAAGAATGTGGTGATTGACAGAGTCGAAAGCCTTGGCCAGGTCGATGAATACAGCTGCACAGTAATGTGTCTTATCGATGACGGTTATGATATCGTTTAGGACCTTGAGCGTGGCTGCGGTGCACCCATGACCAGCTCTGAAACCAGATTGCATAGCGGAGAAGGTACGGTGGGATTCGAAATGGTCGGTAATCTGTTTGTTAACTTGGCTTTCGAAGACCTTAGAAAGACAGGGTAGGATAGATATAGGTCTGTAGCAGTTTGGGTCAAGAGTGTCTCCCCCTTTGAAGAGGGGGATGAGCGCGGCAGCTTTCCAATCTTTGGGAATCTCAGACGATACGAGAGGTTGAACAGGCCAGTAATAGGGGTTGCAACAATTTCGGCAGATAATTTTAGAAAGAGAGGGTCCAGATTGTCTAGCCCGGCTGATTTGTATGGGTCCAGATTTTGCAGCTCTTTCAGAACATCAGCTATCTGGATTTGGGTGAAGGAGAAATAGTGGGGGCTTTGGTGTGTTGCTGTGGAGGGTGCCGGGCAGTTGACGGGGGTAGGGGTAGCCAGGTGGAAAGCATGTCCAGCCGTAGAGAAATGCTTATTATAGTGGATTTAAATGCAATTATAGTGGATTTATCGGTGGTAACAGTGTTTCCTAGCCTCAGAGCTGTGGGCAGCTGGGAGGAGGTGCTCTTATTCTCCTTTTCTCTTACCCAATCACATCCCCTTTCCCTTGGTTTAAAAGAAACCCAATCAGTTGTCTCTGGAGTTCTCTCTCTTTTGTTTTTGCACCTACATGCCACATTTGTCCGTTATTATGTGAGTATGTATTGTTGTGGTGTATGATTGTTTGTTTGTTGGTGGGAAAAGGGGATACCAAGACAAGTCACCCATGGGCATACACTACCCGTAGGATAACAATGTCTAAGAGCCCTAGTTAGAACTGGGCGGACCACCCACTGTATTTTATTAGTTAGTTAGCAAGCGGTTATTGAAGCAAGTAAGACTAGCTTAGGGTTTTTTGGATATTTATTATTTCTTTCCTTGAGTCCAACTCATTCCCACAGAAAACTGATCATCACATCATCTCTATCTGATACATGTTGTGTCTACTAACTCATTCCCACAGAAAACTGATCATCACATCATCTCTATCTGATACATGTTGTGTCTACTAACTCATTCCCACAGAAAACTGATCATCACATCATCTCTATCTGATACATGTTGTGTCTACTAACTCATTCCCACAGAAAACTGATCATCACACCATCTCTATCTGATACATGTTGTGTCTACTAACTCATTCCCACAGAGAACTGATCATCACATCATCTCTATCTGATACATGTTGTGTCTACTAACTCATTCCCACAGAAAACTGATCATCACATCATCTTTATCTGATACATGTTGTGTACTAACTCATTCCCACAGAAAACTGATCATCACATCATCTCTATCTGATACATGTTGTGTCTACTAACTCATTCCCACAGAAAACTGCAGAGGGAAGCAGTACCACCCAGTCAACCAGCCTCACAGAGGATATTCAACCCTAAAGGCAAATCCAAAGTCCTCTCAAAATATTTAAAGTAGGAGCTAACAAAACACACCAAAACTGACCAGGTGCACACTGATCAGTAAAGTAAAAAGGAGGCTAACATTCTATAACGCTCCCTTTCCTCTGCACAGTTCTCTCACAATGAGAAACAATAGGATTACAATAGTGTGCTACGCTTTCTTGAGAATTAAGTGATGTAATGACTTTAATCTTAATTGGTCTGAGAGAACTGATGAGGCTTCTCTCCTTTATGTATACATTGATGTGTTTTTAAGGTATACAATCTGGCAAAACTCTTCCCACAGTCAGAGCAGTAGTAAGGCTTCTCTCCCGTGTGTGCTCTTTTATGAACTTTTACATCAGTTGATGTTGTGAAGCACTTCCCACAGTCAGAACAGGAGTAAGGCTTCTCTCCTTTATGTATAAGTTGGTGTGTTTTTAAGTTGCCCAGTTGTGAGAAACTCTTCCCACAGTCAGAGCAGCAGTAAGGCTTCTCTCCTGTATGTATTCGCTGGTGGCATTTTAATATTTCCAATCTGATGAAACTCTTCCCACATTCAGAGCAGGAGTAAGGCTTCTCTCCTGTATGTATTCGCTGGTGAGATTTGAAGTGGTTCTGTTGAGAGAAACTCTTCCCACAGTCAGAGCAGCAGTAAGGCTTCTCTCCTGTATGTAGGCGTTTGTGTTTTTGTAAGTGGATATGTTGAGAGAACCTCTTCTCACAGCCAGAGCAGGAAAAAGGCTTCTCTCCAGTGTGTACTCTCTGATGAATTGTCAGAGTCCCTGACGTTGTGAAGCTCTTCCCGCAGTCAGTACAAGAATATGGATTCTCTCCTGTATGTATACGTTCATGTATTTTAAAGGTATCCAATCGGGAGAAAGTCTTCCCACAGTCAGTACAGGAATATGGATTATTTCCAGTATGTATACGTTCATGTGTTTTTAAGGAATCCAATCGGGAGAAAGTCTTCCCACAGTCAGAGCAGGAGTAAGGCTTCACTCCTGTATGTACATGTTGGTGTATTTGTAAGTGGAACTGTTGAGAGAACCTCTTCCCACACTCAGAGCAGGAGTAAGGCTTCACTCCTGTATGTACATGTTGGTGTATTTGTAAGTGGATCTGTTGAGAGAACCTCTTCCCACACTCAGAGCAGGAGTAGGGCTTCTCTCCAGTGTGCACTCTCTGATGAACTGTCAGAGATTGTGATGTTGTGAATCTCTTCCCACAGTCAGTACAGGAATACCGATTCTCTCCTGTGTGTATTTTTAGATGTATTTTTAGCTTTGATAGAAATGGGAAAATCTCTTCACAATGTGGGCAGTGGTGAGACCTCTTAGCTCTGTGATCTTCCTGCTGTTGCTCTCTGGATGTAGAGAATGTCTCAACATGGTCTCCTGTGTGAACAACATCAGAAGAACCAGTCAGTGAGATATACATATGACTTCATATACAGTGCCTTCAGAAAGTATTCACATCCCTTGATTTTTTCTACATTTTGTTGTTTCAACCTGAATTTGAAAATGATTACATTTGAGGATTCATGTCATTGGCCTACACACAATACCACACACATCCATGATACATGACTAGATATTGGACATTGTTGTATCAACATGAATTCTACTACTACTATGTAGCATCTGAATATGAATACCACATCTTTAGATTCTAAACCAACAGTTGGAGGACAGATCACCTGGAGGACAGATGGAACTAAACCACCAGTTGGAGGACAGATCACCTGGAGGACAGATGGGACTAAACCACCAGTTGGAGGACAGATCACCTGGAGGACAGATGGAACTAAACCACCAGTTGGAGGACAGATCACCTGGAGGACAGATGGAACTAAACCACCAGTTGGAGGACAGATCACCTGGAGGACAGATGGTACTAAACCACCAGTTAGAGGACAGATCACCTGGAGGACAGATGGAACTAAACCACCAGTTGGAGGACAGATCACCTGGAGGACAGATGGAACTAAACCACCAGTTGGAGGACAGATCACCTGGAGGACAGATGGAACTAAACCACCAGTTGGAGGACAGATCACCTGGAGGACAGACGGAACTAAACCACCAGTTGGAGGACAGATCACCTGGAGGACAGATGGAACTAAACCACCAGTTGGAGGACAGATCACCTGGAGGACAGATGGAACTAAACCACCAGTTGGACGACAGATAACCTGGAGGTCAGATGGAACTAAACCACCAGTTGAAGGACAGATCACCTGGAGGACAGATGGAACTAAACCACCAGTTGGAGGACAGATCACCTGGAGGACAGATGGAACTAAACCACCAGTTGGAGGACAGATCACCTGGAGGACAGATGGAACTAAACCACCAGTTGGAGGACAGATCACCTGGAGGACAGATGGAACTAAACCACCAGTTGGAGGACAGATCACCTGGAGGACAGATGGAACTAAACCACCAGTTGAAGGACAGATCACCTGGAGGACAGATGGAACTAAACCACCAGTTGGACGACAGATCACCTGGAGGACAGATGGAACTAAACCACCAGTTGGAGGACAGATCACCTGGAGGACAGATGGAACTAAACCACCAGTTGAAGGACAGATCACCTGGAGGACAGATGGAACTAAACCACCAGTTGGAGGACAGATCACCTGGAGGACAGATGGAACTAAACCACCAGTTGGAGGACAGATCACCTGGAGGACAGATGGAACTAAACCACCAGTTGGAGGACAGATCACCTGGAGGACAGATGGTACTAAACCACCAGTTGGAGGACAGATCACCTGGAGGACAGATGGAACTAAACCACCAGTTGGAGGACAGATCACCTGGAGGACAGATGGAACTAAACCACCAGTTGGAGGACAGATCACCTGGAGGACAGATGGAACTAAACCACCAGTTGGAGGACAGATAACCTGGAGGACAGATGGTACTAAACCACCAGTTGGAGGACAGATCACCTGGAGGACAGATGGAACTAAACCACCAGTTGGAGGACAGATAACCTGGAGGACAGATGGTACTAAACCACCAGTTGGAGGACAGATCACCTGGAGGACAGATGGAACTAAACCACCAGTTGGAGGACAGATCACCTGGAGGACAGATGGAACTAAACCACCAGTTGGAGGACAGATCACCTGGAGGACAGATGGAACTAAACCACCAGTTGGAGGACAGATCACCTGGAGGACAGATGGAACTAAACCACCAGTTGGAGGACAGATCACCTGGAGGACAGATGGAACTAAACCACCAGTTGGAGGACAGATCACCTGGAGGACAGATGGAACTAAACCACCAGTTGGAGGACAGATCACCTGGAGGACAGATGGAACTAAACCACCAGTTGGAGGACAGATCACCTGGAGGACAGATGGAACTAAACCACCAGTTGGCCAGAAAGTGTTATATATGGTATTCCACTGACCACACAACGTCAGTGGAATACCCCACAACGTCAGTGAAATACCCCACAACGTCAGTGGAATTCCCCATAACGTCAGTGGAATACCCCATAACATCAGTGTAATACCCCACAACGCCAGTGTAATACCCCACAACGCCAGTGTAATACCCCACAACGTCAGTGGAATTCCCCATAACGTCAGTGGAATACCCCATAACATCAGTGTAATACCCCACAACGCCAGTGTAATACCCCACAACGTCAGTGTAATACCCCACAACGCCAGTGTAATACCTCATAACGTCAGTGTAATACCTCATAACGTCAGTGTAATACCTCATAACGTCAGTGTAATACCTCATAACGTCAGTGAAATACCCCACAACGTCAGTGGAATACCCCACAACGTCAGTGGAATACCCCACAACGTCAGTGTAATATCTCATAATGTCAGTGGAATACCCCATAACGTCAGTGGAATACCCCATAATGTCAGTGGAATACCCCACAACGTCAGTGGAATACCCCATAACGTCAGTGTAATACCTCATAACGTCAGTGTAATACCTCATAACGTCAGTGTAATACCTCATAACGTCAGTGTAATACCTCATAACGTCAGTGGAATACCCCACAACGTCAGTGGAATACCCCACAACGTCAGTGGAATACCCCACAACGTCAGTGTAATACCCCATAACGTCAGTGGAATACCCCACAACGCCAGTGGAATACCCCATAACGTCAGTGGAATACCCCACAACGTCAGTGGAATACCCCACAACGTCAGTGGAATACCCCACAACGTCAGTGGAATACCCCATAACGTCAGTGGAATACCCCACAACGTCAGTGGAATACCCCACAACGTCAGTGGAATACCCCACAACGTCAGTGGAATACCCCACAACGCCAGTGTAATACCTCATAACGTCAGTGGAATACCCCACAACGTCAGCGGAATACCCCACAACGTCAGTGTAATACCCCACAACGTCAGTGTAATACCCCATAACGTCAGTGGAATACCCCATAACGTCAGTGTAATACCCCATAACGTCAGTGGAATACCTCATAACGTCAGTGTAATACCCCACAACGCCAGTGTAATACCCCACAACGTCAGTGTAATACCTCATAACGTCAGTGTAATACCTCATAACGTCAGTGTAATACCTCATAACGTCAGTGTAATACCTCATAACGTCAGTGAAATACCCCACAACGTCAGTGGAATACCCCACAACGTCAGTGGAATACCCCACAACGTCAGTGTAATATCTCATAATGTCAGTGTAATATCTCATAATGTCAGTGGAATACCCCACAACGTCAGTGGAATACCCCATAATGTCAGTGGAATACCCCACAACGTCAGTGGAATACCCCATAACGTCAGTGTAATACCTCATAACGTCAGTGTAATACCTCATAACGTCAGTGTAATACCTCATAACGTCAGTGTAATACCTCATAACGTCAGTGGAATACCCCACAACGTCAGTGGAATACCCCACAACGTCAGTGGAATACCCCACAACGTCAGTGTAATACCCCATAACGTCAGTGGAATACCCCACAACGTCAGTGGAATACCCCACAACGTCAGTGTAATATCTCATAATGTCAGTGGAATACCCCATAACGTCAGTGGAATACCCCATAATGTCAGTGGAATACCCCACAACGTCAGTGGAATACCCCATAACGTCAGTGTAATACCTCATAACGTCAGTGTAATACCTCATAACGTCAGTGTAATACCTCATAACGTCAGTGTAATACCCCATAACGTCAGTGGAATACCCCACAACGTCAGTGGAATACCCCACAACGTCAGTGGAATACCCCATAACGTCAGTGGAATACCCCACAACGTCAGTGGAATACCCCACAACGTCAGTGGAATACCCCACAACGTCAGTGGAATACCCCACAACGCCAGTGTAATACCTCATAACGTCAGTGGAATACCCCACAACGTCAGCGGAATACCCCACAACGTCAGTGTAATACCCCACAACGTCAGTGGAATACCCCATAACGTCAGTGTAATACCCCATAACGTCAGTGGAATACCTCATAACGTCAGTGTAATACCTCATAACGTCAGTGTAATACCCCACAACGTCAGTGGAATACACCATAACGTCAGTGTAATACCTCATAACGTCAGTGTAATACCTCATAACGTCAGTGTAATACCCCACAACGTCAGTGGAATACCTCATAACGTCAGTGTAATACCTCATAACGTCAGTGTAATACCTCATAACGTCAGTGTAATACCTCATAACGTCAGTGTAATACCCCACAACGCCAGTGTAATACCCCATAACGTCAGTGTAATACCCCATAACGTCAGTGGAATACCCCATAACGTCAGTGTAATACCCCATAACGTCAGTGGAATACCTCATAACGTCAGCGGAATACCCCACAACGTCAGTGGAATACCCCACAACGTCAGTGGAATACCCCATAACGTCAGTGTAATACCTCATAACGTCAGTGTAATACCTCATAACGTCAGTGTAATACCTCATAACGTCAGTGTAATACCCCACAACGTCAGTGGAATACACCATAACGTCAGTGTAATACCTCATAACGTCAGTGTAATACCTCATAACGTCAGTGTAATACCCCACAACGTCAGTGGAATACCTCATAACGTCAGTGTAATACCTCATAACGTCAGTGTAATACCTCATAACGTCAGTGTAATACCTCATAACGTCAGTGTAATACCCCACAACGCCAGTGTAATACCTCATAACGTCAGTGGAATACCCCACAACGTCAGTGGAATACCTCATAACGTCAGTGTAATACTCCATAACGTCAGTGGAATACCCCACAACGCCAGTGGAATACCCCATATTGTCAGTGGAATACCCCATAACGTCAGTGGAATACCTCATAACGTCAGTGGAATACCCCACAACGCCAGTGTAATACCTCATAACGTCAGTGTAATACCACACAACGTCAGTGGAATACCTCATAACGTCAGTGTAATACCCCATAACGTCAGTGGGATACCCCACAACGCCAGTGTAATACCCCACAACGTCAGTGGAATATCTCATAACGTCAGTGTAATACCCCATAACGCCAGTGTAATACCCCATAACGCCAGTGTAATACCCCATAACGTCAATGGAATACCCCATAACGTCAGTGGAATACCCCATAACGTCAGTGGAATACCCCACAATGTCAGTGGAATACCTCATAACGTCAGCGGAATACCCCACAACGTCAGTGGAATACCCCACAACGTCAGCGGAATACCCCATAACGTCAGTGTAATACCCCACAACGTCAGTGGAATACCCCATAATGTCAGTGGAATTAAGTTTTTTTAAATGTTTACAAATTAATTTAAAATGAAAAGCGGCAATCTTGAGTTAATAAGTATTAAACCCCTTTGTTACGGCAACAATAAAATGTTGCATAACAAGTCACATAAGTAGCATGGACTCACTCTGTTTGCAATAATAGTGTTTAAAATGAATTTTGAATGACTACTGTGGTAGCAGGATTACAAGATTATGTTACATTTAAGCACCAAATGGTTGTTTTATGAAATAAATCCTAATGGCGCAGAGTGATGATGTCAGAGAGAGATGTGGTGAGAATGGAATGGTCTGAGTAAGGTTCTTAGGACTCTCTCTCTCCCTTAACTGAGAGGAGTCTTTTTGAAGCTTGGGCTGGCAACTGTTAAAGAGATGGTTTCCAGTCTAGCTTCCTGCAGTTAGTCTGGGCGTAGGGTCAAGGAAATGGGTTTTTGCTAGATAGCTTGGGCTGACAATGACTTGGTGATAATTACCTAAAGCTGCCATTCCATAGACAATATGTGGTGTGTATGACCCAAGATAGAGATAGCCTGGAAGAGTTTAGAACAATGCCTCATTGTCTCATCTTCCTGGCATCTGGGAAACTAAGCTGGGTTGGGGGTAAAACACCATCCTGTGTAAATCACCAAGGTGGCTTATGGGAGTTGGAACCAGCCTGACTTAGCGTTTTTATGTCCTATATAAGGTCTCGGATTTATCATTATCAGTTAGGCTGCTCAGATCAACAGTCAAGACTGTTTGGCTGACTGGTTTCATTACTGCAATAATTAATCAATATTAAATAAGATAATTGTTTGAAGAAATGACCAAGTCTCTCAATTGAATAGAATATTCCACCACACTTCCTCAGCTCTGTAACCCACACATGCAATTATCTGTAAGGTTCATCAGTCAACCAGTATATTTCAAACATAGATTCAACCACAAAGACCAGGGAGGTTTTCTAATGCCTCACAAAGAAGGGTACTTATTGGTAGATGGGTAAATGTTTTAATAAAAGACATTGAATATCCCTTTGAGCATGGTGAAGGTATTCATTTCACTTTCGATGGTGTATCAATACAGCCAGTCACTCCAAAGATACAGGCGTCCTTCCCAACTCAGTTCCCGGAGAAGAGGCCAATCCAACACAACACATCACGGAGTACCACTCTTCACATGGTGGTAACTGCATCATGTTATGGGTATGCTTGTCATCGGCAAGGACTTGGAGGTTTTTGGGGGATATAAAATCAAACGGAATAGAGTTAACCTGCTGGGGCTAGGGGGCAGTATTTGCACGGCCGGACAAAAAACGTACCCGATTTAATCTGGTTACTACTCCTGCCCAGTAACTAGAATATGCATATAATTGGCTTTGGATAGAAAACACCCTAAAGTTTCTAAAACTGTTTGAATGGTGTCTGTGAGTATAACAGAACTCATTTGGCAGGCCAAAACCTGAGAAGATTCCTTACAGGAAGTGGCCTGTCTGACCATTTCTTGCCCTCCTTGATCATCTCTAACAAATACAGGGGATCTCTGGCATGACGTGACACTTCCTACGGCTCCCATGGGCTCTCAGAAGGCGGGAAAAAGCTGAACGATGTAATTCCATCCCCAGGCTGAAACACATTAGCGCGTTTGGCAAGTGCTCTATCAGAGGGCCATTAGACTGAGGCTCGTGCATGAGGGGATAGCATGCTTTTACTTTCACTCTCTTTGTAATAAAAAACGATTCCCAGGTCGGAATATTATCGCTTTTTTACGAGAAAAATGGCATAAAAATTGATTTTAAACAGCGGTTGACATGCTTCGAAGTACGGTAATGGAATATGAGAAAGAGATTTCCCAATCTCCTCCTCCTCTTCTTCATCTTTAATGTTGACATTCAGCTCCAGTGTTTGACTGCAGTCTTCCAGCTTCACTGATGCAATCTCTGGATCCTGCAGTGCAAACTGGGCTCCACTGTCACAATCAGGACCCAGTGACTGCCCTGTGATGCCGGGCTATCTACTGAGAATATTGCAAAATGTGCTTTCACCGAAAAGCTATTTTAAAATCGGACATATCGAGTGCATAGAGGAGTTCTGTATCTATAATTCTTTAAAAAGTTCACCATGAAACAGTTATACTGCAACTTTTCATACACAGTGGGAAGTTGGAACGAACAACAAACTTAGTTAGATAGAACCTGCTCTTACCATGAGAAAGAGATTTCCCAATCTCCTCCTCCTCTTCTTCATCTTTAATGTTGACATTCAGCTCCAGTGTTTGACTGCAGTCTTCGAGCTTCACTGATGCAATCTCTGGATCCTGCAGTGCAAACTGGGCTCCACTGTCACAATCAGGACCCAGTGACTGTAGGTTGGGACTCAGTGTGGAAGGAGAGAGGCAGGCTGGGATTGTCCTCACTGTTGATGTTACCGGCCTCAGACTTGACCTGAGTCGGCCTGAAGTAATAAAGAGAAACGGACACAAAAGTTATTGACTTGACAGTTTTGTCACTTTCTTTTTTTCTCAAAAAAGCTATTATATTTTTTCTTGTTCAAGTATCTCATTACAATAGATCAGGTAGCTAAACATTGATAACAAAACATTCATTCACATTAGACAAGTGCACACTTTAAATTAGAGGCCGAACGATTAAATCGGCATGGCCGATTAATTAGGGCCGATTTCAAGTTTTCATAACAATCGTAATCGGCATTTTTGGGCGCCGATTACATTGCATTCCATGAGGAAACTGCGTGGCAGGCAGACCACCTGTTACACGAGTGCAGCAAGGGTCAAAGGTAAGTTGCTCGCTAGCATTAAACTTATCTTATAAAAAACAATCAATCTAGTTAACTACACATGGTTGATGATATTACCAGGTTAGCTAGCTTGTCCTGCGTTGCATATAATCAATGTGATGCCTGTTAACTTATCGAATCACAGCCTACTTCGCCAAAAGGGGGATGATTTAACAAAAGCGCATTCGCAAAAAAAGCACAATCGTTGCACGAATGTACCTAACCATAAACATCAATGCCTTTCTTAAAATCAATACACAGAAGTCAATGTTTTTAAACCTGAATATTTAGTTAAAATAAATTCATGTTAGCAGGCAATATTAACAATGGAAATTGTGTCGCTTCTCTTGGGTTCATTGCACGCAGAGTCAGGGTATATGCAACAGTTTGGGCCGCCTGGCTCGTTGCGAACTAATTAGCCAGAATTATACATAATTATGACATAACATTGAAGGTTGTGCAATGTAACAGAAATATTTATACTTAGGGTTGCCACCCGTTTGATAAAATACGGAACGGTTCTGTATTTCACTGAAAGAATAAACGTTTTGTTTTCGAAATGATAGTTTCCGGATTTGACCATATTAATGACCAAAGGCTCTAATTTCTGTGTTTATTATATTATAATTAAGTCTATGATTTGATATTTGATAGAGCAATCTGACTGAGCGGGGGTAGGCGGCAACACGCTCGTAAGCATTCATTCAAACTTTACTGCGTTTGCCAGCAGCTCAGCAATGCTTGATTCACACGCTGTTTATGACTTCAAGCCTATCAAGTCCTGAGATTAAGCTGGCAATACTAAAGTGCCTATTAGAACATCCAATAGTCAAAGGTATATGAAATACAAATGGTATAGAGAGAAATAGTCGACGCGTCATAATTCCTATAACTACAACCTAAAACTTCTTAACGGGGAATATTAAAGAACTGAGAATATTGAACCACCAGCTTTCATATGTTTTCATGTTCTGAGCAAGGTTAACCTGTTGGGGCTAGGGGGCAGTATTTGCACGGCCGGATAAAAAACGTACCCGATTTAAACTGGTTACTACGCTTTCCCAGAAACGAGAATATGCATATAATTAGTAGATTTGGATAGAAAACACTCTAAAGTTTCTAAAACTGTTTGAATGGTGTCTGTGAGTATAACAGAACTCATATGGCAGGCCAGAACCTGAGAAGATTCCATACAGGAAGTGCCCTGTCTGACAATTTGTTGTCCTTCAGTTGCATCTCTATCGAAAATACAGCATCTCTGCTGTAAAATGACATTTTCTAAGGCTTCCATTGGCTCTCAGAAGGCGCCAGAAAGTGTAATGGGGTGTCTGCTGTCTCTGGGCGAAGAACAGCAGGAGAATTTGTGAGTGGTCAGCCTGGGAACAGTGACACTGGAGATGCGCGTTCATGAGAATTCTCCATTTTTTTCTTTCAGCCTTTGAATGAACACAACGTCGCCCGGTTGGAATATTATCGCTATTTTACGAGAAAAATAGCATAAAAATGGATTTTAAACAGCGTTTGACATGCTTCGAAGTACGGTAATGGAATATTTTGAAATTCTTTGTCACGAAATGCGCACCCTTCGGATAGTGACCTGAACGCACGAACAAAACGGAGGTATTTGGATATAACAATGTATTATTTGGAACCAAAACAACATTTGTTGTTGAAGTAGAAGTCCTGGGAGTGCATTCTGACGAAGAACAGCAAAGGTAATCCAATTTTTCTAATAGTAATTCTAAGTTTGGTGAGGGCCAAACTTGGTGGGTGTCAAAATAGCTAGCCGTGATGGCCGGGCTATGTACTCAGAATATTGCAAAATGTGCTTTCGCCGAAAAGCTATTTTAAAATCCGACACCCTGATTGCATAAAGGAGTTCTGTATCTATAATTCTTAAAATAATTGTTATGTATTTTGTGAACATTAATCGTGAGTAATTTAGTAAATTCACCGGAAGTTTGCGGTGGGTATGCTAGTTCTGAACATCACATGCTAATGTAAAAAGCTGGTTTTTGATATAAATATGAACTTGATTGAACAAAACATGCATGTATTGTATAACATAATGTCCTAGGAGTGTCATCTGATGAAGATCATCAAAGGTTAGTGCTGCATTTAGCTGTGGTTTTGGTTTTTGTGACATATATGCTTGCTTTGAAAATGGCTGTGTGATTATTTTTGGCAGGGTACTCTCCTGACATAATCTAATGTTTTGCTTTCGCTGTAAAGCCTTTTTGAAATCGGACAATGTGGTTAGATTAACGAGAGTCTTGTCTTTAAAATGGTGTAAAATAGTCATATGTTTGAGAAATTTAAGTTATAGCATTTTTGAGGTATTTGTATTTCGCGCCACACGATTCCACTGGCTGTTGACTAGGGTGGGACGCTATATGTGGGACGCTAGCGTCCCACCTGAGGGACACACTACTCAACAGCCAGTGAAATAGCAGGGCAGGAAATTCAAAACAACAAAAATCTCATAGTTCAAATTTCTCAAACATACAACTATTATATCCCATTTTAAAGATACACTTCTCGTTAATCCAACCTCATTGTCCGATTTCAAAAGGGCTTTACGGTGAAAGCATAACATTAGATTATGTTAGGACAGCACCTAAACAAGAAAAACCACACAGCCATTTTCCAAGCAAGGAGAGGCGTCACAAAAACCAGAAATACAGCTAAAATGAATCACTAACCTTTGATGATCTTCATCAGATGGCACTCATAGGACTTCATGTTACCCAATACATGTATGTT
Source organism: Salmo salar (assembly GCF_965601325.2). Taxonomy (NCBI): domain Eukaryota; kingdom Metazoa; phylum Chordata; class Actinopteri; order Salmoniformes; family Salmonidae; genus Salmo; species Salmo salar. The sequence continues at coordinate 29,371,467 of NC_138307.1, read as the reverse complement.
TTGCTCGATAAAGTTCATATTTATATCCAAAAACCCCATTTTACATTGGTGCGTGATGTTCAGAAAATGTATTCCCACCGAAACTTCCGGTGAATGAGCACATCAATTTACAAAAATACTCATCATAAACGTTGATAAACTTTACAACAGTTATTGAAAGAATTATAGATATACTACTCCTTAATACAACCACTGTGTCAGATTTTAAAATAGCTTTACGGCGAAAGCACATTTTTCTATATTCTGAGTAAAGAGCTCAGCCATCAAAGCAAGCTATACAGTTACCCGCCAAGTTCTGGAGTCAACTAAACTCAGAATTAGTATTATAAATCTTCCCTTACCTTTGCTGATCTTCGTCGGAATTCACTCCCAGGACTCCCACAAGAAATGTTCTTTTTGTTAGAAATACTCCATATTTATGTCCAAATACCTCCGTTTTGTTCGCGCGTTCAGATCACTATCCAAAGGCATAACGCGTGAGCGTAAAACTACAGACAAAAAGTCAAATAGTTCCATTACCGTTCGTAGAAACATATCAAACGATGTTTACAATCAATCCTTAGGGTCTTTTTAACATAAAACGTTGATAATATTCCAACCGGACAATAGCGTATTCATTACAGAAGAAAAAGAAGGAGCGGCACGCCAAGCGTGCCTGCGCAGTAAACAACTCACTGCTCCCAGGCAGTCCACTGATTGACTGAGCTCCTATTCTCTGCCCAGTAACAGTAGACGGATGAAACAAGTTTCTAAAGGCTGTTGACAGCCAATGGAAGCCTTAGGAAGTGCAAAATGTCCCCACAGACACTGTAGTTTAAACAGGGATTAGATAGAAAAACTACAAGTCACTTCCTGGTTGGATTTTTTCTCAGGTTTTTGCCAGCCATATGAGTTATGTTATACTCACAGACATCATTCAAACAGTTTTAGAAACTTCAGAGTGTTTTCTATCCACATCTACTAATAATATGCATATATTCGTTTCTGGGATTGAGTAGCAGGCAATTTACTCTGGGCACGTCAGTCATCCAAGCGACTCAATACTGCCACCATCCATAACAAGTTAATATAATTCACCAATACATTCTACATTTTTTATTTCATTGAATATTACAACATACAATCTACCTGCAGTGAACAGTAGGTAACAATATGGTTATGTCATTACCTTGCCTTCCTATTGATGGGACATCAAATCAACAATACACAGGTTATGTTACCAACATCATGAGTTTAGAAAAGAGTTTATAGCAGAGGGCCATTTCTGAGCCATCGGCAAATTAGATTAGTGTTTAACTGTAACGTTCCCGGTCAATGCACGTGTGGTGAGGGAAGTGAATGTGATTGGCTTAGAGCTTGGGTGAGAACACAGGAAATTGTGTTAGTATTGGATGAAGCATTATGATGACAGGAACCTCTCCAAAAGGAACAAAGTGTGCCATGGAGGTACCGCTCGGCCCCCTGGGTATCAGTGACTGTACCTGGATCTTTCTAGGTTAGTCACTTATTTAACAGGTCTGTCTGGTGTCATGTATCTGGTTGGCTCACCATGTCTTCCTCTACAACTCACTGTATACCGGATCCATTGTAGGTTATAGAGGAACTGTATACTGGATCCATTGTAGGTTACAGAGGAACAGTATACTGGATCCATTGTAGGTTATAGAGGAACTGTATACTGGATCCATTGTAGGTTACAGAGGAACTGTATACTGGATCCATTGTAGGTTACAGAGGAACTGTATACTGGATCCATTGTAGGTTACAGAGGAACAGTATACTGGATCCATTGTAGGTTACACAGGAACTGTATACTGGATCCATTGTAGGTTACAGAGGAACTGTATCCTGGATCCAAAGCTACCTTTCACTGGTGACTGTCAGCAGCATTACTTTGAAAGACATACTACTGGGCTTATAGTCTCGCTCTCTCGAAACTGAAAGTAGACCTCTGGGAGATAACACTGACAGGAGATTTACGATGTCTTTTGGGTGATAAAACCTAAAGAGCATTCCAGAGCATGAGTTAATGTTTCTGTTCTATACGGTACCAGGGAGAGATGGCGCCAGTAGGGCCAGACACTGGTCTCTACACAATGAAAACTGTTGACACAGTACTGTCTGCTGTGAATTATAAGTATCTTTCATACAAAATCTTAACCAAAATCTTATAGATCTTCTCATTGAAAGCAAGTCTAAGAAGCGGTAGATCTGTTCTATGTGCGCTCAAACAGGATTCATTGCTGGTCCGAACAATCGGAATCCACACTTCAAAATTGGTTTGATCACGCAGACTGGGACATGTTGCAGGTAGCCTCAGAGATTAATATTAATTTATACGCTGATTCGGTGAGTGAGTTTACAAGGAAGTGCCGACGTCACGCTTCCAGACAAACTAAACATCTTCTTTGTCCGCTTTGAGTATAATACAGTGCCACGGACGCGGCCGCTACCAAGGACTGCAGGCTCTTCTTCTCCGTGGCCGACATGAGTAAGACGTTTAAACGCGTTAACCCTCGCAATGCTGCTGGCCCAGACGACATCCCTAGCAGCGTCCTCAGAGCATGCGCAGACCAGCTGGCTGGTGTGTTTACAGACATATTCAATCTCTCCCTATCCCAGTCTGCTGTCCCCACATGCTTCAAGATGGCCACCATTGTTCCTGTTCCCAAGAAGGCAAAGGTAACTGAACAAAATGACTATCGCCCCATAGCACTCACTTCTGTCATCATGAAGTGCTTTGAGAGACTAGTCAAGGATCATATCACCTCCATCTTACCTGTCACCCTAGACCCACTCAATTTGCATACCGCCCCAACAGGTCCACAGATGATGCAATCGCCATCACACTGCACACTGCCCTATCCCATCTGGACAAGAGGAATACCTATGTAAGAATGCTGTTCATTGACTACAGCTCAGCATTCAACACCATAGTACCCTCCAAGCTCATCATTAAGCTTGAGCCCTGGGTCTCAACCTCGCCTTGTGCAATTGGGTCCTGGACTTCCTGAAGGGCCACCCCCATGTGGTGAAGGTAGGAAACAACTTCTACACTTCGCTGATTCTCAACACTGGGGACATGGATGCGTGCTCAGCCCCCTCCTTTACTCCCTGTTCACCCATGACTGCGAGGCCATGCACGCCTCCAAATCAATCATCAAGTTTGCAGACGACACAACAATAGTAGGCTTAATCACCAACAATGACGAGACACAGCCTATAGGGAGGAGGTGAGGGCACTCGGAGTGTGGTGTCAGGAAAACAACCTCTCACTCAATGTCAACAAAACAAAGGAGATGATTGTGGACTTCAGGAAACAGCAGAAGGAGCACCCCCCTATACACATCAACGGGACAGCAGTGGAGAAGGTGGAAAGTTGTAAGTTCCTCGGCGTACACATCATGGACAAACTGAAATGGTCCCTCCACACAGACAGTGTGGTGAAGAAGGCACAACAGCGCCTCTACAACCTCAGGAGGCTGAAGAAATGTGGCTTGTCACCTAAAACCCTCACAAACTTTTACAGATGCACAATCGAGAGCATCGTGTCAGGTTGTATCACCGCCTGGTACGGCAACTGCGCCACCTGCAACCGCAGGGCTCGCCAGAGGGTGGTGCGGTCTGCACAATGCATCACCGGGAGCAAACTACCTGCCCTCCTGCACACCTACAGCACCCGATGTCACAGGAAGTCCAAAAAGATCATCAAGGACAACAACCACCTAAGCCACTGCCTGTTCAACCCGCTACCATCCAGATGATGAGGTCAGTACAGGTGCATCAAAGCTGGGACAGAGAGACTGAAAAACAGCTTATATCTCAAGGCCATCACTGTTAAACAGCAATCACTACTTACAGACTTGAAATCATTGGCCACTTTAATAAATGGATCACTAGTCACTTTAGTAATGTTTACATATCTTGCATTACTCATCCCATATGTATATCCTGTATTTTATACCATCTATTGCATCTCGCCTATGCCGCTCGGTCATTGCTCAACCATATATTTGTATGCCTATATTCTTATTCCATCCCTTTTACTTAGATGTGTGTGTATTAGGTAGTTGTGGTGGAATTGTTAGATATTACTGCACTGTCGAAACTAGAAGCGCAAGCATTTCACTACACTCGCAATAACATCCACTAACCATGTGTATGTGACCAATACAATTTGATTTGACTTCTATGCTTCGAGTTCTTAAGTTTCGTTTTTGAGTCTTTTACTTTCGGGTTGTACACCAGCTTCAAAATATATTTCACAACGCTTTAGATGGTACAATGATTCTCTACACAATGACTGCTTGTTTTGTCACAAACTGAGATTAGGAAAACTATTAGAATTTTAGCAACCAGGAAATGGCAGAGCATATTGCACCTTCAAGTACAGTGGTGGGGAACGTTATTAAGTAAAAGTTAATGTTATACATCAAATTCCTTATATTAAGCAAACCAGATGGCACCATTTTGTCAGGGAAAATGTATGGGAGTAGAAAGTACATATTATGGTCCCGCTTCATTTCAAGTGCATCTTATGAAGGCTTCGTAAAGCATTCATATAGGCTTCATTGCACTACATAAATAGGTCACAAATCATCTATAACCGTTTTTCATGCTCTATAAAGGATGAATAAATGTGAACAAATAAATGGATGCTTGTCACACAGTTAAACCACATTATGAATGTTTATTGAGCATATGTAGTGGTTCATTTATTTATCAAATGAGGAGAGAAACTTATCACACAAGTCAGAGTTATACTTAAACTAAATCTTTATTCACTTATAAACAACCCGCGCAATATGAACTGGAATAACATGAGTCTATTACTGAACTGTCTGTTGAACAAGAGACTGTCACTGGCAACCATGGTTACGAGGAGGGGATACTATAATATAATGTTATTGGGTCTATAACTTACCACCCTCCTCGTAGAGAAAAGCACCAGAGATAATTATAAACGCACAAAGTAAGAAAAACAATGAAATGCATCATTCTAACACTGCCTAAAATGATGAATAAGATACTAATGAGAGACCTTTATAAGTAATATAACAATACTGATGTACAAACTATGACATAAATGACGATAAGCGGTACGAGGCAAGCCGTCATTTCCATTAAGACATGAGTGAGCTGAGACAGATGTAGCCTATACACCGCCTATTTGTGCAGCATTTTTTAAATGGACAGCGACATAATTCCGAACATGGGCCGTTCTTACAGTATTGTCCCTGTACACACTTGCTTCCAAACCACTCCTTGTTGAATTTGAAATTTCCGGCTTGTTATGTAATGTTTATGTCCAATGAGCACCGAGACATTTTATCTATAATTTCTCTTCATATGACAAGGATAGAAGAGGATTTGCCAGTAGATTGTTGACTTGATTCATGATGATGACTGCTAGCTAAGATTTTGAAATTATGATGTTGACATGATCAGTCCAATCTATGCTACTTTACATACAACATGATTTGACACCAATTTATCTGTGGCCAATGACCATGAGCCTTCTTGGATGGGCACTTCTAATGTAACTATGGCAGCACCCAAGGGACTTAAAATGTTCCAGCTCTCCCTGTAGATGTTGCGGTGACGTAGTGTCCCATGAGCGACAGAACACTGAGCCAATCACGGTGCAACTAGATAACATTACCAACCCCTACGCTCACAAACGTCTCGCTCTGTGCCTCCAACTCTCTCTTCCTTGCTTTTGTGCTGCTTCCCTCACTCTGATTGGATGTCCTTTAGGTCTTTTTGGAACAGGTTTTAAAATTGTATTTATATTGGTTTGAGATTTTCCTGTGTCCATTTTAGAATGGGAGCCAGAAGAATGCTAAATGCCCCAATGCGTAGTGCCAACTGTAAAGCTTGGTGGAGGAGGAATAATGGTATGGGGCTGTTTTTCATGGTTCAGCCTAAGCCTCGTAGCTCCAGTGAAGGGAAATCTTAACACTACAGCATACAATGACATTCTAGACGATTCTGTGCTTCCAACTTTTTGGCAACAGTTTGGGGAAGGCCCTTTCCTGTTTCAGTATGACAATGCCCCCGTGCAGGGGTCCATAAAGAAATGGTTTGTCGAGATCGATGTGGAAGAACTTGACTGGCCTGCAGAGCCCTGACCTCAACCCCATCGAACACCTTAGGGATGGATTGGAACACAGACTGCAAGCAAGGCCTAATCGCCCAACATCAGTGCCCAACCTCCCTAATGCTCATGGCTGAATGGAAGCAAGTCCCCTCAGCAATGTTCCAACATCTAGTGGAAAGCCTCTGTTGTGGAAAATTACATAATTAGTCATTCTATCCCGTGTTTTACTGCTTAAAGAATAGTCTCTTGTTATATGATAGTGTTATTTCTAACCTGATACAAACTTGTCTTTGTGGGACTCAGCCATAAGACTGGGCGTATAGCTACGGTCCGTTTGGGTGCGACCGCAGCATGTGACATCCCGTGGGTTTACTATCTACAGGAAGTCACATGTAAGGAAACTTCAGAAATGAGCACATAATAGTGTTTGCTGTTGGGAATGCAGTTAGACGGTTGAGCCCTCGGGCTATCAACCTCGTGCTATCTTCAATCTGCACAGACAACTAATGACCTTTTACACACTCTCTGCTCACTGCCACATATACAGAAAGGATGTACTTCTCCATAAAAAGCAGAGACCCGACTATGTTTGTTAAGCTTTCAACTCTGAACTATTCTTGGTGATGGTTGATTGCTTCATTTTTGCAAATGTTATAATAAAGCTGTTAGAAGAATCTACAGTCTCGCTCTTCCTATATAATTTCTACCACGCCTTCCCAATACAGTGGAGGCTGTGATAGCAGCAAAGGGGGAGACCAACTCCATATTATTGCCTATGATTTTGGAATGAGAGGTTCGCCGAACAGGTGTCCACATACTTTTGGTCATGTAGTGTAGTTATGGGATAGCTAGGCTAATATTCTCCTTTGCTTGCTAGCTAGTAAACTAAAGCTAACACACAATCCCATCAAGCAGCTGAAATGACAGCAAACTATGTGCATTATCATTTGTTTTAGCTACTACCTTTGTTTCTATTACCAATTCTTTGGATATATCATTAGAATGATCCTGATAAATGAACTGGCCTGGATCAGAGAAGCTGTCAGTCTTGTCACGTTCATATGCATGGCACAGTGGAGATACAACATGTTGCACAGGTCAGATAGGCTAGTAGCATGGGGAAATATTGTCCAGCGACGCTTTTTTCCAGGGCAGATTAGGTTTATAAATTGACTGGTCGGGCAGTGGGACAGCAGATGTGATTGTAATGGCTGTCTGGAAGAGGGAACCAAGGTGCAGCAGAGGATGTGTTCATCATTAGAATTTTAATTCAAATAAACAAGAGAACACTACAAAATGAACAAAAACGACAGCAAACAGTCCTGTTAGGAAAATACTCAAACAGAAACAATTACCCACAAAACCCAAAGGAAAAACATGCTCCTTATGTGTGACTCCCAATCAGCAGCAACGAGCTTCAACTGTGCCTGATTGGGAGCCACACACATGGCCCAAAACAAAGAAATACCAAAACATAGAAAAAGGAACATAGAACGCCCACCCAATGTAACACCCTGGCCTAACCAAAATAAAGAACAAAAAACCCCTCTCTATGGCCAGGGCGTTACAGTGATAAATCTAATGAAACTGTTAACAGGCATTATGCATGGATTGTGGTGATAACTCCTTGCTATCAACCAATCAGCATCCGGGATCCAAACAACCCATTTTATAATGTGACAAAGAGATTGGTAAATGATAAAACACCCCATTATAACATCTGGTATAAAGACACTTATGTAGCATGTAATAGAATAGGACATAAGTTGTCATGCAGACTGTGTAATAGCAGTTGTTATTAACAGACATTAGCGCATATGACAACAGGATAAACAGTCATCTATAAACACCCATTATAAACTAGTTTCATAAGATTTTATGCCGTTACTCATTACTGTTGTTATATAGGGGTTATAAAAGGCTTTATAAATACATGACTAAGGACACCTACAGTAAAGTGTTACCCCAACTTCTCCTGATCGAAAAGCATTGTAGAGAATTGAAATTTGAATGAGTGTATTTCCTGAATTGACTGGAATTCAAATGGAATTGACAGCAACCCTGGCAACTACACGGAGTAATTTCATAGAACTTCAGAACACTGGCAGTTTGTCTACTTCACATCTTCAGTCTACACTCTGATAATTCCAGATAGCCCAGTGAATAAAACACATGCTGACAATACTGGTGTCAAACCATGCAGATCTCATTAGCATGAAATAACATCTACATTCTCATTGAAACACTTCTATAGCAACTTTCAACGCACAGTATGAAGTTGAAACGAACAACAGTCTGGAGATCTTCAGGGATGTGTGGGTCAGAATTATAGAATCAACCTGAAGATAGAATCTGCTCTTACCATGATAAACAGATTTCCCAATCTTCTCCTCTTCATCTTTAATGTTGACATTCAGCTCCAGTGTTTGACTGCAGTCTTCCAGCTTCACTGATGCCATCTCTGGGTCCTGCAGTGCAAACTGGGCTCCACTGTCACAATCAGGACCCAGTGACTGAAGGTTTCTACTCAGTGTGGAAGGAGAGAGGCAGGCTGGGTTTGTCCTCACTATTGATGCCACCTCAGACTTGACCTAAGTAAAAAAAAATGTTTTAATAATTTTCACAGAACAGTAGTTCACCTGACTCCCAATTAATGCTTGGGTTGTTTGCTTAAGAATCTTTCCTGGTAAATATTTAGCTATCCTTCTGATCATGCATGCAGTTTACGCAGCACTATTTACTATGTTCCTGAATAACCATGTCTTCAATGTATTATTTCACCTCACAAAAAAAAAAAATTGTATTTCCCATTTTCACAACATAGTAACAATCATAGATAAAGATGGAAACACCTGAATGTCTGAATATTGTTACACATGTAAAAAAAAAATAAAGAAAAGAAAAGTGGACCCTCGCTGCCTGCACTGAATGCAGTTGACGTAGATAGAAGGGGACCGCCATTTTACCATCTCGTGAATTTTACACAAAACCATTAACGAACTCAATAATCGCAAATAATTAGATTTTTTAAATGAAATTAGCTTTACTAAATGATGTTCATTCACTCTGCCAAACCCAAAGTCTCTAACTATGTGACATAAAATAGTTACGCTCACTCGGCTTGACACAGAAATAACACGTAAAACCTTTACCAAACGTGATAATACCTTAAAGGATGTGTTACCCAGCACGTTATGACATGTTATTTCTATATAACAAAGTTTAAACGTACTATTACATACCTGTATTAATAAATGTGAAACGGACATAAAATATATCGTCTTCACCACCCAGCTCAAGCGCCTTGCCGGAACTTCCTGTTCCACCACTGCAACAGAGCAAATGCGACATCACAGACAGAACAATGCGACAGATATTTAATTGGATGTATAAATATGGCAGTGAGAGGAAAACCCACTGGCTAGACAGTGGGAGAAGATGGAACGAGGTGGATTTTGGCCGATATTCGGCAAATTTTCTCATCAATTAAACATTTTATCTCAATACAGTTTTCTGTTCCTCAAACTAAAATCGGTTATGAACAGAGTGGACAAAGTTTGCTTAGGAATCCAAAGGCAAATTGAGTTATTGCACACAAGCGCTTCACCGAGTAGAGGTTTCCTAAACACGCCAATAGGATATCACTAGCGCGTGCTTGGCTCTGCTATGACTAATTTGTTCCCATTGGAAACAACATGTGGTCTATCTTGGTTTACATAAACATATTTGGAGACATCTTCTCTGTGTAAATATTGGGCAGACTAGACACTGCGTATTGCGTATTGCAGACAAGACACTGCGTATTGCGTATTGCTGCCTATCGCAGGTTGGAGGACGGTTTCAAATTTAGGTCACAAAAAAAAAACTGTGAAAAGGAGAATGGGAAAATCTTAAATTGCACCATCTAATCCTGCACCTATACACAATCCTGGGCCCATCCATGAATGTACTTCCCCTTTCTCTGTTTTAGCTGCTCACTGGCTACACGTTAGCTATCTAGTTAGCAGAGCAGTAGATCAAACATCATTGTTTTACTTAGGCTAGGTAATTGTTTGTATAGTATGTCAACGTTGGTGTCTATTTCAGACCTTATGGCATTTTTCCAGGATTAGCATAAGAGCTTTGGAAGAGGAGAAAATCACTAGAAGTCTGGCCATGTAGAGACGTGCAGCTATAGTAAGCAACAATTTACCGGTTTGGTCAGGCCCAGCATGAGGGATAAAGATTATCTTGTGTCTGGTGAGTGTAGCTTTAAGTGAAGTTTGAGCATCTTTGCAACACAATATGTTCTATACAACTGTCAACATTCTACAAGGACTGAGCCACATAACTATATAATCATTAACCAGATTACTCCGGATACCGGACTTCGATGAGTGATAACTCAGTTCTAGAATGTTGCCATTGATGAGAATGAATCTAAATCTATTGACATTCAGAATTGATTTTGTTTTGACATCCAGCCTGTTTTGTAGTTTAATGACCAGACACAAATCTTCAAAAGGCACTGTATTTATTTATTCAGAGTGGTACATGCATTCACAGTCTTTATCTAGTGTCGTTGTAATGATGGTCGGACCAAGGCGCAGCTGGAGTAGCATTCCACATCTTTTATTAGAAAGTGAAACTTAGCCAAAATACAAAACAAACAATAAATGAATAAACGAACCGTGACTACAGAGATGCTACTGCACTAACTCAAAACATAAACAATATCCCATAACCCACAGGTGGATTTTTTTTTACTTAAGTATGATCCCCAATTAGAAACAACGATAACCAGCTGCCTCTAATTGGGAATCATACAAATCAGCAACATAGAAAAATGAACCTAGAACCCCACATAGAAAATATAAACTAGAACAACCCCCCAGTCACACCCTGACCTACTCTACCATAGAAAATAAAAGCTTTCTATGGTCAGGACGTGACATCTAGTCGTGTCTTTGGCATCATTAAAGTCAAGACTGTTATTTTATCAAATCAATTCTCTGTAATTATTAAAACGAGATTAAACTAATCATGTAAATGTAATTAAGTACAAAGTCGGGGCACCAAGGAAAATCTTCAGATTACAAAGTTATAATTTTCCTAATATACCTCTTCAGATATTTTAATATCTAATCAATTAGTCTTCTAATTAATGAATTATTCTTTACCTCACATTAGGTCTCATTCCAAATGTCGTAAATTGTTGGTTATCTGCACGAACCCGGCCTTTACTATGAATCATCCATACATCAATTGTCTTAATAATTTATTTACTAACTAACTAAACAATACAGTAGATATGGAGGAAATGATAGGGGAGGTTCCCTAGTGGGCTAAGCCAATATGACGACTTGGTGGACAAAGGGAAGTGGGTGTGGACTGAAGAGGGCGGGAAAGACAAAAGGAGTCACTACACAGTTGATATTTATATTGCACATGAACACTCACTCATTCGGGAATAATTGCAATCAATATATATTTACGCCCAGTGTGTCGTCGTGATCTCTGCTGGCATCGTCCGTCTGTCTGTTGGAGAGTCAGTTCATCAGTCTCTCTTTTCTGCCTCCCTGAAGATCAAGTCTTTCGTGGTTAAAATGGATACTTCAGAATACTATTCAGAAATGTTTTCATAAAATAGATGTTTCGGCGGTTGTCGGTCTTCGCATCCCAGTTTGTCATAATTTCTAGCTGCAGACTAGTAATTAGTATCTAAGATTTGATCTTATTCTGTTGGGATCGATAGTCTCAGAGTTGAACCATTTCCACCCGTGTAGCCAATGCTCCATGTGGTATGGTTAGGAATTCAACAACCATTATAGCCTTAGCTTATACTGAGGTTTTTGTGGTCTGAAGAGGATTTCCTCAGGAGAGGGTTTTATTCGTAACAGTTGAAAAGGGCTGTTCCATGACGCCAGATCATGTCTGTGTTCCAATGACTTAGTTACACTTTAAAGGGTATACAATTCTCTTTCATTAAAGGTTTAACATCACCTTACATCATTTCACAAATCGTTTCATCTTTACTCATTCATTTAATACAAGAATTAGATGCAAACCCCATAATTGAGAAATGTACATATTCAGAGATATAGTCATGTGTGTTTCCTGTCCTCTCTGAGGTCATCAAATGAAACACACTCGTCATACTCGTCCCTTAAGTGTCCACGGACGTTTCCCACCTTCTCACAAGTGGACATTTTGTATCAAATCCTCATTTTGGGAATTTAGGAGTTCGCCATGTGAAATCCTTTGTTCTCTCTAGGTGTCTCTTTCTGCATGGCCAGGGGGAGAGTCTCCTCCAGGTATTTACGACCTGAGATAACAGAACCTGGGTGTTGGAGAGAGAGGGGGGGGGGGGGGGGGGGGGGCACTAGCTATACCCAAAAAGGGCCACGTCATGACAACCTATAGGATCCTTCCCACTGTATGATTGATGCCAAGTGATAAAATCCCAAGTTATCAATTAAAAGGTCATGGAAAAACCACTTGTCCTGAAAATTACAGTTTATTAAATATTCTGCAGCGGTAATGTCATCAATCAAATCAAACTATTTATATGGCACATTTCTTACAACGAATACATTTCAAGGTGTTCCAAGTCATTCATTGAAAGGCATGTGTCACTTAACATCCTTCCTCTTGGCAGGTCTCTATAGGTGACCAGGGGATTCTCTCTACCACATGTGAATGCCTCCGTGGAGCTCATCAGTGGAGCCATGCAGCCTATTTTGGTGGTTCACAATATCATCCGTACGGATGTCAGCCGTGCCCAACCAGGTGCAGTCAGTGGAGGACCTGTACCCGGCCGAAGACTACAACCCTCTGTCCCGAGAGCCCACAGAGGAGGATCATCAGTGGGTAAGGAACAGTCTCTGGGGCAGGTTCAGTGGAAGGAAATGTCTTCTTGAACCTGAGCCAGAACAATCGCTACCCTCCACGTCATCCCTGTCTGTACCGGACATTGTTAAAACAAGGGCACCTGGGGCATGCAGGCATCCTGGCTGGCATGGCGCTGTCGGTGGAGCAGTAGGAAGCTAAACGGCAGGCAACAGTTGGACAGCGCACCAACAGGCACACCATGAGGAGGGAGGTTGACGGACAGCAATTATGGAGCAGTGGTTAGGACCAAGGGCGTTACTCCGTCACTGCTAAAACAGTCCTCTGATCAGTCGTTGGATGGGGTGTTGTCTGATAACGAAGAGGAGGGCATCAAGGCATTGAAATGGCTACAGGGATGGATGTGCAGGAGTCAGGGTTTTAGGTCACAGGGTCTGGGTGCCTCACCAGATGGCCTGGTGGGCACCACAGCAATGTCTTTATGGTGCAAAGGACCTTACCCATTGAATAGGAAGGATTTCAACTTCACTGAAAAATGTGAATGTTCTATCATCAAGTGAGAACATTTCGTTTCCCTGGCTGATATGGTTGCTACTTAGAAATACTAGAACAGTACATTAATAGATTACATTCACTGCTATAAAATCAGTCTACAATTTAAATCACATAGTTTACATAGACCCACTGTGGACCTTTGACAAATAAATCTCAGTGTGAAAAGGCTTTCCACGGTCTGTTTGGTCAACGAACTCAATGTATTCCAAACACTGGTGGTATTAGATGATCCTAATAAGTGATGTAGCCTAGTAAACGATGCCCTCCTCTGGTATGTTCTATTGAACTGTCTGGGACTCGTTGTTTCCCTGCTTACTACTCAAAGATATTTCACTGATTAAGTCAAAGACGAAATTAACTTCAATGCACTGGTCTCAAATGTATTAGCATAACTAGGCTACACAGAACCAAGGCTGATCCATTGTAAAATGAGAGGCTTTATTATATTAAAACGTGTCCCAGTCCAATGTGCCTAGCTCTGCCCACTGGGGCGTGGCTTACGGAACGCTCTCTGAAATAAACGCTCTTATCACCTTATTCCAACAGATCGACTTCTCACCACACCCGTGGTTCAAAAACGTGGAGTCATGTTTCTGTCAAGCCGCTTTGTTGACAACTCTAACCATCTCGCGAAGTGCCTTTGAACGGGGTAATGTAGTAGGTACCAGGGACATCCAGCCAACTTGACACAACTAAGAAGCATAGGAGTCAACATGGGTCAGCATCCCTGTGGAACGCTTTCGACACCTTGTAGAGTCCATGCCCCGACGAATTGAGGCATAAACACACAAACACTACCATGGATACCTGCTATGCTGACGACATAACATAAACACTACCATGGATACCTGCTATGCTGACGACATAACATAAACACTACCATGTATACCTGCTATGCTGACGACATAACATAAACACTACCATGGATACCTGCTATGCTGACGACATAACATAAACACTACCATGGATACCTGCTATGCTGACGACATAACATAAACACTACCATGGATACCTGCTATGCTGACAACATAACATAAACACTACCATGGATACCTGCTATGCTGACAACATAACATAAACACTACCATGGATACCTGCTATGCTGACAACATAACATAAACACAACCATGGATACCTGCTATGCTGACAACATAACATAAACACTACCATGGATACCTGCTATGCTGACGACATAACATAAACACTACCATGGATACCTGCATGCTGACGACATAACACAAACACTACCATGGATACCTGCTATGCTGACAACATAACATAAACACTACCATGGATACCTGCTATGCTGACAACATAACATAAACACTACCATGGATACCTGCAATGCTGACAACATAACATAAACACTACCATGGATACCTGCTATGCTGACAACATAACATAAACACTACCATGGATACCTGCTATGCTGACGACATAACATAAACACTACCATGTATACCTGCTTTGCTGACGACATAACATAAACACTACCATGGATACCTGCTATGCTGACGACATAACATAAACACTACCATGGATACCTGCTATGCTGACGACATAACATAAACACTACCATGGATACCTGCTATGCTGACGACATAACATAAACACTACCATGGATACCTGCTATGCTGACGACATAACATAAACACTACCATGTATACCTGCTTTGCTGACGACATAACATAAACACTACCATGGATACCTGCTATGCTGACGACATAACATAAACACTACCATGGATACCTGCTATGCTGACGACATAACATAAACACTACCATGGATACCTGCTATGCTGACAACATAACATAAACACTACCATGGATACCTGCTATGCTGACAACATAACATAAACACTACCATGGATAGATGCTATGCTGACGACATAACATAAACACTACCATGGATACCTGCTATGCTGACAACATAACATAAACACTACCATGGATACCTGCTATGCTGACAACATAACATCAACACTACCATGGATACCTGCTATGCTGACGACATAACATAAACACTACCATGTATACCTGCTATGCTGACGACATAACATAAACACTACCATGGATACCTGCTATGCTGACAACATAACATAAACACTACCATGGATACCTGCTATGCTGACAACATAACATAAACACTACCATGGATACCTGCTATGCTGACAACATAACATAAACACTACCATGGATACCTGCTATGCTGACAACATAACATAAACACTACCATGGATACCTGCTATGCTGACAACATAACATAAACACTACCATGGATACCTGCTATGCTGACAACATAACATCAACACTACCATGGATACCTGCTATGCTGACAACATAACATAAACACTACCATGGATACCTGCTATGCTGACAACATAACATAAACACTACCATGGATACCTGCTATGCTGACAACATAACATAAACACTACCATGGATACCTGCTATGCTGACAACATAACATAAACACTACCATGGATACCTGCTATGCTGACGACATAACATAAACACTACCATGTATACCTGCTTTGCTGACGACATAACATAAACACTACCATGGATACCTGCTATGCTGACGACATAACATAAACACTACCATGGATACCTGCTATGCTGACGACATAACATAAACACTACCATGGATACCTGCTATGCTGACGACATAACATAAACACTACCATGGATACCTGCTATGCTGACAACATAACATAAACACTACCATGGATACCTGCTATGCTGACAACATAACATAAACACTACCATGGATACCTGCTATGCTGACGACATAACATAAACACTACCATGGATACCTGCTATGCTGACGACATAACATAAACACTACCATGGATACCTGCTATGCTGACGACATAACATAAACACTACCATGGATACCTGCTATGCTGACGACATAACATAAACACTACCATGGATACCTGCTATGCTGACGACATAACATAAACACTACCATGGATACCTGCTATGCTGACAACATAACATAAACACTACCATGGATACCTGCTATGCTGACAACATAACATAAACACTACCATGGATACCTGCTATGCTGACAACATAACATAAACACTACCATGGATACCTGCTATGCTGACAACATAACATAAACACTACCATGGATACCTGCTATGCTGACAACATAACATAAACACTACCATGGATACCTGCTATGCTGACAACATAACATAAACACTACCATGGATACCTGCTATGCTGACGACATAACATAAACACTACCATGGATACCTGCTATGCTGACGACATAACATAAACACTACCATGGATACCTGCTATACTGACAACATAACATAAACACTACCATGGATACCTGCTATGCTGACGACATAACATAAACACTACCATGGATACCTGCTATGCTGACGACATAACATAAACACTACCATGGATACCTGCTATGCTGACAACATAACATAAACACTACCATGGATACCTGCTATGCTGACAACATAACATAAACACTACCATGGATACCTGCTATGCTGACAACATAACATAAACACTACCATGGATAGATGCTATGCTGACGACATAACATAAACACTACCATGGATACCTGCTATGCTGACAACATAACATAAACACTACCATGGATACCTGCTATGCTGACAACATAACATCAACACTACCATGGATACCTGCTATGCTGACAACATAACATAAACACTACCATGTATACCTGCTATGCTGACGACATAACATAAACACTACCATGGATACCTGCTATGCTGACAACATAACATAAACACTACCATGGATACCTGCTATACTGACAACATAACATAAACACTACCATGTATACCTGCTATGCTGACAACATAACATAAACACTACCATGGATACCTGCTATGCTGACAACATAACATAAACACTACCATGGATACCTGCTATGCTGACAACATAACATAAACACTACCATGGATACCTGCTATGCTGACAACATAACATAAACACTACCATGGATACCTGCTATGCTGACAACATAACATAAACACTACCATGGATACCTGCTATGCTGACAACATAACATAAACACTACCATGGGTACCTGCTATGCTGACAACATAACATAAACACTACCATGAATACCTGCTATGCTGACGACATAACATAAACACTACCATGGATACCTGCTATGCTGACGACATAACATAAACACTACCATGGATACCTGCTATGCTGACGACATAACATAAACACTACCATGGATACCTGCTATGCTGACGACATAACATAAACACTACCATGGATACCTGCTATGCTGACGACATAACATAAACACTACCATGGATACCTGCTATGCTGACAACATAACATAAACACTACCATGGATACCTGCTATGCTGACGACATAACATAAACACTACCATGGATACCTGCTATGCTGACAACATAACATAAACACTACCATGGATACCTGCTATGCTGACAACATAACATAAACACTACCATGGATACCTGCTATGCTGACGACATAACATAAACACTACCATGGATACCTGCTATGCTGACGACATAACATAAACACTACCATGGATACCTGCTATGCTGACGACATAACATAAACACTACCATGGATACCTGCTATGCTGACAACATAACATAAACACTACCATGGATACCTGCTATGCTGACGACATAACATAAACACTACCATGGATACCTGCTATGCTGACGACATAACATAAACACTACCATGGATACCTGCTATGCTGACGACATAACATAAACACTACCATGGATACCTGCTATGCTGACGACATAACATAAACACTACCATGGATACCTGCTATGCTGACGACATAACATAAACACTACCATGGATACCTGCTATGCTGACGACATAACATAAACACTACCATGGATACCTGCTATGCTGACGACATAACATAAACACTACCATGGATACCTGCTATGCTGACTACATAACATAAACACTACCATGGATACCTGCTATGCTGACGACATAACATAAACACTACCATGGATACCTGCTATGCTGACGACATAACATAAACACTACCATGGATACCTGCTATGCTGACGACATAACATAAACACTACCATGGATACCTGCTATGCTGACGACATAACATAAACACTACCATGGATACCTGCTATGCTGACGACATAACATAAACACTACCATGGATACCTGCTATGCTGACGACATAACATAAACACTACCATGGATACCTGCTATGCTGACAACATAACATAAACACTACCATGGATACCTGCTATGCTGACGACATAACATAAACACTACCATGGATACCTGCTATGCTGACGACATAACATAAACACTACCATGGATACCTGCTATGCTGACAACATAACAAACACTACCATGGATACCTGCTATGCTCATGAGGAAAAGTTATAATCATTACCATAGCCACAGGAAGTAGAGATGCTGGGCTCCAGTCACAATCAGGAACCAGTGACTGTAGTAGTGATGGGTTGTTCGTGAACGAGTCGGCTCTAAGAACCGGCTCTTGTAGGTGAACTCTGGGAGCCGGCTCACATATCAGAAGAGCAAAATCTATTTATAAAAATATTTAAAAAATTAAGATATGAATAATCAAAAGATTTAAATGAATAGAATTAACTAATTCAAAGAATGAAAAAAATAAAAACAATAATATAGGCCTAAATGCTCAAGCACACACACATTCGTTCTGAAAGATCTGCAGATCCTCTGAGCTGGTGGAAGAACAAGGCCTCTGTAGGTCCCTTGTGGCTCAGTTGGTAGAGCATGGTGTTTGCAACACCAGGGTTGTGGGTTCGATTCCCACAGGGGAGCAGTACGGGAAAAAGAATGTATGAAATGTATGCATTCACTACTGTAAGTCACTCTGGATAAGAGTGTATGCTAAATGTCTAAAATGTAAATGTCTACCCATGGCTTACTAAAGTCATGACAGGGAGAGACTGCATAGTGGCCACATCCGTTACCTCTGAGAGGGTCTTCTTGAAAACAGGACAAATAATTACTGAGAGAAGAAACTGCATCAGCCCCTTGAAAGTGAGGCAGCTTGCATTTCTGAATGCAAATCTCTCATAAAAGCAAAATGTGTGCTGCAAGTTATACCATGGCAGAAAAGAGGGACCAGTTTTAAGTGGAATGCTGCAGTTTTGCAAATTGTTATTTTTCTTTGATATGGTGCAATATTGTATTATGCTGTTTTGATTAGATTTATATGCACTTTGTTTAAATACATTAAAATGTTATACTTTAAATGCAAATGTTTAATAGCATTCTTTTTAATAACATTTACATTTTAGTCATTTAGCAGACGCTCTTATCCAGAGCGACTTACAGTAGTGAATGCATAATTTATTTATTTTTTCTCCGTACTGGTCCCCCGTGGGAATCGAACCCACAATCCTGGTGTTGCAAACACCATGCTCTACCAACTGAGCCACACAGGATAACAAACCAATGCATTTTTAAATACATTGTGGTTAAGGTAGAGTATAATTTCATTAAATCATTTAATTAGAATTGTTTTAACACCAATCACAGTAAAACTATCGCAAACTGTTTGGCTTGAAAAAATACAAAACATACTTTTTTAAAAGAGCTGTTTGGGAGCCAAAAGAGCCGGAATGCCCATCACTAGACTGTAGGTTTGGACTCAGTGTGGATGGAAAGAGGCAGGCTGGGTTTGTTCTCACTGTCAATCTGGAAACTCTGAATAGAATCCCAGTCCTAAATAGAAGTCTGAGATCAACTTATTGATCCTTCCCTGTGGATGCCACACCCCCTCCCATTGTGACTGTGTGTATGAACACATTTTGAACAATGGCTTCCTAAAATGCTGTGGTGTTTACTAACACAATAGGAAAGGTTGTGGTAGATGTGGGCCATCACAGGTGAGTTCACAGCTCTTCCACTCTGAACAATGGGGCATGGAAAGGTTAACACAAGCTCCTCTCTGATTCCATTCGCCAATAGTAAGTGGGTCATACTTGAATTGTGGTAGTAATATTGTCCCTGGACGTTGGCACCGTAGAAAACACATTACAATTATACATTGACAAAATAAATGTTATTTTATTTAACTTTTATTTAAATATGAAAACATGTCCTTTATACTGCAAAACTATTTGTAAGTATTGTAGAACATACTGGGGGCTAGCTAATTGGCATGTAGAGGTGTAGTGACATGTATTGAGTAGATAGATACATAGACATTTATATTAGTTTGAATAACATCAAGTAAACAAAAAACAATGCATTGTCTATATAAATAACCCAAAGTTTGACCAGCACAAACTCAAGTAGAATATGTATTTTTAATTCGCACATCAATTAAGTTCAAAGCAGACATCCAAATACATTCATAAATGACGAAAATAATAAATCTATTTAAGACAATTTAATAAACATGTTTATCGTTTCAAAGTATGTATATCACCAAACAAAAGTTGCTTAGTAGTAAAAAACAAAAAAACAACCAAACTAAATGGTGAAAACTGATCATCACACCATCTCTATCTGATACATGTTGTCTACTAACTAACTCATTCCCACAGAGAACTGATCATCACACCATCTCTATCTGATACATGTTGTCTACTAACTAACTCATTCCCACAGAAAACTGATCATCACACCATCTCTATCTGATACATGTTGTGTCTACCAGCTCATTCCCACAGAAAACTGATCATCACACCATCTCTATCTGATACATGTTGTGTCTACCAGCTCATTCCCACAGAAAACGGATCATCACACCATCTCTATCTGATACATGTTGTGTCTACTAACTCATTCCCACAGAGAACTGATCATCACACCATCTCTATCTGATACATGTTGTGTCTACTAACTCATTCCCACAGAGTAGCACACAGTCAAGTCAGACTACATTGTTTCAACGCAAGAAGCCTCGTAGGATATTCAACCCTAAGGGCAAATCCAAGGTACTCTCAATATCTTTAGAGTAAAAGCTAACAAAACACAACAAAAAACTGTCAAGATGCTCACTGATCAGTAAATTAACGAGAAGCTAACATTCTATAACACGCTCTTTCCTCTGCACAGTTCTCTTACAGTGAGAAACAATAGGATCCCAATAGTGTGCTACGCTTTCTTAAATGTTATCAAATTCACTGTTACAACTTCCTTTATGAGATGAGAAGGAAGTGATGGAGACTTTAATCTTAGCTTGTTTGAGAGAACTGATGAGGCTTCTCTCCTGTATGTATACATTGGTGTGTTGTTAAGCTGCTCTGATCAGAAAAACTATTTCCACAATCAGAGCAGGAGAAAGGCTTCTCTCCTGCATGTATACGCTGGTGACATTTTAAGGTATCCAATCGGGTGAAACTATTTCCACAATCAGAGCAGAAGTGAGACTTTGTCAATATGTATTCGCTGGTGACATTTTAACTTTTCCAATTGGGAGAAACTCTTTCCATAGTCAGAGCAGAAGTAAGGCTTCTCTCCTGTGTGTGTTCTCTGATGAACTGTTAGCTCAGTTGATGTTTTGAAGCACTTACCGCAGTCAGAGCAGGAGAATGGCTTCTCTCTGTGTATTAGTTGGTGACTTTTTAACTTATCCAATCGGGAGAAACTCTTCCCACAGTCAGAGCAGGAGTAAGGCTTCTCTCCAGTGTGCACTCTCTGATGAATTGTCAGAGCTTGTGATGTTGTGAATCTCTTCCCACAGTCAGAGCAGAAGTAAGGTTTCACTCCTGTGTGTGTTCTCTGATGAACTTTTACCTCAGTTGATGTTTTGAAGCATTTACCACAGTCAGAGCAGGAGAATGGCTTCTCTCTGTGTATTAGTTGGTGACTTTTTAACTTATCCAATCGGGAGAAACTCTTCCCACAGTCAGAGCAGGAGTAAGGCTTCTCTCCAGTGTGCGCTCTCTGATGAATTGTCAGACATTGTGATGTTGTGAATCTCTTCCCACAGTCAGAGCAGAAGTAAGGCTTCACTCCTGTGTGTGTTCTCTGATGAACTTTTAACTCAGTTGATGTTTTGAAGCATTTACCACAGTCAGAGCAGAAGTAAGGCTTCTCTCCTGTGTGTGTTCTCTGATGAACTGTTACATCAGATGTTGTGGTGAAGCATTTTCCGCAGTTTGAGCAAGAGTATGGCTTCTCTCCTGTATGTACACGTTCATGTACTTTTAAGGTATCCAATCGGGAGAAACTCTTTCCACAGGCATAGCAGAAGTAAGGCTTCTCTCCTGTGTGTGTTCTCTGATGAACTTTTACCTCAGTTGATGTTTTGAAGCATTTACCACAGTCAGAGCAGAAGTAAGGCTTCTCTCCTGTGTGTGTTCTCTGATGAACTGTTAGATCAGATGTTGTGGTGAAGCATTTTCCGCAGACAGAGCAAGAGTATGGCTTCTCTCCTGTATGTACACGTTCATGTACTTTTAAGGTATCCAATCGGGAGAAACTCTTTCCACAGGCAGAGCAGAAGTAAGGCTTCTCTCCTGTGTGTGTTCTCTGATGAACTTTTACCTCGGTTGATGTTTTGAAGCATTTACCACAGTCAGAGCAGGAGAATGGCTTATCTCTGTGTATTAGTTGGTGACTTTTTAACTTATCCAATCGGGAGAAACTCTTCCCACAGTCAGAGCAGGAGTAAGGCTTCTCTCCAGTGTGCGCTCTCTGATGAATTGTCAGAGCTTGTGATGTTGTGAATCTCTTCCCACAGTCAGAGCAGAAGTAAGGCTTCACTCCTGTGTGCACTCTCTGATGAACTGTCAAAGCCCTTGATGTTGTGAAGCTCTTCCCACAGTCAGTGCAGGAATACGGATTCTCTCCTTTGTGTATTTTTAGGTGTATTTTTAGCTTTGATAGAAATGGGAAAATCTCCTCACAATGTGGGAGGTGGTGAGAACTCTTAGCTCTGTGATCTTCCTGCTGTTGCTCTCTGGATGTAGAGAATGTCTCAACATGGTCTCCTGTGTGAACAACATCAGAAGAACCAGTCAGTGAGATATACATATGACTTCATATAAAGTGCATTTAGAAAGTATTCACACCCCTTGATTTTTTCTACATTTTGTTGTGTTTCAGCCTGAATTTAAAATGGGTTGAGTCATTAAATTGAGTCATTGGCCTACATACAATATCACACACATACAAGGGCATGGATTAGAGGTTGACCGATTAATCGGAATGGCCAATTAATTAGGGCCGATTTCAAGTTTTCATAACAATCGGACATCGGTATTTTTGGACACCGATTTGGCTAATTATTCTTATTATTTTTTTACACCTTTATTTAACTAGGCAAGTCAGTTAAGAACACATTCTTATTTTCAATGACGGCCTAGGAACGGTGGGTTAACTGCCTTGTTCAGGGGCAGAACGACAGATTTTTACCTTGTCAGCTCGGGGATTTAATCTTGCAACCTTACGGTTAACTAGTCCAACGCTCTAAACACCTGCCTTACATTGCACTCCACGAGGAGCCTGCCTGTTACGCGAATGCAGTAAGAAGCCAAGGTAAGTTGCTAGCTAGCATTAAACTTACCTTATAAAAAACAATCAATCAATCAATCATAATCACTAGTTAACTACACATGGTTGACGATATTACTAGTTTATCTAGCGTGTCCTGCGTTGCATATAATCGATGCGGTGCACAATTGTGAAAAAGGACTGTCGTTACTCCAACGTGTACCTAACCATAAACATCAATGCATTTCTTAAAATCAATACACAAGTATATATTTTTAAACCTGCATATTTAGTTAATATTGCCTGCTAACATGAATTTCTTCTAACTAGGAAAATTGTGTCACTTCTCTTGCAACAGAGTCAGGGTATATGCAGCAGTTTGGGCCGACCTGGCTCGTTGCAAACTGTGAAGACTATTTCTTTCTAACAAAGACAGCCAACTTCGCCAAACGGGGGATGATTTAACAAAAGCTCATTTGCGAAAAAAGCACAATCGTTGCACGACTGTACCTAACCATAAACATCAATGCCTTTCTTAAAATCAATACACAGAAGTATATATTTTTAAACCTGCATATTTAGCTAAAAGAAATCCAGGTTAGCAGGCAATATTAACCAGGGGAAATTGTGTCACTTCTCTTGCGTTCATTGCATGCAGAGTCAGGGGATATGCAACAGTTTGGGCCGCCTGGCTCGTTGCGAACTAATTTGCCAGAATTTTACATAATTATGACATAACATTGAAGCTTGTGCAATGTAACAGGAATATTTAGACTTATGGATGCCACCCGTTAGATAAAATATGGAACGGTTCTGTATTTCACTGAAAGAATAAACGTTTTGTTTTCGAGATGATAGTTTCCGGATTCGACCATATTAATGACCTAAGGCTCGTATTTCTGTGTGTTATTATGTTATAATTAAGTCTATGATTTGATAGAGCAGTCTGACTGAGCGGTGGTAGGCACCAGCAGGCTCGTAAGCATTCATTCAAACAGCACTTTCGTGCGTTTTGCCAGCAGCTTTTCGCAATGCTTGAAGCATTGCGCTGTTTATGACTTCAAGCCTATCAACTCCCGAGATTAGGCTGGTGTAACCGATGTGAAATGGCTAACTAGTTAGCGGGGTGCGTGCTAATAGCGTTTCAAATGTCACTCGCTCTGAGACTTGGAGTAGTTGTTCCCCTTGCTCTGCATGGGTAACACTGCTTCGAGGGTGGCTGTTGTCGATGTGTTCCTGGTTTGAGCCCAGGTAGGAGCAAGGAGAGGGACGGAAGCTATACAGTTACACTGGCAATACTAAAGTGCCTACAAGAACATCCAATAGTCAAAGGTATATGAAATACAAATCGTATAGAGAGAAATAGTCCTATAATTCCTATAATAACTACAACCTAAAACTTCTTACCTGGGAATATTGAAGACTCATGTTAAAAGGAACCACCAGCTTTCATATGTTCTCATGTTCTGAGCAAGGAACTTAAATATTAGCTTTTTTACATGGCACATATTGTACTTTTACTTTCTTCTCCAACACTTTGTTTTTGCATTATTTAAACCAAATTGAACATGTTTCATTATTTATTTGAGGCTAAATTGATTTTATTGATGTATTATATTAAGTTAAAATAAGTGTTCATTCAGTATTGTTGTAATTGTCATTATTACAAATACATTATTTTGATTTATTATTATTATAAAATAATCGGTATCGGCGTTGAAAAATCATAATCGGTCGATGTTACGGATACAGGTAGTGTGTATCCTGTATTTGTATTTCTTTTCTCTCCTTCTCCTCCTCACAGGTGACAATCATCTCTCCCCAATCAGTCATCAATCAGTCCCCAAACAGAAGTCACCTGCTCCTCTTCCCTCACCCAATCACAGTCCCTTTCCCTTGGTTTAAAACCCCAGTCAAGTGCAATATCTCGCTAGCTCATTCTCACTCTGAGATCAATCTTTGTGTTCATTCTCTCAATTGCTCTTGTGTCCAATCTCTATCGCCGTGTGTGTCTCTCTCTCTCTGTATTGATCTCTTTTGTTTTTGCAACTACATGTCACATTTGTCCGGTAATCCTGTGAGTATTGTTTTGTTGTTTGGTTGTTTGTTTGGTGGGAAAAGGGGGTACCAAGACAAGTCGCCCATGGGCATACATTACCCGTAGGAATACTGTGTCTAAGTACCCTAGTTAGAACTGGGCGGACCACCCTCTGTATTTTTGGTTAGTTAGCTAGCTGTTGTGGAAATAGGCTAGTCTAGGTTAGGGGTGTTTTGGATTATTGTTTCTTTGCTTGGGTCCAGCTCAGCCCCTTTTCTCACACCCCTTTACCGTGTGTTTAAAATAAACCTTTTGAGTTTGACGGTAGATTTCAGTTGTCTGTGGTTTTTGGTTCTCACTGTTACATGTCACGATTATAATTTGCATGATTTATGTTACGGGTCTCGTATCCATCCCCCCTAGACTGCTGGGCCAAAGGGATTCGTAACAGTCGACCTCTACCCATAACGCTAGTGGAGCATCCCATAACGCCAGCGGAGCAGCCCATAACGCCAGCGGAGTAGTCCATAACGCCAGCGGAGTAGCCCATAACGCCAGCGGAGTAGCCCATAACGCCAGCGGAGTAGCCCATAACGCCAGCGGAGTAGCCCATAACGCCAGCGGAGTAGCCCATAACGCCAGCGGAGTAGCCCATAACGCCAGCGGAGCAGCCCATAACGCCAGCGGAGCAGCCCATAACGCCAGCGGAGCAGCCCATAACGCCAGCGGAGCAGCCCATAACGCCAGCGGAGCAGCCCATAACGCCAGCGGAGCAGCCCATAACGCCAGCGGAGCAGCCCATAACGCCAGCGGAGCAGCCCATAACGCCAGCGGAGCACCCCATAACGCCAGCGGAGCACCCCATAACGCCAGCGGAGCACCCCATAACGCCAGCGGAGTACCCCATAACGCCAGCGGAGTACCCCATAACGCCAGCGGAGTACCCCATAACGCCAGCGGAGTACCCCATAACGCCAGCGGAGTACCCCATAACGCCAGCGGAGTACCCCATAACGCCAGCGGAGTACCCCATAACGCCAGCGGAGTACCCCATAACGCCAGCGGAGTACCCCATAACGCCAGCGGAGTACCCCATAACGCCAGCGGAGTACCCCATAACGCCAGCGGAGTACCACATAATGTAAAATAAATAAATAAAACATGGTGAAGATAGTAATTACACTTTGGATGGTGTATCAATACACCCAGTCACTACAAAGATACAGGCGTCCTTCCTAACTCAGTTGCCGGAGAGGAGGGAAACTGCTCAGGGATTTCACCATGAGGCCAATGGTGACTTTAAAACAGTTAGACCGAGGATGGATCAACAACATTGTAGTTACTCCACAATACTAACATCAATAACAGAGTGAAAAGAAGGAAAACTGTACAGAATAAAAAATATTCCAAAACATGCATCCTGTTTGCATTAAGGCACTAAAGTAAAACTGCAAAAAATGTGGCAAAAATAATTAATTTAAAATCCTGAATACAAAGCATTATGATTGGGGCCAATCCAACACAACTATACATGGAGGTGGCTGCATCCTGTTATGGGTATGCTTGTCATCGGCAAGGACTTGGAAGTTTTTTGTTTCTTGATAAAAAGAAACGGAATAGAACTAAGCACCGGCAAAATCCTAGAGGAAAACCTGGTTCAGTCTGCTTTCCAACAAATACTGGTATACAAATTCACCTTTCAGAAGGACAATAACCTAAAACACAAGGCCAAATATACACTGGAGTTGCTTACCAAGACATTTAATGTTCCAGAGTGGCCTAGTTACAGTTTTGACTTAAATCATCTTGAAAATCTATGGCAAGACTTGAAAATGTCTGTCTTGCAATGATCAACTTGATAGAGCTTGAAGACTTTTTTCCCAGAATAAATGTGCAAATATTGTACAATCCAGGTGTGCAAAGCTCTGAGAGATTTACCCAGAAAAATTCACAGCTGTAATCACTGCCAAAGGTGCTTCTTCAAAGTATTTACTCAGGGGTGTGAATACTGTGGTGGTTAATTTCTTTACTATCAAATGAGGAGTACAAAACTTATCACACAAGTCAGAGTTACACTTAAACTAAATCTTTAAATCACTTATTAATAAGGGAGCAGGTTAATACAACACACACATAAAAAGTGAATGGATTGAGTGCTCTACGATAATGATGGCTGGTCATGGCTGGTTGACAAATTCACACTCAGATGATTCATTGAGAGCCCCGAGACAAAAAAACATGTTTTGCCTGTCATTATGGGGTATTGTGTGTAGATGGCTCAAAAATCTATTTTTAATTTAGGCTGTAACAAAATGTGGAATAAGTCAAGGGGTATGAATACTTTCTGAAGGCTCTATACTGTACAATACAAAAGGGGAATACAACTATTCTAAAAGTGGACAACAGCTGATTGCAAAAAAGAGTGAAAATTCAGACCCATATAATCCTCCACTCACTATCACAAGGGTTAGTAACTACACAGACTCACTTCATATCATCCTCCACTCACTATCACAAGGGTTAGTAACTACACAGACCCATTTCATAGAACTTTAAAACACTGGCAGTTTGTCTACTTCACTTCTTTAGTCTACTCTCTGAGCACTCCAGATAGCCCAGTGAATAAAACAAATGCTGGCAATACTGGTGTCAAACCATTCAAGTCTCAGTAGCATGAAATAACATCTACCTTCTCATGAAACAGTTCTACTGCAACTTTTCATACACAGTGGAAAGTTGGAATGAATAACACAAGTTTTGTGCAGTCTGGTGTTCTTCAGGGATGTGATGTCAGAATGACAGAATTCACAATAGCAACAGACTGGGTCATAACTTATGGAGGTCTAACTTATGAAGGGAACTTATAGTTAGATAGAACCTGCTCTTACCATGATTAACAGATTTCCCAATCTTTTCCTCCTCTTCTTCATCTTTAATGTTGACATTCAGCTCCAGTGTTTGACTGCAGTCTTCCAGCTTCACTGATGCCATCTCTGGGTCCTGCAGTGCAAACTGGACTCCACTGTCACAATCAGGACCCAGTGACTTTAGGTTTGGACTCAGTGTGGAAGGAGAGAGGGAGGCTGGGTTTGTCCTCACTGTTGATGTTACTGGCCTCAGACTTGACCTGAGTCGGCCTGAAGTAATAAAGAGAAACGTACAAAAGTTGTCTTTTAGTTCTGGCATATTAATTTGAGATGTTATAAAGCAGTTATGAATGTAACGTTCTGCGGTCGGAAAGGAATCCTTCAGTAGCGTTTGGACACCACGTACATTACCACTCATCAGTGCTGACCAATCGTAGGTTTGTGCAACCAGCTTCTCCTTTACATTCAGTGGAGCTAGGACTTGTTTGATGGTGTTGGAGAGGCCAACACCAGTTTTGTCCTCCTCTACAAACACCTCTCACACACACTGTTGTCTGGTGTTGGAATCAGCTAAACTTTGAACATTGAGATATTAAATAAATGATAGAGACAAAGCCTTGAATAGAAAGAGTTTGTAAAAAGCCAGAAGGCTTTGGAATGTGTTTGATGGAGGAGAGGAGAGCGTTGTGTTGATATAGGGAAGACAGATGGATATCTGCGGGTCAGGAGGTGAGGGTTCAGGTCAGTTCCCCTTAAGGGAGTAATCAGGGTTGCTATCTGGTTACCTTCTTTCCTGTGGAGCCATAAACTGTAAGGAAGAGGAGTGTCTTAATTAGGATGTATATAAACTATGATGTCTGAAATGTTTTGCGGTCTGATTTCAGCTGCACAGAACCTTTGGGAAAATTAAACTTGGTTAAAGCTTCTCTAGTGTCCGTGAGTTATGTACTCTGAAAAATAAGAACCTAACAGTTGGCGTTGTCAACAGGAGAATTGAACCCTGTGGCACCCCCCACAGAGACTGCCAGAGGTCCGGACAACAGGCCCTCCGATTTGACATACTGAACTCTATCGGAGAAGTAGTTGGTGAACCAAGCGAGGCAATCATTTGAGAAACCAAGGCTGTTGAGTCTACCAATAAGAATGTTGTGATTGACAGAGTCGAAAGCCTTAGCCAGGTCGATGAATACGGCTGCACAGTAATGTCTCTTATCGATGCCGGTTATGATATCGTTTAGGACCTTGAGCGTGCCTGAGGTGCACCCATGAGCAGCTCTGAAACCAGATTGCATAGCGGAGAAGGTACGGTGAGATTAGAAATGGTCGGTAATCTGTTTGTTAACTTGGCTTTCAAAGACTTTAGAAAGGCAGGGTAGAATAGATATAGGTCTGTAGCAGTTTGGGTCAAGAGTGTCTCCCCCTTTGAAGACGGGGATGACCGCGGCAGCATTCCAATCTATGGGAATCTCAGACGATATGAAAGAGAGGTTGAACAGGCTAGTAATAGGGGTTGCAACAATTTCGGCAGATAATTTTAGAAAGAGAGGGTCCAGATTGTCTAGCCCGGCTGATTTGTATGGGTCCAGATTTTGCAGCTCTTTCAGAACATCAGCTATCTGGATTTGGGTGGGGGAGGTTTGGGCGAGTTGCAGTGGGGAGCGCAGGGCTGTTGACCAGGGTAGGGGTAGCCAGGTGGAAAGCATGGCTAGCTGTCGAAAAAATGCTTATTGAAATTCTCAATTATTGTGGATTTATCGGTAGTGACAGTGTTTCCTAGCCTCAGTACAGTGGGCAGCTGGGAGGAGGCGTTCTTATTCTCCATGGACTTTACAGTGTCCCAGAACTTTTTTGAGTTTGTAATACAGGATGCAAATTTCTGTTTGAAAAAGCTTGCCTTAGCTTTCCTAACTGCCTGTGTATATTGGTTCCTAACTTCCCTGAAAAGTTGCATATCACCGGTGCTATTCGATGCTAATGCAGAACGCCACAGGATGTTTTTGTGCTGGTCAAGGGCAGACAGGTCTGGAGTGAACCAAGGGCTATATCTATTCCTGGTTCTACATTTTTTTGAATGGAGCATGCTTATTTAAGATGGTGAGGAAGGCACTTTTAAAGAATAACCAGGCATCCTCTACTGACGGAATGAGGTCAATGTCCTTCCAGGATACCCGGGCCAGGTCGATTAGAAAGGCCTGCTCGCTGAAGTGTTTTAGGGAGCGTTTGACAGTGATGAGGGGTGGTCGTTTGACTGCAGACCCATTACGGATGCAGGCAATGAGGCAGTGATCGCTGAGATCTTGGTTGAAAACAGCAGAGGTGTATTTGGAGGGCGAGTAAGTTAGGATGATATCTATGAAGGTGCCCGTGTTTACGGATTTGGGGTTGTACCTGGTAGGTTCATTGGTAGTTTATGTGAGATTGAGGGCATCAAGCTTAGATTGTAGGATGGCCGGTATGTTAAGCATGTCCCAGTTTAGGTCACCTAGCAGCACGAGCTCAGAAGATAGATGGGGGGGCAATCAATTCACATATGGTGTCCAGGGCACAGCTGGGGGCAGAGGGTGGTCTATAGCACGCGGCAACAGTGAGAGACTTGTTTCTGGAAAGGTACATTTTTAGAAGTAGAAGCTCGAATTGATTTGGTACAGACCTGGATAGTAAGACAGAACTCTGCAGGCTATCTCTGCAGTAGATTGCAACACCGCCCCCTTTGGCAGTTCTATCTTGGCGGAAAATATTATAGTTAGGGATGGAAATTTCAGGGTTTTTGGTGGTTTTCCTAAGCCAGGATTCAGACACGGCTAAGACATCCGGGTTGGCAGAATGTGCTAAAGCAGTGAATAAAGCAAACTTAGGGAGTAGGCTTCTAATGTTAACATGCATGCAAGGCTTTTACGGTTACAGAAGTCAACAAATGAAAGCACCTGGGAGTAGGAGTGGAGCTAGGCACTGCAGGTCCTGGATGAACCTCTACATCACCAGAGGAACAGAGGAGAAGTAGGATAAGGGTACGGCTAAAGGCTATAAGAACTGGCCGTCTAGCACGTTCGGAACAGAGTCAAGGGAGCAGGTTTCTGGGCACGATAGCATAGATTCAAGGCATAATGTACAGACAAAGGCATGGTAGGAAGAGAGTACATTGGAGGTAAACCTAGTCATTGAGTAATGATGAGAGAGATATAGTCTCTACAGATGTTTAAACCAGGTGATGTCATCGCATAAGTGGGAGGTGGAACAACATGGTTGGTTAAGGTATATTGAGCAGGGCTAGAGGCTCTACAGTGAAATAAGACAGTAATCACTTAGCAGGACAGTAATGGACAAAGCATATTAATATTAGGGAGAGGCATGCGTTGCCAAGTGATCGTATGGGTCCAGTGAGTGGTTGGCTGGCTGGGGACACGGCGATTCAGACAGTTAGCAGGCTGAGGCTAGCAAGCTAGCATAAAGGCCTTAGAGGGACATCGCGATGGGGGAAAGTCTGTTTTTGCCTCCCCGTGTGGTGACGTCGATAGACCAGTCGTGGAATTAGTAGTGTTCCAAGTAGCAGAGGGGTCCAAGTCCAATTGGCAAAATGGGTATAGTGGTCCAAGAAATTGGCCGATGGATCAGCTAACAGTCCAATACACTCTAGATAGCTAGCAGGCCACGGTTAGCAGAATGGGCCTTCAGGGGACGTCGTGCCTGAGGGGCCTGTTGGGATCCTCGGGCAGATTATGCCGGTATTCCAGTCGTGAAGGATCGGCGGGGTTCCGTGCCCCATACCGGCAGTAGAAGGGGTCCGGATATTGTAGCCGAGGAGTGGGCTTCAGGAGTAGCCCAGGAGCCTTAGCCGGGAGATGGGTCTAGCATGGGCTAGCTCCAGGCTAGTTGGTGCTAGCTCCGGGACGGAAACGTTAGCCAGGAGTAGACAACCCGGGTTGCAGTTAGCTAGCTGCGATGATCCAGATGAAAAGGTTCAGAGTTTGCGGTAGGAATCCGGGGATATGGAGAGAAAAATAGGTCTGGTATGCTTCTGGTTTGAAACGTGTTGTACGAACTGGCGAGAGCTTTGCGAGCTAAAGGTTAGCTGATGACCTCTAGCAGTGGTTAGCTGACTGATAACTGGTAGCTAGTTAGCTAGCTTCAGTTGAGGTATTCCAGTTCGGAGGTAAAAAGAAATACTTTAGAAAAAAAACGGATCCACACCAAATTGGGTGAGGCGGGTTGCAGGAGAGTATTTTGAAGTTGAGGTTTAGGAAAAATATTAAATAGAATGCGAAGAAAAATATATAAAAAGATATATACATGGGACGAGAGAAAAACGTCTGACTACTACGCCATCTTGGATACAGTTAATGGGTTAATGCATCATATGATAGAGGATAGAGTCACTTGTCACGTTCATATGCATGGCACAGTGGAGATGCATGTTGCACAGGTCAGATAGGCTAGTAGCATGGGGAAATATTGTCTAGAGACGCTTTTTTCCAGGGCAGATTAGGTTTATAAATTGACTGGCCGGGCAGTGGGACAGCGGATGTGATAAATCTAATGGAACTGTTAACAGCCATAATGCGTGGATTGTGGTGATAACTCCTTGCTATCAACCAATCAGCACCCAGGATCCAAACAACTCGTTTAATAATCTGACAAAGAGATTGGTAAATGATAAAACACCCCGTTATAACATCTGGTATAAAGACACTTATGTAGCATGTAATAGGATAGGACATAAGTTGTCATGTAGACTGTGTAATAGCAGTTGTTATTAACAGTAGACATTAGCGCATGACAACAGGATAAACAGTCATCTATAAACACCCATTATAAACTACTTTCATAAGATTTTATGCCGTTACTCATTACTGTTGTTATATAGGGGTTATAAAAGGCTTTATAAATACATGACTAAGGACACCTACAGTAAAGTGTTACCCCAACTTCTCCTGATCGAAAAGCATTGTAGAGAATTGAAATTTGAATGAGTGTATTTCCTGAATTGACTGGAATTCAAATGGAATTGACAGCAACCCTGGCAACTACACGGAGTCATTTCATAGAACTTCAGAACACTGGCAGTTTGTCTACTTCACATCTTCAGTCTACACTCTGATAATTCCAGATAGCCCAGTGAATAAAACACATGTTGACAATACTGGTGTCAAACCATGCAGATCTCATTAGCATGAAATAACATCTACCTTCTCATTGAAACACTTCTATAGCAACTTTCAACGCACAGTATGAAGTTGAAACGAACAAGTCTGGAGATCTTCAGGGATGTGTGAGTCAGATAAATTTAACCTAGCAATAGACTAGGTCATAACTTATGAAGGTAGAACCTGCTCTTACCATGAGAAAGAGATTTCCCAATCTTCTCCTCCTCTTCTTCATCTTTAATGTTGACATTCAGCTCCAGTGTTTGACTGCAGTCTTCCAGCTTCACTGATGCCATCTCTGGATCCTGCAGTGCAAACTGGGCTCCACTGTCACAATCAGGACCCAGTGACTGAAGGTTTGGACTCAGTGTGGAAGGAGAGAGGCAGGCTGGGTTTGTCCTCACTGTTGATGTTACCGGCCTCACACTTAATCTGAGTCGGCCTGAAGTAATAAAGCGATACGGACACAAAAGTTATTTTCTTGACAGTTCTGGCACTTTCTTTATTCTCTAAAAATAAATTACATTTGTTCAATTATCTCATTTCAATAGATCAGGTAGTTAAGCATTGACAACTCAACATTCATTCCCATTAGACACAAAGTGCACACTTTAAATTACACAACGTAAGTGCACTTAACCTATAGTAGATTTCCTACATTTACATAAATTACAAAAAAAAAAACATTTCGTACAAGGTTGCAGTTTGTTTTGATTTTATTGGGATATATTTTACTTCTCATTTGGACTAATCTTCCAAGAGTCCTTAAAACATTAAAAACACAATTTATAATGCGATCACATTTTCACATATCACTGTTACAAAGAGACATAATACACTGACATATTGACCAGATAAATACTCTTAACAGTCTGAAAAGTTGGATTGATTCTACCGAATTTATATATTGAAAGGTTTCTGGTTCGCTCAGACAATCATTCCATTTCGTTATTGCTCTGAATCTAAATGTTATTTTGCCTATTTCTCATTTCTTTCTGGATAACACAGATTGTGGACAATCTATTCCTGGTATTGACTGAATGTCTGTCTCTAACCAACTGAATACTGTTGTGAATGGAGTTTGTCCGTTTTAAATGGTGTGCATTGTGAAATAAGCATGTTTTTTTCAGTTATCTTGTTGATTGATGACCAACCAAGAGCATGGTGCATGCCTACAACAGAAGAACCATATATCCACCATAAAACAATCCTTGCTTCTTTGTTCTGTTCAATCTGCAGCCTCCTAACTTGACTTGCTGATGCACGTGCCCAGACCACAGAACACTAGTTCACCTGACTCCCAATTAATGCTTGGGTTGTTTGCTTAATAATCTAACCTGGTAGATATTTAACTATCCTTCTGATCATGCATGCAATTTAGGCAGCACTATGTACTATGCTCCTGAATAACCATGTCTTCACTGTATTAGTTCACCTCACAAAAATCTATTGTATTTCCCATTTGTCACAACATAGTAACAATCATAGATAAAGATGGAAACACCTGAATGTCTGAATATTGTTACACAAGTAAATATAAAATAATAATAAGTGAACGCGCGCTGCCTGCACTGAATGCAGTTGACGTAGACAGAAGGGGAGCCGCCATTTTACCATCCCGTGAATTTTACACAAAACCATTAACGAACTCAAATCACAAATAAATTGATTTTTTAAATTAAATTAACTTTACTAAATGATGTTCATTCACTCGGCCAAACCCAAAGTCTCTAACTATGTGGCATAAATAGTTATAGTTATGTGACACAAAAATTACACGTAAAACTTTTACCAAACGTGATAATAACTAAAAGGATGTGTTACCCAGCACGTTATGACATGTTCTTTCGATATTACAAAGTTTAAACGTGCTATTACATACCTGTATTAATACATGTGAAACTGACAAAATATATCGTCTTTACCACACAGTTCACTCGCCTTCCCGGAACTTCCTGTTCCACCACTGCAACAGAAGCAGTGTTGCCAACTCTTCAGTAAGGAACGTAGCTATTGGCTGTCTTTTAAAAACATTTTAAATCAATACAGGAAGTACATGAGGGAACACAAGTATATATGAATAATATACAATGGATAATTGGGCTAGGGGGTACAATTTCACATTACACAAGGACCTTAAGGGACATACATACAGTTCAATTTATTTTTTTAAGTTAAGAAAATGTGTTTTTTTTGTTTGTAAATTTTCATTTGTGAATATGACATTTGGCCAAAAGAATAATGAAATTAATTACATAAATATGTTTCAGCTTATTTCTATCATAGGTAAAGACTCCAAGCAGTACATCTCTCCACAATAGTGTAAGATCTTCATAAATGTGTTCAATTATAAATCTACTGAGGTCTTGCCACAATTTTCTTACATGAATACAATGCCAAAAAAGATGCAACACTGTCTCTGGGTGGTCACTAAAAAAGGAGCAATTTGAGTTGATTTTTTCCTTAAACTCCTTCATATAGTGGTTGGAAGGATAATATTTATGAATAATTTTAAAGGAAACTTCCTTAATTTTGTTAACAAGTAGGTATGTGTGTGGCAACATCCTAACTTTTTTCCAACAGATATTATCAATAAATCCATTCCAATAAGGCATGACATATCGCTCTGTTGTTGAATGGACCTAAAGAGAAACAAATCTTTCCTACTGATGAGTCAACAGGGTCAACAGAAGGTAGGCTCTGAGGGTCAGGTCTTGACACGTTCCTGAATAATAAAGCAACACCTGAGGGAATGGCATCTAAAACAATTGCAAAATCTTTAGGTGTTACAGGGACCTTGTAAAGTGATAAGAATTCCTTATAACTGAGTAAAAGACCTTCTGCATTTACCAGTTGGCTCACCAATAGGATATAATTTACCAATTGGCGCACCAATAGGATATCATTTACCAGTTGGCTCACCAATAGGATAACATTTACCAGTTGGCTCACCAATAGGATATAATTTACCAGTTGGCTCACCAATAGGATATCATTTACCAGTTGGCTCACCAATAGGATAACATTTACCAGTTGGCTCACCAATAGGATATTATTTACCAGTTGGCTCACCAATAGGATATTATTTACCAGTTGGCTCACCAATAGGATATTATTTACCAGTTGGCTCACCAATAGGATATTATTTACCAGTTGGCTCACCAATAGGATATTATTTACCAGTTGGCTCACCAATAGGATATTAATTTACCAGTTGGCTCACCAATAGGATATTATTTACCAGTTGGCTCACCAATAGGATATTATTTCGGGAACCAATATTCTAAAAACAAAGAAGTATTTTTATACAATGTATCCCGATTATTCCATATATATTATCTGTGTGGAGAAAAATAGTGCTTATAAATTAAGGACCATGACAAGAAAACCTGCCGATGAAAAGCAGACTGTTTCACTGGAACTCTGTCAATATTATAATTGCAAACCAACATTAAAGTAGAGAAGACATGATGAGGAATAAAATTCCACATAGAACTGGGTCTTCTTAGGAACTGTTTTATCCAATTGATCTTAAAAGTATTATTTAAGGTAGTAAGGTCCAGAAAATTCAGCCCACCATTCTCATAAGTGTTCATTACAACAGTTTTCCTAATGTAATGGGTATGGTTTCTCCACAGAAAGTTGAAAAGCATCTGGTCTATCTCCTTGCTTATTTTACTGTCAAGATATAAAGCTGGAGCGCCATATGTTAGTCTAGAGATATTTCAGCCTTGGTTATTAGGACTCTTCCTTTCAAAGATAAGTCCCTCTGTAGCCATTGATTTAGCATCTTCTGGGGTTTTTTAATAAGAGGGTTAAAATTTAGTAAGCCTCTAGACTTCTGATCCTTTTAATGGTTATGCCTAAATATGTAAGTTCTTATTTTACTGGAATACCATAATATGAAGGTGTCACACAATCTTTGACTGCCATGAGTTCACATTTATTAATGTTAAGATATAGATCAGACGTGTTGGAAAAGGATTGTATCACATTGATCGATATGGGAATTTGGTTAGCATCTTTTAGAAAAAGTGGCTATTGGCTGTCTTAAAAGTCGCTAGAGGTCACTAAATGACGTCATCGCCTAATTTGCATAATTGTGATGGACGCTGGAGAGAGGAATAACGTAGTGGGAGAGACAAAAAGTGAGTAAAAAAACACCCTAAATATGTTTAGAACTACAAATGAACTTTCTTCTGTCGATTCTTGTTTGTTTTTTATGACACAATTCCAACCCTCCTCCTTTATCCGGGGTTGGGACCGGCAAAAGTGACCCAAAAGCGACACTCTGGCGGAGTTAATTAGTTTTTTTATTTATTTATTTTTTATATATTTTTTGTTTTTTTGCAACCCTGGCGTTGCAAACACCATGCTCTACCAACTGAGCCACAGGGAAGGCTCCCACAGGTAGTCTCTAGCCGACACTGTCAGCTACCGTTCACCACCGCGATCAGCGAGGCCTCCTGGGTTCAATCCATGGCTTTCGACTCAATCACCACATCCTCATCGGCAGACTCAATAGCCTTGGTTTCTCAAACGATTGCCTCGCCTGGTTCACCAACTACTTCTCTGATAGAGTTCAATGTGTCAAATCGGATGGCCTGTTGTCCGGACCTCTGGTAGTCTCTATGGGGGTGCCACAGGGTTCAATTCTTGGGCCAACTCTTTTCTCTGTATACATCAATGATGCTTGCTGGTGAGTCTCTGATCCACCTCTACGCAGACGACACCATTCTGTATACTTCTGGCCCTTCTTTGGACACTTAACAACCCTCCAGACGAGCTTCAATGCCATACAACTCTCCATCCGTTGCCTCCAACTGCTCTTAAATACAAGTAAAACTAAATGCATGCTCTGCACCTGCCCGCCCGTCCAGCATCACTACTCTGGACGGTTCTGACTTAGAATATGTGGACAATTTCAAATACCTAGGTGTCTGGTTAGACTGTAAGCTCTCCTTCCAGACTCACATCAAACATCTTCAATCAAAAGTTAAATCTAGAATTTTCTTCCTATTTCGCAACAAAGCATCCTTCACTCATGCTGCCAAACATACCCTCGTAAAACTGACCATCCTACCGATCCTCGACTTCGGCGATGTCATTTACAAAATAGCCTCCAATACCCTACTCAATAAACTGGATGCAGTCTATCACAGTGCCATCCGTTTTATCACCAAAGCCCCATATACTACCCACCACTGCGACCTGTACACTCTCATTGGCTGGCCCTCGCTTCATACTCGTTGCCAAACCCACTGGCTCCAGGTCATATACAAGACCCTGCTAGGTAAAGTCCCCCCTTATCTCCGCTCACTGGTCACCGTAGCAGCACCCACCTGTATAAGGTGCTCCAGCAGCTATATCTCACTGGTCACCCCCAAAGCCAATTCCTCCTTTGGCCGTCTCTCCTTCCAGTTCTCTGCTGCCAATGACTGGAACGAACTACAAAAATCTCTGAAACTGGAAACACTTATCTCCCTCACTAGCTTCAAGCACCAGCTGTCAGAGCAGCTCACAGATCACTGCACCTGTACATAGCCCATCTATAATTTAGCCCAAACAACTACCCCTTCCCCTACTGTATTTATTTTATTTTGCTCCTTTGCACCCCATAATATCTATTTCTACTTTGCACTTTCTTCCACTACAAATCTACCATTCCAGTGTTTTACTTGCTATATTGTATTTACTTTGCCACCATGGCCTTTGCCTTTACCTCCCTTATCTCACCTCATTTGCTCACATTGTATATAGACTTATTTTTCTACTGTATTATTGACTGTATGTTTGTTTTACTCCATGTGTAACTCTGTGTTGTTGTATGTGTCGAACTGCTTTGCTTTATCTTGGCCAGGTCGCAGTTGTAAATGAGAACTTGTTCTCAACTAGTCTACCTGGTTAAATAAAGGACTTGTTCTCAACTAGTCTACCTGGTTAAATAAAGGACTTGTTCTCAACTAGTCTACCTGGTTAAATAAAGAACTTGTTCTCAACTAGTCTACCTGGTTAAATAAAGAACTTGTTCTCAACTAGTCTACCTGGTTAAATAAAAGGACTTGTTCTCAACTTGCCTACCTGGTTAAATAAAGGTGAAATATTTTTATATATTTTAAATGAATGTACATCCCCTTTCTTTGTCAAAGCAACTCACTGGCTACACGTTAGCTAGCTAGTTAGCAGAGCAGTAGATCAAACATCGTTGTTTTACTTAGCCTAGGTAATTGTTAGTATAGTATGTCAACGTTGGTGTCTATTTCAGACCTTATGGCATTTTTCAAGGATTAGCATAAGAGCATTGGAAGAGGAAAAGACAACTAGAAGTCTGGCCATGTAAATTACAATTTACCGGTTTGGTCAGGCCCAGCATGAGGGGTAAAGATTATCCTGTGTCGGTGAGTGTAGCTATTAAGTGAAGTTTGAGCATCTTTGCAACACAATATGTTCTATACAACTGTCAACATTCTACAAGGACAGAGCCACATAACTATATAATCATTAACCAGATTACTCCGGATACCGGACTTCGATGAGTGATAACTCAGTTCTAGAATGTTGCCATTGATGAGAATGAATCTAAATCTATTGACATTCAGAATTGATTTTGTTTTGACATCCAGCCTGTTTTGTAGTTTAATGACCAGACACAAATCTTCAAAAGGCACTGTATTTATTTATTCAGAGTGGTACATGCATTCACAGTCTTGATCTATAGGATCCTTCCCACTGTATGATTGATGTCAAGTGATAAAATCCCAAGTTATCAATTAAAAGGTCATGGAAAAACCACTTGTCCTGAAAATGACAGTTTAATAAATATTCTACAGCGGTAATGTCATCAATCAAATCAAACTTTATTTATATGGCACA
This sequence comes from Salmo salar, assembly GCF_965601325.2. Lineage (NCBI taxonomy): Eukaryota > Metazoa > Chordata > Actinopteri > Salmoniformes > Salmonidae > Salmo > Salmo salar. Next base: position 29,330,589 of record NC_138307.1, on the reverse strand, counting down.
TTTCTTACAACGAATGCATTTCAAGGTGTTCCAAGTCATTCATTGAAAGGCATGTGTCACTTAACATCCTTCCTCTTGGCAGGTCTCTATAGGTGACCAGGGGATTCTCTCTACCACATGTGAATGCCTGCGTGGAGCTCATCAGTGGAGCCATGCAGCCTATTTTGGTGGTTCACAATATCGTCCGTACGGATGTCAGCCGTGCCCAACCAGGTGCAGTCAGTGGAGGACCTGTACCCGGCCGAAGACTACAACCCTCTGTCCCGAGAGCCCACAGAGGAGGATCATCAGTGGGTAAGGAACAGTCTCTGGGGCAGGTTCAGTGGAAGGAAATGTCTTCTTGAACCTGAGCCAGAACAATCGCTACCCTCCACGTCATCCCTGTCTGTACCGGACATTGTTAAAACAAGGGCACCTGGGGCATGCAGGCATCCTGGCTGGCATGGCGCTGTCGGTGGAGCAGCAGGAGGCTAAACAGCAGGCAACAGTTGGACAGCGCACCAACAGGCACACCATGAGGAGGGAGGTTGACGGACAGCAATTATGGAGCAGTGCTTAGGACCAAGGGCGTTACTCCGTCACTGCTAAAACAGTCCTCTGATCAGTCGTTGGATGGGGTGTTGTCTGATAACGAAGAGGAGGGCATCAAGGCATTGAAATGGCTACAGGGATGGATGTGCAGGAGTCAGGGTTTTAGGTCACAGGGTCTGGGTGCCTCACCAGATGGCCTGGTGGGCACCACAGCAATGTCTTTATGGTGCAAAGGACCTTACCCATTGAATAGGAAGGATTTCAACTTCACTGAAAAATGTGAATGTTCTATCATCAAGTGAGAACATTTCGTTTCCCTGGCTGATATGGTTGCTACTTAGAAATACTAGAACAATACATTAATAGATTACATTCACTGCTATAAAATCAGTCTCCAATTTAAATCACATAGTTTACATAGACCCACCGTGGACCTTTGACAAATAAATCTCAGTGTGAAAAGGCTTTCCACGGTCTGTTTGGTCAACGAACTCAATGTATTCCAAACACTGGTGGTATTAGATGATCCTAATAAGTGATGTAGCCTAGTAAACGATGCCCTCCTCTGGTATGTTCTATTGAACTGTCTGGGACTCGTTGTTTCCCTGCTTACTACTCAAAGATATTTCACTGATTAAGTCAAAGATGAAATTAACTTCAATGCACTGGTCTCAAATGTATTAGCATAACTAGGCTACACAGAACCAAGGCTGATCCATTGTAAAATGAGAGGCTTTATTATATTAAAACGTGTCCCGGTCCAACGTGCCTAGCTCTGCCCACTGGGGCGTGGCTTACGGAACGCTCTCTGAAATAAACGCTCTTATCACCTTATTCCAACAGATCGACTTCTCACCACACCCGTGGTTCAAAAACGTGGAGTCATGTTTCTGTCAAGCCGCTTTGTTGACAACTCCAACCATCTCGCGAAGTGCCTTTGAACGGGGTAATGTAGTAGGTACCAGGGACATCCAGCCAACTTGACACAACTAAGAAGCATAGGAGTCAACATGGGTCAGCATCCCTGTGGAACGCTTTCGACACCTTGTAGAGTCTATGCCCAGACGAATTGAGGCATAAACACACAAACACTACCATGGATACCTGCTATGCTGACAACATAACATAAACACTACCATGTATACCTGCTATGCTGACAACATAACATAAACACTACCATGGATACCTGCTATGCTGACAACATAACATAAACACTACCATGGATACCTGCTATGCTGACAACATAACATAAACACTACCATGGATACCTGCTATGCTGACAACATAACAAAAACACTACCATGGATACCTGCTATGCTGACGACATAACATAAACACTACCATGGATACCTGCTATGCTGACAACATAACATAAACACTACCATGGATACCTGCTATGCTGACGACATAACATAAACACTACCATGGATACCTGCTATGCTGACGACATAACATAAACACTACCATGGATACCTGCTATGCTGACAACATAACAAACACTACCATGGATACCTGCTATGCTGACGACATAACATAAACACTACCATGGATACCTGCTATGCTGATGACATAACATAAACACTACCATGGATACCTGCTATGCTGACGACATAACATAAACACTACCATGGATACCTGCTATGCTGACAACATAACAAACACTACCATGGATACCTGCTATGCTGACGACATAACATAAACACTACCATGGATACCTGCTATGCTGACGACATAACATAAACACTACCATGGATACCTGCTATGCTGACAACATAACATAAACACTACCATGGATACCTGCTATGCTGACGACATAACATAAACACTACCATGGATACCTGCTATGCTGACGACATAACATAAACACTACCATGTATACCTGCTATGCTGACGACATAACATAAACACTACCATGGATACCTGCTATGCTGACAACATAACATAAACACTACCATGGATACCTGCTATGCTGACGACATAACATAAACACTACCATGGATACCTGCTATGCTGACGACATAACATAAACACTACCATGGATACCTGCTATGCTGACGACATAACATAAACACTACCATGGATACCTGCTATGCTGACAACATAACATAAACACTACCATGGATACCTGCTATGCTGACGACATAACATAAACACTACCATGGATACCTGCTATGCTGACAACATAACATAAACACTACCATGGATACCTGCTATGCTGACAACATAACAAACACTACCATGGATACCTGCTATGCTCATGAGGAAAAGTTATAATCATTACCATAGCCACAGGAAGTAGAGATGCTGGGCTCCAGTCACAATCAGGAACCAGTGACTGTAGTAGTGATGGGTTGTTCGTGAACGAGTCGGCTCTAAGAACCGGCTCTTGTAGGTGAACTCTGGGAGCCGGCTCGCATATCAGAAGAGCCAAATCTATTTATAAAAATATTTAAAAAATTAAGATATGAATAATCAAAAGATTTAAATGAATAGAATTATCTAATTCAAAGAACAAAAAAATAAATTAAATAATAAAGGCCTAAATGCTCAAGCACACACTCATTCGTTCTGAAAGATCTGCAGATCCTCTGAGCTACTGGAAGATCAAGGCCTCTGTCTTCCCACAGCTTACTAAAGTCATGACAGGGAGAGACTGCATAGTGGCCACATCCGTTACCTCTGAGAGGGTCTTCTTGAAAACGGGACAAATAATTACTGAGAGAAGAAACCGCATCCGCCCTCTCGAATGTGAGGCAGCTTGCATTTCTGAATGCAAATCTCTCATAAAAGCAAAATATGGTCAGCATTGCTGTGTGCTGCAGGAGAATGGCTTCTCTCTGCGTGTTAGTTGGTGACTTTTTAACTTATCCAATCGGGAGAAACTCGTCCCACAGTCAGAGCAGGAGTAAGGCTTCTCTCCAGTGTGCGCTCTCTGATGAATTGTCAGAGCTGTTGATGTTGTGAATCTCTTCCCACACTCAAAGCAGAAGTAAGGCTTCACTCCTGTATGTACACGTTCATGTACTTTTAAAGTATCCAATCGGGAGAAACTCTTTCCACAGGCAGAGCAGAAGTACGGCTTCTCTCCTGTGTGTGTTCTCTGATGAACTTTTACCTCAATTGATGTTTTGAAGCATTTACCACAGTCAGAGCAGAAGTACGGCTTCTCTCCTGTGTGTGTCCTCTGATGAACTGTTAGATCAGATGATGTTTTGAAGCATTTTCCGCAGTCAGAGCAAGAGTATGGCTTCTCTCCTGTATGTACACGTTCATGTACTTTTAAGTTATCCAATCGGGAGAAACTCTTCCCACAGTCAGAGCAGGAGTAAGGCTTCTCTCCAGTGTGCACTCTCTGATGAACTGTCAAAGCCCTTGATGTTGTGAAGCTCTTCCCACAGTCAGTACAGGAATAAGGCTTCTCTCCAGTGTGCATTTTTAGATGAATTTTTAGCTTTGATAGAAATGGGAAAATCTCCTCACAATGTGGGCAGTGGTGAGACCTCTTCGCTCTGTGATCTTCCTGCTGTTGCTCTCTGGATGTAGAGAATGTCTCAACATGGTCTCCTGTGTGAACAACATCAGAAGAACCAGTCAGTGAGATATACATATGACTTCATATACAGTGCCTTCAGAAAGTATTCACACCCCTTAATTTTTTCTACATTTTGTTGTGTTTCAGCCTGAATTTAAAATGGATTCAATTGAGATTGTATCATTGGCCTACACACAATACCACACACATGGATACATGACTAGATATTGGACATTGTTGTATCAACATGAATTCTACTACTACTATGTAGCATCTGAATATGAATACCACATCTTTAGATTCTAAACCAACAGTTGGAGGACAGATCACCTGGAGGACAGATGGAACTAAACCACCAGTTGGAGGACAGATCACCTGGAGGACAGATGGAACTAAACCACCAGTTGGAGGACAGATCACCTGGAGGACAGATGGAACTAAACCACCAGTTGGAGGACAGATCACCTGGAGGACAGATGGTACTAAACCACCAGTTGGAGGACAGATCACCTGGAGGACAGATGGTACTAAACCACCAGTTGGAGGACAGATGGAACTAAACCACCAGTTAGAGGACAGATCACCTGGAGGACAGATGGAACTAAACCACCAGTTGGAGGACAGATCACCTGGAGGACAGATGGTACTAAACCACCAGTTGGAGGACAGATCACCTGGAGGACAGATGGAACTAAACCACCAGTTGGAGGACAGATCACCTGGAGGACAGATGGAACTAAACCACCAGTTGGAGGACAGATCACCTGGAGGACAGATGGAACTAAACCACCAGTTGGAGGACAGATCACCTGGAGGACAGATGGAACTAAACCACCAGTTGGAGGACAGATCACCTGGAGGACAGATGGAACTAAACCACCAGTTGGACGACAGATCACCTGGAGGACAGATGGAACTAAACCACCAGTTGGAGGACAGATCACCTGGAGGACAGATGGAACTAAACCACCAGTTGGAGGACAGATCACCTGGAGGACAGATGGTACTAAACCACCAGTTGGAGGACAGATCACCTGGAGGACAGATGGTACTAAACCACCAGTTGGAGGACAGATCACCTGGAGGACAGATGGAACTAAACCACCAGTTGGAGGACAGATCACCTGGAGGACAGATGGAACTAAACCACCAGTTGGAGGACAGATCACCTGGAGGACAGATGGAACTAAACCACCAGTTGAAGGACAGATCACCTGGAGGACAGATGGAACTAAACCACCAGTTGGAGGACAGATCACCTGGAGGACAGATGGAACTAAACCACCAGTTAGAGGACAGATCACCTGGAGGACAGATGGAACTAAACCACCAGTTGGAGGACAGATGGAACTAAACCACCAGTTGGCCAGAAAGTGTTAAATATGGTAGGCCCGTAAAAAGTGTTTAGTCCTTATCCCATATGTGTCAGCGGAGTACCCCACAACGCCAGCGGAGTTCCCCACAACGCCAGCGGAGTTCCCCACAAGGCCAGCGGACTTCCCCATAAGGCCAGTGGACTTCCCCATAAGGCCAGTGGAGTTCCCCATAAGGCCAGTGGAGTTCCCCATAAGGCCAGTGGAGTTCCCCATAAGGCCAGTGGACTTCCCCATAAGGCCAGTGGACTTCCCCATAAGGCCAGTGGAGTTCCCCATAAGGCCAGTGGACTTCCCCATAAGGCCAGTGGAGTTCCCCATAAGGCCAGTGGACTTCCCCATAAGGCCAGTGGAGTTCCCCATAAGGCCAGTGGACTTCCCCATAAGGCCAGTGGAGTTCCCCATAAGGCCAGTGGACTTCCCCATATCACCAGTGGAATACCCCATAAGGCCAGTGGACTTCCCCATAAGGCCAGTGGAGTATCACAATGTAAAAACAACAAAACAGACATTGAATATCCCTTTGAGCACTTCACATATTTTGTGAAGTGCACCAGTCCCTCCTGCAGCAAAGCAACCCCACAACATGATGCTGCCACCCCCGTGCTTCACGGTCGGGATGGTGTTCTTCGGCTTGCAAGTCTCCCCCTTTTTCCTCCAAACATAATGATGGTCGTTATGGCAAAACAATTCTATTTTTGCTACATCAGACCAGAGGACATTTTTCCAAAAAAGTACGATCTTTGTCTTCATGTGCAGTTGCAAACGGTAGTCTGGCTTTATGGCGGTTTTGGAGCAGTGGCTTCTTCCTTGCTGAGCGGCCTTTCAGGTTATTTCGATATAGGACTCGTTTTACTGTGGATAGATACCTTTGTACCCGTTTCCTCCAGCATCTTCACAAGGTCCTTTGCTGTTGTTCTGGGATTGATTTGCACTTTTCGCACCAAAGTACGTTCATCTAAAGGAGACAGAACGCGTCTCCTTCCTGAGCGGTATGAATGGCTGCGTGGCCCCATGGTGTTTATACTTGCGTACTATTGTTTGGTACCTTCAGGCGTTTGGAAATTGCTCCTAAGGATGAACCAGACTTGTGGAGGTCTAAAAAAAAGTCTGAGGTCTTGGCTGATTTCTTTAGATTTTTCCATGATGTCAAGCAAAGAGGCACTGAGTTTGAAGGTAGGACTTGAAATAAATCAACAGGTACACCTCCAATTAACTGAAATGTCAATTAGCCTATCAGAAGCTTCTAAAACCATGACATCATTTTCTGGAATTTTCCAAGCTGTTTAAAGGCACAGTCAACTTAGTGTATGTAAACCTCTGACCCACTGGAATTGTGATACAGTGAATTATAAGTGAAATAATCTATCTGTAAACAATTGTTGGAAAAATTACTTGTGTCATGCACAAAGTAGATGTCCTAACCGAGTAGGGGGCAGTATTTTCACGTCCGGATGAAAAGCGTGCCCAAAGTAAACGGCCAGTTACTAAGGCCCAGAAGCTAGGATATGCATATAATTGGTAGATTTGGATAGACAACAATCTAACATTTCTAAAACTGTGTCATGACGTTGGCCTCTTTGAGTACAGGGAGGACAGTTGACCCCCTCCCCCCTTGCACCATCCCCCAACCTACCTCCCCCCACCCAGGCCCTGTGTGAAAGGGTTGTAAAATTCCAGAGGAGAATCTTACAACCACATGGCCCAGTTGAGACACAGAGGGGTCCCATAGAGAGACACAGGAAATTCTTCCAACTCACAGAATTGGGGAACCGAATGATATTTGTGTTCTGGAGAAGGTATGGAAGATTGGTGAAGAATCCAGCTACGAACTGGTCCGCTTGGTACAATTTTGTGATACTCAGAAGAGACAATATAGCCATATTACCATAAAACGGTTTATATAATGGCCTCAGCCTTGAGACTTGCATCCACATGGTTGTATAGAATGTATTAATAAGGATAAAGCTATTTGTAATACATTGAGATGCTATGTACTGATGTTAATGTGATAGAATTATATTTCTGTACCAAGCTTAACTCAGTCATCGGCACGCCCCCAGGGACACAGACAGGACCAGGTGTCATGTGACATGTTCACTATAAAACCATAGCCTGATCTACTTTCTTCAGACCCGGCCTCCACTCCATTGCGAGTTGGCCAATAGGTTTGACCATCCAAGTACTCTACTGAAAGTGAACTATACCACGTGGTTAACTTTTAGACTATTGATACCGACAGAATAAGAACAAGTCTTTGATATTAATTATTAGTCTGCAGCTAAGTAAATTATATCATTGAACGCGAAGACCAACGAAACATCCATTCTATAACGACATTAATGAATGTCGCTTTGAAATATCCATTCTAACCGAGAGAGAGAGAGAGAGAGAGAGAGAGAGAGAACGCGGACAAAACTCTCCATCAGAACGACGCTCCAACAAGGATCCCGACGACACACTGAGCGTAAATATATATTGATTGCAATTGTTCCCGAATGAGTGAGCGTTCAATTGTCAATTGTTAATATTAATAAACTCTGTGTACCTCCTCAGCTGAACATTTTATGACCCATTGTTCTACAAGACACCAGCCATGCCTGTTAGCCACTAGGGCACATTACTCTACCAATTCTTTGTGATGATAATTACTGTTTGTATACTTTATGTGAATTACTTAGTTTAGTAAATAAATGATTTTAAGACAATTGATGTATGGATGACTCTTAGTAAAGACTGGGTTCGTGCAGAAACAACAATTTACGACGTTTGGAATGAGACTGGACGCGAGGTAAAATACACCATTTAAACCAGAAGATAATCGGCCTATACTATAATAGAATATAATATATAATGTTATAATATAGGAAAGTTATATTAGGAAAATTATAACTTTGTAATCTGAATATTTTCCTTGGTGCCCCGATCTCCTAGTTAATTACAATTAAACGATGAATCAGTTTGATCGCGTGATAATAATTACAGGGACTTAATTGATAAACATGTCTTCAGTTTAATGGTACCCCAAAGACACGACAACTGTTAAAATAATGTCTGTGAGTATAACAGAACTGATTTGGCAGGCGAAACCCTGAGGACAAACCATCAAGGGGGAAATTTATTTTAGGTCATAGGATTTTCTAATGGTTTTCTATGGGATACCCTTATTATTAGGAACCTGGTTGCAGGTCCTATGGCTTCCACTAGATGTCAACAGTCTTTAGAAATGTTACGGCAAACAACGTTTCCACTCCAAGAATGAGGTACGGTCAATTACTGTAATTAACACGGTAAATTACTGTAATTAACACATGCATTAACAGGCGCTCATTGTTACTGTAGCCTGCACATCTTCCTTTCTTTATTATATTTGCTTCCATTTAGTTTCAAAATTGTTTTTTGGCATGTTATTCTAATAATATAATGTAGTTTTTTTATATCTGGAAGTGGTTCTGCTTGTACAACTCAGTAGTTTGTCATCCTAAATATATATCTCTGTCTATGCTACAATTTGCCCATATTTCTTGGAGGTCCTGAATGTTTCTGTGACACTACCAACTCTGCAGTATTAAGCACATTCATAACTGCTTTATAACATCTCAAATTAATATCAGTCTACTTAAGGAGTCTTTGCACACTATAATGGCTTATGACATGGTTATGACACCCATCATTCCATTCAATGTTATAGTTAAGTAATAAGGGATGAGAATCCAGGGATTATCGTGTGATAGCTCCCTTAGGGTTTATGGTAGAAAATAACAAGATTATATTGTAATACTGTTTGTTTATGCATTGAATAAGGTTTCTCAGTACTCTCTCATCTGTGTCTGTGTGGACTGAGTTGGGGCTCTGGCGATGGCAATTGATTTATGATGGCTTGGTGATAAAACATACAGCCTGCATTCCATAAACTGAGTTGGTGTTTGTGTACTATGAGGTACCAGGGGCCGTTGACAAGCTCCATTATTTCAATAATTAATAATACAGTTTGATTGTTTTGAAGAAATCTAAAACTCTTACAATGGGGGCAGGTAAGCAAGCTGTTACAATATTAAATTACATTTTTCTAAAACAGGCTATAGGCTACATGTGCACCACCGAGTCAGAACAGTAGGCTAAGTTCTTAGGGGGGAAAGGGTACCAAATTCTTAGGGTGAGGCACATGGGCTACTAACATACACAAGGGTGCATTTTGGCATTTGCTGTATGATTGATGAGAAACTCCATATTGCAAATGTACAGTCCCTTACTAGACGTCCGCGAATGTTTGTAGAATTTGCCGACGGCGGCGGGCCATGCACCGGGGCCAGATCTTCCGGGAAGTCATCGAACGAAGTCTCCCGGACATTCGGTTTCCATTTTATAAAATGTTCAAATTTTGGTCATTTTTCCGCTGTCCCGGTAAATTCCAGCAGATGGCGAATGGAATCTTTTTGCAAATGTACAAAACGTCACCAATCACGACATGGCCATTTCTCCTAAACGGAAAAGACTTTGAAGACGAAACTTGGTGAGCATAGGTTTGGCATAATGGGCAGTTAACCCCGAACAAGATGGCGTCGAGGCCTCAACACTTTTTGAGTTAAGGCCATTATTCTAGGATTAAATGTCAAAAACAAAAATAGAGCGCTAATTTGACCGCTTCACGTCAAAGTACATGAACCTACGGTGTCAGGAAAAAAAAGAACCAGACATTTATCTATCGTAATTTAAGAGAAATCGTACAACATACAATTGGTGATGCTCAAAGAAATGTGTTTTTTTTTCTCAAAAAAGTTACAGATCCAGTTGCGGCATGTTCAGACGAATCCGTTAAGGTGGGTTTCGGAACTCTACGTGATTTCTGTGATTTTCTGAAATAACACTCAATCATTCAACCCTCTGTAAATAAGTCAGTTCTTAACGTAAAGACTTAAAACTCCAAATTCTGTAAGAGCCTCCCCAAGGAGGATATGTGTTCACTTTCAGCTTCCTGTGTCAACCGGAAGTACCTTAAATTGGGGTCATAGGGGCTGTTTCGAAGGGTTAAAAAGGTCACATCTTTCCAAAACTTCATATGTGTGATTAGGCAACCCTCATGAACTGTAAATCAGTCATTACTCCCAACAAATGTCAAAGAAAAAAACTCTCACACACACACAAAGCAAGGATGGAGTGACACGGTGCGGGGCTTAACCTCACTAGGGCAGGGGGGCAGTATTGGAGGGAGTGCATTCCGATGAAGACCATCAAAGGTTAGTGAATATTTATAATGCCATTTCTGACTTTTGTTGACTCCGCAACATGGCGGGTATCTGTATGGCTTGTTTTGGTGACTGAGCGCTGTACTCAGATTATTGCAAAGTGTGCTTTCGCCGTAAAGCTTTTTGAAAATCTGAGACAGCGGTTGCATTAAGGAGAAGTGTATCTTTAATTCTATGCATAACAGTTGTATATTTTATCAACGTTTATGATGAGTATTTCTGTAAATTTATGTGCTCTTTCACTGGAAGTTTTGGAGGCAAAACATTTCTGAACATTACACGCCAATGTAAAATGGGTTTTTGGATATAAATATGAACTTTATTGAGCAAAACATACATGTATTGTGTAACATTGAGTCCTGGGAGTGTCATCTGAAGAAGATCGTCAAAGGTTAGCGATTCATTTTAGCTGTATTTCTGGTTTTTGTGACGCCTCTCCTTGCTTGGAAAATGGCTGTGTGGTTTTTCTTGTCTAGGTGCTGTCTTAACATAATCTAATGGTATGCTTTCGCCGTAAAGCCTTTTTGAAATCGGACACTGTGGTTGGATTCTTAACCTAAAGACTTAAAACTCAGGATTCTGTAAAAGCCTACCCCAATGAGGATATGTGTTTACTTTAAGGTTCCTGTGCCAACCGGAAGTGCCTTTAATTGGGGTCACAGTGTCTGTTTCAAAGGGTTAAAAAAAGTCACATCTTTCCAAAACTTCATGTGTGTGACTAGGTAACCCTCATGAACTGTAAATCAGTCATTTCTCCCATCAGATTTCCAAGAAATGCTCACACACAAACACAGCAAGGACGGAGTGATATAGTTTGGGGCTTACAGACACACAAAGCCTGCAATAGTTACCTTTGTTCGAACTATCAAAGAACCGTCAGACCTAGAACTCTGAAACTTTAGAAACCTGTTCTAGAGGTCAAGTTGATAGAGCCACGTAACTCACCGTGCACTAGATAGTTAGATAGACCATGGTGATTGCCTACGGAGCTGTGAAGGGAACGGCACCTCCATACCTTCAGGCTCTGATCAGGCCCTACACCCAAACAAGGGCACTGCGTTCATCCACCACTGGCCTGCTGGCCCCCCTACCTCTGAGGAAGCACAGTTCCCGCTCAGCCCAGTCAAAACTGTTCGCTGCTCTGGCACCCCAATGGTGGAACAAGCTCCCTCACGACGCCAGGACAGCGGAGTCAATCACCACCTTCCGGAGACACCTGAAACCCCACCTCTTTAAGGAATACCTAGGATAGGATAAAGTAATCCTTCTAACCCCCCCCCCTTAAAATATTTAGATGCACTATTGTAAAGTGGTTGTTCCACTGGATATCATAAGGTGAATGCACCATTTTGTAAGTCGCTCTGGATAAGAGCGTCTGCTAAATGACTTAAATGTAAATGTAAATAGTTCTCAGACCGAGAAACTGCCTCGTACATTTGCAATAACTTCAATTAATTTTGACCATCACAAAAATGACGACATTTAGAAAAAGTCCCAGAGTCGCAAGACTAGGTGCATTGAAACCGCCTCGGCCCATAGAGACGGACCCTAACGTTTCTGTCCGATAGCTCATTCAAGGACCCCGTAGCAACGGCCAGAAAATGTGGATTTTCAGCACCAATTAAGGTCGCTGCTCGGGCTCCAAATGACCTATCGAGCCGAAACTTGGGATTCGGGGTCGCCTCAGCTAGGCCTACACATAATGTCAGAACTGGACCCGCAACTAGAACGTAACTACGTGTTTTATGTTTTTATTATGGATTAACCTGTCTGGGATAGGGGGCAGTATTTTCACAGCCGGATGAAAAACGTACCCAATTTAAACAGGTTACTACTCTGGCCCAGAAACTAGAATATGCACATTATTAGTAGATTTGGATAGAAAACACTCTGAAGTTTCTAAAACTGTTTGAATGGTGTCTGTGAGTATAACAGAACTCATATGGCAGGCAAAACCTGAGAAAAATCCAAGCAGGAAGTGGAAAGTCTGAGAATTGTAGTTCTTTTTTTGATTCTCTATTGAAACTACAGTGTCTGTGGGGTGACGTTGCACTTCCTAAGGCTTCCATTGGCTGTCAACAGCCTTCAGAAAGTGGTTTGAGCATTCTCCGGTCACTGGGCAGATAATAGGAGCTCAGTTTCTGAGTGGACTGCCTGGCAACAAAGGGATTGGATATGCGCGGTCACACGGACATTTTGTTGTTTTAGAATTTGCCGCCCTGATATTTCACTGGCTGTGTCCCGCAGGTGGGACGCTAGCGTCCCACGTAGCCCATAGAAGTTAACCTTTCTGGCCCATGGAGTTGCGTATGAAGGTTTTATCCTTTTAACCTCTGCGCTGGTCAACATCCGATGAAATTGCAGAGCGCGAAATTCAAATGACACAAATTGTAATATTAAACATTCATGAAAATACGTGTCATACATCAATAAGTGTCATACATCATTTAAAAGCTTAACTTCTTGTTAATCCAGCCGTTTTGTCAGATTTCAAAAAGGCTTTACGGCGAAAGCACACAATGCGATTATCTGAGGACAGCGCCCCGCACACAAAAGCATTACATTAATTTTCCAACCATCACGAAAGTCAGAAATAGCGACAAAATAAATCACTTACCTTTGAATATCTTCATCTGGTTGCAATCACAAGGGTCCCAGCAACATAACAAATGGTCATTTTGTTCGATAAAGTCCTTCTTTATATCCAAAAAAAGTATGTTTAGCTGGCGCGCTTGACTCAGTAATCCACCGGTTTCCCTCGTTCAAAATGCATACAAAATGAATCCCAAACGTTACCAATAAACTTCTCCAAACAAGTCAAACAACGTTTCTAATCAATCCTCAGGTACCCTAATATGTAAATTATAGATAAAATTGAAAATGGAGAATAGTATGTCCATTACCGGAGATAAACAATGAAGTGCGCGCTTTCATCCATGCGCGTCATAACACTACAGCCAAAATGGGAGCCACCTGGTAAAACTACAAATTCTATCTTATTTTTCTAAAAACAAGTTTGAAACTCTTTCTAAAGACTGTTGACAACTTGTGGAATCCCTAGGAACTGCAATCTAGGAGGAATTCCTTTGATTTTCCCATTGACAGCCATTCTAATCAGGGGTGAGCTGGAAAAAAAAAATTCTGGATGGATTGTCCTCGGGTTTTCACCTGCCATATCATTTCTGTTATACTCACAGACATTATTTTAACAGTTTTGGAAACTGTAGATTGTTTTCTATCTAATGCTACCATATATGCATATCCTAGCTTCTGGGCCTGAGAAAAAGGCCGTTTACTTTGGGCACCTCATTCATCCAAACTTCCGAATACTGCCCCCTAGGTCGAAGAAGTTAAGGTGGAAAAGTTTCTCTCTGACTCGGCAGTTGTCATCGGAGTGGTGATGATGATTTTGAGAAGAGAGACCGTTTCAGACAAGGCCTCCTGCAGGTTGTTCTCGTTGAGTGATTTCAATAAAGAAATTGCTGTGTTTCCAATGTGCAGCTCAGGATGCCGGTAGACAGTGAACAACTTCTCCTGGTTGCCCACAAGCCATAGCTGGGTAGAACACCAGAGTTCTGCGGTGGGAAAGGAATCCTTCAGTAGCGTTTGGACACCACATACATTACCACTCATCAGCGCTGACCAATCGCAGGTTTGTGCAACCAGTTTCTCCTTGACATTCAGTGGAGCTAGGACTTGTTTGATGGTGTTGGAGAAGCCAACACCAGTTTTGTCCTTCACCTCTACAAACACTTCTCACACACACTGTTGTCTGGTAACATGTAGTGCAGCACTATTAACATCTGTGATTTACAGGAGACGTCAGTGGTCTTGTCTGCCTGTACAGACGCAAAAGGAGTCTCAGACACCTCCTTAGCTATAGCTTCTCTGTACAGTTCATACATACAAAAGTTCCTTTTGGATCGTGCTTGATGTACCCTTAAAAAGTGGTTGGTCATTAGAATGCCTTTGTAGTCTGTAATCTCCTTCATGCATGGTCTCAAAAATACACCTGAAAACACCTGGGTTCAAGGAGTCGGCCGACTCATCATGGCCACGCAGTCCTGTCTCACAATTGCCACAAATTAATGCATGTTATAATCCTGGCAGGCACGTACCTATTCTCCTCCGTTTGTTGGTTGTGAAGGTGGAAGGCTCAACTTGGACAGCACACCCTCCACTGAATAGCAGGCAGGGAAAGCAAAATAGTGATTGCTTTGCCATGCTACCACTGCTTGCTTCCAAACCACTCATTGTTGAATTTTAAATTTCCAACTTGTTGTGTAATGTTTATTTCCAATGGCCGATGAGCACCGATACATTTTATCAATAATCTCTCTTCATATGACAAGGATTGAAAAGGATTTGCCAGTAGATTGTCGACTTGATTCATGATGATGACTGCTAGCTAAGATTTTGAAAGTATGATGTTGACATGATCAGTCCAATCAACGCTACTTTACATATAACGTGACTTGACGTCATTTTATCTCTGGCCAATGACCATGAGCCTTCTTGAATGGGCACTTCTAATGTAAGTATGACAGCACCCAAGGTGCTTAAATTCTCCAGCTCTCCCTGTAGATTCTGCGGCGACGTAGTGTCCCATGAGTGACAGAACACTGAGCCAGTCACGTCGCAACGAGAGAACATTACCAACCCCTACGCTCACAAACGGCTCGCTCTATGCCCCTAACTCACTGGTCTACGGCACTGCATCTCAGTGCAAGAGACGTCACTGTAGCCCCTGGTTCGAATCCAGGCTGCATCACATCCGGCCGTGATTGGGAGTCCAATAGGGCGGCGCACAATTGGCCCGGCGTCGTCCGGGTTTGGCCGGGGTAGGCCGTCATTGTAAATAAGAGTTTGTTCTTAACTTTTATTTTATTTCACCAGGTAGGCTAGTTGAGAACAAGTTCTCATTTACAACTTCGACCTGGCCAAGATAAAGCAAAGCAGTGCGACACAAACAAAAACAGAGTTACACATGAAATAAACAAGCGTAGAAGTGTTTTAGGGAGCGTTTGACAGTGATGAGGGGTGGTCGTTTGACCGTGGACCCATAGCGGATGCAGGCAATAAGGCAGTGATCGCTGAGATCCTGATTGAAAACAGCAGAGGTGTATTTGGAGGGCAGGTTGGTCAGGATAATATCTATGAGGGTGCCCATGTTTACAGATTTAGGGTTGTACCTGGTGGGTTCCTTGATAATTTGTGTGAGATTGAGGGCATCTAGCTTAGATTGTAGGACTGCCGGGGTGTTAAGCATATCCCAGTTTAGGTCACCTAACAGAATGAACTCTGAAGATAGATGGGGGGCAATCAATTCACATATGGTGTCCAGGGCACAGCTGGGAGCTGAGGGGGGCAACAGTGAGAGACTTATTTCTGGAGAGATACATTTTTAAAATTAGAAGCTCGAATTGTTTGGGCATAGACCTGGACAGTATGACAGAACTTTGCAGGCTCTCTCTGGAGTAGATTGCAACTCCTCCCCCTTTGGCAGTTCTATCTTGACGGAAAATGTTGTAGTTGGGTATGGAAATATCAGAATTTTTGGTGGCCTTCCTAAGCCAGGATTCAGACACGGCAAGGACATCAGGGTTGGCGGAGTGTGCTAAAGCAGTGAGTAAAACAAACTTAGGGAGCAGGCTTCTGATGTTAAACTGGTCGTCTAGTGCGTTGGGGACAGAGAATAAAAGGAGCAGATTTCTGGGCATGGTAGAATAGATTCAGGGCATAATGTACAGAGAGGGGTATGGTGGAATGCGGGTACAGTGTACCCAGGCACTGAGTGATGATAAGAGAGGTTGCATCTCTGGCGCTAGTTATGCTGGGTGAGGTCACCGCATGTGTGGGAGGTGGGACAAAGGAGGTATCTGAGGCATGTTGAGTGGGACTACGGGTTTCACAGTAAACTAAAACAATGATACATATCCTAAACAACAGTATACAAGGCATATAGACATTTGAGAGAGACATAAAGCGAGGCATAAAGCAATCACAGGTGTTGATTGGGAGAGCTAGCTAAGACAACAGGTAAGACAACAACAGCTAATCAGCTAAGACAACAACAACAGGTAAAATGGCGATGAATGATCAGAGAGGGTCGGTTAACTACACTTAACTAAACTGACTTGCCTAGTTAAATAAAAAAATAAAAAAATTGTAGCTAGCTAGCAGTGGTTCAATGATAAGACAATAACGTAATAAACTCAAATTATGATTTAATAAATAGGCAACAACCATCTGATTGTCAAATCAATAAGATGTATGTAAAAAAGTATCTGGACACCCCTGCAAATGAGTGGATTTGGCTATTTCAGACACACCCGTGCTGACAGGTGTATAAATTCAAGCACACAGCCATGCAATCTCCATAGACAAAGATTGGCAGTAGAATGGCCTTACTGAAGAGCTCAGTAACATTCAACGTGGCACCGTCATAAGATGCGACCTTTCCAACAAGTCAGTTCGTCAAATTTCTGCACTGGTCAACTGTCAGTGCTGTTATTGTGAAGTGGAAACGTCTAGGCGAAACAACGGCACAGCTGCGAAGTGGTAGGCCACACAAGCTCACAGAACAGGACCGCCGAGGGCTGAACCACGTAATGTGTAAAAGTCGTCTGTCTTCGGTTGCAACACTCACTCCCGAGTTCCAACCTGCCTCTGGAAGCAACGTCAGCACAATAACTCTTACTCTGGAGATCATGAAATGGGTTTCCATGGCCAAACAGCCGCACACAAGCCTAAGATCACCATACACAATGCCAAGCGTCGGCTGAGTGGTGTAAAGCTCGCCGCCATTAGACTCTGGAGCAGTGGAAACGCATTCTCTGGAGTGATGAATCACGCTTCACCATCTGGCAGTCCGACGGACAAATCTGGGTTTGGTGGATGCAAGGAGAACGATACCTGCCCCAATGCATAGTGCCAACAGTAAAGTTTGGTGGAGGAGGAATAATGGTATGGGGCTGTTCTTCATGGTTCAGCCTAGGCCCCGTAGTTCCAGTGAAGGGAAATCTTAACGCTACAGCACACAATGACATTATAGATGATGCTGTGCTGCCAACTTTGTGGCAACAGTTTTGGGGAAGGCCATTTCCTGTTTCAGCATGACAATACCCCCGTGCAGGGGTCCATAAAGAAATGGTTTGTTGAGATCGATGTGGAAGAACTTGACTGGCCTGCACAGAGCCCTGGCCTCAACCCCATCGAACACCTTAGGGATGAATTGGAACGCCGATCGCGAGCCAGGTCTAATCGCCCAACATCAGTACCCGACCTCACTAATGCCCTTGTGACTGAATGGAAGCAAGTTCCCGAAGCAATCTTCCAACATCTAGAGGAAAGCCTTCCCAAAAGAGTGGAGGCTGTTATAGCAGCAAAGGGGGGGACCAACTCCATAATAATGCCTATGATTTTGGTATGAGAGGTTTGAAGAGCAGGTGTCCACATACTTTTCGACTGCTGCTCCCGAGTGGCGCAGAGGTCTAAGGCACTGCATCTCAGTGCTAGAGGCGTCACCACAGACCCTGCTTCGATCCCGGGCTGTATCACAACCAGCCGTGATTGGGAGTCCCATAGCGCGGCGCACAATTGGCCCAGCATCGTCCGGGTTTGGCCAGGGTAGGCCGTCATTGTAAAATAAGAATTTGTTCAAATAAAAAATGTAGTGTAGTTATGGGATAGCTAGGATAACATTCTCCTTTGCTTGCTAGCTAGTAAACTAAAGCTAACACACAATCACATCAAGCAGCTGAAATGACAGCAAACTATGTGAATTTCCATTTGTTTTAGCTACTACCTTTGTTTCTATTGCCAGTTCTTTGGATGTATCATTAGAATGATCCTGATAAATGAATTTGCTTGGATCAGAGAAGCTGTCAGTCTTGTCACGTTCATATGCATGGCACAGTGGAGATACAACATGTTGCACAGGTCAGATAGGCTAGTAGCATGGGGAAATATTGTCTAGAGACGCTTTTTTCCAGGGCAGATTAGGTTTATAAATTAACTGGCCGGGCAGTGGGACAGCAGATGTGATAAATCTAATGGAACTGTTAACAGGCATAATGCGTGGATTGTGGTGATAACTCATTGCTATCAACCAATCAGCATCCAGGATCCAAACAACTCGTTTAATAATCTGACAAAGAGATTGGTAAATGATAAAACACCCCGTTATAACATCTGGTATAAAGACACTTATGTAGCATGTAATAGAATAGGACATAAGTTGTCATGTAGACTGTGTAATAGCAGTTGTTATTAACAGTAGACATTAGCGCATAACAACAGGATAAACAGTCATCTATAAACACCCATTATAAACTACTTTCATAAGATTTTATGCCGTTACTCATTACTGTTGTTATATAGGGGTTATAAAAGGCTTTATAAATACATGACTAAGGACACCTACAGTAAAGTGTTACCCCAACTTCTCCTGATCGAAAAGCATTGTAGAGAATTGAAATTTGAATGAGTGTATTTCCTGAATTGACTGGAATTCAAATGTAATTGACAGCAACCCTGGCAACTACACGGAGTAATTTCATAGAACTTCAGAACACTGGCAGTTTGTCTACTTCACATCTTCAGTCTACACTCTGATAATTCCAGATAGCCCAGTGAATAAAACACATGTTGACAATACTGGTGTCAAACCATGCAGATCTCATTAGCATGAAATAACATCTACATTCTCATTGAAACACTTCTATAGCAACTTTCAACGCACAGTATGAAGTTGAAACGAACAACAGTCTGGAGATCTTCAGGGATGTGTAAGTCAGATAAAATTTAACCTAGCAATAGACTGGGTCATAACTTATGAAGGTAGAACCTGCTCTTACCATGAGAAAGATATTTTCCAATCTTCTCCTCCTCTTCATCTTTAATGTTGACGTTCAGCTCCAGTGTTTGACTGCAGTCTTCCAGCTTCACTGATGACATCTCTGGATCCTGCAGTGCAAACTGGGCTCCACTGTCACAATCAGGACCCAGTGACTGTAGGTTTGGACTCAGTGTGGAAGGAGAGAGGCAGGCTGGGTTTGTCCTCACTGTTGATGTTACCAGCCTCAGACTTGACCTGAGTCGGCCTGAAGTAATAAAGAGAAACAGACAGAAAAGTTATTTTCTTGACAGTTCTGGTACTTTCTTTATTCTCTAAAAATAAATTTTATTTGTTCAATTATCTAATTTCAATAGATCAGGTAGCTAAGCATTGACAACTCAACATTCATTAACATCAGACAAAAAGTACACACTTTAAATTACACAATGTAAGTGCACTTAACCTATAGTAGATTTCCTACATTTACATAAATGACTCAAAAAAACATTTATTACAAGATTGCAGTTTGTTTTGATATTATATATGTTATTTCTCATTTGGACTAATCTTCCAAGAGTCCTTAAAAACACAATTTACAATGCGATCACATTTTCACATATAACACACTGTTACAAAGAGACATAATACACTGACATATTGACCAGATTAATACTCTAACAGTCTGAAAAGGTAGATTGATTCCTCCATCTACCCTTGTCCTGCACAACCTTCCAATGTATTATATTTAAATGGTTCTAAAGTACTGTTTGAATTTATATATTGAAAGGTTTCTGGTTCGCTCAGACAATCATTCCATTTCGTTATTGCTCTCAATCTAAATGTTATTTTGCCCATTTCTCGTTTCTGTCTGGATAACACAGATTGTGGACAATCTATTCCTGTTATTGACTGAATGTCTGTCTCTAACCAACTGAATACTGTTGTGAATGGAGTTTGGCCGTTTTAAATGGTGTGCATTGTGAAATAAAATAAGTATGTTTTTTTCAATTATCTTGTTGATTGATGACCAACCAAGAGCATTTAGCATATATACAACAGAAGAACCATATCTCTACCTTAAAACAATCCTTGTTGCTTTGTTCTGTTCAATCTGCAGCCTCCTAACTTGGCTTGCTGATGCACGTGCCCAGACCACAGAACACTAGTTCACCTGACTCCCAATTAATGCTTGGGTTGTTTGCTTAATAATCTAACCTGGTAGATATTTAACTATCCTTCTGATCATGCATGCAATTTAGGCAGCACTATGTACTATGCTCCTGAATGTCTTCACTGTATTACTTCACCTCACAAAAATCTATCGTATTTCCCATTTGTCACAACCTAGTAACAATCATAGATAAACATAGAAACACCTGAAAGTCTGAATATTGTTACACATGTAAAAAAAAAAAATATATATATATATATATATATAAATAAGTGAACCCTCGCTGCCTGCACTGAATGCAGTTGACGTAGACAGAAGGGGAGCCGCCATTTTACCATCCCGTGAATTTTACACAAAACCAATAACGAACTCAGAAATTGCAAATAAATTGATTTTTAAAATTAAATTAACTTTACTAAATTATGTTCATTCACTCAGCCAAACCCAAAGTCTCTAACTATGTGACATAAAATTGTTACGCTCACTCGGCTTGACACAAAAATAACACGTAAAACCTTTACCAAACGTGATAATACCTTAAAGGATGTGTTACCCAGCACGTTATGACATGTTATTTCGATATTACAAAGTTTAAACGTGCTATTACATGCCTGTATTAATAAAAGTGAAACTGACACAAAATATATCGTCTTCACCACACAATTCTGGCGCCTTCCCGGAACTTCCTGTTCCACCACTGCAACAGAGCAAACGCGACATCACAGACAGAACAATGAAACATATATTTCATTGAACGTATAAATGTGAAGCATCCGGTTGGCTTTCCACTCACTACCATATAGGAAGCCCACTGGCAAACAGTGGGAGAAAATGGAACGAGATGGATTTTGGCCTACTTTCTGCAAATGTTCTCATCGAATAAACATTTTATCTCAATACAGTTTTCTGTTCCCCAAACTAAAATCTGTTATGAAAAGAGTGGACCAAGTTTTGTAGACTTTACCCTTTTCAAAAGTTTTTTGAAATGTTGTTTGGGAATCCAAAGGCAAATTTAGTTATTGCACACAAGCACTTCACCGATTAGGCGTTCCCTAACGGAAATATGCAGAGGTTTGCTAGAACACGCCAATAGGATATCACTAGCGGGTGCTTGGCTCTACCTACTATGACTCATTTGTTCCCATTGGAAACAACAAGATGTGGTCTATCTTGGTTTACATAAACATCTTTGGTGAAATCTTCTTCTTTGTGTAAATTTCCGGCAGACTAGACATGTTGCATGTTGCTGCCTATCGCAGGTTGGAGTACGGATTGCACATTTAGGTCACAAAATAAAAATCAGGGAAAAGGAGAATGGGAAAATCTTAAATTGCACCATCTAATCCTGCACCTATACACAATCCCCCAAAACTCTCCACCCCATCCCACTACTTTGGCCCTAAACAATCCTACACCAGGCCATCTGCTTTGGAGGATGGAACCACTTCCCTCAACTTCTTCTGCACTAAAATCTCTCACACCCAAATATGTATCTGCTGCTGCAACTACCACATCTATTTCATGTGATTTCCACTCCATCAGTGCAGTTTTACATCCCCTTTCTCTGTTTTAGCTACTCGCTGGCTACACGTTAGCTAGCTAGTTAGCAGAGCAGTAGATCAAACATCGTTGTTTTACTTAGCCTAGGTAATTGTTTGTATAGTATGTCAATGTTGGTGTCTATTTCAGACCTTATGGCATTTTTCAAGGATTAGCATAAGAGCATTGGAAGAGGAAAAGACCACTAGAGGTCTGGCCATGTAAGTGACAATTTCCCGGTTTGGTCAGGCCCAGCATCAGGGATAAAGATTATCCTGTGTCGGTGAGTGTAGCTATTAAGTGAAGTTTGAGCATCTTTGCAATACAATATGTTCTATACAGCGGTCAACATTCTACAAAGAAAGAGCCACATAACTATATAATCATTAACCAGATTACTCCGGATACCGGACTTCGATGAGTGATAACTCAGTTCTAGAATGTTGCCATTGATGAGAATGAATCTAAATCTATTGACATTCAGAATTGATTTATTTTAGACATCCAGCCTGTTTTGTAGTATAATGACCAGAGACAAATCTTCAAAAGGCACTGTATTTATTTATTCAGAGTGGTACATGCATTCACAGTCTTGATCTATAGGATCCTTCCCACTGTATGATTGATGTCAAGTGATAAAATCCCAAGTTATCAATTAAAAGGTCATGGAAAAACCACTTGTCCTGAAAATTACAGTTTATTAAATATTCTACAGCGGTAATGTCATCAATCAAATCAAACTTTATTTATATGGCACATTTCTTACAACGAATGCATTTCAAGGTGTTCCAAGTCATTCATTGAAAGGCATGTGTCACTTAACATCCTTCCTCTTGGCAGGTCTCTATAGGTGACCAGGGGGTTCTCTCTACCACATGTGAATGCCTCCGTGGAGCTCATCAGTGGAGCCATGCAGCCTATTTTGGTGGTTCACAATATCGTCCGTACGGATGCCAGCCGTGCCCAACCAGGTGCAGTCAGTGGAGTACCTGTACCCGGCCGAAGACTACAACCCTCTGTCCCGAGAGCCCACAGAGGAGGATCATCAGTGGGTAAGGAACAGTCTCTGGGGCAGGTTCAGTGGAAGGAAATGTCTTCTTAAACCTGAGCCAGAACAATCGCTACCCTCCACGTCATCCCTGTCTGTACCGGACATTGTTAAAACAAGGGCACCTGGGGCATGCAGTCATCCTGGCTGGCATGGCGCTGTCGGTGGAGCAGCAGGAGGCTAAACGGCAGGCAACAGTTGGACAGCGCACCAACAGGCACACCATGAGGAGGGAGGTTGACGGACAGCAATTATGGAGCAGTGGTTAGGACCAAAGGTGTTACTCCGTCACTGCTAAAACAGTCCTCTGATCAGTCAGGGTTTTAGGTCACAGGGTCTGGGTGCCTCACCAGATTGTCTGGTGGGCACCACAGCAATGTCTTTATGGTGCAAAGGACCTTACCTTTGAAGAGGAAGGATTCCAACTTCACTGAAAAATGTGAATGTTCTATCATCAAGTGAGAACATTTCGTTTCCCTGGCTGATATGGTTGCTACTTAGAAATACTAGAACAATACATTAATAGATTACATTCACTGCTATAAAATCAGTCTCCAATTTAAATCACATAGTTTACATAGACCCACCGTGGACCTTTGACAAATAAATCTCAGTGTGAAAAGGCTTTCCACTGTCTGTTTGGTCAACGACACTGGTGGTATTAGATGATCCTAATAAGTGATGTAGCCTAGTAAACGATGCCCTCCTCTGGTATGTTCTATTGAACTGTCTGGGACTCGTTGTTTCCCTGCTTACTACTCAAAGATATTTCACTGATTAAGTCAAAGACGAAATGATCTTCAATGCACTGGTCTCAAATGTATTAGCATAACTAGGCTACACAGAACCAAGGCTGGTCCATTGTAAAATGAGAGGCTTTATTATATTAAAACGTGTCCCAGTCCAATGTGCCTAGCTCTGACCACTGGGGCATGGCTTACGGAGCGCTCTCTGAAATACATGCTCTTATCGTCTTGATTTGAACGCTTGTTATGGGCATTTTTACATGTGTTCCTTACACCTGTTCCGTGTGTATTTACAGGTTATTTGAACGCATGAACTGGTGCCACTACACACGTTTTGAACGCCTGTGTAGTCACGGTTACTTTTCATGCGTCTGAAAGTACCACATTGTACCCCCACCCATCTCCATTTCCGCGACTTTAGCTTCCGGCCTGTTGCGATGAATCGCTTACTCAGGGAGGGAGGAGATGTTTGTAAATATGGATTAAATTGTTAAAATTAGTCAATTAACGTTAGATTTACAGAATGTAAACGCTACAGCAAGGCGTTGCGTTGATGAGAAAAAAAATGGAAGAAGAAATTAAAACGACTTTTCCCACATAGCATTACAACTCCAAAGCTGACGCTGGCTAGCTAGCTTATTTTCATTGAAATAGCATGGCTAGCTAGCTAGCTAGCAATAATCTTTTGTCTAACCTGTAACTAGTGGTTGTTACGTTGTGGAACAGAACAATAGTTATTTGTACTTGTCATTTGGTTGAGACTAATATTAGTTTAGAAAATAATTGTTTACTTTGTATTTGTTGTGTAATTGGTTGGCTTTGCTAGTTAGCAAGCGGAGATTTATTTGCTCAAGTTGGCTAACTTAGCTATTAGCTAATGTTTTAGGAGAACAGGCTAGCTCCCTGCAGAATCTAAACAATTGAGAATGGGGAATAAGATATGTCTGTTGCAGTGCCCAGACGAGGTGAGAGCAAACTGCTACAGAGATAAAAAGTAAGATCTCTATCTTTAGTTATATTTCAAGGTTGAACCAATGCAATAGGTATTTTATTAGCTTGCTAAATTAGCTGTTTTTCCTGATAATTTCTATCTGATAAAGCTACACTCTTAGAAAAGGTGCTATCTAGAACATTAAGTTATTCAGCTGTCACCATAGGATAACTTTTTGAAGAACCCTCTGTGGACAGGGGGTTCTACATGGATCCCAAAAGGGTTCTACCTGGAACCAAATAGTTATGGGGACAGCTGAAGAACCCGTTTGGAACCCATTTTTCTAAGAGTGTATCTAGTTGTTGTTCTAATGCAATGGCCATGTTACAGCCACAACATGATCATTTAGTCAAGCATCTGAAGACTAGCGAGGAGGAGAAAAGCCTGCTTTGGATGAGCAAGGAAGAACAACAACTAGCTATATCAGATAAACATGTTCAGGAAAAGCAGGGAGAGAGCAAGCTAGTAGTAGTAACATTATTTGAACCCTCACATGCGCATGTATCCGTGTTATATTTAAGCAATAAGGCACCTCAGGGGTTTGTGGTATATCGACAATATACCACGGCTTGGGGCTGTTCTTCTGCATGATGCAACAGAGTGCCTGGATACAGCCCATACCTGTGGTATATTGGCCATATACCACGAAACCCAGAGGAGCCTTATTGCTATTAAAAACTGGTTACCAACGTAATAAACAAGTAATATTGACTCATACCCGTGGTATACGGTCTGATATACCATGGCTTGCTATCTGTCTCATGTTGTACGTATCATCAACATGAACAAGACTGAATTCTGTTAAATTGTCAACTGGTCTAAATTCCTGTTAGGAAGATGTTGCTGTTTAGAATGACATGTTTATGATGATGTTCACAGGAATCTCCAAATGCTATGTTGAACGAGCACCATGAATGAAGGAGGGGGAGGAAAACAGACAGCTTCTTTCTACCACCTTCACCAAGTCATACAATGTTTGCTTCATGAACAATTGTTACATCTATTCTGTTCATGTGCTGGATGTAATTTAGCAGGTCTATAGTATAATGTATTGTTTTGAAATATTTATTAAATATCTATTCAGTCAAGTTATTTTATGTTTGCTAAAATAATGTTTTGTACTGTTACTTTGTACATAGTGAAAGTGTCATTAGTTTTGAGCTAGACTATGATCTGGGACATGTCTACTGCTCTTTAAAATGTTGATGAATGAAATTAGCACCGTTTCTAATAGTTTGTTGCTACTGTCTGGTGAGGAAGTGGGCAATATGGAATTAATGAGAAATCACAACTTGGACAACGTCAGGGAATAAGTATACACTGAACAAAAATATAAATGCAACGTAAAATGTTGGTCTCGAGCTGAAATAAAAGATCCCAGATATTTTCCATATGCACAACAAGCTTATCTCAAATGTTGTGCACCCTGGTCCTTCCTCAGCTGCATCGGTAACCGTTTATATAACATTTAAATTCAGCCTTTGTGGTTTGGAAAGTATAGTGACTAGTATTGCTTTAATTTATTCATCAAACAAATGGGGTTTTGGAAAAGTAGGTGCTTAGCTTAATACTTCAGACAAGGACAAATTATGGCTAGCTAATTTAAAATAAAATACCTTGGTGCAATGCATAAATGCTTAAAATAAACTTTTTTTTTTAAATCATAAAATGTGACGTTACCTACCAAATAAGTTTTCGGCAATTATCCAAAAACAACTCTCCTTACCCAATAGGCTGTAATGGTGTAATGAACGCATGTAAAAATGCCCAGAAGTGTTCAAATCGCCAGTAAACGGACACTGGACAGGGTTTAAAAAAAATCACGTGTACAAAAAAAAAAATGACATTTGACACTTGAAACAAGCAAGTGAAAAATGATCATTTCAAGTGTTAAGACGTGTTCATATCTGACAGCTCGAGTTCTCACGCCTGTGGTTCGAAAACGTGGCGTCATGGTTCTGTCAAGCCTCTTTGTTGACAACTAACCATCTCGCGACTCGGGTATTCAGCCAATCAGCAGCTGCCGCTGCAGTTGAGAGTAACTTCGGGCAAAACAAAAGATTGAAGTGCCTTTGCATGGGGTATGGGAGTAGGTGCCAGGCACATCCAGCCAACTTGTCACAACTAGGAAGCATAGGAGTCAACATGGGTCAGCATCCTTGTGGAACGCTTTTGACACCTTGTAAAGTCCATGTCCCTACGAAATGAGGCTGCACTGAGGGAAAAAAAAATGTGCAACTGAATATTAGGAAGGTGTTGTTAATATTAAATACCTGTTATGCTGACAACATAAACACTACCATGGATACCTGCTATGCTGACAACATAAACACTACCATGGATACCTGCTATGGTCATGAGGAAACGTTATAATCATTACCATAGCCACAGGAAGTAGAGGTGCTGGGCTCCAGTCACAATCAGGAACCAGTGACTGTAGGTTTGGATGAGAGAGAGGCAGGCTGGGTTTGTCAACCTGGAAACTCTGGATAGGATCCCAGTCCTAAATAGAAGTCTGAGATCAACTTCCTGGTCCTCCCCTGTGCATGCTACATCCCCTCCCATTGTGACTGTGTGTATGAACACATTTTGAACAATGGCTTCCTAAAATGCTGTGGTGTTTAACACAATAGGAAAGGTTGTGGTAGATGTGGGCCATCACAGGTGAGTTCACAGCTCTTCCACTCTGAACAATGGGGCATGGAAAGGTTAACACAAGCTCCTCTCTGATTCCATTCGCCTATATTAAGAATGTCATACTTGAATTGTGGTAGTAATATTGTCCCTGGACTTTGGCACCATAGAAAACACATCACAATTATACATTGACAAAATAAAATGTTATTCTATTTAAATATAAAAACATGTCCTTTATACTGCAAAACATTATTTGTATGCATTGTAGAACATACTGGGGGCTAGCTAATTGGCATGTAGAGGTGTAGTGACATGTATTGAGTAGATACATAAACATTTAAATTAGTTTGAATGACATCAATTAAACAAAAACATTGCATTGTCTGTATAGATAACCCAAAGTTTGACCAGCACAAATTCATGTAGAATATTTATTTTTAATTAGCACATCAAGTTCAATGCAGTTAACCAAATACTAGATTTATTAGTGTCATTGAATGTAAGACAATTTAATAAACCGGTAGTCATTTCAAAGTATGTGTATCAAACAAAAGTTACTTAGTAGTAAAAAAAATAACCCACCCAAACTAATGGTGAAAACTGATCATCTCTATCTGATACATGTGTCTACCAACTCATTCCCACAGAAAACTGCAGAGGGAAGCAGTACCACCCAGTCAGCCATCAGACTCCATTGTTACAATGTGAGAAGACTCAGAGGGCATTCAACCCTAAGGGCAAATTCAAGGTACTCTCAATATCTTTAGAGTAAAAGCAAAAAAATAAAAAATAAAAGGACTGACAAGGTGCACCTTGATCAGTAAATTAACAAAAAGCTAACATTCTATAACATGCCCTTTCCTCTGCACAGTTCTCTTACAGTGAGAAACAATAGGATCCCAATAGTGTTTCTCTTTCTTAAATGTTATCAAATTCACTGTTACCACTTCCTTTATGAGATGAGAAGGAAGTGATGGAGACTTTAATCTTAGCTTGTCTGAGAGAACTGATGAGGCTTCTCTCCTGTATGTATACATTGGTGTGTTGTTAAGCTGCTCTGATCAGAAAAACTATTTCCACAATCAGAGCAGGAGAAAGGCTTCTCTCCTGCATGTATACGCTGGTGACATTTTAAGGTATCCAATCGGGTGAAACTATTTCCACAATCAGAGCAGAAGTAAGGCTTCTCTCCTGTATGTATACGCTGGTGACATTTTAAGGTATCCAATCGGGTGAAACTCTTCCCACAGTCAGAGCAGAAGTAAGACTTTTGGTCTGTATGTATTCGCTGGTGACATTTTAACTTCTCCAATTGCGAGAAACTTTTTCCACAGTCAGAGCAGAAGTAAGGCTTCTCTCCTGTGTGTGTTCTCTGATGAACTGTTAGCTCAGATGATGTTGTGAAGCATTTTCCACAGTCAGAGCAGGAGTATGGCTTCTCTCCTGTATGTACACGTTCATGTACTTTTAAGGTATCCAATCGGGAGAAACTCTTTCCACAGTCAGAGCAGAAGTAAGGCTTCTCTCCTGTGTGGGTTCTCTGATGAACTGTTAGCTCAGTTGATGTTGTGAAGCCTTTTCCACAGTCAGAGCAGGAGTAAGGCTTCTCTCCTGTGTGTATACGTTGGTGTTTCTTGAAGTTGCTCTGTTGAGAGAAACTCCTCCCACAGGCCGAGCAAGAGTAAGGCTTCTCTCCTGTATGTATACGTTGGTGTTTTTTTAAGTTGCTCTGTTGAGAGAAACTCTCCCCACAGTCAGAGCAGTAGTAAGGCTTCTCTCCTGTGTGTACTCTCTGATGAACTGTCAGAGCCCTTGATGTTGTGAAACTCCTCCCACAGTCAGTGCAGGAATACAGATTTTCTTCTGTGTGCATTTTTAAGTGTATTTTTAGCTTTGATAGAAATGGGAAAATCTCCTCACAATGTGGGCAGTGGTGAGACCTCTTAGCTCTGTGATCTTCCTGCTGTTGCTCTCTGGATGTAGAGAATGTCTCTACATGGTCTCCTGTGTGAACAACATCAGAAGAACCAATCAGTTGGTGTGATATACACTGAGTGTACAAAACATTAGGAACACCTGCTCTTTCCATGACAGACTGACCATGTTAAAGCTATGATCACTTATTGATGTCACTTGTTAAAATCCACTTCAATCAGTGTAGATGAATAAACAAATTAAAGGATTTTTAAGGCTTGATACAATTGTGACACGGATTGTCTGTGTGCCATTCAGAGGGTGAATGGGCAAGACAAAAGATTGAAGTGCCTTTGAACAGGGTGTTGAAAGCTTTCCACAGGGATGATGGCGCATGTTGACTCTTATGCTTCCCAGTTATTTCAAGTTGGCTAAATGTCCTAGGTGCCAGGCGCACCAGCTTGTGTTAAGAAATGCAATGCTTCTGGGTTTTTCCATGCTCAACAGTTTCCTGTGTCTGTAAGAATGGTCACCACCCAAAGGACATTTAGTCAACTTGAAACAACTGGGAAGCATAAGAGTCAACATGCGCTATCATCCCTGTGGAAAGCTTTCGACACCTTGTAGATTCTATGCCCAGACGAATTGACGCTGAGGGCATAAGGGAGTGCAACTCAACATTTGGAATGTGTTCTTAATGTTTTGTACACTCATTGTACATGTCAAATACATTTGATGCACTTTTTAAAATCAGCAGCTGACAAAGTGCTTATACAGAAATCCAGCCTAAAACACCAATAAGCAAGCAATGCATATGTAGAAGCACAGTGGCTAAGAAACTCCCCAGAATGCAGGAACCTAGGAAGAAACCTAGAGAGGAACCAGTCTGAGGGGTGGCCAGTCCTCTTCTGGCTGTACCGGGTGACATACGGTGCATTCGAAAAGTATTCAGACCTCTTCTCTTTTCCCACATTATTACGTTACAGCCTTATTCTAAAATGGATAACTTTTTATTTATTTATTTTTTTACAAATCCTCATCCACACACACAATACCCCATAATGACAAAGCTAAAAACAGGCTTTTCGAAATGTTTGCAAATGTATTAAAAATAAAAAACAAAAATTCCTTATTTACATAAGTATTCAGACCCTTTGCTATGAGACTCAAAATGTATCTCTGGTGCATCCTGTTCCAATTTATCATCCTTGAGATGTTTCTTCAACTTGATTGGAGTTCATCTGTGGTAAATTCAATTGATTGGACATGATTTGGAAAGGCACACACCTGTCTATATAAAGTCCCACAGTTGACAGTGCATGTCAGAGCAAAAACCAAGCCATGAGGTTGAAGGAATTGTCCGTAGAGCTCCAAGACAGGATTGTTTTGAGGCACAAATCTGGGGAAGGGTACCAAAACATTTCTGCAGCATTGAAGGTCCCCAAGAACACAGTGGCCTCCATCATTCTTAAATGAAAGAAGTTTGGAACCACCAAGACTATTCCAAGAGCTGGCTGCCCGGCCAAACTGAGCAATCGCGGGAGAAGGGCCTTGGTCAGGGTGGTGACCAAGAACCCGATGGTCACTCTGACAGAGCTCCAGAGTTCCTCTGTGGAGATGGGAGAACCTTCCAGAAGGACAACCATCTCTGCAGCACTCCACCAATCAGGCCTTTATGGTAGTGGCCAGACGGAAGCCACTCCTCAGTAAAAAGGCACATGACAAACCGCTTGGAGTTTGCCAAAAGGCACCTAAAGACTTTCAGACCATGAGAAACAAGATTCTCTGGTCTGATGAAACCAAAATGTAACTCTTTGGCCTGAATGCCAAGCGTCACGTTTGGAGGAAACCTGGCACCATCCCTATGGTGAAGCATGGTGGTGGCAGCATCATGCTGTGGGGAAGTTTTTCAGCAGCAGGGACTGGGAGACTAGTCAGGATCAAGGGAAAGATGAGCGCAACAAAGAACAGAGAGATCCTTGATGAAAACCTGTTCCAGAGTGCTCAGGACCTCTGACTGGGGAGAAAGTTCACCTTCCAACAGGACAATAGCCAAGACAACTCGGGAGTGGCTTCGGGACAAGTCTCTGAATGTCCTTGAGTGGCCCAGCCAGAACCCGGACTTAAACCTGATCTACATTTTCTAGAGAAACCTGAAAATAGCTGTGCAGCAATGCTCACCATCCAACTTGACAGAGCTTGAGAGGATCTGCAGAGAATAATTGGAGACACTCCCAAAATACAGGTGTGCCAAGCTTGTAGCGTCATCCCCAAGAAGACTCGAGGCTCTAATCGCTGCCAAAGGTGATTCAACCAAGTACTGAGTAAAGGGAGATATATATATATATAAAAGCTGAAATCACATTTATACACATTTTCAAAAATGTATCAAAACCTGTGTTTTTGTTTTGTCATTATAGGATATTGCGTGTAGATTAATGGAGGGGGGAACTAAATCCATTTCAGAATAAGGCTGTAACACAATAAGGCTGTAACGTGGTAAAAGTCAAAGGATCTGAATACCTTCCGAATTCACTGTATGAATTAAAATCAGTAGGCTGGTACTGTATGAATTCATATCTGTACAATACAAAAGAGGAATAAAACTATTCTAAAAGTGGGTAAGAGTCAAAAGCTAAAAAGGTACAAAAGGGTTAGTAACTACACTCAGAACTTTAAAACACTGGCAGTTTGTCTACTTCACTTCTTTAGTCTACTCTCTGATCACTCCAGATAGCCCAGTGAATAAAACAAATGCTGGCAATACTGGTGTCAAACCATTCAAGTCTCAGTAGCATGAAATAACATCTACCTTCTCATTGAAACAGTTCATCATGAAACATTTCTTCTGCAACTTTTCATGCACAGTGGGAAGTTGTAATGAACAACAAATTTAGTTAGATATAACCTGCTCTTACCATGAGAAACAGATTTTCCAATCCTCTCCTCCTCTTCTTCATCTTTAATGTTGACATTCAGCTCCAGTGTTTGACTGCAGTCTTCCAGCTTCACTGATGCCATCTCTGGATCCTGCAGTGCAAACTGGGCTCCACTGTCACAATCAGGACCCAGTGACTGTAGGTTTGGACTCAGTGTGGAAGGAGAGAGGCAGGCTGGGTTTGTCCTCACTGTTGATGTTACCGGCCTCAGACTTAATCTGAGTCGTCCTGTAGTAACAAAGAGAAACAAACACAAAAGTTAGTCTTGACAGTTCTGGCACTTACTTTATTCTCTTAAAAATATTGTTTTTTTCCTTGTTCAATTATCGAATTTCAATAAAATCAGGTTGCTATGCATTGACAACAAAACATTAATTCACATTAGACAAAGTGCCCACTTTAAATTACACAAAGTAAGTGCACTTAACCTATAGTAGATTTCATACATTTACATAAATGCATAAATTACTCAAGCCATTAAGGTTGCAGTGTTTGAGGAAGCACTATGAACAATTTTCTTGAAAAACGTCATCTTCACTGTATTATTTCACTCCAAAAAAACTATTGTATTTCCCATTCACATTATAGATAGAAACAACAATGTGTCTGAATATTATTACACGTAATTTGTTTTACAAAAATATAAGAAACATTGCATTCAGCCTCACAACTGTAGTGCAACAGTGAAATTGTCGCCCTCTGGTGCATCTGCACTGCCTGCACTGAAGTCCGTTGACGCAGACAGAGCTGGCGCCGCCATTTTACACAAAAACAATAACATGTAAAGGGAGCTCAGAAATCGCAAATAAATAATTTATTCATAGGTAATTATCTATGTTCATTGTAAAGCACCGTAATAAGTCTAGCTATCGACTTATAAAACTGTTTTTAGTCACGTTTTCCACTCACTCGGTTTGAAGCAAAAGAACACAAAACATTTACCAAACGTGATAATTTGTTACCTAGCACGTTATGACATGTTCTTTTGATATTAGACAGTTTAAACGTGCTATTACATACCTGTAGTAATACATTTAAAAACGGACACAAAAGGTATCTTGACAACACAGTTCTGGTGCCGGCCTTCCCGGAACTTCTTTTTCCCCCACTACAACCAAAGATGTTAAGTTAAAACTTAACTTCACAAGCACAGTGAAATGCCTTTCTTGCATACTCAAAACCAAAAAAATGTAATTATCAATAACCATATATTACTAGAAAAAACACGAGAAATAAGAATAGGAAATACACAAATAAGTAAGCATACTATATATACACAGCAAATAGTTAAGTCAGTTCCAATACCATACTTAGATGTGCAGGGTCTACTGGAGTGATGGCGGTAGATATGTATAGGGGTAAGGGGACTAGGCAACAGGATAAGATAAACAGAGCAGCAGCAGCTTGTATGTGAGTGCGGGTGTGTAGTCAGTATAAATGTATGTGCATACTATGTGTGAAAGGAGAATGTGAAAATCTTAAAATTGCACCATCTATTCCTGCACCTATACACTATCCCCCAGTACCCACCACTTTAGCCCTAAATGATCCTACAACAGGCCTTCCCTCAAACGCCCTTCCCTCAAAACTGACTGTAGATCTTCTGTACTAAGATCTCACACCCAAATATTCCTCTGCTGCTGCAACTACCACATGTACCTTCTGTGATTTCCACTCCACCAGTGCAGTGCAGTTCATCACCATGGCTATAAATGCAACATATCCAACCTTACTAAAAAACTCATCCTCTCTGGATCTTTCTCTCTTCAGACCTACTCACTGGGAGGCTCCCTTGCCCTTGGGCAACCCTCTACTCTCTTTGTCTCAGCATAGGAAACGTTCTGCCCCACTCAAACTGACAATTTCAACCTGCCTCTGTCACAAGGCATTTCCGATCCTCAGCTGCATTGGCAACCCCACTGTTGACACAGTGCTTTCTCTATCCCAACTGTACACTCCCTCTGACTATGCCCTCCTGCACTTTCCTCACATCGTGGGATCCCTCTTCTACACACTGCTGCAACATGTCCGAATTCTTGGCACCTAAAGCACCGTAATGAACTCAGAACATAGGTTATATTTGGTGTTCTGCGAGGGCCTAACCTTTTCAGGTAGCAACTCTGTCAAAGCTCAAGACAAACAGGGTATTCTCAGTCACGCCATTGCCACCAGGTCTACGTCTCACCAAACGGCTGGCAACACAAACACTAGGAATATTCATTTTCATTTGATCCTCCTCTACCCCACTGATCACCCCTTTGAGCGGGGCCCTACTCTGGAGATCAAAGCACGCCACAGGTTGAGACCCGAGCCGCGTGACTTGAAGCACCCGCTTCCTCTGGGCGGTGGATAAGCAAAAAAAATCTAAACAATTCCACTTCTCGAAACTTTGTAACACAGATATAACCATTCCCAGTTTGTTCTTTACCCAACTTGACAAAACGTATGGGTGGGCCAAAAAGCAAGAATCGACGCTTTCCAAAAGTCTCATTCCTACCTGTCCAAAATCATCTCTGGTAGGATTCTCAGGGCAAACGTTGGAAGTCTCAACTACACCCTGTGGTGTAAACTACTAAAATTTTACAACTTTTACTTCAATACATTAAAGAAAATTATGTACTTTTTACTCCATACATTTTCCCTGACACCCAAAAGTACTCGTTACATTTTGAATGTTTAGCAGGACAGGAAAATGGTCTAATTCCCACACTTATCAAGAGAACATCCCTGGTCATCCCTACTGCCTCTGATCTGACAGACTCACTAAACACATGCTTTGTTTGTAAATGGATGTCCAAGTGTTTAAGCGTGCCTGTAAAAAAATAAATAAAATAAGAACATAAGGCCTGGTTGGCTTAATAAGGAATTTAAATTAATTTACACTTGTACTTTTACTTCTGATAGTTAAGTATATTTAAAACCAAATACTTTTACTCAAGTTGTATTTTACTGGGCGACTTTCACTTGAGTCATTTTCAATGAAGGCATCTTTACTTTTACTCAACTATCTCAATTGGGTACTTTTTCCACCACTGACTACACCTGTCTACCACAGGTTGGCACACTTAATTCTGGACTGCGCAACTTCCATTTCGAGATCGTCAAGGTTCTCAAGAGAGCATGTAGACCTATAAATATGATTACTCAGTTTGTATTCAGGAGACAAAAGGTACAGTTGAAGTCGGAAGTTTACATACACTTAGGTTGGAGTCATTAAAACTCGTTTTTCAACCACTCCACAAATTTCTTGCTAACAAACTATAGTTTTGGCAAGTCGGTTAGGACATCTACTTTGTGCATGACAAATCATTTTTCCAACAACTGTTTACAGACAGATTATTTCACTTAATCACAATTCCAGTGGGTCCGAAGTTTACATCCACTAAGTTGACTGTGCCTTTAAACAGCTTGGAAAATTCCAGAAAATTATGTCATGGCTTTAGAAGGTTCTGAGAGGCTAATTGACATTTCAGTCAATTGGAGGTGTACCTGTGGATGTATTTCAAGGCCTACCTTCAAACTCAGTGCCTCTTTGCTTGACATCATGGGAAAATCAAAAGAAATCAGCCAAGACCTCAGAAAAAAAGTTGTAGACCTCCACAAGTCTGGTTCATCCTTGGGAGAAATTTCCAAATGCCTGAAGGTACCACATTCATCTTTACAAACAATAGTATGCAAGTATTAACACCATTGGACCACGCAGCCATTCATACCGCTCAGGAAGCAGACGCGTTCTGTCTCCTAGAGATGAACATACTTTGGTGGGAAACATGCAAATCAATCCCACAACAACAGCAAAGGACCTTGTGAAGATGCTAGAGGAAACAGGTACAGAAGTATCTATATCCACAGTAAAACGAGTCCTATATCGAAATAACCTTAAAGGCCGCTCAGCAAGGAAGAAGCCACTGCCCCAAAACTGCCAGAAAAAAGCAAGACTACGGTTTGCAACTGCACATGGCGACAAAGATCGTACTTTTTGGAGAAATGTCCTCTGGTCTGATGAAACAAAAATAGAACTGCTTGGCCATAATGACAATCGTTATGTTTGGAGGAAAAAGGGTGATGCTTGCAAGCCGAAGAACACCATCCCAACCGGGAAGCATGGGGGTGGCAGCATCATGTTGTGGGGGTGCTTTGCTGCAGGAGGGACTGGTGCTCTTCAAAAAATAGATGGCATCATGAGGAAGGGAAATTATGTGGATATATTGAAGCAACATCTCAAGACATCAGTCAGGAAGATAAATCTTGGTTGCAAATGGGTCTTCCAAATGGACAATGACCCCAAGCATACTTCCAAAGTTGTGGCAAAATGGCTTAATAGGGCTAGGGGGCAGCATTGACACGGCTGGATAAAAAACATACCCGATTTAATCTGGTTACCACTCCTACCCAGTAACTAGAATATGCATATACTTATTACATATGGATAGAAAACACCCTAAATTTTCTAAAACTGTTTGAATGGTGTCTGTGAGTATAACAGAACTCAAATGGCAGGTCAAAACCTGAGAGATTCCTTTACAGGAAGTGGCCTGTCTGACCATTTGTTGAACTTCTTTTCCATCTCTATCATTTACTAAGGATCTCTGCTCTAACGTGACACTTCCCACGTCGTCCATAGGCGCTCAGAGCCCGGGAAAAAACATAAAGTCGTCATTCCAGCCCCAGGCTGAAACACATTATCGCCTTTCTCAAGTGGCCGATCAAGGGACACTAGCTTATGCGCGTGACCCCGACCGCCCCGCCTTTGGGATTTTTTCCTCTGTTTGCCGAAAAGGAGATTCCCTGTCGGAATATTATCGCTTTTCTACGAGAAAAATGTCGTAAAAATTGATTTTAAACAGCGGTTGACATGCTTCGAAGTACGGTAATGGAATACTTAGA
The DNA here is from genome assembly GCF_965601325.2 of Salmo salar. Taxonomy (NCBI): domain Eukaryota; kingdom Metazoa; phylum Chordata; class Actinopteri; order Salmoniformes; family Salmonidae; genus Salmo; species Salmo salar. The sequence continues at coordinate 29,293,196 of NC_138307.1, read as the reverse complement.
ATTTTATTGTCACGAATTGCGCCATGCGCGTGACACTTCTTTACTATTTCGGATAGTGTCTGGAACGCACGAACAAAACGCCGCTATTCGGATATAACGATGGATTATTTTGGACCAAACCAACATTTGTTATTGAAGTAGCAGTCCTGGGTGTGTATTCTGACGAAGACAACAAAAGGTAATGAAACTTTTATAATAGTAAATATGATTATGGTGAGTGCTAAACTTGCCGGGTGTCTAAATAGCGAGCCCGTGATGCCTGGGCTATGTACTTAGAATATTGCAAAATGTGCTTTCACCAAAAAGCTATTTTAAAATCGGACATATCGAGTGCATAGAGGAGGTCTGTATCTATAATTCTTAAAATAATTGTTATGCTTTTTGTGAAGGTTTATCGTGAGTAATTTAGTAAAATGTTAGCGAATTCCCCGGAAGTTTGCGGGGGGTATGCTAGTTCTGAACGTCACATGCTAATGTAAAAAGCTGTTTTTTGATATAAATATGAACTTGATTGAACAAAACATGCATGTATTGTATAACATAATGTCCTAGGGTTGTCATCTGATGAAGATCATCAAAGGTGAGTGCTGCATTTAGCTGTCTTCTGGGTTTTGGTGACATTATATGCTGGCTTGAAAAATGGGTGTCTGATTATTTCTGGCTTGGTACTCTGCTGACATAATCTAATGTTTTGCTTTCGTTGTAAAGCCTTTTTGAAATCGGACAGTGTGGTTAGATTAACGAGAGTCTTGTCTTTAAATGGCTGTAAAATAGTCATATGTTTGAGAAATTGAAGTAATAGGATTTTTAAGGTTTTGAAAATCGCGCCACAGGATAGCAGTGGCTGTTACGTAGGTGGGACGAATTCGTCCCGCCTAGCCTAGAGAGGCTAAGGACAACAAAGTCAAGGTATTGGAGTGGCCATCACAAAGCCCTGACCTCACTCCCATAGAAAATTTGTAGGCAGAACTTAAAAAGCATGTGTGAGCAAGGAGCAAACCTGACTCCGTTACACCAGCTCTGTCAGAAGGAATGGGCCAAAATTCACCCAATTTATTGTGGGAAGGTTGTGGAAGGCTACCCAAAACGTTTGACCCAAGTTAAACAATTTAAAGGCAATGCTACCAAATACTAATTGAGTGTATGTAAACTTCTGACCCACTGGGAATGTGATGAAAGAAATAAAATCTGAAATAAATCATTCTCTCGACTATTATTCTCACATTTCACATTCTCAAAATAAAGTAATCTAAAAGTAACGGAATGTAATCAGATTACGTTAATGAGTTTGAGTAATCCAAAAAATTAAGTTACTGACTACAATTTTGGACAGGTACCTTGTAACGGATTCCATTTAGAAAGTAACCTACCCAACCCTGCATACATTGAGCTACCATACTGCAAGAGTTGGGACTTCTGTTTTTAGCCAGAGGATGAGTCTGGGTTGTATTTCATTGTTAGTTTTACACAAATAATTGTACAGTTTCAGCTATAAAACTGACAACTCTTTATTTAAAAAAATAAAAAATATATTGTTGGTGGACTTCATGCGCTGTAAGTTGGGCTCCCGAGTGGCTCAGCGGACTAAGACACTGCATCTCATAGATATACATACAAAGAAAATACATACATACATATCTCTCACAGACATATCAGTGTGGATGACGGATCACCAGCTCAAGCTGAACCTCGGCAAGACGGAGCTGCTCTTCCTCCCGGGGAAGGACTGCCCCTTCCATGATCTCGCCATCACGGTTGACAACTCCCTTGTGTCCTCCTCCCAGAGTGCTAAGAACCTTGGCGTGATCCTGGACAACACCCTGTCGTTCTCCACTAACATCAAGGCGGTGACCCGATCCTGTAGGTTCATGCTCTACAACATTCGCAGAGTACGACCCTGCCTCACACAGGAAGCGGCGCAGGTCCTAATCCAGGCACTTGTCATCTCCCGTCTGGATTACTGCAACTCGCTGTTGGCTGGGCTCCCTGCCTGTGCCATTAAACCCCTACAACTCATCCAGAACGCCGCAGCCCGTCTGGTGTTCAACCTTCCCAAGTTCTCTCACATCACCCCCCTCCTCCGCTCTCTCCACTGGCTTCCAGTTGAAGCTCGCATCCGCTACAAGACCATGGTGATTGCCTACGGAGCTGTGAAGGGAACGGCACCTCCATACCTTCAGGCTCTGATCAGGCCCTACACCCAAACAAGGGCACTGCGTTCATCCACCACTGGCCTGCTGGCCCCCCTACCTCTGAGGAAGCACAGTTCCCGCTCAGCCCAGTCAAAACTGTTCGCTGCTCTGGCACCCCAATGGTGGAACAAGCTCCCTCACGACGCCAGGACAGCGGAGTCAATCACCACCTTCCGGAGACACCTGAAACCCCACCTCTTTAAGGAATACCTAGGATAGGATAAAGTAATCCTTCTAACCCCCCCCCCTTAAAAGATTTAGATGCACTATTGTAAAGTGGTTGTTCCACTGGATATCATAAGGTGAATGCACCATTTTGTAAGTCGCTCTGGATAAGAGCGTCTGCTAAATGACTTAAATGTAATGTAAATGTAATCTCAGTACTAGAGGAGTCACTACAGACACCCTGGTTTGAATCCAGGCTGTATCACAACCGGCTGTGATTTGGAGTCCCATTGGGTGGCGCACAATTGGCCCAGCGTCGTCCACGTTTGGCCGGTCATTGTAAATAAGAATGTGTTCTTAACTGACGTGCCTAGTTAAAAAGGTTAAAAAAGTGCAGCTGTCACCCTGAAAATGGCTACTAGGTAGCTACTTCATACTAGGTTGCTATGGCTACTAGGTTGCCAGAGTAGTGCTTGTCAAGCGGGAGCGAAGGGCACTGTGTCCCTTTGTTGTTGACGTTCATGTTTACCCCATTGAGTAGTAGACTATGTATACTGAACAGAAATAAACGCAACATGCAACAATTTCATTGATTTTACTGAGTTACAGTTCATATGAGCAAATCGCTAAATTAATTAGGCCCTAATCTATGGATTTCACGAATGGGAATGCAGATATGCATCTCTTGGTCCAAGATACCTTTAAAGAAAAATGGGCCTCACAGTGGGCTTCAGGATCTCGTCACGGTATTTTTGTGCATTCAAACTGCCATCGATAAAATGCAATCATGTTCGTTGACCGTAGTTTATGCCTGCCCATAACATAACACCACCATGGGGCACTCTGTTCACAACGTTATTAACATCAGCAAACCGCTCGCCCACACGACGCCATTCACGATAGAAGCAGAATTCAACCTAGCATTAGACTGGGTCATAAATTAAGGAGATCTAATTTACGAAGATAGAACCTGCTTTTACCATGACTAACAGATTTCCCAATCTTCTCCTCTTCATCTTTAATGTTGACATTCAGCTCCAGTGTTTGACTGCAGTCTTCCAGCTTCACTGATGCCATCTCTGGATCCTGCAGTGCAAACTGGGCTCCACTGTCACAATCAGGACCCAGTGACTGTAGGTTTCAACTCAGTGTGGAAGGAGAGAGGGAGGCTGGGGTTGTCCTCACTGTTAATCTGTCAACTCCGGATAGGATCCCAGTCCTAAATAGAAGTCTGAGATCCATTTCCTGGTCCTCCCCTGTGCATGTCACACCCCCTCCCATTGTACTATATGCATGAACACACTTTGAACAATGCCTTCCTAAAATGCTGTAGCGATAACTAACACAATAGGAAAGGTTGTGGTAGACGTGGCACATTACAGGTGAGTTCTTCGATTATGTTTAACGGTTGTTTGCATCCAATAAATGTTGCACTACCGCCACCTACTAGACTGGAGTATAACTCTCTTATACATTGCTTGAAAGTTATTTCATAGTTTTGATGTCCACTATTATTCTACAATGTAGAAAATAGTAAAAATAAAGAAAAACCCTGGAATGAGTAGGTGTGTCCAAACTTTTGACTGGTACTGTACATTTATGTTAATCCAGTAGCATGAAATAACATTAACTTTCTCATGGAAACAGTTCTACTGCAACTTTTCATACACAGTGGGAAGTTGGAATGAACAACATACATTTAGTAAGATAAAACCTGTGCTTACCATGAGAAACAGATTTCCCAATCTTCTCCTCCTCTTCTTCATCTTTAATGTTGACATTCAGCTCCAGTGTTTGACTGCAGTCTTCCAGCTTCCAGAGGCAGGCTGGGTTTGTCCTCACTGTTGATGTTACCGGCCTCAGACTTAATCTGAGTCAGCCTGTAGTAATAATGAGCAACGACACAAAACTGTCTTGACAGGTTCTGCCACTTTCTTTATTCTCTAAAATTACATTCTATTTTTTTCTTGTTCAATGATCTAATTTCAATAGATCAGGTAGCTAAGCATTGACAACAAAACATTAATTAATTAACATTAGACACAAATTACACACTAAATCACAACGTAAATACACTTGACCTAGAGTAGATTTCCTGCATTTACATAAACGCATTAAAAACCCAAAACCATTTAGGTTGCAGTTGTTGTTTTAAGCAGCACAATGAACTATTTTCTGCAATAACCTTGTCTTCACTGTATTATTTCAATCACAAAAAAACTATTGTATTTCCCGTTCACACCATAGTAACAATTATAGATAGAAATAACTGAATGTGTCTGAATATTGCTACACGTGAAAAACGGATAAACATTACATTCATCTTCAAACCAGTAGTGTAGCTGTGAATTTGTCTCTCTCTGATGGACGAGCACTGCCTGCACCGAAGTCCGTTGAAGCAGACCGAGTGGGCGCCACCAATTTACCAGCTTGTGAATTTTACACAAAACCAATATGTCAAACGAACTCAGAAATCTCAAATACTTTTATTTTTTATTAAATTACCTTTACGAAATGATGTACAGTCACTCAGACAAACCCAGTCTCTAGTTTATGTGACTTGAAAAATAGATTTGATCACGTTCTTCACTCACTCTGCTTGACACAAAAATAACACATAAAACCTTTACCAAACGTGATAAAACTTTTAAGTTATTTGTTACCTAGCATGTTATGACATGTTCTTTCGATATTAGAACGTTTAAACGTGCTATTACATACCAGTAGTAATATATTTGAAACCGACACAAAAGTTCTCGTCTTGACAACACAGTTAAGGCGCCTGCCCGAAACTTCCTGTTCCTCCACTACCACCAAAGATGTATCTGTACACCTACACACTATCCCCAAAAAACAACCACCCCATCCCGCTTACTTTGTCCCTAAACGATCCTACAACAGGCCATCTGCCTGGGAGGATGGAACCCCTTCCCTCAAAACTTCCTGTAGATCTTCTGCACAAAAATCTCTCACAATGTTTTACCTGTTTTATTTTTTTCGTGGGGCGCAGGTAGCTTAATGGTTAGAGTGCTGGGCCAGTAACCGAAAGGTTGCTGGATCAAATCCCCAAGCTGACATGTTAACAATCTGTCGTTCTGCCCCTGAGCAAGGCAGTTCACCCACTGTTCCCTGGGCGCCGAAGACGTGGATATCGATTAAGGCAGACCCCTGCACATCTCTGAGGTTGAACCCTTTCCCTGTTTCTCTGCTGCTGCAACTGCCACATGTACTTTCCGCTCCATCGGTGCCGTTGATCAGAAATCCAACCATACTAAAACTCATCCTCTCTTCAGGCCTACTCACTGGGAGGCTCCCAGTCGACTCTCTCACCCTTGGGATACCCTCTTCACTGCTTCAGCGTAGAGGAAACGTTCTGCCCCACTCAAACTCTGGCAATCTCAGCCTGTCTCTCTCACAAGGCACTTTGGGTCCCCAGCTGAAAACCCCCAGTTGACACACGGTGCTTTCTGTATCCCAAATGTACACTCCCTCTGACTATACTTTCCTCACATCGTGGGATCCCTCTTCTACACACTGCTGCAACATGTCTGAATCCTTGGCACCTAAAGCACCGTAGCGGAGCGGATTCAGAACATAGGCCCTCACAGAATACCAAATATAATCTAACCTGACCTTATCAGGTAGCAACTCTGTCAAAGCTCAACAAGACAGACATGCTTTTCTCAGTCTCGCCATTGCCACCGGGTGTCTGTCTCACCAAATGTCAGGTGTCACAAACACTAGGAATATTCCTTTTCATTTGATCCACTTCTACACTCAACCTCATTGATTAACCCCCATTGATTACCCTTTTTTGTCCTTTACCCAGCTTGACACAATGTATGGGTCGGCCAAAAAGCAGGAATCCACTCTTTCCAAAATGATCTCTGGTAGGAGTCTCAGGGCAAACGTTGGACGTCTCTACCACATCTGTCGCCTCAGGAAGGTCCACCACATCCTGGACTGGCCCTCACAACTGCCGACTGACTCCATTTCGAGATCATCAAAGTTCTCATCAGCACATGAAGACCTATACGTTAGATTACTTGGTTTGAATTCAGGAGATGCAGGTATGTACTCAATATTAGGTATGTACACAGGAGACGACAGTGGCGATCGGTGCCGTTTAAGATGAGGAAGGATGATCATTTTTATTTTATTTCTATAACAGCATATTGGATGACTGTCATTCATATTCCATTCACCCATCTCAATGTAACATCGATAGGTGTAGGCTACTACATGATACTAACATTTTCCCTGTACCCATCATGAGGCTGCTACAACCTAGCCTATGAATGAAAGTTTACAATGTAGGTACACAGGTTGAGAGAATTTTGAGTAATCAAGGTGACAGATAGTGACACATTCAAAACCGCCTTGCACACTTTTTCCTGCATCTAGCTGATCTAGGGTGTAATCAATAGTTCAACAGTTGCAAACAAGATTTTCTATTGGACAAATACAGGCATGTTTTTCACTGTTTGCTTCCGTACAAGAAACGTTTTTCAACAGAATCTGCATCTGTGAAATGAATACACCCATGAACAGACGCAAAGAGTTCACTTTCATAGCAGCCACATACAAAGAGCATGATCACTTTGCTCGCATCTATCTACGCGCTCTCCTCCTCTCACCTTTTCCCTTCGCCTGTGGACTTCAGTGCACAACACATCAGCTTTCTGTGACCAGCCGCAAAAACTTTCCAAGCCAAACCTCCTTAGCATGACCACTAACCGCTACACACAGCCTACATCGTCACCATATTAGCTAATACTAGTCAACATAGTGAATAGAACTAACTCGTTAGTAAACCCGCTAGTCATGCAGTAGTGTACAGTCAGCAAGCAGTTTAGCAGTTACAACCACAGGCCCCAGTGGCAATAAATTAATAAAACCAAAAGATACCTTGACTTGGAAGAGTTCCAGTGTTGGATAGCCATAGCCAGCTAGCTAACATAGCATCCCTCTGTTTAAGCCAGGTGTTAGAGTAGGCTAAACTAGCTAGCTCCATTCACTAGCTAAGTAAGTGAAAGGGTAAAAAAAATCTGAAATATTGCTAGCTATTTCTCACTGTGAGAGAACTGTGTAGAGGAAAAGGAGTGTTATAGAATGTTAGCCTCTTTACTTTACTGATCAGTGTGGACCTGGTCAGTTTTGGTGTGTTTTGTTAGCTTCTACTGTAAAGATATTGAGATGACCATGGATTTGACCGTGTTGAATGCCCTCTGTGAGGCTTCTCACGTAACAATATACACTGAGTGGACAAAACATTAAGATCGCCTTCCTAATATTGACTTGCTCCTCCCCTTTTGCCCTCAGAACAGCCTCAATTTGTCAGCTATGAACTCTACAAGGTGCCAAAAGCATTCCACAGGGATGCTGACCCATGTTGACTCCTATGCTTCCCACAGTTGTGTAAAGTTGGCCTGATGTCCTTTGGGTGGTGGACTGTTCTTGATACACACAGGAAACTGTTGAGTGTGAAAAACCCAGCAGCGTTGCAGTTCTTGACGCAAACCGGTGCGCCTGGCACCTACTAGCATACCCCGTTCAAAGGCACTTAAAATCTTTTGTCTTGCCCATTCACCCTCTGAATGGCACACATACACAATCCATGCCTCAATTATCTCATGGCTTACAAATCCTTCAACATGTCTCCTCCCCTTCATCTACATTGATTTGTTGACAATTTAACAAGTGACATCAATAAGGGATCATAGCTTTCACCTAGTCAGTCTATGTCATAGAAAGAGCAGGTGTCCTTAACTTTTCGTAAACTCAATGTAGTCTGTTTCACTGGGTGGTACTGCTTCCCTCTGCAGTTTTCTGTGGGAAACTGCAAGTGATGATCAGTTTTCACCATTTCTTTTTGTACTACATAACAACTTTTGTTTATTCATACACAAAGTCTGAAACAACTACATGTTTATTAAATTGTCTTTTTAAACCAGATTTTAGTCAACAAATTCATAAAGCATCTCCCATTATTTCTATTTATGCAAAAATGCCTCCTTTATCAAAGTGTTCATCTAACCCAACTATTAGTATGTTTAAGACCTTTACATACATATATTTATCATACCTATCTAGCTAATTCAACTTAAGTGATTGTGCTCCATGAAACACTCCCCTAACTTGTATATACATGTCAGCAACACAGTGATGGAACAAAATGGAGTAGTGTGCTAAGACGTGTCCATCTCCTTTCAGCTCTCCTCCTCTGAAACGGTTATATTCAAACAAACCCATGACATTTTATTTTATTACAAGCAAATGTTAGGATACATGATATACCAGACTCATGGGCTCCACGTTCTGATACACGGCTAGAATTCTCATTCTTACACAGAAGTGAGGAATATTCTCTGATTAAGGCAGATGTAGTAAGTCTGGATCACATGCCAGTATATTGGGCAACCACATGCATATTATCTGACAAACTTACAGTATATAATGCAGTATAAAATATGCACTGAGCTTACCAGACATGAGGAACACCATCGTAGTATTGAGTTAAAAATCCTTTAAAATCTGTCATCTACTGATTGAAGAGACGTCAATAAGGGATCATACCTTTCACCTGATCAGTCTATGTCATGGAAATATTTTGTATACTCAGTGTATATTCATACCCAAGGCACAAGGCAAAAGCTATTTTAAGAGTCCTACAAGCACCTTCTCATCTCTTTAAGACAGTGTGCAAGTATTTAGTTAGTTGTCATGAGGTCCACTCGTGGCCAAACTAGATCAGACAGTTACATGTATTCTTTTTTAACAGTATGTAAATGTATCGTTTTTTCCCCTCCATGCTTTAATAGGTCATTGTCAGGCAGAATGAGGTTCTATATTGTTTGAATAAGACTCTGGACATCTGGAAAACAGCTCCACATGCAAAAGCCACTTGCACAAAAATAATCAATTAAAAAGTGAGAAAAGATTAACACGTTATACTGAGTACCTGAGGACGTCAAAGACTAAAGTACTGTAACAGACAGTATTTTGAGTCTAATCTGACACATTTAAACGATTCATTTGACTAATTTGGGCACTTGTTAAGGTTAATATTAGGTTTCAGCATTGCTCGTAGGGCTGCAAACCTCAAGTAACTTTCTTAAAATCCCAGGTTTCTAGAAACCCCGAAATGGAAGATCCCCAGAATCAATAGGGAATAAGCAGGACATCCAGAAAGCCAGGGAATTTTCCAGAGTTTCTGGAATTTTGGAAAAGTTACTGGAATTTTGTTGAGTGTCGCCCCGTTGGTACTCGGAGGTCTACTTGCGTCCGACGGTTTCAGACAGTTTCTTCAGTCTCTTCTTCAGCTCCAGAGGAAACTTCTCATAACATTTCTTACACACAGGCTTCATGTCAAACTCCACAAACTTGTTCCTGTCAACAGAGGACAGGAGAGACACAGTCAGTATTTTGTAATGCATTTTGAGCTCCATTGTGTATGAAATGTGCTTTACAAATAATTATTTTAAAATGTTTTGTATTCTCATGAACAGCAGCACATCCAGGTTTCTATCCTTAGCAAGTTACACTATGATCACACAACTAGCATGACAGGACAGAAATACAGTCAGGTGTACTGAAGTGGAACCAACACTAAATATCTTATTTTTAAGGGAAATGACCTCCATAGCATATGAATGTGGAAGATTACACATTACACCTTTGATCACAACGTGTGCGGTCAAATGGCACCCTATTCCCTTTATAGTGCACTACTTTGGACCAGGGCCCACAGGTTGTCATTTGGGACACAACCATTGTCACATAACAGAATAACATGACAGAGCAATGACGGAACAGAACACATCAAGCAAACTGAAGGAGAAAACAACAAAAGGAAAGACAATAAGAGGAAAAGCTAAATGGAGAGTGACTTGGAAGTGGAATTACTAACCCATGGATGGAAATGAGAGGAGGATAGTGAAGAAGACAGGAAGTGGAATTACTAACCCATGGATGGAAATGAGAGGAGGATAGTGAAGAAGACAGGAAGTGGAATTACTAACCCATGGATGGAAATGAGAGGAGGATAGTGAAGAAGACAGGAAGTGGAATTACTAACCCATGGATGGAAATGAGAGGAGGATAGTGAAGAAGACAGGAAGTGTAATTACTAACCCATGGATGGAAATGAGAGGAGGATAGTGACCCCTTGGGTTGTGCCGTAGCGGAGATCTTTGTGGGCTATACTCGGCCTTGTAAGTTGGTGGTTGGAGACATCCCTCTAGTGGTCTAGGGGCTGTGCTTTGGCAAAGTGGTTGGGGTTATATCCTGCCTGTTTGGCCCTGTCCGGGGGTATCATCGGATGGGGCCACAGTGTCTTCTGATCCCTCCTGTCTCAGCCTCCAGTATTTATGCTGCAGTAGTTTATGTGTCGGGGGGCTAGGGTCAGTCTGTTACATCTGGAGTATTTCTCTTGTCTTATCCGGTGTCCTGTGTGAATTTAAATATGCTCTCTCTAATTCTCTTTCTTTCTTTCTCTCGGAGGACCTGAGCCCTAGGACCATGCCTCAGGACTACCTGGCATGATGACTCCTTGCTGTCCCCAGTCCACCTGGCCGTGCTGCTGCTCCAGTTTCAACTGTTCTGCCTGCAGCTATGGAACCCTGACCTGTTCACCGGACGTGCTTGTTGCACCCTCGACAACTACTATGATTATTATTATTTGACCATGCTGGTCATTTATGAAAATTTTAACATCTTGACCATGTTCTGTTATAATATCCACCCGACACAGCCAGAAGAGGACTGGCCACCCCTCATAGCCTGGTTCCTCTCTAGGTTTCTTCCTAGGTTTTTGACCTTTCTAGGTAGTTTTTCCTAGGGAGTTTTTCCTAGCCACCGTGCTTCTTTCACATGCATTGCTTGCTGTTTGGGGTTTTAGGCTGGGTTTCTGTACAGCACTTTGAGATATCAGCTGATGTACGAAGGGCTATATAAATAAATTTGATTTGATTTTGAAGATGACAGGAAGTGGAATTACTAACCCATGGATGGAAATGAGAGGAGGTTAGTGAAGATGACAGGAAGTGGAATTACTAACCCATGGATGGAAATGAGAGGAGGATAGTGAAGATGACAGGAAGTGGAATTACTAACCAATGGATGGAAATGAGAGGAGGATAGTGAAGATGACAGGAAGTGGAATTACTAACCAATGGATGAAAATGAGCGAGAGGAGGATAGTGAAGATGAAAGGAAGAGGACTGGAGAAGTCTACAGACAGATAACAGGTTTCTTTTTGCGGTCTTTCGAGGCGTCCCTCTCGCGTCGGGCCAGTCTGCGTTTCAGCTCCTCAGGCATCCGCTCGTAACAGTGCTTACATACAGGCTTCAGATCTACCTCTACAAACTTGTCTCTGTTACACCACAGGGAGGGGAGGGGGAGAGAGAAGAGAAAACAGAGGAGAGGGAGAGAGAGAAGAGGAAACAGAGGATGGAAAAAGCACAGGGTGGAGAAGTGAGAAGACTGTAGAGAAATAAGAGGAAAAACAGATTGTGTCCAATAGGAGGAAGGTTAGAGAAAACACAGTACTTTATAGGGAATAGGGTGTCATTTGGGACGCAAACAGATTGAGAGGAAGGCAGGAGAACGACAGACAGGAAGAGCCAAAGGGTTAGGAAAGAGCCCAGTATAATGCCATTGATATATAATAATGAAATAATAACATACTTGAGGGTGAGCTTGGTGTTGCAGGTGGCGCAGGAGAAACAGTTCACACACCATGCTTTGTTCAGGGCTGACACCACTACAGGAGGAACAGAAAGTCCATTATGGCTTTAGATCATTCCAAAACAATTCATTCAAATGAAAACAGTTGATGCTTACCATCTCCTTCAATCACTCTGTTGCAGTGGTAGCACACATCACCAAAGAGCTAGAGGGTTGAGACACAGGCAGAGATGAGCATTTCATTCACTACTTGATTTAACCATTATCAAACTTTACATTTCAGTCAGTACCAGCCAAAACAACATGCAATAACTGTGTTACTCAGCAACCCTATCCCATGAACGTTTGTGGACATGAGCCCCATGGGACCTGTCAAACATAGTGCATTACATAGGGAATAGGGTACCATTTACCTGGTTGTAGTGGGTCTCACAGTCAGATCATAGCTTTATTATCTGGTTGTAGTGGGTCTCACAGTCAGATCATAGCTTTATTACCTGGTTGTAGTGGGTCTCACAGTCAGATCATAGCTTTATTACCTGGTTGTAGTGGGTCTCACAGTAGGCCAGACCCTTCCTCTCATAGTGGCGGTGTCCAAGGAACGGCTTCTCACACTTAGCACACACAAAATGCTGCAAACACAGGCAACATCACATATTAGCATGGCTAACTGTAGTACCAGGCAACATCACATGTTAGCATGGCTAACTGTAGTCACAGGGAAGTAGCACCCCAAGTTAGCATGGCTAATAGCTAACTCTTGTCACAGGCAGACACCACTACATAGGCATTAGCATATTACTAACTCTACTCACAGGCACAAGCAGTTAAGTTAGCTAACTTTGCTAACTCTAGTCAGCTGCCATCAGGGCATGTATTCACAAAGCGTATCAGTGTAGGAGTGCTGATCTAGGATCAGGTAATCTACCTGTACATATGTTATTCATTATGATCTTAAAGGTCATGAACAGTCAAAAACATATCAATGTTTTTCATGAAACTGGATGATATTTGAATGAAACCAGGTCAAAGGATGAAAAATGACTGTTGCTCCTACATTGATAAAGCTACTGGTCCCCTCCCCCATGTCAAACACTTGGATTCATCGTTAAAGGGTTAGGGTGACGTCACCAGAACTCATTTTAATACACCAATGGTAACATGATATTCTCTTACCTAATTTAAATAAGTACCGCTTTGTAACCAACATCGGAGAAGGCGTGTTTGTGGAGGGGCGTGGTTTATACAGCCACTCTACTGGTGCCAAAATTTGACTGTAGGGTGTCATGAAATATAATTAAAAGTTTACACTATTCATCTATGGTAAAGACACTCGTGTCCCCTTTTATCTGTGTCTGGTGCTAGCTAGTTACTGCCTAGCTAGGTCTTCATCTGTGTCTGCTAGGTCTTCATCTGTGTCTGGTGCTAGCTAGTTACGGGCTAGCTAGGTCTTGTTAAAGTTGCGTCAATTCGTTTCTGGTATAAGAACAAAATAGTCAGCACATAGTAACTTCTGATTTAGCTGTACTTTAATTAATGCAAACACGTGTATGGTAAATATGTCGTTCGTATACGGTCTCTCTGTGACACCTCGCAGGGCAGACAGAGAAGAGAACGACACATCCTTTGTTTCTCTCTTATATACTCTGACAGAGATAGTTCCCGCTCAATGCTGGCCTGTCAGAGGGAGGAGGAGCGTGGTTTAAACTTGCTCCTCCTATCGTCGGCGTGCAGGCTGGTCCCAGCCTAGTGACGCACTTCCTGTCGCCGGTTGTAGTTCTTCTTGTCTTCAACAGTTGATTTATCCGTAGTTTATATACTTAATATTGAAGCATAGCTTCCCCGGTATATTATATAAGTTATGCAAACAAATAGCCAGTTCAACCCTAACAGTCTTCGTCCGAGTCGGGTGTTAGCCGGGTCTTCGTCCGAGTCGGGTGTTAGCCAGGTCTTCGTCCGAGTCGGGTGTTAGCCAGGTCTTCGTCCGAGTCGGGTGTTAGCTAGTTACGGGCTAGCCAGGTCTTCGTCCGAGTCTGGTGTCAGCTAGTTACGGGCTAGCCAGGTCTTCGTCCGAGTCTGGTGTCAGCTAGTTACGGGCTAGCTAGGTCTTCATCCGAGTCTGGTGTTAGCTAGGTCTTCATCCGTGTCTGGTGTTAGCTAGGTCTTCATCCGTGTCTGGTGTTAGCTAGGTCTTCATCCGTGTCTGGTGTTAGCTAGGTCTTCATCCGTGTCTGGTGTTAGCTAGGTCTTCATCCGTGTCTGGTGTTAGCTAGGTCTTCATCCGTGTCTGGTGTTAGCTAGGTCTTCATCCGTGTCTGGTGTTAGCTAGGTCTTCATCCGTGTCTGGTGTTAGCTAGTTACGGGCTAGCTAGGTCTTCATCTGAGTCTGGTGTTAGCTAGTTACTGGCTAGCTAGGTCTTCATCTGTGTCTGGTGCTAGCTAGTTACGGGCTAGCTAGGTCTTCATCTGCGTCTGGTGCTAGCTAGTTACGGGCTAGCTAGGTCTTCATCTGTGTCTGGTGCTAGCTAGTTACGGGCTAGCTAGGTCTTCATCTGCGTCTGGTGCTAGCTAGTTACGGGCTAGCTAGGTCTTCATCTGTGTCTGGTGTTAGCTAGGTCTTCATCTGAGTCTGGTGCTAGCTAGTTACAGGCTAGCTAGGTCTTCATCTGCGTCTGGTGCTAGCTAGTTACGGGCTAGCTAGGTCTTCATCTGAGTCTGGTGTTAGCTAGTTACGGGCTAGCTAGGTCTTCATCTGTGTCTGGTGTTAGCTAGGTCTTCATCTGTGTCTGGTGCTAGCTAGTTACGGGCTAGCTAGGTCTTCATCTGCGTCTGGTGCTAGCTAGTTACGGGCTAGCTAGGTCTTCATCTGTGTCTGGTGTTCGCTAGGTCTTCATCTGAGTCTGGTGCTAGCTAGTTACGGACTAGCTAGGTCTTCAGCCAGCATGGAACAAGGGTTGTTAGAAACTCAGACGCCGTCGTCATGTCAACACATCCGTCAGTGCTGCTGTGAACCGCATCATAACAGACATGCCAAATAGGAGAGATATTAAAAATAAAAAAAATAAAAAATTGATATTGATGCAATTTCAATATTTGAGTTGCGTTGTGTATCACCACATTTGCTTAAGAGGATTTTATTGCAACACTGCATCCAAGTTACTTGACATGGGGGTTTCAAAGAGCTGTCAGTCAAGGCGAGCTCACAAGTATAAGCTCCCCACTCAGCCCGTCTTTTCAAACTTCCTGGTAGTTAGACAGAGATAAAGTACTTTTCCCTCACATTGAGCATTTCTATCCAAAACAAATATTATGGGTGATATTTTAGTCACTCAAATTGCTATTTTACATGGGAATCAGAATGACTGTTTGGGACCTTTAAAGACTAAACTAACCCTACATCAGCCCTACTACTCTGAGAGCTTTATGAATACAACTGGCCATAGTAACTCAACGGGGCTTGGTCAGAAAGATGCATCACACACACACACACCAAGTCATTCAGGACAGGCAGCGTAACAATGGCTTCTAGTGGAGAGAATGTCAACTGCAGGCAGGCCAGGCACTGTAGACTACTTGTAGTGTATTCATCAGCACTGTAAAATTGTGAGAGATTAAAGTGCAACAATGTGCATGTGTTTAGGCACCCACACCCATGTATTTCTGGGTAAGAAGAACTTATCTGTGAATGTGGTAATGGTATGCCTCTTGTTTCTATTGACGTATGTGGCTGAAGAGTGTAGTTGTGTAGCTAGCTATGCAATGTTTCCTGCAGTGCAGTTTCTATGTGTGGGAGGAGAAAGCCCTCCTTTCTCCTTGTATGTGTCCCAAATGGCATCCTATTCCCTACATAGGGCCCCAACTCTGACCAGAACACTATGGGCTCTGGTTAAAAGTAGTGCACTACATAGGGACTACTGCCATTTGGGACATAACCCCCTTCTCACCATGTTAAAGTGCCACTCGCAGTAGGCATAGCCCTTACATTCATAGTAGGGATGGCCCTGGAACGATCGCTCACATACATTACACACAAAGTGCTGGGAAAGGAGGAGGGGGGAGGAAGAGGAGAAGCGAGGGATAAAAAAAGCCACAAAGATGAGGATGTAGAGAAAAATAAAGTATGAAGGAATGTGTTGGAAGGAAAAGAAAGGTGTCACAGGATGGAGAGTAGATAGAGTTACTCACAGTCCAATCAAACATACGCTCTCTGAACATGAAGGAAATTATAAAAATGTAACATCATTTCTTTGTAAAAGCTTACTCAACAAACATCTGACTAAACCATTACATTGGAGTCCAAATATGTCTAAAATACCACTAAAGCCCATCATGTCATTTCCGACCACACACCTCGACATGCCACTGCTTGCCCATGGCGTTGACCACGCGTCCCTCGATGGGCCTCCTGCAGGCGCCACAGATTGGCACCCCCATCTTATCATGGCAGGGCAGACAGTACAGCTCTCCCTTCAGCTCCCTGGCATCGGCTGTCAGCTCCTTACTACAGGGAGAGGGGAGGGACAAATATTACTACAGCTCCTTACTACAGGGAGAGGGGAGGGACAAATATTACTACAGCTCCTTACTACAGGGAGAGGGGAGGGACAAATATTACTACAGCTCCTTACTACAGGGAGAAAGGAGGAACAAATATTACTACAGCTCCTTACTACAGGGAGAGGGGAGGGACAAATATTACTACAGCTCCTTACTACAGGGAGAGGGGAGGGACAAATATTACGACAGCTCCTTACTACAGGGAGAGGGGAGGGACAAACATACACCATTATATTACACAAAACACACAAACAGTGCTTTTGAAGCAGGGTAAATGGTAACATCTTAAACACTCTTGCTTTCATTATTCCAGATACTGACTGAAACACATAATGGAATCAGGAACACATTATGTCAGATATCAGGAGGGCGCTGTGAAGCGTACTGACCCACAGTTGTTGCAGTTGAAGTGGTCGGGATGGTAGGGGTCGTTCTTAAAGATGAGGGGGCTATCCTCGATGATGGCATGGCATTTCTGACAGATGTACTTCCCCAGACCTCTAGCCTTCTCACGGTTATGGCAAGGCCGACATAGGTGCCTAGGCAGGGACAAAGCAGGATGGGTATGTACATCCAACATGTCTCACTGGGCCAAACAAACACAGTAGAAGTTTCTCCTACGCTTTATTTACAGTGCTGGAAAAGTATTTGCCTCCTTTCTGATGTTCTCTTGCACATTGTTGATAGTGAATATTAGATCTTCAACCAAAACCTGATATTAGATAAAGGGAACCTGATACTAGATAAAGAACCTGATATTAGATAAAGGGAACCTGATATTAGATAAAGGGAACCTGATATTAGATAAAGGGAACCTGATATTAGATAAAGGGAACCTGATATTAGATAAAGGGAACCTGATATTAGATAAAGGGAACCTGATATTAGATAAAGGGAACCTGATATTAGATAAAGGGAACCTGAGTTTACAAATATCAACAAACTGAGAAAATCAGAAAAAGGGCAAATAGTTTATCACAGCACTGTATTATACAAACATACTTATGTGAGTGTTTATTTGTGATTGGTTAAATATTCATCTACCATGGTATAATGTGCAGTGTGATTGGCTGGGGACTCCCCTGCATAATGTGCAGTGTGACTGGTTGGGGACTCCTCTGCCCCTGTATAATGTGCAGTGAGATTGGTTGGGGACTCCCCTGCCCCTGTATAATGTGCAGTGTGATTGGTTGGGGACTCCCCTGCCCCTGTATAATGTGCAGTGTGATTGGTTGGGGACTCACCTGCCAGCGTTCTTGACGAAGCCGACGTCAGCGAGCACAGCCTGGCAGATATCACAGCAGAAACAATCAGGATGCCAGCTGTTGTTCATGGCCTTGATCACACGGCCAATGATGAACTCCCCTGAGAACACCAATACAACATGAGAACACCCACCCACCCATACAACATGAGAACACCCACCCACCCACACAACATGAGAACACCCACCCACCCACCCACCCAACATGAGAACACCCACCCACCCACCCACCCAACATGAGAACACCCACCCACCCACCCACCCACCCAACATGAGAACACCCACCCACCCATACAACATGAGAACACCCACCCACGCACACAACATGAGAACACCCACCCACCCACACAACATGAGAACACCCACCCACCCATACAACATGAGAACACCCACCCACCCATACAACATGAGAACACCCACCCACCCATACAACATGAGAACACCCACCCACCCATACAACATGAGAACACCCACCCACCCATACAACATGAGAACACCCACCCACCCATACAACATGAGAACACCCACCCACACAACATGAGAACACATACACACACAGGGGATTTACACAGAGATTTGGTGTGTGTCTGTATGTGTGTGTGTGTACGTACTCACCACACTGGTGGCAGCAGGGAGCGAAGAGCATCTGGAAGTCATGTTCACAGTATTTCCTGCCTTCAAACTGTCAGGAGAAAACTATGACATTTAACAAGGGTGCTTCACTCACACAATAAACCCAAACATTAAACAGTTTGACATTTGAATAGTGGCAACTTTCCTCAAATTCCACAGTTTTCCAGAAATCCTGGAGGGAATAAACCAGAAATCCAGAATCCTCCAACCATCATTTTTGGAAAACCTGGGAACTTGGGGGGAAATGACAGGAATTTTGCAACCCTACATTTATGCCCTGTGTTAGTCTACCTCATAGAAGAGCCCCTCAGGGAACTGCTGGAAGCACTGTGCACAGACGAAGCAGCCCTCGTGGTACAGCTCCCCGTTGCTGTTGACGATCTTCTCTGCCGGGGCGAAGCCGCTCTTACAGCGCTCGCAGGACGCGTTTGCCAGGGCGTTCGCCATGTTGCTATGGTGACAAAAAAAGAAAGTATGAAGATCAGAACAGATGACAACTCCAGAATTATTTGCTGCTGTTCTGTTGATCACTTTTTTGACACTGCAATCCATGAAGTTAGCCCAAATCTGTTTGTGGCCTTGCCAACTCAACTGACTGCAGTCATTGGCAAGGTGTTGGCACAATAACGACAAGAGAGTGGCACTCTGGCTACCACACAGCAGCAGATTCTCCTGGAGGGGGCTTGAATAGGCCAACAATGTGAAAGAAATTCAAAGTGAAAGTTATTCCAACAGAGAACTGCTGGGCTGTTGGAAATCTGCCTTGAGTGTCTACAGAAACAACACTGGCAAAGGTCAATATATTTTTCTCTCTACTACAGATCAGTGTTTTACAGAGTGGGGTGTACATCCCAAATGGCACTCTATTCCCTATATAGTGGACTAATTTTAACCACAGCCCTATGGCTGGTTAAAGGTAGTGCACTACATTGGTAATATGGAGCCATTTGGGACACAAAGACAAGCTTGGTTTTAGGGGTGGGGCCTTGTCCATCAGACAGTCCCTTACTCAAATCATATTACTCACAGAGCACTGCTGTCACCATGGAGACACACGTTACTCAGGGTCTGTCTCCTAATTTGGTCATCTGAGAGCAGTCAGACAGACATGATAGATCATAGCTGTCTGATGGTATTCAGTGTTGGTTTATCACTTCATTGATCACACGTACTGTGTCGCCTCAACACTCATTGGCTAATTCCTACACCCCAAATCAAGTGCCAAAAAATGACAACATGGTCTACAAATAGACCGTGTGTAATGATCCAAATAATCAAACTTGTTTCAATTTGAAAATAGAATGTTTCGACCTAAAAGTGTTATTTATAGAAACTAACCAACTAAGAGGCTAACGTTACCAAGCTAGAGAGAAAAACAGAGTTTGAAGTAGCTAACGTTAGCAAGTTCAAAACACACACGTCCACTCACTTGACGTCACTAGCCTACTGTAGCGGTCAGGTTAGCGAGTTAACTAGTTAACTTGATTTAAAAGTTATTTAATGTTTCAAGCCGATTCCCACGCCCGTCATTTAAAAAAAACTATCACTAGCGGTGTTACACTTTAACACATACAGCACTGCACCGAACAAATTAGCTAACATTAGCTGCCCGGCTAGCTATTAGCATTGTAACCTGTGAAATTCGAGTGTTCTTACTTGGATCTTACCTGCCCGTCATTTCTACTACTCCCAGCATCACCTATCAACACCACCGTTTCAGAAACGTATCGACTTTTTCCCAGGGTCTTCAAATAGGACGAGTAATGGATTGATCCGAGCGGCGACACCTAGCCAACTAGCAATTTTTTTCCTCCAGAATCTTGGTGGAGCCACCCTTTCCTTGGTAGCTGGCGTTTTCAAAAGAAAAGGGACGAAATAGCGCCCTCTAACGGCTATTATATTGATAGCACTCCTGTTGCGCTGACTGCAGCGTCCCTAAAGTTCTTCTGAACCAGGGGTGGACGACATACACCCCCCTGGCCGGCGAGAGGTTTGAATAAAAATATTAACGCTTTGGTGGGAATTATTTTTGGGGGTAAAAAAAAACAACAAAAAAACACTCCAGGCCACTCGTGAACGTCTAAAACTAGATAGAGAGTAAGTCGAAATTATAATGGACCTTTACATTTTCAAATAACTGCAGCTTTTCTGAATTTTGAAATTCTGATGTGGCCCTTGAGACAAATTCCCACCCCTGTTCTAGACCCCTAACAAGCTGTTCTAATACTTTGAATATGCATCACACCTCTGCAATGACTGGATAGACATGTCTGAATGAGTCAAATCAACGTTTTTTGGTTGTGTACACAGATTTGCAGATGTCATTGCAGATGCTGCAAAACGCTTGTCACAGAAGTTTGACCATGAAAAAGGTAGTATTTGGAATTTTGGTATTTCGTTAGGATCCCCATTAGCTGTTTACTTAAGTACTGCTCTTTCCATGATATAGACCAGCGTTTCCCAAACTCAGTCCTCGAGACCCCAAGGGGGCACTTTGGGGGGTTTGCCCTAACACTACACAGCTGATTCAAATAATCAACTAGTCATCAAGTTTTGATCATTTGAATCAGCTGTGTAGTGTTAGGGCAAAAACCAAAACGTGTAATCCCTGGGGTCCGAGGACCGAGTTTGGGAAACGCTGACAGACTGAAGAGGTGAAACTAGGTGAAAGCCATGATCCTTTATTGATGTCACGTGTTAAATCCACGTCAATCTGTGTAGATTAAGGGGAAGAAATTGGTTAATGCAGGATTTTTAAATCTTGAGACATGGATTGTGTATGTGTGCCATTCAGAGGGTGAATGGCAAGACAAAATATTTAAGTGCCTTTGAACGGGGTATGGTAGTAGGTGCCAGGCGCACTGGTTTGTGTCAAGAACTGCAACGCTGTTGAGTTTTTCACACTCGGACCGTTTCCTGTGTGTATCAAGAACGGTCCACCACCCAAAGGACATCCAGCCAACTTGACACAACTGTGGGAAACATTGGAGTCGACATGAGCCAGCACCCCTGTGGAACGCTTTTATGGGGTCAATTTCACGCCATATGTATTGAATTCAAAATAAAATTAATTGTGAAGATGAAAAAAAATGAGTTGAATGTAAACATATTTTCGAGGACGGGTGAAATAATGGATGTTGAAATAAAAAATCTAACAATTGAAAGCAACATGTATAGAATTGTAGTTCCGCTAGTTTTGGAGTGACGGTTCGTCTTAACCCAATCAATGAACATGATAAACAGGATTTATTTATATTGCCTATTTAAATAGACGGTCTGACGTCACCTCATTTTAGCTGACGTACTTCAAAATTGTCAGTCACCGGTCAATAATGTACGGATATTAGAAGCATGTCTATCTAATACATTTAATGACAAAACATCTAACTACTTAGGTAAACATATGAATTACCTGTTGCACAACGTTCGGCTCAGGTGTATGGAGAACCGGATATCAACACCTGCGCCGAACGTTGTGCAACAGGTACATTTTTAGTATTTTTTTTTTAATTTAGCAGCCGCTCTTATCCAGGGCGACTTACAAGATCAGTTAGGATTAAGTTCCTTGCTCAGGGGCACATTGACAGAGTTTTCACGTAGTCGGAGCTGGGATTCTAACCAGCAACCTCTCCGTGATTGGCCCATCGCTTTAACTGCAAGGTGTCATGGTAAATCAACATGGAGGCCTGAACTTGCAGTGAATATCCGGCAGAGGGAGGAGTTGTATCATGAATACACCAGTGAATACTAAACTGGCATTTACTGTAGCCAGAGAAGTTTCAATCCCGCCCTTGAAATTGAGACCATGCAAGTGGAGGAGTATTTGTTCTGTAGTTTCTGCAACTGGACAGTTGAGACACAGTGGATTCGGAAAGTATTCAGACCCCTTGACATTTCCACATTTTGTTACGTTATATTCTAAAATGGATTAAATTGTATTTTTTCCCTCATCAATCTACACACAATACCCCATAATGACAAAGCAAAACAGGTTTTAGACATTTTTGCAAATGTATTAAAATAAAAAAAAAATGAAATATCACATTTACTTATTCAGACCATTTACTCAGTTCTTTGTTGACGCACCTTTGGCAGTGATTACAGCCTCAAGTCTTCTTGGGTATGACCCTACAAGCTTAGCACTCATGTATTTGGGGAGTTTCTCACATTCTTCTCTGCAGATCCTCTCAAGCTCTGTCAGGTTGGATTGGGAGCATCGCAGCACAGCTATTTTCAGGTCTCTCAACAGATGTTAGATCGAGTTCAAGTCTGGGCTCTGGCTGGGCCACTCAAGGACATTCAGAGACTTGTCCCGAAGCCACTATTGCGTTTCCTTGGCTGTGTGCTTAAGGTCGTGTTGTCCTGTTGTAAGGTGAACCTTTGCCCTTTCATGTGCCTTTAACTGAGGAGTGGCTTCCATCTGGCCATTCTACCATAAAGGCCTGATTGGTGGAGTGCTGCAGAGATGGTTGTACTTCTGGAAGGTTCTCCCATCTCCACAGAGGAACTCTGGAGCTCTGTCAGAGTGACCATTGGGTTCTTGGTCACCTCCCTGACCAAGGCCCTTCTCCCCCGATTGCTCAGTTTGGCCGGGTGGCCAACTCTAGGAAGAGTCTTGGTGGTTCCAAACTTTTTACATTTTAAGAATGATGGAGGCCACTGTGTTCTTGGGGACCTTCAATGCTGCAGACATTCTTTGGTACCCTTTCCCAGATCTGTGCCTCGACACAATCCTGTCTCGGAGCTCTACGGACAATTCTTTCGACCTCACGGCTTGGTTTTTGCTCTGACATGAACTGTGGGACCTTATAAAGGCAGGTTTGTGCCTTTCCAAATTCTGTCCAATCAAAAAGATTTTACCACAGGTGGACTCCAATGAAGTTGTAGAAACATCACAAGGATGATCAATGGAAACAAGATACACCTGACCTCAATTTTGAGTCTCAAAGCAAAGGGTCTGATTACTTACAGTTGAAGTTGGAAGTTTACATACACCTTAGCCAAATACATTTAAACTCAGTTTTTCACAATTCCTGACATTTAATCCAAGTAAAAATTCCCTGTTTTAGGTTAGTTAGGATCACCACTTTATTTTTAGAATGTGAAATGTCAGAATAATAGTAGAGAGAATGATTTATTTCAGCTTTTATTTCTTTCATCACATTCCCAGTGGGTCAGAAGTTTATATGCACTAAATTAGTATTTGGTAGCATTGCCTTTACATTGTTTAACTTGGGTCAAACATTTTGGGTAGCCTTCCACAACCTTCCCACAATAAGTTGGGTGAATTTTAGCCCATTCCACCTGACAGAGCTGGTGTAACGGAGTCACGTTTGTAGGCCTCCTTGCTCGCACATGCTTTTTCAGTTCTGCCCACACATTTTCTATGGAATTGAGGTCAGGGCTTTGTGATGGCCACTCCAATACCTTGACTTTGTTGTCCTTAAGCCTTTTTGCCACAACTTTGGAAGTATGCTTGGGGTCACTGTCCATTTGGAAGACCCATTTGCAACCAAGCTTTAACTTCCTGACTGATGTCTTGATGTTGCTTCAGTATATCTACATCGTTTTCCATTCTCGTGATGCCATCTATTTTGTGAAGTGCACCAGTCCCTAATGCAGCAAAGCACCCCCACAACATGATGCTGCCACCCCCGTGCTACACGGTTGGGATGGTGTTGTTCGGCTTGCAAGCCTCCCCCTTTTTCCTCCAAACATAACGATGGTCATTATGGCCAAACAGTTCAATTTTTGTTTCATCAGACCAGAGGACATTTCTCCAAAAAGTACGATCTTTGTCCCAATGTGCAGTTGCAAACCGCAGTCTGGCTTTTTTTGGCGGTTTTGGAGCAGTGGCTTCTTCCGTGCTGAGCGGCCTTTCAGGTTATGTCGATATAAGACTCGTTTGACTGTGGATATAGATAATTTTGTACCTGTTTCCTCCAGCATCTTCACAAGGTCCTTTGCTGTTGTTCTGGGATTGATTTGCACTTTTCGCACCAAAGTATGTTAATCTCTCTGAGACAGAACGCGTCTCCTTCCTGAGCGGTATGACGGCTGCGTGGTCCCATGGTGTTAATACTTGCATACTATTGTTTGTACAGATGAACGTCGGCATCAACGATGTTAGGATGAAACAGTCAGAGGTCACCAAGCGCAACATAGCTTCAGCGTGTAAATCAGCTAGAAAGATGTGTCAGCATCGAGTAATTGTCTCTGGCCCTCTCCCAGTTAGGGGGAGTGATGAGCTCTACAGCAGAGTCTCACAACTCAATCACTGGTTGAAAACAGTTTTCTGCCCCTCCTAAAAGGTAGAATTTGTAGATAATTGGCCCTCTTTCTGGGACTCACCCACAAATAGGACCAAGCCTGGCCTGTTGAGGAGTGACGGACTCCATCCTAGCTGGAGGGGTGCTCTCATCTTATCTACGAACATAGACAGGGCTCTAACTCCCCTAGCTCCACAATGAAATAGGGTGCAGGCCAGGCAGCAGGCTGTTAGCCAGCCTGCCAGCTTAGTGGAGTCTGCCACTAGCACAGTCAGTGTAGTCAGCTCAGCTATCCCCATTGAGACCGTGTCTGTGCCTCGACCTAGGTTGGGCAAAACTAAACATGGCGGTGTTCGCCTTAGCAATCTCATTAGATTAAAGACCTCCTCCATTCCTGCCATTATTGAAAGAGATTGTGATACCTCACATCTCAAAATAGGGCTACTTAATGTTAGATCCCTCACTTCAAAGGCAGTTACAGTCAGTGAACTAATCACTGATCATAATCTTGATGTGATTGGCCTGACTGAAACATGGCTTAAGCCTGATGAATTTACTGTGTTAAATGAGGCCTCACCTCCTGGTTACACTAGTGACGATATCCCCCATGCATCCCGCAAAGGCGGATGTGTTGCTAATATTTACGATAGCAAATTTCAATTTACAAAAAAAAAAACGTTTTCGTCTTTTGAGCTTCTCGTCATGAAATCTATGCAGCCTACTCAATCACTTTTTATAGCTACTGTTTACAGGCCTCCTGGGCCATATACAGTGTTCCTCACTGAGTTCCCTGAATTCCTATTGGACATTGTAGTCATAGCAGATAATATTCAAATTTTTGGTGACTTTAATATTCACATGGAAAAGTCCACAGACCCACTCCCAAAAGGCTTTCGGAACCATCATCGACTCAGTGGGTTTTGTCCAACATGTCTCTGGACCTACTCACTGCCACAGTCATACTCTGGACCTAGTTGAACGGAAATGACGCCATACCAAACTGGAAGTCTTCCGACTAGCTTGGAAAGACAGTACCGTGCAGTATTGAAGAGCCCTCACCGCTGCTCGATCATCCTATTTTTCCAACTTAATTGAGGAAAATAAGAACAATCCGAAATGTCTTTTTGATACTGTCGCAAAGCTAACTAAAAAGCAGCATTCCCCAAGAGAGGATGGCTTTCACTTCAGTAGTAATAAATTCATGAACTTCTTTGAGGAAAAGATCATGATCATTAGAAAGCAAATTACGAACTCCTCGTTAAATCTGTGTATTCCTCCAAAGCTCAGTTGTCTTGAGTCTGCACAACTCTGTTGTGTGTTTTAGTAATATAGCTCTTGACACAATGATGAAAATAATCATGGCCTCTAAACCTTCAAGCTGCACCCTATTCCAACTAAACTACTGAAAGAGCTGCTTCCTGTGCTTGGCCCTCCTATGTTGAACATAATAAACGGCTCTCTATCCACCGGATGTGTACCAAACTCACTAAAAGTGGCCGTAATAAAGCCTCTCTTGAAAAAGCCAAACCTTGACCCAGAAAATATAAAAAACTATCGGCTTATATCGAATCTTCCATTCCTCTCAAATTTTTTGAAAAAGCTGTTGCGCAGCAACTCACTGCCTTCCTGAAGACAAACAATGTACACGAAATGCTTCAGTCTGGTTTTAGACCCCATCATAGCACTGAGAGTGCACTTGTGAAGGTGGTAAATGACCTTTTAATGACGTCAGACCGAGGTTCTGCGTCTGTCCTCGTGCTCCTAGATCTGCATCTGTCCTCATGCTCCTAGACCTTAGTGCTGCTTTTGATACCATCGATCACCACATTCTTTTGGAGAGATTGGAAACCCAAATTGGTCTACACGGACAAGTTCTGGCCTGGTTTAGATCTTATCTGTCGGAAAGATATCAGTTTGTCTTTGTGAATGGTTTGTCCTCTGACAAATCAACTGTAAATTTTGGTGTTCCTCAAGGTTCCGTTTTAGGACCACTATTGTTTTCACTATATATTTTACCTCTTGGGGATGTCATTCGAAAACATAATGTTAACTTTCACTGCTATGCGGATGACACACAGCTGTACATTTCAATGAAACATGGTGAAGCCCCAAAATTGCCCTCGCTAGAAGCCTGTGTTTCAGACATAAGGAAGTGGATGGCTGCAAACGTTCTACTTTTAAACTCGGACAAAACAGAAATGCTTGTTCTAGGTCCCAAGAAACAAAGAGATCTTCTGTTGAATCTGACAATTAATCTTGATCTTGATGGTTGTACAGTCGTCTCAAATAAAACTGTGAAGGACCTCGGCGTTACTCTGTACCTTGATCTCTCTTTTGACGAACATATCAAGACTTTTTCAAGGACAGATTTTTTCCATCTACGTAACATTACAAAAAAAAGTAAAGACTGATTTCAAGGTTTTACTGCTAACCTACAAAGCATTACATGGGCTTGCTCCTACCTATCTTTCCGATTTGGTCCTGCCGTACATACCTACACGTACGCTACGGTTACAAGACGCAGGCCTCCTAATTGTCCCTAGAATTTCTAAGCAAACAGCTGGAGGCAGGGCTTTCTCCTATAGAGCTACATTTTTATGGAATGGTCTGCCTACCCATGTGAGAGACGCAGACTCGGTCTCAACCTTTAAGTCTTTAGTGAAGACTCATCTCTTCAGTAGGTCAAATGATTGAGTGTAGTCTGGGCCAGGAGTGTGAAGGTGAACAGAAAGGCTCTAGAGCAACGAACCACCCTTGCTGTCTCTGCCTGGCTGGTTCCCCTCTCTCCACTGGGATTCTCTACCTCTAACCCTATTACAGGGGCTGAGTCACTGGCTTACTGGTGCTCTTCCATGCCGTCCCTAGGAGGGGTGCATCACTTGAGTGGGTTGAGTCACTGACGTGGTCTTCCTGTCTGGGTTGGCGCCCCCCCTTGGGTTGTGCCCCCTTGGGTCCTGCCTGTTTGGCCCTGTCCGCGGGTATCATCGTTGGGGAAACAGTGTCTCCTGACCCCTCCTGTCTCAGCCTCCAGTGTTTATGCTGCAGTAGTTTATGTGTCGGGGGGCTAGGGTCAGTCTGTTATATCTGGAGTATTTCTCCTGTCTTATCCGGTGTCCTGTGTGAATTTAAGTATGCTCTCTCTAATCCTCTCTTTCTCTCTTTCTCTCTCTCTTTCTTCTTTCTTCTTTCTTTCTTTCTTTCTTTCTTTCTTTCTTTCTTTCTTTCTTTCTCTCGGAGGACCTGAGCCCTAGGACCATGCATTAGGTCTACCTGGCATGATGACTCCTTGCTGTCCCTAGTCCACCTGGCCGTGCTGCTGCTCCAGTTTCAACTGTTCTGCTTGCGGCTATGGAACCCTGACCTGTTCACCAGATGTGCTACCTGTCCCAGACCTGCGGTTTTCAACTCTCTAGAGACAGCAGGAGCGGTAGAGATACTCTCAATGATCGGCTATGAAAAGCCAACTGACATTTACTCTTGAGGTGCTTACTTGTTGCACCCTCGACAACTACTGTGATTATTATTATTTGACCATGCTCGTCATTTATGAACATTTGAACATCTTGGCCATGTTCTGTTATAATCTCCACCCGGCACAGCCAGAAGAGGACTGGCCACCCCTCATAGCCTGGTTCCTCTCTAGGTTTCTTCCTAGGTTTTGGCCTTTCTAGGGAGTTTTTCCTAGCCACCGTGCTTCTACACCTGCATTGCTTGCTGTTTGGGGTTTTAGGCTGGGTTTCTGTACAGCACTTTGAGATATCAGCTGATGTAAGAAGGGCTATATAAATACATTTGATTTGATGAATATGGTACCTTCAGGAGTTTGGAAATTGCTCCCAAGGATGAACCAGAGTTGTGGAGGTCTACAATTCTTTTCTGAGGTTTTGGCTGATTTCTTTTGACGATGTCAAGCAAAGAGGCACTGAGTTTGAAGGTAGGCCTTGAAATACATCCACAGGTACACCTCCAATTGACTCAAATGATGTCAATTAGCCTATCAGAAGCTTCTAAAGCCATGACATCATTTTCTGGAATTTTCCAAGCTGTTTAAAGGTTCAGTCAATTTAGTGTATGTAAACTTCTGACCCACTGGAATTGTGATACAGTGAATTATAAGTGAAATAATCTGTCTGTAAACAATTGTTGGAAAAATTACTTGTGTCATGCACAAAGTAGATGTCCTAATCGACTTGCCAAAACTATAGTTTGTTAACAATACATTTGGGGAGTGGTTGAAAAACAAGTTTTAATGACTCCAACCTAAGTGTGTGTAAACTTCTGACTTCAACTGTATCTCAACAAGGTATTTCTGTTTTCTAGTTGTAATACATTTGCAAACACTTCGAAAATCCAGTTTTTGCTTTGTCATTATGAGGTATTGTGTGTAGATTGAGGGAAAAAATGAATGTAATCCATTTTGGAATAAGGCTGTAACGTAACAACATGTGGAAATAGTCAAGGGGTCTAAATACTTTCTGAATGCACTGTAAACCTTGGTCGACCCCCCCCACAGCTTGGAATGTAATCAATACATTTTTTGCAGCGAGTGTCCTTTAAAACATACCCACCTGCTATGTGGTTAAAATGTGTTACAAGTGACATCTGATCAACCTTGTGAGTCTCAGGTGTAACGTTAACTATACAGATGGCACAGACAGAGAACGGCAACATCTTATGAGTTCCAAACCGATTTTGCTAGTTTGTGACTTTTTTTTCATGTTCATCTTTACTTTTCTTGTACAGGGAGGTCATACCATTATCACATATGACCGCCAAGCACTGCTGGACATCAGATCGACAGTTACTAACCTTCGACCTCGATTTTCAAATCGCAAGGCCGCCGGGCCAGATGGAACTCTAGGGCGTGATCTTAAAGCATGGGCAGACCAGCTGGCAAGTGTCTTCACTGACATTTTCAATCTGTCCTTGTCCCAGTCTATAATCCCCACATTTTTTTCAAGCTGACCACCATTTGTCCCTGTTCCCATGAACTCCATGGTAACCTGCCTAAATGACTGTAATTATTAAGTGCTTTGAAAGGCTGGTCATGACACACATCTACACCATCATCACAGACACCCTGGACCCACTCCAATTTGCATACCGCCCCCTACAGATCCACAGATGACGCAATCTCCATTGCACTTCACACTGCCCTCTCCCACCTGGACAAGAGGGGAAATAACTATGTGAGAATGCTGTTCATAGACTGCAGCTCAGCTTTCAACATCATAATTCCCTCCAAGCTCATCACCAAGCTGGGGACCCTGGGACTGAACACCTCCCTCTTCAACTGGATCCTGGACTTCCTGACGGGCCGGCCCTAGGTGGTGAGGGTAGGCAACAACACCACTGCCACACTGATCCTCAACACGGGGGCCTCTTAGGGGTGTGTGCTTAGTCCCCTCCTGTACTCTCTGTTCACCTACAACCGCATGGCCAGGCACGACTCCAACACCATCAGCAAGTTCTCTGACGACACGACAGTGGTAGGCCTGATCACCGATGGCAATGTGACAGCCTACTGGGAGGAGGTTATGGATTTAGCAGTGTGGTGCCAGGACAACAACCTCTCCCTCAACGTCAGTAAGATCAAGGAGCAGATCGTGGACTACAGGAGAAAGAGGGGAGAGCACACCCCCATTCACATTGACAGGGCTGTAGTGGAGCAGGTCGAGAGTTACAAGTTCCTTGACATCCACATAACTCAGGACTTAACATGGTCCACATACACCCACACAGTCATGAAGAGGGCATGACTGTGCCTCTTCCCCCTCAAAAGATGAAAAGATTTGGCATGGGCCATCGGCTCCTCAAAATGTTCTACAGCTGCACCACCGAGAGCATCTTGACTGGCTGCATCAAAACTTGGTATGGCAAATGTACTGCTCTCGAACACAAAGCACTAGGAGGGTAGTGCCAACAGCCCAGTACATCGCCGGGGACAAACTCCCTGCCATCCAAGACGTCTATATCAGGCGTGTCAGAGAAAGGCCCCAAAAATTGCCCCAAACTTCAAGCCATAGATAGTTCACTCTGCTACCGTCCAGCAAATGGTACCGGAGTATCAGCTCTTGGACCAACAGGCTACCAGATAGTTTCTACCCTCGAGCCATTAGACTGTTCATTAATTGCACACACACACACACACACACACACACACACACACACACACACACATACCGACAACTCAAACATACATACAAACACACTTTTACACTCATGATATGCTGCTGCTACTCTGTTCATAGTTTTTTTTCTTATTAGTGTCTATCCTGATGCCTAGTCACTTTACCTTGTAAACCTTTACCACTGTACACATCTACCTCAAATAGCTCGTACCCCTGCACATTGATCTGGTACTGGTACTTCATGTATATAGCTCCACATTGATCTGGTACTGGTACTCCATGTATATAGCTCCACATTGATCTGGTACTGGTACTCCATGTATATAGCTCCACATTGATCTGGTACTGGTACTCCATGTATATAGCTCCACATTGATCTGGTACTGGTACTCCATGTATATAGCTCTACATTGATCTGGTACTGGTACTCCCTGTATATAGCTCTACATTGATCTGGTATTCCCTGTATATAGCTCCACATTGATCTGGTACTGGTACTCCCTGTATATAGCTCTACATTGATCTGGTATTCCCTGTATATAGCTCCACATTGATCTGGTACTGGTACTCCCTGTATATAGCTCCACATTGATCTGGTACTGGTACTCCCTGTATATAGCTCTACATTGATCTGGTACTCCATGTATATAGCTCCACATTGATCTGGTACATGTACTCCATGTATATAGCTATACATTGATCTGGTACTGGTACTCCATGTATATAGCTCCACATTGATCTGGTACTGGTACTCCATGTATATAGCTCCACATTGATCTGGTACTGGTACTCCATGTATATAACTCCACATTGATCTGGTTCTGGTACTCCATGTATATAGCTCCACATTGATCTGGTACTGGTACTCCATGTATATAGCTCCACATTGATCTGGTACTGGTACTCCATGTATATAACTCCACATTGATCTGGTACTGGTACTCCATGTATATAGCTCCACATTGATCTGGTACTGGTACTCCATGTATATAGCTCTACATTGATCTGGTACTGGTACTCCCTGTATATAGCTCCACAGTGATCTGGTACTCCATGTATATAGCTCCACATTGATCTGGTACTGGTACTCCATGTATATAGCTCTACATTGATCTGGTACTCCTTGTATATAGCTCCACATTGATCTGGTACTGGTACTCCCTGTATATAGCTCCACATTGATCTGGTACTGGTACTCCCTGTATATAGCTCCACATTGATCTGGTACTCCCTGTATATAGCTCCACATTGATCTGGTACTGGTACTCCCTGTATATAGCTCCACATTGTTGTGTATTTCATTGCTCTTGAGTTACTGTTTTAATGTGTTTTACTCTGCATGGTCAGGTTGGGTTCATAAGCAAGCATTTCACAGCAAAATCTACACTCACTGTATTCAAGCTCATGTGACAAATACAATGTGATTTTGATTTGATTCTGCTGTGACATTGTTCCACGACCTGACTCAGATCTGGACTAACATGTGGAGGACAAGGAAGAGAGAGAGAGAAAGAGAGAGAGAGACAGAGAGCTGCAACCTATACTTATGTTTATTTATTTTCCCTTCCCATTTGTACTATTTGCAATTGCGAGAAAGAGAAACATGATTTCTGAGTAATCGTAACAGAATGTTAGTCAAAAAAATAAGTGATTAGAAAAACAGAGCAACAGAGTTCTTGGCAGAGAGTATATGTTGCGCAAATGTGAGCCTTAACACAGATAGGGAGAGAGAGAGATGATTTCTGAGAAATCATAACAGAAAGTGAGTCCAAGAAAGAGAAATTCTGGGGATAGTTGAGAAAATGACAGGAACGTTAAGGCTTAAAATAAACTGCTGGGAAGAAAGGGGGGGGGGGGGGATCTGGGTCGAGATTTAGCTTTCAACTAATGTCACAAACAGAGGAAGATTAGGTTCTGCGCTGCTGATGGCTATTTTGGTCCGCTCATAAAGGAGTAATAAAGGCCCATTGCACTATTGTGAAATACTTAAAAATGTTGTGTTGATTTATCATGAGGTGCTGCAACACCCTCAGCACTCCTCCTTCCCTCTACGATGTCTGGCATGCTATAGGCTCGGTTGGAATAGTCTGCTGTACAATGCCAAGGCTACGCAAAGTCACTGCAGGTAAATAGAAAGACTGCAGTCACACATAGAGAGAGCGCTCCCATATCACTGCCGAATGGCAGAGCAAAAGCGACTCTTCATTGCTAACTCCCGCCTGCGTGCATTCGACGTAACTTTTCAAAAGCAACTCCCCTTCGGATGTGTAGGTTGTGTCCTTTGTCCACAGTTCGGGCTAGTAGCTGGGTTTATTTTACGCCTGCTACGTTAGTAGCTGGGAACCAAACGAGATGAGGGCGAAGTAGGTGGCTCGCTAGCTAGATAAGAGTGAAGGTTGGACTGTCTGTACTGCAGTGGCTGTGGGTAGCCTTGGTTGTGGTATGCGGACTAAGTAGCTAGCTAGCAAGGATACGATTGAAGAAGGAAAACACAGAGTTAAGTGTAACGGCATTCTCGCCTGCTGTGAAGTGAATGTTTGAATTTGCAGTGTGTTTTATACACGACTGCTACCAGGTTGCTAGCTAGAAGCGACATTGAACAGAGAGAGAGAGAGGGGGAAGGAGAAACTTTCCAGCCTGACGCAGAACCGCAAACATGCAGTTGACAGAGCTCCTTGCTTCAGGAACCTTCCTGGTCCTGCTCCTTGTTCCGTGGTCCGACAGCCGTAAGTAAACAACTCAGCCCGTTAAGCTATGTTTGACTTGTTGGCACTGGGGGGGATAACGTTGTTGTTTAGCTTGCCAGCTAGTTCATTGTTGTTGAATAATGTTACATTTGTCTGCTTAGATGATGCTTTGAAACCTCACGCCCAGGACTTTTTGTCAGTAAATTAGGGGCTGGATTATTTTAGCAACAAATGTAGTAAGGTAACTAATGGGAAATTTTGTTCAATTTGACTCTTCTGTGCTTGTGGTTATTTCCAGTTTCCTTGTCCCCGGAAGAAGCTAACCAGTTCTTGAGGAGACACAGGAGAGCGAATCACGTTTTTGAGGAGACGAAACAAGGGCACCTGGAGCGAGAGTGTGTGGAAGAGAAGTGTAGCAAAGAGGAGGCGAGAGAAGTATTCGAGAACGACCCTGAAACAGTGAGTACACTACACACTTGATCGTGTCAAATGAAATAGCACTCATTGCACTTCTTTCCATTGCATATAGACACGGACTAGCTGCGCACATTGGATTTGTTTTGCCGTAATGACTGATCCTATAGCCTAGTTGTTTATAACATAACGATTCTGTGTATAGTGTTCAAGCTCCAAAATATGGATATGACTAATTACAGGCGAACACTCACCAGTCCGATCAATTCATTGCACAGTATTCAACTAGCACATTGGGCTATGGGGAACATGCCAGATTAGGAACATTTGCATACTACTGTAAGGTTTGTGATTATGTAAATGATACTGCTTCTGCGTGATGGGATCATACATGGGAGTGATTATACTAATGAGTGCTGTACTGCTGTGTTTTTGATTGGTCCTCGGGGAGGCTGCTTACAGTAAGCGGATGGAAGGTGACTAGGGGGAATGTGTTTTAATCACATGAATTCCAGACAGAGCAACAATGCGCTCACACACAGGTTTTAATCTGACTTGTGCCTGTCACAAAGGGCTCCTATCCCCTCAGGGATATATACATTAGGTCTAGGTTCTGCCAGCTAGCTTCATGAATGTGTTGAGCAGCCTCCAGCATCCATGCTATTAATAATTCTACATCCCAAATGCCTCCCTATTCCCTATACAGTGCACTACTTTTGACCAGGGCCCATAGGGACATCCAGTATAATTCTGCCTTGGTCAGTGTCCTTTGGGAATTAGACAATATGTAGATTAGGATATTAAACAGGCTTAATGCTGATCTGTAAATGTTGTCCATATATATATATATTGTTATAAGAAAAACATGTTTTTGTGAGGTAAGAGCTGGGGTGAAAGTGGAGAGAGGTGCATCAGGGTGAGAGGGTTTGTAATGGGCTCAGACAGAGGTGTGTGTGTGTGTGCATAGGATGAGAGGGGTGGTGTGAACCCAGGATCAGAGAGGAGGATGTGTGTGGTACTAGTGGTGGTGAGATCGGGGGGTTTGTAATGGGATCAGAGAGGAGGATGTACGTGGTACTGGTGGTGGTGAGATCGGGGGGTTTGTAATGGGATCAGAGAGGAGGATGTACTAGTGGTGGTGAGATCGGGGGGTTTATAATGGGATCAGAGAGGAGGATGACGTGGTACTAGTGGTGGTGAGATCGGGGGGTTTGTAATGGGATCAGAGAGGAGGATGTGTGTGGTACTAGTGGTGGTGAGATCGGGGGTTTGTAATGGGATCGGAGAGGAGGATGTACTAATGGTGGTGAGATCGGGGGGGTTTATAATGGGATCAGAGAGGAGGATGTACGTGGTGGTGAGATCGGGGGGTTTATAATGGGATCAGAGAGGAGGATGTACTAGTGGTGGTGAGATCGGGGGTTTGTAATGGGATCAGAGAGGAGGATGATGTGGTACTAGTGGTGGTGAGATCGGGGGATTTATAATGGGATCAGAGAGGAGGATGTACGTGGTACTAGTGGTGGTGAGATCGGGGGGTTTGTAATGGGATCAGAGAGGAGGATGTACTAGTGGTGGTGAGATTGTGGGGTTTGTAATGGGATCAGAGGAGGATGTACTAGTGGTGGTGAGATCGGGGGGTTTGTAATGGGATCAGAGAGTAGGATGTACTAGTGCTGGTGAGATCGTGGGGTTTGTAATGGGATCAGAGAGGAGGATGTACTAGTGGTGGTGAGATCGGGGGGTTTATAATGGGATCAGAGAGGAGGATGTACGTGGTACTAGTGGTGGTGAGATCGGGGGGTTTGTAATGGGATCAGAGAGGAGGATGACGAGGTACTGGTGGTGGTGAGATCGGGGGGGTTTATAATGGGATCCGAGAGGAGGATGTACGTGGTACTAGAGGAGGATGACGTGGTACCACTAGTGGTGAGATCGGGGGGTTTATAATGGGATCAGAGAGGAGGATGTGTGTGGTACTAGTGGTGGTGAGATCGAGGGTTTGTAATGGGATCAGAGAGGAGGATGAAGTGGTGAGATCGGGGGGTTTATAATGGGATCAGAGAGGAGGATGTGTGTGGTACTAGTGGTGGTGAGATCGGGGGTTTGTAATGGGATCAGAGAGGAGGATGACGTGGTACTAGTGGTGGTGAGATCGGGGGGTTTATAATGGGATCAGAGAGGTGGTGGTGAGATCGGGGGGTTTGTAATGGGATCAGAGTCCGGGGGGTTTAATGGATCAGAGAGGAGGATGACGTGGTGGTGAGATCGGGGGGTTTGTAATGGGATCAGAGAGGAGGATGATGTGGTACTAGTGGTGGTGAGATCGGGGGGTTTGTAATGGGATCAGAGATCGGGGGGTTTAATGGGATCAGAGAGGAGGATGACGTGGTGGTGAGATCGGGGGGTTTGTAATGGGATCAGAGGAGGATGACATGGTACTAGTGGTGGTGAGATCGGGGGGTTTGTAATGGGATCAGAGAGGAGGATGACGTGGTGGTGAGATCGGGGGGTTTGTAATGGGATCAGAGAGGAGGATGACGTGGTACTAGTGGTGGTGAGATCGGGGGGGTTATAATGGGATCAGAGAGGAGGATGACGTGGTGGTGAGATCGGGGGGGTTATAATGGGATCATAGAGGAGGATGACGTGGTACTAGTGGTGGTGAGATCGGGGGTTTAATAATGGGATCAGAGAGGAGGATGACGTGGTACTAGTGGTGGTGAGATCGGGGGTTTAATAATGGGATCATAGAGGAGGATGACGTGGTACTAGTGGTGGTGAGATCGGGGGTTTAATAATGGGATCAGAGAGGAGGATGACGTGGTACTAGTGGTGGTGAGATCGGGGGGTTTATAATGGGATCAGAGAGGAGGATGACGTGGTACTAGTGGTGGTGAGATCGGGGGGGTTTATAATGGGATCAGAGAGGAGGATGACGTGGTGAGATCGGGGGGGTTTATAATGGGATCAGAGAGGAGGATGACGTGGTGCTAGTGGTGGTGAGATCGGGGGGGTTATAATGGGATCAGAGAGGAGGATGACGTGGTGCTAGTGGTGGTGAGATCGGGGGGGTTGTATCGTGACAGGACTGCAACCTCATTCACAGATCCATTATTCATTCTAAACGTGCCTATCTCTGACTCTGCAGTTCTCTCACATCGCTGCAGTTCCCTGGCTCTGCAGAGGGAGTGTTCCTGGTTACCATACCCCTAACCTAGTCTCCCTAGCAACGAAGAGTCTTCAATTGCAGCCTTAGTCTCTCTCTCTGCAGTAGTTGGAAAGTTTCTGCCTGTTCCCCTTCCCTCTATCACACTGTCTCTGTAGAATGAGATTAGATGTAGAAGGATAATGTAGTTTTACAAGTGTCTCAGTAGAACTACACACAGTCAGGAGTCTCTTATCTAAATCACCCTCCATTTCATGTACTGTTCTTCATCTTTCAGTGCAGCACAACTCTCTGGAGAACCATGTCATTGTCCCATCAAGTCTAGTTCTAATTTTAACTTTCCCCAGTTACCTCCATGTACTGTAGGCAGGAAGGTAGGCAGGAAGGTAGGCAGGAAGGTAGGCAGGAAGGTAGGCAGGAAGGTAGGCAGGCAGCTCGGTCCCAGAACTGTTTGTGCTCTAGCTAACTCCATTGCTGTCATAGTGAAACCAAACACATGCTAACGAGTGACAAGGAGTTATCATAATAGCACAAACAGACTGGCACTCGGGCTATTCTGCAGGAGAGAGAGTTGTAGAATGTTGACACATGTAGAACGTTCCCAGGAAACCCTGGAGGGGCTACTAGACTGTGTGGTGCCACACCCCGTTAACATGAGATGACATGGTGCATATCATCATCAGACATACATTTAGTCTCAATCTGTCATGTTAGACCTCATAGTATTAAGAATAGACTGTTATCAAACATCACTAACAGCCTCTCTCCTTCTGTTCTCTCTCCTTCAGGACTACTTCTTTCCAAAGTACTTAGGTAAGTTTGGTTCCTGTTCCCAACCTCTTCAGCATTGTGAGATTGTTATTACTTGATTAGGATATTAGCATCTGTTGTATGGTGTTGAACTATCTTCTGTCTGCCCTGTCTCTCTCTGTCTGCCCTGTCTCTCTCTCTGTCTGCCCTGTCTCTCTCTCTGTCTGCCCTGTCTCTCTCTCTGTCTGCCCTGTCTCTCTCTCTGTCTGCCCTGTCTCTCTCTCTGTCTGCCCTGTCTCTCTCTCTGTCTGCCCTGTCTCTCTCTCTGTCTGCCCTGTCTCTCTCTCTGTCTGCCCTGTCTCTCTCTCTGTCTGCCCTGTCTCTCTCTCTGTCTGCCCTGTCTCTCTCTCTGTCTGCCCTGTCTCCTCTCTCTGTCTTGTCTCTCTCTCTCTGTCTGTCTGTCTGCCCTGTCTCTCTGTCTCTCTGATTAGCGTGCATGGAGAAGTTCGGAGACACGGACAAGAAGAAACAAGACCTGATCACCTGTGTTCACAGTGAGTTCCTCGTCTGTCTGTCCTCCTGACTAGAGCTGTGGACAGACAAACTGACTCACGTACAGTAGATATGAGCATGTAGCTCCTCTCTCTCTGTCTCTCTACACTCTCTCTCTCTCTCTCATCTCTCTCTCTCTCTCATCTCTCTCTCTCATTCTCTCTCTACTCTCTCTCTCTCATCTCACTCTCTCTCTCTCTCTCTCTCATTCTCTCTCTCTCTCTCTCTCTCATTCTCTCTCTCTCTCTCCTCTCTCATTCACTCTCTCTCTACTCTCTCTCCCTCTCTCATTCACTCTCTCTCTCTCTCTCTCTCATTCACTCTCTCTCTCTCACTCTCTCTCTCCTCTCTCTCTCATTCACTCTCTCTCTCTCTCTCTCACTCTCTCATTCTCTCTCTCTCTCTCATTCACTCTCTCTCTCTCATTCACTCTCTCTCTCTCTCTCTCTCTCTCTCTCATCTCTCTCTCTCTCTCTCTCTCATTCTCTCTCTCTCTCTCTCTCTCATTCTCTCTCTCTCTCTCTCTCTCATTCTCTCTCTCTCTCTCTCTCTCTCATTCACTCTCTCTCTCTCTCTCTCATTCACTCTCTCTCTCTCATTCACTCTCTATCCCCTCTCTCATTCACTCTCTCTCATTCACTCTCTCCTCTCTCATTCTCTCTCTACTCTCTCTCCTCTCTCATCTCTCTCTCTACTCTCTCTCTCCTCTCTCATTCACTCTCTCTCTCTCTCTCCTCTCTCATTCACTCTCTCTCTCTCTCTCCTCTCTCATTCACTCTCTCTCTCTCTCTCCTCTCTCATTCACTCTCTCTCTCTCTCCTCTCTCATTCACTCTCTCTCCTCTCTCATTCACTCTCTCTCCTCTCTCATTCACTCTCTCTCCTCTCTCATTCACTCTCTCCTCTCTCATTCACTCTCTCCTCTCTCATTCACTCTCTCCTCTCTCATTCCACTCTCTCCTCTCTCATTCACTCTCTCCTCTCTCATTCACTCTCTCCTCTCTCATTCACTCTCTCCTCTCTCATTCACTCTCTCTCCTCTCTCATTCACTCTCTCTCTCCTCTCTCATTCACTCTCTCTCTCCTCTCTCATTCACTCTCTCTCTCCTCTCTCATTCACTCTCTCTCTCCTCTCTCTCTCTGTGGTTTTATAAATGGTGCCTATGAGGAGCAGTGAGCACATAGTTCCATCTGTTGGGCAGGGCAGGCTGCACTGCACCACCTCACTACTGCAGAGCACTGAGAGAAAGTTCTCTGATTTAAGGTGGACAAGATAAGAGGAATGTTCTCTTCATGTCTATGGGTCAGTGTCTACTGTGCGTCAGCGAGCATGATGTGGCTAAACTGCTGCTGTGACTATGAGAGGGAGGGAGAGATGCGTGTGGAACTCTGCAGTAGTAACCAAGTGTGCGTGACACACCTCCTTCCAGCGTCACGCACTCCGTGACTGCAGATCTGAGATCAGTGACGTGAGCAAGCTGTGACGCCAGTGAGGGGGGGGTTAAAGAGGAGGAGAGAGAATGGATAGAGTATTCTGCTGCATCAGGGCTGCTGAGTCCAGGAGTGAGGGGCCTGCCCATCCTGACTGCTGATTGGTTGAAGGAACTAGTCAGCCAGGGAGTTGCTATGACTCAGCCGTGCGTCCAGGACAGAGAGATTGTCGTCCCCCGTCCCCCCCGTCAGCACCACCGTCAGCAGTAATGGAAGGAGAAAGAACTGCAGGAACTAATACTTTATATATAACACTCCAGGATGGATGGAGAGAGAGACAGGGGAGGAGAGAGAGACGGGGGGAGGAGAGAGAGACGGGGGAGGAGAGAGAGACGGGGGAGGAGAGAGAGACGGGGGAGGAGAGAGAGACGGGGAGGAGAGAGAGACGGGGGAGGAGAGAGAGAGACGGACGGGGGGGGGGGGAGACGGGGGAGGAGAGAGAGACGGGGAGGAGAGAGAGACGGGGGGGAGAGCGAGAGAGACGGACGGACGGACGGGGGGGGGGGAGCTATTTATGCTGTCCTCAGAGATCCTGGGAGGGGAAAATAACTCTCTTTTTTTTCAATGGCATCACAGCAGGCATTTTAGTCTGTCACAAATGGCACCCTATTCCCTATATAGTGCACTACTTTAGATCAGGGCCTTTATCAATGGCATTACAGGAGGCATTATATAGTAATATAGTGCTATGTACAGTGAGGGGGGAAAAGTATTTGATCCCCTGCTGATTTTGTACGTTTGCCCACAAAGAAATGATCAGTCTATAATTGTAATGGTAGGTTTATTTGAACAGTGAGAGACAGAATAACAACAAAAAAATCCTGAAAAACGCATGTCAAAAATGTTATAAAATGATTTGCATTTTAATGAGGGAAATAAGTATTTGACCCCTCTGCAAAACATGACTTAGTACTTGGTGGCAAAACCCTTGTTGGCAATCAGAGGTCAGACGTTTCTTGTAGTTGGCCACCAGGTTTGCACACATCTCAGGAGGGATTTTGTCCCACTCCTCTTTGCAGATCTTCTCCAAGTCATTAAGGTTTCGAAGCTGACGTTTGGCAACTCGAACCTTCAGCTCCCTCTACAGATTTTCTATGGGATTAAGGTCTGGAGACTGGCTAGGCCACTCCAGGACCTTAATGTGTTTCTTCTTGAGCCACTGCTTTGTTGCCTTGGCCGTGTGTTTTGGGTCATTGTCATGCTGGAATACCCATCCACGACCCATTTTCAATGCCCTGGCTGAGGGAAGGAGGTTCTCACCCAAGATTTGATGGTACATGGCCTCGTCCATCGTCCCTTTGATGCGGTGAAGTTGTCCTGTCCCCTTAGCAGAAAAACACCCCAAAGCATAATGTTTCCACCTCCATGTTTGACGGTGGGGATGGTGTTCTTGGGGTCATAGGCAGCATTCCTCGTCCTCCAAACACGGCGAGTTGAGTTGATGCCAAAGAGCTCCATTTTGGTCTCATTTGACCACAACACTTTTACCCAGTTGTCCTCTAAATCATTCAGATGTTCATTGGCAAACTTCAGCCTTGCATGTATATGTGCTTTCTTGAGCAGGGGGACCTTGCGGACGCTGCAGGATTTCAGTACTTCATGGCGTAGTGTGTTACCAATTGTTTTCTTGGTGACTATGGTCCCAGCTGCCTTGAGATCATTGACAAGATCCTCCCGTGTAGTTCTGGGCTGATTCCTCACCGTTCTCATGATCACTGCAACTCCACGAGGTGAGATCTTGCATGGAGCCCCAGGCCGAGGGAGATTGACAGTTCTTTTGTGTTTCTTCCATTTGCGAATAATCGCACCAACTGTTGTCACCTTCTCACCAAGCTGCTTGGCAATGGTCTTGTAGCCCATTCCAGCCTTGTGTAGGTCTACGATCTTGTCCCTGACATCCTTGGAGAGCTCTTTGATCTTGGCCATGGTGGAGAGTTTGGAATCTGATTGATTGCTTCTGTGGACAGGTGTCTTTTATACAGGTAACAAGCTGAGATTAGGAGCACTCCCTTTTAAGAGTGTGCTCCTAATCTCAGCTTGTTACCTGTATAAAAGACACCTGGGAGCCAGAAATCTTTCTGATTGAGAGGGGGTCAAATAGTTATTTCCCTCATTAAAATGCAAATCAATTTATAACATTTTTGACATGCGTTTTTCTTGATTTTTTTTGTTATTCTGTCTCTCACTGTTCAAATAAACCTACCATTAGAATTATAGACTGATCATTTCTTTGTCAGTGGGCAAACGTACATAATCAGCAGGGGATAAAATACTTTTTTCCTCACTGTACCTGCCTGGAACAGCCTGGCTAAGCGCTTCACATTTGTATACAGTTGAAGTTGGAAGTTTACATAAACACCTTAGCCAAATACATTTAAACTCAGTTTTTCACAATTCCTGACATTTAATCATAGTAAAAATTCCCTGTCTTAGGTCAATTAGGATCACCACTTTATTTTAAGAATGTGAAATGTCAGAATAATAGTAGAGAATGACTTATTTCAGCTTTTATTTCTTTCATCACATTCCTAGTGGGTCAGAAGTTTACATACACTAAATTAGTATTTGGTAGCATTGCCTTTAACCTTTCTGGGCCAGTGGGACGCTTGCGTCCCATCTACTCAACAGCCAGTGTAATCCGGTGGCGCGATATTCAAATACCTTAGAAATGCTATTACTTCAATTTCTCAAACATATGACTATTTTACAGCCATTTAAAGACAAGACTCTCGTTAATCTAACCACACTGTCCGATTTCAAAAAGGCTTTACAACGAAAGCAAAACATTAGATTATGTCAGCAGAGTACCCAGCCAGAAATAATCAGACACCCATTTTTCAAGCTAGCATATAATGTCACATAAACCCAAACCACAGCTAAATGCAGCACTAACCTTTGATGATCTTCATCAGATGACAATCCTAGGACATTATGTTATACAATACATGCATGTTTTGTTCAATCAAGTTCAACCAGCTTTGTACATTAGCATGTGACTAGCATTCCCACCGAACACTTCCGTAGATAGCCCGGCCATCACAGGCTAGCTATTTTGACACCCACCAAGTGTGGTACTCACCAAACTCCGATTTACTATTAGAAAAGTTAGATTACCTTTGCTGTCTTCGTCAGAATGCACTCCCAGGACTTCTACTTCAATAACAAATGTTGGTTTGGTTCAAAATAATCCATAGTTATATCCAAATAGCGGCGTTTTGTTCGTGCGTTCAAGACACTATCC
This sequence comes from Salmo salar, assembly GCF_965601325.2. Classification (NCBI taxonomy): domain Eukaryota; kingdom Metazoa; phylum Chordata; class Actinopteri; order Salmoniformes; family Salmonidae; genus Salmo; species Salmo salar. The sequence continues at coordinate 29,249,995 of NC_138307.1, read as the reverse complement.
GATGGGTAAAGAAGGGTGACGCGCCCGACGCGTTTCGTGACGAAAAATGTCAAAATATTCCATTACCGTACTTCAAAGCATGTCAACCGCTGTTTAAAATCATTTTTTATGCTATTGTTCTCGTAAAAAAGCGATAATATTCCGACCGGGAGTGGTTGTTTTTGTTCAAAGAGAGAGAAAGTAAACATGGTGTTGGCTCGGGCACGCGCCTCCAGTCTCATTGTCCTCAGATCGACCACTTACAAAATGCGCTAATGTTTTTCAGCCAGGGCCTGCAAAGCCACCATTTGGCTTTCTGGCGCCTTCTGAGAGCCTATGGGAGCGTTAGAAAATGTCACGTCATACCAGAGATCCCCTGTTTTGGTTAGAGATGATCAAGAAGGCCATGAAATGGTCAGAGATTCCTGTTTGGAATCTTCTCAGGTTTTGGCCTGCCAAATGAGTTCTGTTTTACTCACAGACACCATTCAAACAGTTTTAGAAACTTTAGGGTGTTTTCTATCCAAATCAAACAATGATATGCATATTCTAGTTACTGGGCAGGAGTAGTAACCAGATTACATCGGGTACGTTTTTTTATCCGGCCGTGCAAATACTGCCCCCTATCCCCAACAGGTTAAGCCATTTTGCCACAACTTTGGAAGTATGCTTGGAGTCATTGTCCATTTGGAAGACCCATTTGCAACCAAGCTTTAACTTCCTGACTGATGTCTTGATGTTGCTTCAATATATCCACATAATTTTCCATCGTCATGATGCCATCTATTTTGTGAAGTGCACCAGTCCCTCCTGCAGCAAAGCACCCCCACAACATGATGCTGCCACCCCTGTGCTTCACGGTTGGGATGGTGTTGTTCGGCTTGCAAGCCTCCCCCTTTTTCCTCCAAACATAACGATGGTCATTATGGCCAAACACTTCTATTTTTGTTTCATCAGACCAGAGGACATTTCTCCAAAAAGTACGATCTTTGTGCCCAACAGCCTGGCTAAAGCACTTCACATTATATATGTACCTGCCTGGACCAACCTGGCTAAAACACTTCGCATTATATATGTACCTGCCTGGAACAGCCTGGCTAAAGCACTTCACATTATATAGTAACATAGAGCTATGTACCTGCCTGGACCAGCCTGGCTAAAGCACTTCACATTATATATGTACCTGCCTGGACCAGCCTGGCTAAAACACTTCACATTATATATGTACCTGCCTGGACCAGCCTGGCTAAAGCATTTCACATTATATAGTAACATAGTGCTATGTACCTGCTTGGACCAGCCTGGCTAAAACACTTCACATTATATAGTAACATAGAGCTATGTACCTGCCTGGACCAGCCTGGCTAAAACACTTCATATTATATATGTACCTGCCTGGACCAGCCTGGCTAAAGCACTTCACATTATATAGTAACATAGAGCTATGTACCTGCCTGGACCAGTCTGGCTAAAACACTTCACATTATATATACTGCTCAAAACAATGAAGGGAACACTTAAACAACACATCCTAGATCTGAATGAAAGAAATAATCTTATTAAATACTTTTTTCTTTACATAGTTGAATGTGCTGACAACAAAATCACACAAATAATCAATGGAAATCCAATTTATCAACCCATGGAGGTCTGGATTTGGAGTCACACTCAAAATTAAAGTGGAAAACCACACTAAAGGCTGATCCAACTTTGATGTAATGTCCTTAAAAGAAGTCAAAATGAGGCTCAGTAGTGTGTGTGGCCTCCACGTGCCTGTATGACCTCCCTACAACGCCTGGGCATGCTCCTGATGAGGTGGCGGATGGTCTCCTGAGGGATCTCCTCCCAGACCTGGACTAAAGCATCCGCCAACTCCTGGACAGTCTGTGGTGCAACGTGGCGTTGGTGGATGGAGCGAGACATGATGTCCCAGATGTGCTCAATTGGATTCAGGTCTGGGGAACGGGAGGGCCAGTCCATAGCATCAATGCCTTCCTCTTGCAGGAACTGCTGACACACTCCAGCTACATGAGGTCTAGCATTGTCTTGCATTAGGAGGAACCCAGGGCCAACCGCACCAGCATATGGTCTCACAAGGGGTCTGAGGATCTCATCTCGGTACCTAATGGCAGTCAGGCTACCTCTGGCGAGCACATGGAGGGCTGTGCGGCCCCCCCCCAAAGAAATGCCACCCCACACCATGACTGACCCACCGCCAAACTGGTCATGCTGGAGGATGTTGCAGGCAGCAGAACGTTCTCCACGGCGTCTCCAGACTCTGTCACGTCTGTCACGTGCTCAGTGTGAACCTGCTTTCATCTGTGAAGAGCACAGGGCGCCAGTGGCGAATTTGCCAATCTTGGTGTTCTCTGGCAAATGCCAAACGTCCTGCACGGTGTTGGGCTGTAAGCACAACCCCCACCTGTGGACGTCGGGCCCTCATACCACCCTCATGGAGTCTGTTTCTGACCGTTTGAGCAGACACATGCACATTTGTGGCCTGCTGGAGGTCATTTTGCAGGGCTCTGGCAGTGCTTCTCCTGCTCCTCCTTGCACAAAGGCGGAGGTAGCGGTCCTGCTTCTGGGTTGTTGCCCTCCTACGGCCTCCTCCACGTCTCCTGATGTACTGGCCTGTCTCCTGGTAGCGCCTCCATGCTCTGGACACTACGCTGACAGACACAGCAAACCTTCTTGCCACAGCTCGCATTGATGTGCCATCCTGGATGAGCTGCACTACCTGAGCCACTTGTGTGGGTTGTAGACTCCGTCTCATGCTACCACTAGAGTGAAAGCGCCGCCAGCATTCAAAAGTGACCAAAACATCAGCCAGGAAGCATAGGAACTGAGAAGTGGTCTGTTGTCCCCACCTGCAGAACCACTCCTTTATTGGGGGTGTTTTGCTAATTGCCTATAATTTCCACCTGTTGTCTATTCCATTTGCACAACAGCATGTGAAATGTATTGTCAATCAGTGTTTCTTCCTAAGTGGACAGTTTGATTTCACAGAAGTGTGATTGACTTGGAGTTACATTGTGTTGTTTAAGTGTTCACTTTATTTTTTTGAGCAGTGTAGTAACATAGAGCTATGTACCTGCCTGGACCGGTCTGGCTAAAACACTTTACATCTGGTGGCTTGTCCTTTTGGAAAAAGTGTCATCCTACAAATACCTAGGTATTTGGTTGGATGACAAGTTGTCCTTTAATGTTCATGTGGATAATCTTGTGACAAAGCTTAAATGTAAATTGGTTTTATTTTTGTAATAAGGCTTGCTTACCTCTTATGGCTAGAAAGAAGCTTGTTCAGGCCACTTTTCTCTCTGTAGTTGATTATGGTGACTTGTTGTATATGCATGCAACCTCCTCTGTCTTAGAGACAGGACTGTTTATCATGAATCCTTGCGCTTTATTACAAATGCCAAGTCACTCACCCATCATTGCACCTTGTACCAAATGGTAGATTGGACCTCACTTTATATGCACAGAAAGATACATTTGTATGTGTTCATCTACAAAGCCCTTTTGGATAAACTCTCTCTTTACCTCTGTAGTCTGGTCTCCTTCACCACCAGCAGTTACCATACCCGGTCTGCTAGGTGGTTGCTACTTAAAGTCCCCAGGACATTCACAGTATTAGGCAAGACTGCCTTCTCTTCTTGTGCACCAGAGGCATGGAATAGTCTACAATCCATGCTTCACCTAGATATGTTAGTGCCACTGAATGAATTTAAAATATTGATGGGAGACTGTTATGGAGGAGTGTAAATGCTTTTTTTTGGCTGGATCATGTTGTGTTGTTGTATGTTTTAATTCTGTAATGTATTGATTGTTGTTGCCTTCTTGGCCAGGTCTCCCTTGAAAAAGAAACTGGGTCTCAATGGGCTTTTCCTGGTTAAATAAATATATAGTAACATAGTGCTATGTACCTGCCTGGACCAGCCTGGCTAAAACACTTCACATTGTATATGTACCTGCCTGGAACAGCCTGGCTAAAACACTTCACATTGTATATGTACCTGCCTGGACCAGCCTGGCTAAAACACTTCACATTATATATGTACCTGCCTGGAACAGCCTGGCTAAAACACTTCACATTGTATATGTACCTGCCTGGACCAGCCTGGCTAAAACACTTCACATTATATATGTACCTGCCTGGAACAGCCTGGCTAAAGCACTTCACATTATATAGTAACATAGAGCTATGTACCTGCCTGGACCAGCCTGGCTAAAACACTTCACATTATATATGTACCTGCCTGGACCAGCCTGGCTAAAACACTTCACATTATATATGTACCTGCCTGGACCAGCCTGGCTAAAACACTTCACATTATATATGTACCTGCCTGGACCAGCCTGGCTAAAGCACTTCACATTATATAGTAACATAGAGCTATGTACCTGCCTGGACCAGCCTGGCTAAAACACTTCACATTATATATGTACCTGCCTGGACCAGCCTGGCTAAAACACTTCACATTATATATGTACCTGCCTGGACCAGCCTGGCTAAAACACTTCACATTATATATGTACCTGCCTGGACCAGCCTGGCTAAAACACTTCACATTATATATGTACCTGCCTGGACCAGCCTGGCTAAAGCACTTCACGTTATATAGTAACATAGAACTATGTACCTGCCTGGACCAGCCTGGCTAAAACACTTCAGATTATATATGTACCTGCCTGGACCAGCCTGGCTAAAACACTTCACATTATATATGTACCTGCCTGGCTAAAACACTTCACATATATGTACCTGCCTGGAACAGCCTGGCTAAAGCACTTCACATTATATAGTAACATAGTGCTATGTACCTTCACATCTATGACTTGCTGTATTGTAGGATGTTATTTCTCTGACAGGATGACCTCTAATGCTCTCTTTCTTTCTCTCCTATCCTCTCTCTCTCTCTTTTCCCTCTCTCCATTTCCCTTCCCCCTCTCAGATATTCCAGACCAGTGCTCTCCGTCTCCCTGTAATCCTCGAGGTACGGTGCGCTGTGAGGACAAAAAGGGTGACTTCCTCTGCCACTGCTTCACTGGCTGGACAGGAGTCCGTTGTGAGAAAGGTACTGTGACATGATGTTCAGAAACACAGTGGACTTGTTCCACGTTGCAGCCCACTGGCTGATCTACAAATCACCTGGCATCATAAATAACTAGTCATTACTAGTTGGAGATCAGTCAGTCACAGTTTACCCACAATACATCCCAGATGTGATGCTGTGGAATAGGGCCAGTGTATTGGGTACATGGCTACTGTGTTATTGTTTGTCAGGCCAACTTGCCAGACATACAAAGTGACAGAGGTGGGGACAGAGAGGATTTTCTGCAGTGTCACACTGTCTCCAGCATGTGACAATGATCGGTACAGGGTGAGTCCTGTCTGACTTTGACTTAGCTTAGTCACTGTCTATCCATCTCCATCCACACAGACACACACACATCGTCCTTGGAGTGCCGCTGGGTTGTGGTTGGGCTCTGTGTGAGTTGTGTTGTCAGTATGTCTCTGCCCTCTCTCGCTCTCTGTCTCTCTCTCCCTTTCTCTATATATCGGTCAGGTCAATATGAACTGAATGTGCAGGAAGTGAACCGGTCACATGTAGAGCAGGCTGAGAAGTCACATGACCCTGCGAAGAGAAGGTCAGCGCTGGGCTGGTGACCCGTCTCTACAGAGGGGGCTTGGTGACCTGTCTCTACAGAGGGGGCTTGGTGACCTGTCTCTACAGAGGGGGCTTGGTGACCTGTCTCTACAGAGGGGGCTTGGTGACTGTTTCCGAAATGACCCCTATTCCTGATTATAGTGCACTACTTTTGACCAGAACACCATGGGAATAGGGAGCCATTTGGAATGCAGACTCCATCTCTCACTTTTCTGTGGTGACTCATCCTGCCACCTAGCTGTTGGTCGGCGGGGGAAGCCAAAACACAACGTGTCTGACTGACTCTGAGGCGGAGGCTTTTCCACTGGCCAACCACAAGTACACAGAAACCATTCAGCTCATCAGAGCAGTCACTCTGGACTAACGGGTCCCAAATAAGTGGCATTTTTCAAAATATAAACCGCCGGAAAAGAGACGTGTGATTTATTTAGTTAAAAAGACATCGTCTTTCATCGTGTGTAGAAACGTTTTGATCAGAACTCACATTAAAGTGTCATGCGACACTTAGCGATGTTCAATGTAGTTGATGGATAAAGTGATTGGTTCATATTGTCACATGTCCTCTGTGTGTCTCCTGTGATTGGCAGATGTCAACGAGTGCAACAAGAGGAATGGAGGATGTGACCACGAGTGTAACAACACTATGGGTAGCTACCATTGCTCCTGTCGCCGCGGTTACATGCTGGTCGAACGCAAGTTGTGTAACGGTAAGAGACACACACACACACACACCTTACCTGAAGGAAGTATTGAACTGTCCTCACTGTGTGTGTGTGTGTGTGTGTGTTTCAGATGTGGATGAGTGCCAGCATCCAGGGATGTGTGGGACAGCGAGGTGTGTGAACCAGGATGGAGACTATGACTGTCTGTGTGAGACGGGATACGTTTACGACAACAACACCAAGACCTGCCTAGGTGAGCAGTACACCAAAAACACATTACTCAGTACTGACACATTATATACATGTAATACATATACATACTATAATGTATAGAATACATTATATACAGTGCATTCAAAGTATTCAGACCGTTTGACCTTTTCCACATTTTGTTACGCTACAGCCTTATTCTAAAATTGATTAAAAATAAACCATATGTCATCAATCTACACACAATACCCCATAATGACAAAGCGAAAACAGGTTTTTAGAAATGTTTGCAAATGTATTGAAAATAAAAAACAAATACCTTATTTACATAAGTATTCAGATCCTTTGCTATGAGAAATTGAGCTCAGGTGCATCCTGTTTACATTGATCATCTTTGAGATGTTTCTACAACTTGATTGGAGTTCACCTGTGGTAAATTCAATTGATTGGACATGATTTGGAAAGGCACACACCTGTCTATATAATGTCCCACAGTTGACAGTGCATGTCAGAGCAAAAACCAAGCCATAATGTCGAAGGAATTGTACGTGGCGCTCCGAGACAGCATTGTGTCGAGGCACAGATCTGGGGAAGTTAACCAAAACATTTCTGCAGCATTGAAGGTCCCCAAGAACACAGTGGCCTCCAACATTCTTAAATGGAAGAAGTATGGAATCACCAAGACTCTTCCTAGAGCTGGCTGCCCAGCCAAACTGAGCAATCGGGGGAGAAGGGCCTTGGTCATGGAGGTGACCAAGAACCCAATGGTCACTCTGACAGAGCTCAAGAGTTCCTCTGTGGAGATGGGAGAACCTTCCGGAAGGACAACCATCTTTGCAGCACTCCACCAATCAGGCCTTTATGGTAGAGTGGCCAGACGGAAGCCACTCCTCAGTAAAAAGCACATGACAGCCCACTTGGATTCTCTGGTATGATGATACCAAGATTGAACTCTTTGGCCTGAATGCCAAGGGTCATGTCTGGAGGAAACCTGGCACCATCCCTACGGTGAAGCATGGTGGTGGCAGCATCATGCTGTGGGGATGTTTTTCAGCAGCAGGGACTGGGAGACTAGTAAGGATCGAGGGAAAGATGAACGGAACAAAGCACAGAGAGATCCTTGATGAAAACCTGCTCCAGAGCGATCAGGACCTCAGACCGGGGAAAAGGTTCACCTTCCAACAGGACAACGAGTCTTTGAATGTCCTTGAGTGGCACAGCCAGAGCCCGGACTTGAACCCGATCAAACATCTCTGGAGAGACCTGAAAATAGCTGTGCTGCGACGCTCCCCATCCAACCTGACAGAGCTTGAGAGGATCTGCAGAGAAGAATGGGAGAAACTCCCAAAATACAGGTGTGCCAAGCTTGTAGGGTCATACCCAAGAAGACTTGGGGCTGTAATCGCTGCCAAAGTTGCTTTAACACAGTGCTGAGTAAAAAGTTGGAAAACTTAAAAAATAAAATTAAAAAAATGTTTAAAAGTCAAGGCATCTGAAGACGTTCTGAATGCAGTGTGTGTGTATATGTCACACACAATGAACTGGGGTTGCAAAATTCTGGTTATTTTCCACCCAGATTTCCTGCTTATTCCTTCCTGATTCAGGGAATCTTTCAACCGGGATTTCTGGAAATCCTTGTCATTTAAATAAAATAAAAAGTTACAGGAATTTTCGAAACCCTACAGTGAATACCCACAAATAAGGCTACACACAAGCTAATCCTAAATCTCCCTCTGCTTGACAATGTGTTGGTCTCAGCTGGACTGCAGACGGCTGTCGTAGAGCCAGCTAGCTAGTCTAGTGGTGCAGACGGCTGTGTCGTAGAGCCAGCTAGCTAGTCTAGTGTTGCAGACGGCTGTGTCGTAGAGCCAGCTAGCTAGTCTAGTGTTGCAGACGGCTGTGTCGTAGAGCCAGCTAGCTAGTCTAGTGGTGCAGACGGCTGTGTCGTAGAGCCAGCTAGCTAGTCTAGTGGTGCAGACGGCTGTGTCGTAGAGCCAGCTAGCTAGTCTAGTGGTGCAGACGGCTGTGTCGTAGAGCCAGCTAGCTAGTCTAGTGTTGCAGACGGCTGTGTCGTAGAGCCAGCTAGCTAGTCTAGTGGTGCAGACGGCTGTGTCGTAGAGCCAGCTAGCTAGTCTAGTGTTGCAGACGGCTGTGTCGTAGAGCCAGCTAGCTAGTCTAGTGGTGCAGACGGCTGTGTCGTAGAGCCAGCTAGCTAGTCTAGTGGTGCAGACGGCTGTGTCGTAGAGCCAGCTAGCTAGTCTAGTGGTGCAGACGGCTGTGTCGTAGAGCCAGCTAGCTAGTCTAGTGGTGCAGACGGCTGTGTCGTAGAGCCAGCTAGCTAGTCTAGTGGTGCAGACGGCTGTGTCGTAGAGCCAGCTAGCTAGTCTAGTGGTGCAGACGGCTGTCATTCATACATACCTACACACATACATATGCCAGTGGAGGCTGGTGGGAGGCGCTATAGGAGGACCGGCTCATTGTAATAAATGGAACGGAGTCCAACGTGGTTTCCATACGTTTCATGTTTTTGGACCTTTCCAGTCATTTACAATGAGCCTGTCCTCCAGTAGCTCCTCCTACCAGCCTCACACTCTGAGACACACACACAGACGAACTGCCAAGTAAGCTGTTAGCACGTCTTTTCATTTATAGTCAAAACATTCTGTTTATCATTTTTTTTACAAGACCGATCTCTATCTGCACGACATCCTCTCCTGCCAAACGCTCAATGGTCCTTTAAAATGTCATTGGGAAATGTAATCCTAGTCTTTTATTTGTCAAACAAGTTTGTTCTTGTCTTGCATTGTACTTACTGAGAGAGAGGAGAGGGAGGGAGAAAGCGGGGGAGGGAAGGAAGGAGGGAGGCGGTCACAGAGTCACTCTTTAGAAGAACTAACATTTATCCATTCGTATCATAATAAACCTCATGGCCTTCTAAGGTCATTCAGACAGACAGGGACAGACGTTCTGGCTTTATCCCAAATGGTTCCCCATTCCCTATGTAGTGCACTACTTTAGACCCCAGCTCTAGGGGAATACGGTGCCAGTTGGGACATGGTTCAGTTGACATCAGGAGAGATCTAAGTCAGGAGTTGTTCCTCCATCTGTTGATGCTGATAACATTTTAGAGACGTTGTTTTTCACTTCAGCCTTGTCTGGAGGTTGTAGTTCCAGAGATGGACCAATGGACACCCTTCTCTTTCTGTTTTTTCCCCTCTCTCTTTCACTCCCCGTCTTTTATCTCCCTCCCTCCGCTTCTCTCTCTCTCCCTCCCCCTCTCTCTCCTCCCCCTCTCTCTCTCTCCTCCCCCTCTCTCTCTCTCCTCCTCCTCCCCCTCTCTCTCTGTCAGATGTGGATGAGTGTGAGCAGGGAGTGTGTGAGGAGTGTGTTAACACGCCCGGTAGTTTCCGGTGTTTCTGTGACGGTCGGCAGGGCAAGAAGTTGAGCCAGGACCTCAGGAGCTGTCAGGTAAAAAGTCCCCACTCACATTATCAAGACCTTACCTGTAGAAAACACCCCCCATTTATTAGTCCGGGATTCAATCAAAGGTTCATTATCGACAAGCAGCACTGCACTCTAGACCAGGGCTGCTCAACCATCTTCCTGGAGATCTACTGTCCTGTAGGTTTTCACTCCGACCCTCTTCCTGGAGATTTACTGTCCTGTAGGTTTTCAGTCCAACCCTCTTCCTGGAGATTTACTGTCCTGTAGGTTTTCAGTCCGACCCTCTTCCTGGAGATCTACTGTCCTGTAGGTTTTCAGTCCAACCCTCTTCCTGGAGATTTACTGTCCTGTAGGTTTTCAGTCCAACCCTCTTCCTGGAGATTTACTGTCCTGTAGGTTTTCAGTCCGACCCTCTTCCTGGAGATCTACTGTCCTGTAGGTTTTCAGTCCGACCCTCTTCCTGGAGATCTACTGTCCTGTAGGTTTTCAGTCCGACCCTCTTCCTGGAGATCTACTGTCCTGTAGGTTTTCACTCCGACCCTCTTCCTGGAGATTTACTGTCCTGTAGATTTTCAGTCCGACCCTCTTCCTGGAGATCTACTGTCCTGTAGGTTTTCAGTCCAACCTTAATTTAACACACCTGATTCTACTAATTAGCTATTCAACAAGACCTTAGAAGGATTACTTTATCCTATCCCAGGTATTCCTTAAAGAGGTGGGGTTTCAGGTGTCTCCGGAAGGTGGTGATTGACTCCGCTGTCCTGGCGTCGTGAGGGAGCTTGTTCCACCATTGGGGTGCCAGAGCAGCGAACAGTTTTGACTGGGCTGAGCGGGAACTGTGCTTCCTCAGAGGTAGGGGGGCCAGCAGGCCAGAGGTGGATGAGCGCAGTGCCCTTCTTTGGGTGTAGGGACTGATCAGAGCCTGAAGGTACGGAGGTGCCGTTCCCCTCACAGCTCCGTAGGCAAGCACCATGGTCTTGTAGCGGATGCGAGCTTCAACTGGAAGCCAGTGGAGTGTGCGGAGGAGCGGGGTGACGTGAGAGAACTTGGGAAGGTTGAACACCAGACGGGCTGCGGCGTTCTGGATGAGTTGTAGGGGTTTAATGGCACAGGCAGGGAGCCCAGCCAACAGCGAGTTGCAGTAATCCAGACGGGAGATGACAAGGACAGTAGATCTCCAGGAAGAGGGTTGGACTGAAAACCTACAGGACGGTAGATCTCCAGGAAGAGGGTCGGACTGAAAACCTACAGGACGGTAGATCTCCAGGAAGAGGGTCGGACTGAAAACCTACAGGACGGTAGATCTCCAGGAAGAGGGTCGGACTGAAAACCTACAGGACGGTAGATCTCCAGGAAGAGGGTCGGGCAGCCCTGGTCTAGACAATGGACCTATTAAAAGGTACTTTCCCTTACAATGTGCACCTGATTTGAATCTGTCCTTTAGAAGACATGTCAGATTCCAGTTATCCCTTGTGTGCTGACCCTTAACATATGTAGAGGAATGGCACACAGCTCAGCCCCCCCCCCCCCAAAGTGATTCTTACTGTGGGTGCGTTCCTAAAATCACTCTGGAGTGCCAGAGTGCGCTCTGGGCATTCGTATTTTCAGATTATCCGTTCGTAAATTCGGAGTGTTTCGCTCAGAGCGCATACTGGACGCTCTGGCCGAGGAGTAGGGTTGATCTGAGGGTTCTGACCTCAATGGCAGTCAAACACCCAAGCTAACTGGCTAAAGTTGGCTAGCTTGCTAGCTACTTCCAGACACAAATGGGAAAACACCTCACTCTGACCATTTTACTCATCGTAGCAGAGCTGGTCAGGCTGTTTACATGTTATCCAGAGCGTTGGTGACTAACTGTGCTGCTGGCAACAATTTAATGATGTTTTTTTGCTAACATATACTGACACTGGTTATATTCAACGGTGTTGCGCGTTTGTAAATTCCTCAGTTATTCAGCGCTCTGAAATGGGAGTAGATAGCCAGAGTGAATTTACGGCTGCATCACTAGACTCTCTCTCCCCCAACAGGAGATCACTACATGTGTCTCTCTCACCATGAAGAGGAACTCCCGTTCTCTCTACCTGGGGCGGATGTTCAGCGGTGTCCCAGTGGTCAGGCTACGCTTCCGCAGGAGAGTCCAGACTGGGTAGGCCTTACCTTTGACCTCTAACCTTTTAACCTTACCAGTCTCCTGAGGTTTCAACCTCTTTTCCAAGAGAGACCTGGAAAGATGCCAGCAAGGCAAAATCATTTTAAGGGTTCATAGTTATAACCATAGTCTTGTACCATTGTAGAATTATATTACATCCTGTCTTTATCTCTCTCTCCCTCCTCTAGGTTCTCAGCTGAGTTTGACCTCCGTACCTTTGACCCGGAGGGGGTCATCTTCTTCGCTGGTGGTCACCTGAACAGTTCCTGGATTGTTCTGGCAATGCATCATGGGAAACTGGAGCTGCAGCTGAGGTACGGGGCGGTCAGCCGGGTCACCAGCAGCGGGCCCGTCGTCAACGATGGACAGTGGAGAAAGGTCAGAGGTTATTCTGGGGTTTAGGGGGGTGTTTAACTTATGGGTTGGGTCTCAATAGTCTAAAGTGGCATCTCCTCTCCTGAGGGGTCGTTGACTCGTGTGCATCCCAAATGGCCCCCTGTTCCCTATGTAGTGCACTACTTTTTGGAGGAGGTGTTACTGGTGACCTGGTCAGAATGTGTGCACTGTATAGGAAATAGGATATAATTTGGGACTGAGAAACTGTAGGATAAGAACATGTAAAACATTTTTTTTTACAATTTGAGCTCCTGTCTTTTCTGATTGGTCTGTAGATCTCAGTGGAGGAGCAGGGGCGGAGTCTGGTGATAAAGATTGACAGGGAGGCGGTGATGAAGATAGCTGTGAACGGAGATCTGTTCACCCTGAAGAAAGGCATGCATGAACTCAACCTGACTGTAGGGGGCGTCCCTTTCAAAGAGGACAGTCTCATCAACCAGGTTAGGGGGGTGGGGTCTGTTCTCTCTAGAATCTCTGTTCTGGGGAGATGTGTGTGTTGTTTTCTCTGCCTAATGTGTGTGTGTGTGTTCTCCAGGTGAACCCGAGGTTTGATGGCTGTATGCGTGAGTGGCGCTGGTTAACAGGAGAGGATACGTCCATTCAGGAGACCATCAGGTCTAATGACAACATGCAGTGTTTCAGTACAGAAAACCCCGGAACCTATTACCCTGGGACAGGCTTCGCTCTGTTCAACATCACATACGGTGGGTCTGCTGTGTGTGGGATTATGTGTGTGCACGTCTCTATGCATCTTCTGATTTGTATGTATCATTTGCACATTTACCTGTGTGTGTATAACCACATCTCTCTCCCCCAGCAGAGTCCCAGTCTCTGAGTATCCAGCTGACTCTGAGACCAGCCTCCACTGTTGGGGTTCTATTGGCACTCGTTTATCAGGACAGCGTCCCTCTCTCCATCTCTCTGTCCGACTACCACAGAGACAACCAGGAATGGCGGGAGGTGAGATGTTACTTTGGACCGACGCTGTCGGTCTGTCTGGCTGGCTCGCTGTCTGGCTCGCTGTCTGGCTCGCTGTCTGGCTCGCTGTCTGGCTCGGTCCGTATGAATTCATGTTTTGTTTGTCTTGAGTGTGATGTCTCTTTCTCTCTACCCCCCAGTATGTCCTGGTCTCTGTGGGTGATGTGATCGTGGCCAGCGCCCCGGCCTTCCTGTGTGATGCAGAGGTTCATGAGGTTAACGTGACGGTCAGTGGGAACCTGACCATACTAGAGGTGGACGGTCTGCCTGGACAGAGTCACACCACACCTGGACAGGAGACGGTTGACCTCAGCCTGCCTTCAACCACCTTTATAGGAGGGCTCCCCGGTGAGTTGGACGGGTATAGGAGGGCTCCCCGGTGAGTTGGACGGGTATAGGAGGGCTCCCCGGTGAGGTGGACGGGAATAGGAGGGCTCCCCGGTGAGGTGGACGGGTATAGGAGGGCTCCCCGGTGAGGTGGACGGGTATAGGAGGGCTCCCCGGTGAGGTGGACGGGTATAGGAGGGCTCCCCGGTGAGTTGGACGGGTATAGGAGGGCTCCCCGGTGAGGTGGACGGGAATAGGAGGGCTCCCCGGTGAGTTGGACGGGTATAGGAGGGCTCCCCGGTGAGGTGGACGGGTATAGGAGGGCTCCCCGGTGAGGTGGACGGGTATAGGAGGGCTCCCCGGTGAGGTGGACGGGTATAGGAGGGCTCCCCGGTGAGGTGGACGGGTATAGGAGGGCTCCCCGGTGAGGTGGACGGGTATAGGAGGGCTCCCCGGTGAGGTGGACGGGAATAGGAGGGCTCCCCGGTGAGGTGGACGGGAATAGGAGGGCTCCCCGGTGAGGTAGACGGGAATAGGAGGGCTCCCCGGTGAGGTGGACGGGAATAGGAGGGCTCCCCGGTGAGGTAGACGGGAATAGGAGGGCTCCCCGGTGAGGTGGACGGGAATAGGAGGGCTCCCCGGTGAGGTAGACGGGTATAGGAGGGCTCCCCGGTGAGGTAGACGGGTATAGGAGGGCTCCCCGGTGAGGTAGACGGGTATAGGAGGGCTCCCCGGTGAGGTAGACGGGTATAGGAGGGCTCCCCGGTGAGGTAGACGGGTATAGGAGGGCTCCCCGGTGAGGTAGACGGGAATAGGCAGAGAGAGACATGCAACAACACACTCATCACTACTGTACTCTAGACAAACACCCAGTTACAAACAAAGAGCCTCACTGACACACACAGTTTCGCCATTACCATTAACCACTTCAACTGATGTCATTAATTTCACCCCTGTACCAGACGTGCCCCTGGTGTCGACCCTGGTGTCGTCTTTCTACCGCGGCTGCATGGAGGTGACGATCAACGGCCTGGCTCTGGACCTGGACGAGGCCATCCACAAACACAACGACATCCGCTCCCACTCCTGCCCTCTGCTGGGGGGGACCTTGTGACCGCTGCAGTCCCCTTCAGCCCCGTCCTCACTGGAGTCGGGGGAAGTTGCCCCTAGACACTGATCTTGGGTCAGTTTGATATTTTCCCCAACAAATGGTTAGGTTTAGGGGGAGTGGAAGCTGATCCTAGATCTGTAGCAAGGGGAAACTTCACCCCGTCCACTACAGTCCACCATAACCCACAAGGCCTTAACCTAAGCAAGGAATGCGTCCCAAATAGCACTCTATTCCCTATATGACCCCTATGGGTTCTGGTCAAAACTAGTGCACTATTTAGGGAATAGGGTGCCATTTGGGATGTACCCAGAAGCTGGCCGAGTGGCCAACCCTTCTCCTGGCCAACCCTTCTCCTGGCCAACCCTTCTCCTGACCACCCTTCTCCTGGCCTACTCTTCTCCTGGACTACCCTCAGTCATTCTGCTCTCAGCGTGATCGAATGTAGGAGCAGCACTCTCACATCTGAGGTTGCTGGTTGCAGGTGCGTAGGAAAATTCAGTGATATCTTGAAAACAAAAATCTAATATCTCACGCTGCTCTTGCCAGTATCTTTTAGTGTAATAAGCTTATATATCGGGCTCATGGCCATCGTCAGAGCTAACGGTGATCAAACTGGATCCAGAAGTGGAATAGCTGGCAGTACTCCAGAAGAGGTTTGGTAAACTGACCCAGTCCCTTGTGGAATAAAACCTATAAGGTGTGTGGGGGTGTATTCAGTAGCACAAGGCTTTGTTATTGTAAAACTTGCACACCATCGCAGGTAAAAATGGACTGAGTTTAATAAAAACATCTGTTTGGTGCTTTCCAACTTAATGCAAACTTAGTCTACCTGCAATTTAGCTCTGCACACTGCCTACAGATTACAGCATAGGGCTAGGCCTTCTTAATATGACCCCCTTAAAAAACCTTTCTTACCCTCCAAACCATGCTTCTAGTCCTCTACAGTTACATCCACTCACCCTCAGCCAATGAAACACTCCATACTGTCCCCCTTTCACATGCCCCTCCCTCCTTCCCTCAGTATCAGCACACGCCAGGAAAACACTAAGCCAATCAGATGAGGCTAATTAACATGCAGTAACCAATCAGACACACAGGGGAGGGCATCGAGCACTGCTTCACCACACTGAGCTACTGAGAGAATAAGAGTGTAAGCGCTGTAATATACTGTATGTGTAAATAATGTGACTAAATGCTTTTTAGAAAAAATACAAAAGGAACAAAAAAAACGACCTCAACGCATTGAGATAATCATCCAAAACAGTTTCACTTCTCTAAAGAATGTCAGAAAAACAAAGAACATCTTTCATTAGGCCAAAAAGGGCTGCAGTATTTCCTCCTCTGGGATCTAGAGTTTCTGCTGAATTTCACAATGGAGCGGTCGTTGGAGGTTTTCTCTTCTGTGTTGTGTGTTATTATACTATAGGTTTGTTTGGCTGGTGATTTGTTCACCTGTCTTTTAGTCTTTACATCCCTGATCACATCAATTCAGTCTGTTTGAAAACTTAATAAAGATGATGGCATGGAGTTTTAAAACTGGTTGTGGAGAGATTGTTTTTAGTATTTTTTTTTCATTGTACTGCTCATTATGTCTTTGTTGCAAATGGGACCCTATTCCCTATGTAGTGCACTAGTTTTGAACAGGGCCCTGGTCATCAGAGCTGAACACTGCAACTACATCACATGACCACTAGGTGGAACCAGAAGCGTAATAACAAATCGCATGGTTCAGTTGAGTATTTTAATCATGTAAAACATTTTAATACCGGGATCCCACCACAGTGAGAGAAGTTGGTTCACATTTCAAACATTTGGTTCTACTCTCAATTTATGTTCCAGTTAATCATTGACCCAAGCCCTTCCTACTCTCTGACCCAAGCCCTTCCTACTCTCTGACCCAAGCCCTTCCTACTCTCTGACCCAAGCCCTTCCTACTCTCTGACCCAAGCCCTTCCTTCTCTCTGACCCAAGCCCTTCCTTCTCTCTACAGTAGTGTTTATATAACTCTCTAATATCTATTTTAGTATCAGTCAAAAGTTGACACACCTACTCATTCTATTTTTTTTTTCTTCCTATTTTCTACATTGTAGAATAATAGTGAACACATCAAAACTATGAAATAACATATGGAATCATGAAGTATCCAAAAAAGTTAAAGAAATCCAAATATATGAGGTTCTTCAAAGTAGCCTCACTTTTGGCATTCTCTCAACCAGCTTCATGAGGTAGTCACCTGGAATGCATTTCAATTAACAGCTGTGCCATAAGTTAATTTGTGTAATTTCTTTCCCTCTTAATGTGTTTGTGACAAGGTAGGGGTGGTATACAGAAGATAAAAGACTGAGTCCATGTTATGGCAAGAACAGCTCAAATAAGCAGAGAAACGACAGTCCATTACTTTAAGACATGAAGGTCAGTCAGTACGGAACATATCAAGAACTTTGACAGTTTCTTCAAGTGCAGTCGTAAAAACTGTCAAGCACTATGATGAAACTGGCTCTCATCAGGACCGCCATAGGAAAGGAAGACCCAGACTTACCTCTGCTGCAGAGGATAAGTTCATTAGAGTTACCAGCCTCAGAAATTGCAGCCCAAATAAATGCTTCACAGAGTTCAAGTAACAGACACATCTCAACATCAACTATTCCGAGGAGGCAGGCCTTCATCAAATTTTATTGGTCACATTCAGATGTTAATGCGAGTGTAGCAAAATGCTTGCGCTTCTAGTTCCGACAGTGCAGTAATATCTAACAAATTCACAACGACTGCCTTACACACAAATGTAAAGGGATTAATAAATATATGGATGAGCGATGGCCGTGCGCCATAGGCAAGATGCAGTAGATGGTATAGAATACAGTATATACATATGAGTAATCGAGGATATGTAGACATTATTACAGTGGTGTTATTTAAAGTGACTAGTGATACCTTTATTACATCCATTTATGAAATGTATTAAAGTGGCCAGAGATTTGAGTCTGTTTGTTGGCAGCAGCCACTCTGTTAGTGATGCTGTTTAACAGTCTGATGGCCTTGAGATAGATGTTTTTCAGTCTCTCGGTCCCAGCTTTGATGCACCTGTACTGACCTCGCCTTCTGGATGATAGCGGGGTGAACAGGCAGTGGCTCGGGTGGTTGTTGTCCTTGATGATCTTTCTGGCCTTCCTGTGACATCGGGTGGTGTGGTGTCCTGGAGGGCAGGTAGTTTGCCCCCGGTGATGCGTTGTGCAGACCGCACTACCCTCTGGAGAGCATTACGGTTGTGGGCGGAGCAGTTGCCGTACCAGGCGGTGATACAGCTCGACAGGATGCTTTCGAGTGTGCATCTGTAAAAGTTTGTGAGGGTTTTAAGTGACAAGCCAAATTTCTTCAGCCTCCTGAGGTTGAAGAGGCGCTGTTGTGCCTTCTTCACCACACTGTCTGTGGGTGGACCATTTCAGTTTGTCTGTGATGTGTACGCCGAGGAACTTAAAATGTTCCACCTTCTCCACTACTGTCCCGTCAATGTAGACAGGGGGCTGCCCTCTGCTGTTTCCTGAAGTCCACGATCATCTCCTTTTGTTTTGTTGACGTTGAGTGAGAGGTTGTTTTCCTGATACCACACTCCGAGGGCCCTCACCTCCTCCCTGTAGGCTGTCTCGTCGTTGTTGGTAATCAAGCCTACCACTGTAGTGTCGCCTGCAAACTTGATGATTGAGTTGGAGGCGTGCACCCTTGTGGGGCCCCAGTGTTGAGGATCAGCGGGGTGGAGGTGTTGTTTCCTACCCTCACCACCTGGGGGCGGCCCGTCAGAAAGTCCAGGACCCAGTTACACAGGGGGTCGAGACCCAGGGTCTCAAGCTTAATGACGAGTTTGGAGGGTACTATGCAGAGCTGTAGTCAATGAACAGCATTCTTACATAGCTATTCCTCTTGTCCAGATGGGATAGACAGTCTGTGGACCTATTGGGGCGGTAAGAAAATTGGAGTGGGTCTAGGGTATCAGGTAGGGTGGAGGTGATATGATCCTTGACTAGTCTCTCAAAGCACTTCATGATGACAGAAGTGAGTGCTTCGGGACGGTAGTCATTTAGTTGAGTTACCTTAGCTTTCTTGGGAACAGGAACAATGGTGGCCATCTTGAAGCATGTGGGCACTGCAGACTGGGATAGGGATTGAATATGTCCGCAAACACATCAGCCAGCTGGTCTGCGCATGCTCTAGGGACGCGGCTAGGGATGCCGTCTGGGCCGGCAGCCTTAACACGTTTAATGTTTTACTCATGTTGGCCACGGTGAAGGAGAGCCCACAGACTTTGATAGCGGGCGTGTCAGTGGCACTGTATTGTCCTCAAAGCGAGCAAAGAAGTTTAGTTTATCTGGAAGCAAGACATCGGTGTCTGCGACGGGGCTGGTTTTCTTTTTGTAATCCGTGATTAACTGTAGACCCTGCCACATACGTCTCGTGTTTGAGCCGTTGAATTGCGACTCTACTTTGTCTCTATACTGACGCTTTGCTTGTTTGATTGCCTTGCGGAGGAAATAGCTAAACTGTTTGTATTCGATTATGTTTCCAGTTGCCTTGCCATGATTAAAAGCGGTTGTTCGCGCTTTGTTTTGCACGAATGCTGCCATCAATCCACGGTTTCTGGTTAGGGAAGGTTTTAATAGTCACAGTAGGTACAACATCACCGATGCACTTGCTAATAAACTCACTCACCGAGTCAGCGTATACATCAATATTATTGTCTGAGGCTACCCGGAACTTGATCGAAGCAATCTTGAAGCATGGAATCTGATTGGTCAGACCAGCATTGGATAGACCTGAGCACGGGCGTTTCCTGTTTTAGTTTCTGTCTATAGGCTGAGAGCAACAAAATTGAGTCATGGTCAGATTTGCTGAAGGGAGGGCGGGGGAGGGCTTTGTATGCATCGTGGAAGTTAGGGTAGCAATTGTCCAGAATGCTACCAGCCGGTGTCACGCATTCGATATGCTGATAGAATTTAGGGAGCCTTGTGGCATCATGGTCAAATTGCTACAAAGAAACCAATACTAAAGGACACCAATAAGAAGAAGAGACTTGCTTGGGCCAAGACACACGAGCAATGTATATTAGACCGGTGGAAATCTGTCCTTTGGTCTGATGAGTGAAAATGTTCGATTTTTGGTTCCAACTGCTGTGTCTTTGTGAGACACAGAGTAGGTGAACGGATGATCTCCGCATTTGTGGTTCCCACCGTGAAGCATGGAGGAGGAGGTGTGATGGTGTGGGGGTGCTTTGCCGGTGAACTGTCTGTGATTTATTTAGAATTCAAGGCACACTTAACCAGCATGGCTACCACAGCATTCTGCAGCGATACGCCATCCCATCTGGTTTGCGCTTAATGGGACCATCATTTGTTTTTCAACAGGACAATGACCCAACACACCTCCAGGCTGTGTAAGGGCTATTTGACCAAGAAGGAAAGTGATGGAGTGCTGCATCAGATGATCTGGCCTCCACAATCACCCGACCTCAACCCAATTGAGATGGTTTGGGATGAGTTGGACCACAGTGTGAGGGAAAAGCAGCCAACAAGTGCTCAGCATATGTGGGAACTCTTTCAAGACTGTTGGAGTATTCCAGGTGAAGCTGGTTGAGAGAATACCAAGCGTGTGCAAAGCTGTCTTGGCAAAGGGTGGCTACTTTGAAGAATCTAAACTATATTTAGATTTGTTTAACACTTTTTTGGTTACTACATGATTACATATGCGTTATTTCATAGTTTTGATTACTTCACTATTATTCTACAATGTAGAAAATAATAGAAAATTAAGAAAAACCCAGGAATGAGTAGGTGTGTCCAAACTTTTGACTGGTACTGTATATGCACTTTATAAACTATATATGAAGATATAACAAGACTGATAATAACCATCATAGGAGATACAGTATGTCTATCAGTTACTGGGATCACCAGTCTGGTTGTATATTATAACATAGGAGATACAGTATGTCTATCAGTTACTGGGATCATCAGTCTGGTGGTATATTATAACATAGGAGATACAGTATGTCTATCAGTTACTGGGATCACCAGTCTGGTGGTATATTATAACATAGGAGATACAGTATGTCTATCAGTTACTGGGATCATCAGTCTGGTGGTATATTATAACATAGGAGATACAGTATGTCTATCAGTTACTGGGATCACCAGTCTGGTGGTATATTATAACATAGGAGATACAGTATGTCTATCAGTTACTGGGATCACCAGTCTGGTGGTATATTATAACATAGGAGATACAGTATGTCTATCAGTTACTGGGATCACCAGTCTGGTGGTATATTATAACATAGGAGATACAGTATGTCTATCAGTTACTGGGATCACCAGTCTGGTGGTATATTATAACATAGGAGATACAGTATGTCTATCAGTTACTGGGATCATCAGTCTGGTGGTATATTATAACATAGGAGATACAGTATGTCTATCAGTTACTGGGATCACCAGTCTGGTGGTATATTATAACATAGGAGATACAGTATGTCTATCAGTTACTGGGATCACCAGTCTGGTGGTATATTATAACATAGGAGATACAGTATGTCTATCAGTTACTGGGATCATCAGTCTGGTTGTATATTATAACATAGGAGATACAGTATGTCTATCAGTTACTGGGATCACCAGTCTGGTGGTATATTATAACATAGGAGATACAGTATGTCTCAGTTACTGGGATCATCAGTTTGGTGGTATATTATAACATAGGAGATACAGTATGTCTATCAGTTACTGGGATCACCAGTCTGGTGGTATATTATAACATAGGAGATACAGTATGTCTATCAGTTACTGGGATCATCAGTCTGGTGGTATATTATAACATAGGAGATACAGTATGTCTATCAGTTACTGGGATCACCAGTCTGGTGGTATATTATAACATAGGAGATACAGTATGTCTATCAGTTACTGGGATCATCAGTCTGGTGGTATATTATAACATAGGAGATACAGTATGTCTATCAGTTACTGGGATCATCAGTCTGGTGGTATATTATAACATAGGAGATACAGTATGTAGTTAGAAGACTCTAAAAGCTACTGATTCAGTTTAATAATTGCACATGATGGTTTGATAAATAGTGTCTACAGTCAGCCTGGAAGTCTAGAGACAGAAACTGTTGAAAGGTAAATATATATATGATATCCACGATAAAGGCAATAGGTCAATAAATTATTATTAGAACAATGTTATAAGCATTTCAATATTGCTATTAACAGATTGATAAATAACATGCCAAAATACCAAAGTCAACATCATAGCCACGCAGTAGGGCATTTAAAACATGTTCAAACCTGCAGGGGTAGTTGGGGTCTAACCTACAGGGACAGAGTGGGGTAGTTGGGGTCTAACCTACAGGGACAGAGTGGGGTAGTTGGGGTCTAACCTACAGGGACAGAGTGGGGTAGTTGGGGTCTAACCTACAGGGACAGAGTGGGGTAGTTGGGGTCTAACCTACAGGGACAGAGTGGGGTAGTTGGGGGTCTAACCTACAGGGACAGAGTGGGGTAGTTGGGGTCTAACCTACAGGGACAGAGTGGGGTAGTTGGGGTCTAACCTACAGGGACAGAGTGGGGTAGTTGGGGTCTAACCTACAGGGACAGAGTGGGGTAGTTGGGGGTCTAACCTACAGGGACAGAGTGGGGTAGTTGGGGGTCTAACCTACAGGGACAGAGTGGGGTAGTTGGGGTCTAACCTGCAGGGGCAGAGTGGGGTAGTTGGGGTCTAACCTACAGGGACAGAGTGAGGTAGTTGGGGGTCTAACCTACAGGGACAGAGTGGGGTAGTTGGGGGTCTAACCTACAGGGGCAGAGTGGGGTAGTTGGGGGTCTAACCTACAGGGACAGAGTGGGGTAGTTGGGGGTCTAACCTACAGGGACAGAGTGGGGTAGTTGGGGGTCTAACCTACAGGGACAGAGTGGGGTAGTAGGGGTCTAACCTACAGGGGCAGAGTGGGGTAGTTGGGGGTCTAACCTACAGGGGCAGAGTGGGGTAGTTGGGGTCTAACCTGCAGGGGCAGAGTGGGGTAGTTGGGGTCTAACCTACAGGGGCAGAGTGGGGTAGTTGGGGTCTAACCTACAGGGGCAGAGTGGGGTAGTTGGGGTCTAACCTACAGGGGCAGAGTGGGGTAGTTGGGGTCTAACCTGCAGGGACAGAGTGGGGTAGTTGGGGTCTAACCTACAGGGGCAGAGTGGGGTAGTTGGGGTCTAACCTACAGGGGCAGAGTGGGGTAGTTGGGGTCTAACCTACAGGGACAGAGTGGGGTAGTTGGGGTCTAACCTACAGGGGCAGAGTGGGGTAGTTGGGGTCTAACCTACAGGGGCAGAGTGGGGTAGTTGGGGTCTAACCTACAGGGGCAGAGTGGGGTAGTTGGGGTCTAACCTACAGGGGCAGAGTGGGGTAGTTGGGGTCTAACCTGCAGGGGCAGAGTGGGGTAGTTGGGGTCTAACCTACAGGGGCAGAGTGGGGTAGTTGGGGTCTAACCTACAGGGACAGAGTGGGGTAGTTGGGGTCTAACCTACAGGGGCAGAGTGGGGTAGTTGGGGTCTAACCTGCACTACATTAATAGATGATTATTAAAGTCCAGAAGCCTTCTCTCTGCCATGGCTTATCTGTCTTTAAGGTGTCTTCTGCTACATTCTCTGGCCTGGTCCAAAAACACGCCCTAGCCCCTTATCTCCTAGCCCCTTATCTCCTAGCCCATAATCTCTTAGTCCTTTCTAGTTCTTACCTCGTTGTTGTGTGGAGTTTTGTAGGAATCTGATAGCAGGGTAAGAAGCAATGATTGGAAGGGTAAATGGAAGCCATATCTGATTGATTGGAAGGGTATATAGAAGCCATATCTGATTGATTGGAAGGGTATATAGAAGCCATATCTGATTGATTGGAAGGGTATATAGAAGCCATATCTGATTGATTGGAAGGGTATATAGAAGCCATATCTGATTGATTGGAAGGGTATATAGAAGTCATATCTGATTGATTGGAAGGGTATATAGAAGCCATATCTGATTGATTGGAAGGGTATATAGAAGCCATATCTGATTGATTGGAAGGGTATATAGAAGTCATATCTGATTGATTGGAAGGGTGTATATAGAAGCCATATCTGATTGATTGGAAGGGAATATAGAAGCCATATCTGATTGATTGGAAGGGTATATAGAAGCCATATCTGATTGATTGGAAGGGTATATAGAAGCCATATCTGATTGATTGGAAGGGTATATAGAAGCCATATCTGATTGATTGGAAGGGTAAATAGAAGCCATATCTGATTGATTGGAAGGGTAAATAGAAGCCATATCTGATTGATTGGAAGGGTAAATAGAAGCCATATCTGATGGATTGGAAGGGTATATGGAAGCCATATCTGATTGATTGGAAGGGTATATGGAAGCCATCACACCAGCTGGTTCCTCCAGGTCTGTGCTGACTGCTAACCAGGTGAGAGAGGCTAGGGGCTGTTTCTGGACCTCTTCCCATTGATTTATCCTCAATAAATGTTGTTCAATTGGTAGTATGCAAGTTTGTCTTCTTCAAATGCCTCTAATCTAATTGCAACAGTCAAAGTAATCAGATTACATTACTGAGTTTGAGTAATCCAATAATTACAATTTTGGGCAGGTACATTTTAAAAGAAACCTACCCAACCCTGCGTGTGCTACATTCTCTGGCCTAGTCCAGAAACAAGACCTAGTCCCTTATCCTAGTCCCTTGTCTCCTAGCCCAATGTATCCTAGTCCCTTTTCCCCTAGCCCCATGTCTCCTAGTCCCTTATCCTAGTCCCTTGTCTCCTAGCCCCATGTCTCCTAGTCCCTTTTATTCCCTAACTCGTCGTTGTTGTGTGCAGATCTAAATGAATCACATAGCTGGGTGTAAGAAGCAATTATTGGAAGGATATTGTTATATGGAAGCCACGTGATTGATTGGAAGGATATATTTGTTATATGGAAGCCATATCTGATTGATTGAAAGGATATATGGAAGCTGTCACACCTAGCTGATTCCTTCATGTCTGTGCTGACCAGGTGACAGAGGCTAAGGGTTGTTTCTGGACATAAGCCTCTCTTACCCTGGCCTAAAGGTCAAAGGCTAAAGGTCAGGTTGGCATTCAGCATGCATAAGGAGGGGGCTTCTCGAAGCCGGAGGGCCCGTAGACGGGGCCAGGGTAGAGGGCAGGGGCGTTGGGCGTTAGCATGTAACCCTGACCAGGGTCCTGGGAGCCAGTCTGGAAGGTGGGCTGGCTGGGGGCCTGGGAGGAAGGCTGGCTCTGGCTCTCCTCTGATGGAGAGGAGGGGGTTAGGGTCATCTCCAGGCTGGGCTGGGGGGTGGAGGGGGCCTGGTAACTGCTGTGGTGCTGAGAAAGACGGGGAGAGGGAGAAGAGGAGCAAAGAGAGAGACAACAGAGAAGAGACATTCATATCACTGGATGACGAGAAGCTTTGGAAATACTATTGTAGTTGGGGGTCTAACCTGCAGGGGCAGAGTGGGGTAGTTGGGGTCTAACCTACAGGGGCAGACTGGGGTAGTTGGGGTCTAACCTACAGGGACAGAGTGGGGTAGTTGGGGTCTAACCTGCAGGGACAGAGTGGGGTAGTTGGGGTCTAACCTGCAGGGACAGAGTGGGGTAGTTTGGGTCTAACCTACAGGGGCAGAGTGGGGTAGTTGGGGGTCTAACCTGCAGGGGCAGAGTGGGGTAGTTGGGGTCTAACCTGCAGGGGCAGAGTGGGGTAGTTGGGGTCTAACCTACAGGGACAGAGTGGGGTAGTTGGGGTCTAACCTACAGGGGCAGAGTGGGGTAGTTGGGGTCTAACCTGCAGGGGCAGAGTGGGGTAGTTGGGGTCTAACCTGCAGGGGCAGAGTGGGGTAGTTGGGGTCTAACCTGCAGGGGCAGAGTGGGGTAGTTGGGGTCTAACCTACAGGGGCAGAGTGGGGTAGTTGGGGTCTAACCTGCAGGGGCAGAGTGGGGTAGTTGGGGTCTAACCTGCAGGGGCAGAGTGGGGTAGTTGGGGTCTAACCTGCAGGGGCAGAGTGGGGTAGTTGGGGTCTAACCTGCAGGGGCAGAGTGGGGTAGTTGGGGTCTAACCTACAGGGGCAGAGTGGGGTAGTTGGGGTCTAACCTGCAGGGGCAGAGTGGGGTAGTTGGGGTCTAACCTGCAGGGGCAGAGTGGGGTAGTTGGGGTCTAACCTGCAGGGGCAGAGTGGGGTAGTTGGGGTCTAACCTGCAGGGGCAGAGTGGGGTAGTTGGGGTCTAACCTACAGGGACAGAGTGAGGTAGTTGGGGGTCTAACCTACAGGGACAGAGTGGGGTAGTTGGGGGTCTAACCTACAGGGGCAGAGTGGGGTAGTTGGGGGTCTAACCTACAGGGACAGAGTGGGGTAGTTGGGGGTCTAACCTACAGGGACAGAGTGGGGTAGTTGGGGGTCTAACCTACAGGGACAGAGTGGGGTAGTTGGGGTCTAACCTACAGGGGCAGAGTGGGGTAGTTGGGGTCTAACCTGCATGGGCAAAGCGGGGTAGTTGGGGTAGGCAGGCAGGGCCTGTCCGTTGGGGCAGAAGCCAGCGTAGGTCACCACGTGCTGGGTGGGGTTATACATGATGTGGGGAGGTGGGGCAGGACTGGGGGACATCTGGGGAGCAGGAGCCTGAGATGGAGGGAGACAGAAGGAGGAAGGGGGGAGGGAGGGGAGAGAAGGGGGGAAGGGAGGGGAGAGAAGGGGGGAAGGGAGAGGAATAAATATAGTTAGTGTACACAATAACAAATGAAATAGCTACCTAACAGACGTGTGTGTGTGTGTGTGTGTGTGCCCACCAGGTCCTTGTAAGCCCCCAGTATTGCAGCTGTGATGATTCCCAGGAACAGGCCCATTATGTTGAGCACCACACAGACCCACAGCAGACGATGGAGATGGACCACATCCCAGCAGCTACTCACCCCCGTGAACTCATAGTACTGGGTATGGTAGTCTGGACTGGAGGAGAGAGAGGAGACAGAGTGAACTCATAGTACTGGGTATGGTAGTCTGGACTGGAGGAGAGAGAGGAGACAGAGTGAACTCATAGTACTGGGTATGGTAGTCTGGACTGGAGGAGAGAGAGGAGACAGAGTGAACTCATAGTACTGGGTATGGTAGTCTGGACTGGAGGAGAGAGAGGAGACAGAGTGAACTCATAGTACTGGGTATGGTAGTCTGGACTGGAGGAGAGAGAGGAGACAGAGTGAACTCATAGTACTGGGTATGGTAGTCTGGACTGGAGGAGAGAGAGGAGACAGAGTGAACTCATAGTACTGGGTATGGTAGTCTGGACTGGAGGAGAGAGAGGAGACAGAGTGAACTCATAGTACTGGGTATGGTAGTCTGGACTGGAGGAGAGAGAGGAGACAACAGACAGTCACACACACACCTCCGCGCTTGAACGCAAACACATGAACACACACACACACACACACACACACACAGGTGTTTTTCCTTACCTCTCACAGTTGTACAGGTCACAGCAGTAGCAGGTGTTGCTCTTCATTCTCACTTTACACTCACTGTTGAATGAGCTGCACATCACCTGCAGGCAGACAGGCAGACAGGCAGCACAGACGACAAAGAGACAGACAGCACAGACGGCACAGACGGCACAGACGGCACAGACAGACACAGCACAGACAGACACAGCACAGACAGACACAGCACAGACAGACACAGCACAGACAGACAGACACAGCACAGACAGACACAGCACAGACAGACACAGCACAGACAGACACAGCACAGACAGGCACAGACGACAAAGAGACATTGCTATGGCTGCAAATAACATAATATGTAACTGTCAGTAGATGGTGCCAGAGAGCCCAAGAAAAGCCCCATCCAGCCAACCTGCAGGTAACCTGTAAAACGGCAATAACCCCTAACTATGTATTATCTCAGACTCTAAAGCTAGATCTACCCCCCATAACCCCTAACTATGTATTATCTCAGACTCTAAAGCTAGATCTACCCCCCATAACCCCTATGTATTATCTCAGACTCTAAAGCTAGATCTACCCCCCCATAACCATGTATTATCTCAGACTCTAAAGCTAGACCTACCCCCCATAACCCCTATGTATTATCTCAGACTCTAAAGCTAGATCTACCCCCCATAACCCCTAACTATGTATTATCTCAGACTCTAAAGCTAGATCTACCCCCCATAACCCCTAACTATGTATTATCTCAGACTCTAAAGCTAGATCTACCCCCCCATAACCCCTAACTATGTATTATCTCAGACTCTAAAGCTAGATCTACCCCCCCATAACCCCTATGTATTATCTCAGACTCTAAAGCTAGATCTACCCCCCATAACCCCTAACTATGTATTATCTCAGACTCTAAAGCTAGATCTACCCCCCATAACCCCTAACTATGTATTATCTCAGACTCTAAAGCTAGATCTACCCCCCCATAACCCCTAACTATGTATTATCTCAGACTCTAAAGCTAGATCTACCCCCATAACCCCTAACTATGTATTATCTCAGACTCTAAAGCTAGATCTACCCCCATAACCCCTAACTATGTATTATCTCAGACTCTAAAGCTAGATATAACCCCTAACTATGTATTATCTCAGACTCTAAAGCTAGATCTACCCCCCTAACCCCTAACTATGTATTATCTCAGACTCTAAAGCTAGATATAACCCCTATGTATTATCTCAGACTCTAAAGCTAGATCTACCCCCATAACCCCTAACTATGTATTATCTCAGACTCTAAAGCTAGATCTACCCCCCTAACCCCTAACTATGTATTATCTCAGACTCTAAAGCTAGATCTACCCCCGTAACCCCTATGTATTATCTCAGACTCTAAAGCTAGATCTACCCCCATAACCCCTAACTATGTATTATCTCAGACTCTAAAGCTAGATCTACCCCCCATTACCCCTAACTATGTATTATCTCAGACTCTAAAGCTAGATCTACCCCAAGTATGTATTATCTCAGATTCTAAAGCTAGATCTACCCCCCATAACCCCTAACTATGTATTATCTCAGACTCTAAAGCTAGATCTACCCCCTGTCGTGTCTTTGGCATCATTAAAACTGAAGACTTATTTATCAAATAACTCTCTGTAATTATTATTAGGCGATTAAACTGATTAATCATGTAACTGTAATTAACTAGGTAGTCGGGGCACCAAGGAAAATATTCACATTACAAAGTTATAATTTTCCTAATATAACTTTCAGATATTTTAATATCTGATCAATTAGTCTTCGAATTAATGAATTATTATTTACCTCACGTTAGTCTCATTCCAAACGTCGTAAATTGTTGGTTATCTGCACGAACCCAGTCTTCACTGAGTCATCCATACATCAATTGTCTTAAAATCATTTATTTACTAACTAGGTAATTCACAGAAATGCATAACAAACAGTAGATATGGTTACAAGGAAATGATAGGAGAATGTGCCCTAGTGGGCTAAACCGGCATGGCGGCTTGTTAGACAAAAGGGGAGTGGGGGGTCAGCTGAGGAGACACTACAGTTGAATATTATAACAATTGAAATGCTAACCCTTTGCACATGAACGCTCACTCATTTGGGAACAATTGCAATCAATATATATATTTACGCTCAGTGTGTCGTCGGGATCTCTGTTGAAAAGTTTGTTTCTGTGGAGAGTCTGTCCGCCCTCTCTCTCTCTCTGTCGTGGTTAGAATGGATAGTTCAGAGTGACATTCATTCATATCGTTATAGAATAGGTGTTTCGGCAGTTGTCGGTCTTCGCGTTCAATGATACCGAATTCCTAGCTGCAGACTAGTATTTAATATCAAAGACTTGTTATTATTCTGTCGGTATCGATAGTCTAAGAGTTTAACCACGTGGTATGGTTAAAAGTTCAGCAAGAGAAATACATGGTCTGCAACCTTTAGCCATCTCGTAATCGAGGTAAGCTTGGTCTCCACTCAAACCTTGGCCCTCTCGTTATCGAGGTAAGCTGGTCACCTCTCAAACCTTGGCCCTCTCGTTATCGAGGTAAGCTGGTCTGGTGATAGAAAACCTAGGTGGGGGTTTTATTCAGGACATAGAAAAAGGCTGTCTCATGACGCCAGGTCCTGTCTGTGCCCCTGGGGGTGTGCCAATGACTTAGTGAAACTTTAAACAGAAATACAATTCTCTCACATTAACATCATTACATAGCATCCCATCATCTCACAAATAGCTTCATCCTTATTCATTCATTTTATACAACCATTAGATGTAAGTCTCTTCTATAAACATGGTTATGGTAATGTGGCGGTATTGTCTCTCATGAGTTTCACAAAATTGTACCAAACGAACCAGTTCGTAGCTGGATTCTTCACCGATCTTTTATACCTTCTCCAGAACATAAATGTCGTTCGGTTCTCCAGTTCTGTGAGGTGGAAGAAATTCCTTTGTTCTCTCTATGAAACTCACTCTCTCTATATACTGTGGCCATGAGGAGAGGATCTCCTCCAGGAATTTACGACCTCTCTTACAGAGCCTGGTGAAAGGGCTATAGAGAGGGAGATTGTGCTCGCTGTACCCAAAGAGGGCAACGTCATGACACCCCCCACAACTATGTATTATCTCAGACTATAAAGCTAGATCTACCCCCCCATAACCCCTAACTATGTATTATCTCAGACTCTAAAGCTAGATCTACCCCAAGTATGTATTATCTCAGATTCTAAAGCTAGATCTAGCCCCATAACCCCTAACTATGTATTATCTCAGACTCTAAAGCTAGATCTACCCCCCCCCCATAACCCCTAACTATGTATTATCTCAGACTCTAAAGATAGATCTACGTCCCCCCCTCCACTATTAACGGAATAGGGTGTTATTTCAGACACAGGCTCAATCTCCATTGTAACACTGAACCCGCTGTACTGAGTGGGAAGGGAAAGATCCGCCCCCACGACTTTTACTAACTCTGTAAAGACTTCATCTAGCTTTAATGAATTCTGAAAGCCATAAGCAAGTCATTCAACCATTTTCACACACAGTATACTTAGGAAGGATGTGTGTGCGTGGTGGGGGGTGGAGGTGTGTGTGTGTGTGTGGAAGAGGTGTGTGTGGTGGGGGTGTGTGTGTGTGTGGTGGGTGTGTGTGTGTGCTCTGATTCACCTCAGTATAATAGTTGTCGTAGGCGTACCCTGATCCACTGGCGTAGAACTCACACCTGTCCTCCAGCAGTGGCCTCCTGTCCTGAGAGAGGAAACAGAGAGGAGATTCAAGTTGAAACTGACAGCATTTTAACAACAAGAAATCTTATTAAAATGTGTTCATATATACAGCCCCGGGAAGAACATGAATCATTTTCTGACAAGCGAGCCATTAGATATGGTTATTTTGACGTTTTCATAAATTCTTGGAATGTTTGGGAATTACGTAGAGTAAGGCATATGTGAAAATTCTATAGCAATATATAGTGGGAAAATGGCTGTGCGTTTGGACAATTAATAGACACTGCAGTAAATAAAACCTAATAAAGGACCGGAGTCTACGCAGACTGGTCGATGCACTATAGCCAATCAGAGCTACAGTAGTCATACTACAGTGGGCCTTTAGTTTCTGTGTCGGGGGCTAGGATCAGTCTGTTATATCCTCATTTAGTCGCCTTTCTTTCCAGTTCTCTGCTGCCAATGACTGGGGTGCAAAAGGAGCAGAATGAACTGCAAAAATCTCTGAAGCTGGAGATTCCCATCTCCCTCACTAGCTTTAAGCACCAGCTGTCAGAGCAGCTCACAGATCACTGCACCTGTACACAGCCCATCTGTATACAGCCCATCTATCTATCTACCTCATCCCCATACTGTATTTATTTATTTATTCTGCTCCTTTTGCACCCCAGTATCTCTTCTTGCACATTCATCTTTTGCACATCTACCATTCCAGTGTTTAATTGCCATACTGTAATTACTTTGCCACCATGGCCTATTTATTTCTTTAATTCCCTTATTTTACCTAATTTGCACTCACTGTATATAGACTTTTTTTCTTTTTTTCTTCTGTATTATTGACTGTATGTTTTGTTCATTCCATGTGTAACTCTGTGTTGTATGTGTCTAACTGCTATGCTTTACCTTGGCCAGGTCGCAGTTGCAAATGAGAACTTGTTCTCAACTAGCCTACCTGGTTAAATAAAGGTGAAATAAAAAATAAAAAAATATCTGGAGTATTTCTCCTGTCTTATCTGGTGTCCTGTGTGAATTTAAGTATGCTCCCTCTAACTCTCTCTCTTTTCTCTCTTCTCTCGGCAGACCTGAGCCCTAGGACCATGCCTCAGGACTACCTGGCCTGATGACTCCTTGCTGTCCCCAGTCCACCTGGTTGTGCTGCTGCTCCAGTTTCAACTGCTCTGCCTGCGGCTATGGAACCCTGACCTGTTCACCGGACGTGCTACCTTGTCCCGGACCTGCTTTTTTTCGACTCTCTCTCTACCGCACCTGCTGTCTCTAACTCTGAATGATCAGCTATGAAAAACCAAATGTTATTTACTCCTGAGGTGCTGACCTGTTGCACCCTCTACAACCACTGTGATTATTATTATTTGACCCTGCTGGTCATCTATGAACGTTTGAACATCTTGGCTATGTACTGTTATAATCTCCACCCGGCACAGCCAGAAGAGGACTGGCCACCCTTCATAGCCTGGTTCCTCTCTAGGTTTCTTCCAAGGTTCCTGCCTTTCTAGGGATTTTTTCCTAGCCACCGTGCTTCTACACCTGCATTGCTTGCTGTTTGGGGTTTTAGGCTGGGTTTCTGTATAGCAATTTGTGACACTGGCTGATGTAAATAAGATATGTTTTTTATTTTCAATACATTTGAGAAAAAAAATCTAAAAACATGTTTCGCTTTGTCATTATGGGGTATTGTGTGTACATTGCTGAGGATTTGTTTTTATTTAATACATTTTAGAATAAGGCTGTAATTAATGTAACAAAATGTGGAAAATGTCAAGGGGTCTGAATACTTTCTGAAGGGACTGGAGGTGTATTTTGTGGCTTTTTGCGAATGCGTTCTAATGATCTAAAGTGGCGCTGTTGAAACTGATGGCAGGTCCAACTGCCTGTAAACACACAGTCCAGTTCATAGTGAATGATGGCAGGTCCTACTGCCTGTAAACACACAGTCCAGTTCATAGTGAATGATGGCAGGCCTTTATTTTATTTTTTTCTCCCCAATTTCGTGGGATCCAATTGGTAGTTACAGCCTTGTCTCATCGCTGCAACCGTACGGACTCGGGAGAGGCAAAGGTCGAGAGCCGTGCGTCCTCCGAAACACAACCCAACCAAGCCTCACTGCTTATTGAAACAATGGCCACTTAACCCGGAAGCCAGCCGCACCAATGTGTCGGAGGAAACACCGTACACCTGGCGACCGTGTCAGCGTGCACTGCGCCCGGCCCACCACAGGAGTTGCTAGTGCGCGATGGGTCAAGGACATCCCTGCCGGCCAAACCCTCCCCGAACCCGGACGACGCTGGGCCAATTTTGCGCCACCCCATGTGTCTCCCAGTCGCAGCCGGCTATGACAGAGCCTGGACTCGAACCCAGAATCTCTAGTGGCACACTGCGATGCAGTGCCTTAGACCATTGCGCCACTCGGGACGCCCTGGCCGGCCCTTGTGGCAAATGGCTTGTTTACATAAATCAATTAATCAATCAATGAAATGTATTTTTAAAGCTCTTTTTACATAAGTATTCAGACCCTTTGCTGTGAGACTCGAAATTGAGCTCAGGTGCATCCTGTTTCCATTGATCATCCTTGAGATGTTTCTACAATTGATTGGAGTCCACCTGTGGTAAATTCAATTGATTGGACATGATTTGGAAAGGCACACACCTGTCTATATAAGGTCCCACAGTTGACAGTTCATGTCAGAGCAAAAACCAAGCCATGAGGTCAAAGGAATTGTTCGTAGAGCTCCAAGACAGGATTGTGTTGAGGCACAGATCTGGGGAAGGGTACCAAAAAGTGTCTGCAGCAATGAAGGTCCCCAAGAACACAGTGGCCTCCATCATTCTTAAATGGAAGAAGTTTGGAAACACCAAGACTCTTCCTAGAGCTGGCCGCCCCGGCCAAACTGAGCAATCGGTGGAGAAGGGTCTTGGTCAGGGAGGTGACTAAGAACCCAATGGTCACTCTGACAGAGCTCTAAAGTTCCTCTGTGAAGATGGGAGAACCTTCCAGAAGGACAACCATCTCTGTAGCGCTCCACCAATCAGGTCTTTATGGTACAGTTACCAGACAGAAGCCACTCCTCACTAGAAGGCACATGACAGCCCGCTTGATGTTTGCCAAAAGGCACCCAAAGACTCTCAGACCATGAGAAACAAGATTCCCTGGTCTGATGAAACCAAGATGATTGAATGACAAGCGTCACGTTTGGAGGAAACCTGGCACCATCCCTACGGTGAAGCATGGTGGTGGCAGCATCATGCTGTGGGGATGTTTTTTAGCGGCAGGGACTGGGAGATTAGTCAGGATCAATGCAAAGATGAACGAAGCAAAGATCCTTGATGAAAACCTGCTCCAAAGCACTCAGGACCTCAGACTGGGGTGAAGGTTCACCTTCCAACAGGACAACGAACCTAAGCACACAGCCAAGACAATGCAGCAGTGGCTTTGGGACAAGTCTCTGAATGTCCTTGAGTGGCCCAGCCAGAGCCCGGACTTGAACCCGATCTAACATCTCTGGAGAGACCTGTAAATAGCTGTGCAGCAACACTTCCCATCCAACCTGACAGAGCTTGAGAGGATCTGCAGAGAAGAATGGGAGAAACTCCCCAAATACAGGTGTGCCAAGCTTGTAGCGTTATACCCAGGAAGACTCAAGGCTGTAATCACTGCCAAATGTGCTTCAACAAAATACTGACTTAATGGTTTGAATACTTATGTAAATGTGAAATTTCAGTTTTTTTATTTTTATAAATTAGCAAACATTATGGGGTATAGTGTGTAGATTGATTATATATATTTTTTCCCCCTCATCAATTATAGAATAAGGCTGTAACCTAACAAAATGTGAAAAATGTCAAGGTGTCTGAATACTTTCCGAAGGCACTGTAAATGGATTTCTGAAAATATGTCGATACCACAGGAGTGCTCTTACATGTGGGAACTTTACAGTCCTATTGATCAAACAAACATGAAAAGGTAGGCTCTCTCTCCCTCAGTTATGCACATCAACAACAAGATCAACAACTAATGCTAGCCTGAACAAGATGAGCTAAAATCTAACAAAGAAACATTAGATAAACCCTCTCAAACTGTTTCAGCTAGTTGGCCATCAAAATTGCACTGATAAATGGTGTGGAATTGTAGCCTACTCGTCCTTCTGCAGAGCTGGTTAGGCTGTTTACATGTTATCCAGAGTGTTCTTGACTAACTATGACTTTTTTTTTACCTACGTTTACTGACACCGGTCATATTCAGCGGGTGTTGAGCTTTTGTAAATGAACCAGTTATTCTGTGCCCTGGCACACAGACAAGAGTGCTCTGAAATCGGAGGAGATAGCCGGTGAATTTGCGAACGCAAGAGACATGATACCTGGATAACAGTCGTTCATGTTCTTACTAGCTAACTAAATGACACTTAGCATCTCTAACTGTAGCCACTGAGAAACAATACGAGGGAAAAATTCAGTCACTCCTCCAATGACATGACATCCTCCTAGCAGCTAGCTAGCTAACGTTAGGCTCTGTGTTTTTATCTTGCTACATAAATAGAAACGCTAGCCTATTAGCCACGTTATGACTGACTTGTGATCATTGCCCTTGTTAGTTTGATTGTATTGACATTCCCAGCCTTAGTTACATTCGTCCGTTTTTGTTAAAGATATTGAGTCATTGAAACTGAAACAGTGCATCGCGAATGGAGGCAGCAAACAATGTACCAGCCCAGCTGTGATTTACAACCTGATAGCAGTATGTTTTGGACTATTCAAAAATGTATTGGTGAATTATATGAATCATGCATTGAACTACATCCATCTATTCTGCCAACAATGCCTTAGTGTACGTCATGGAATGTTGAGTCACATAGAACCTCTTATTAAAACCTCTTATAAAGTTGGTTTTGTAGCATAAACGGGGAATTTAATATTTTTGACTGATAATATGAGTGTCTGTTTGTTTCATATCTGCAAAGTAGTTAAAACACTGTCAGTTCCACTTTAAGGCTGTGTTAAAAGTACTGCACTACCTAGGGAAAAAGGGGCTGTTTGGGAGGCAACCTAGCATTCTGTAGCTTGTCTTGTCTCAAAGTGAGGGGATGTTAGTGTTATTATGGGATGTCAGACCAGAGCACCCACAATGCCGGGCAGGGCGAGTGCTGAGATAGATTGGTCTGATTTGACTGTTGCCACGTGAGTAACGACAGAGCGGTGACAGGGACAGTTGGCCACGGTTTCATTACCGGAGTCAGCCTGAGCAGTGTGTGTGTGTGTGTGTGTGTGTACTGACTATGAACTCAGCCGCGATGATTCCGTCCACGATGGCACAGAAGAAGGAAGCGATGACTCCCATACTGATGAAGATGATGGCTGCCATGAGCTGCAGGAGGAAGAGAGGGAGGTAAGGAGGGGAGAGGGAGAGGGAGGTAAGGGGGAGAGGAGGAGAGAGGGAGGTAAGGAGAGGGAGAGGAGAAGAGGGAGAGAGAGAGGAAGGAGAGGGAGGTAATAAGGGGAAGCGAGGAGGTTAAGGAGAGGGAGAGAGGGAGAGAAGTAGAATTAGCAAGTGTAATGTGCATCACACACCCCGACACACAAACACAGCCAGTGTCCCAGTATTGCATAAGTGCCCTTGCCTCAGATGATTGTGTTGTCTGGATGAGGACTGGGGTACTAAAGGAAATGTACAGCTCTCTGCTTCCTGCCTCGTCAGGCAGAGGTACTTTATGGGTAGTTTAGTGTCCTCCAATCAGAGAGGGCCAAAGGGACGACCCTTCTACACAGGGAAGGTCAATCTCATTCCCCCAATCTGATTCACCAACACACACACTTTAACACAAACTGCCTCTCACACACACGTCACATACTCATCCAGGCACGCACACACACACACACACACACACACACACACCTTTTCACAATCTCTTCACACACACACACCTTTTCACAATCTCTTCACACACACATTTTCACAAACTCACATACTCTGACAAACATACACATCCTATGGAGACCCATCCTGAAGTCAGTTAAATCAATACAGCATCATTACAGTGACAGAGAGAAAACCATGAACGTTATAAACCCAGTCAGTTGTAGATGTGGGGTTTCTAATCAAGGCCTGTTCTGGGGAACATGACTGGTGAATGTCGCTCATTTGATGTTGCTCATTTTAATTCTTCAACTCACTGAGTCACCATGATGGAGTGTGTGTGTGTGAGCACGTTTTTTACACACACACACACACACACACACACACACACACACACACACACACACACACACACACACACACACACACACACACACACACACACACACACACACACACACACACACCACACACACACACACACACACACACACACACACACACACACACACACTGCCCATCCAACCCCAGCAGACCCAGCCGCCCGATCACAGATGGGTGTTCATAAAGTTGATATTGTAAAGCGTTTTTACTGCCTTCCCAATCCCTCCTAGCAGACTGGTGCTGGGCTGGTGGCCGTATGCTTTTCCTGTACCTCCTTCCTGCCCTGGCCCAGCTTTCATCCCTCCCTGCCGTGACAGGCTCAATCAATGGAGATACATATGTTCCTCAACACTCTCTTTTTACACAAGGTGAAAATCTGAATCCTAACAGAAGCCTCAATACACACAAAGTCCTCTACTCCTCTCATCACCTCTCTTATCCCATCTCTCCTCCTCTTCTAACACATCTCCTCTCCTCTTTTAACACGTCTCTCTTCCTCTCCTCTCCCATCTCTCCTCCTCTCCTTTCTTATCCCTTCTCTCCTCTCTTCTCCCCTTCTTTCCTCTCCTCTACTCCCTTCTCTCTCTGCCTCTATTCTCCATCTCTCCTCTCCTCTCCTCTCCTCTCCTCTCCTCGTTCCAGTGTAGTTCATTAGCAGTTTAAATGACTGCTGTTTTATGGGCTGCAGAAGGAGAGGTCCCTGCCCGGCACAGAACAGTGTGTAGCAGTAGACGACAATGGGCCCTGACAACAGCATTAGTTCATTTTACCTAAGCACCAGCTGCCAGCTCGTAAAAACCCACTCCCTCACACACTGTCGAGACAGAGAGAGAGAAACAAAGAGAAACAGAGAGAGATAAAGACAGAGAAAGCGGGGCAGATGAACGAAGGAGACAAAGATAGAGAGAGAGAGCATGAGAGAGAATGAGATACAACGACAGGTAAAGAGAGAGAGAGAATGAGATATAAAGAGAGAGAGAGATACAACGATAGATAAAGAGAGAGAGACAGAGAGAATGAGATACAATGAAAGATAGAGAGAGAGAGAGATACAACGAAAGATAGAGAGAGAGAGATACAACGAGAGATAAAGAGAGAGAGAGGATCTACAATGTTAGGTAACAGCTCCTAATGACCATCTGAAGGTGGAGAGGACCACTGTGGAGCGGACAGTAATCAACGGCCAGAGACGGCCACCATGATTATCAGCTGCTGGACACACCACAACCCTCTGGGTAAAATACGGCCCCTTAACTGGCCACCGCCCGGGCCACAAGGTTACCCGGAGGACTACACACACACAGTATGAAATACACCCTCAAACTACCAGGAGGACTACAGTCTCTGAAACAGACCTCTATACTTCCCCTAGTGAAAGATGATCCAGGCCTGACAACACCAACAACCAGTTCTATTGAAACTCATTCAGGACAAAAAAACTTTGAAGCCTTCAGTTGTTCTTGTTCAGGTAACAGAGTAGAGTTCAATCACAACCCTCCAAACAGGCACTTCCTTTCAGTTAGAAGTTAGATGTCACAGGTCTCTGAGTTCCAGGAAGTGACACAGTGTCACCTGACTCTGGTCTGTGGTGTTGAAGCTGCAGGGTGATACGGCTTGTTGCTCTTTAATGAGCCAACATGATCATCCCAGCCTGCTATCACTTTACTACTGATACTAACATAGAGGTGTGAGAGAGAGAGAGAGAGAGAGAGAGAGAGATTCTTAGTTAAGGACACTGCAGCTCAGTGGGTGTACCATCCAGCAGCTACGTTGTCATTACATTTTAAGGCTGGAAGCTGGGGACAGGGAGCCATGCTGGGGAGGCAGGGGGAGGAGTGAAAGTTGAGGGTGTGTGAGGGGTTGGCACAGTGGCACCTCTTGTGCAGAGCAACTGTAAGCCCAGTAGTATGTATTCTGAAGTAATGTCAAGCTGGCCTCTACACCTGCTGACAGTCACCAGTGAAAAGAAAAGGTAGCTTTGGATCCAGTATACTGTTCCTCTGTAACCTACAATGGATCCAGTATACAGTTCCTGTGTAACCTACAATGGATCCAGTATACAGTTCCTCTGTAACCTACAATGGATCCAGTATACAGTTCCTGTGTAACCTACAATGGATCCAGTATACAGTTCCTGTGTAACCTACAATGGATCCAGTATACAGTTCCTCTGTAACCTACAATGGATCCAGTATACAGTTCCTCTGTAACCTACAATGGATCCAGTATACAGTTCCTGTGTAACCTACAATGGATCCAGTATACAGTTCCTCTGTAACCTACAATGGATCCAGTATACAGTTCCTGTGTAACCTACAATGGATCCAGTATACAGTTCCTCTGTAACCTACAATGGATCCAGTATACAGTTCCTGTGTAACCTACAATGGATCCAGTATACAGTTCCTCTGTAACCTACAATGGATCCAGTATACAGTTCCTCTGTAACCTACAATGGATCCAGTATACAGTTCCTCTGTAACCTACAATGGATCCAGTATACAGGTCCTCTGTAACCTACAATGGATCCAGTATACAGTTCCTCTGTAACCTACAATGGATCCAGTATACAGTTCCTCTGTAACCTACAATGGATCCAGTATACAGGTCCTCTGTAACCTACAATGGATCCAGTATACAGTTCCTCTGTAACCTACAAAGGATCCAGTATACAGTTCCTCTATAACCTACAATGGATCCAGTATACTGTTCCTCTGTAACCTACAATGGAGCCAGTATACAGTTCCTCTGTAACCTACAATGGATCCAGTATACTGTTCCTCTGTAACCTACAATGGATCCAGTATACAGTTCC
Source organism: Salmo salar (assembly GCF_965601325.2). Taxonomy (NCBI): domain Eukaryota; kingdom Metazoa; phylum Chordata; class Actinopteri; order Salmoniformes; family Salmonidae; genus Salmo; species Salmo salar. The sequence continues at coordinate 29,209,765 of NC_138307.1, read as the reverse complement.
TCTGTAACCTACAATGGATCCAGTATACAGGTCCTCTGTAACCTACAATGGATCCAGTATACAGTTCCTCTATAACCTACAATGGATCCAGTATACAGGTCCTCTATAACCTACAATGGATCCAGTATACTGTTCCTCTGTAACCTACAATGGATCCAGTATACAGTTCCTCTATAACCTACAATGGATCCAGTATACTATTCCTCTGTAACCTACAATGGATCCAGTATACAGTTCCTCTGTAACCTACAATGGATCCAGTATACAGATCCTCTGTAACCTACAATGGATCCAGTATACAGTTCCTCTATAACCTACAATGGATCCAGTATACAGGTCCTCTATAACCTACAATGGATCCAGTATACTGTTCCTCTATAACCTACAATGGATCCAGTATACAGTTCCTGTGTAACCTACAATGGATCCAGTATACAGTTCCTCTGTAACCTACAATGGATCCAGTATACAGTTCCTCTGTAACCTACAATGGATCCAGTATACAGTTCCTCTGTAACCTACAATGGATCCAGTATACAGGTCCTCTGTAACCTACAATGGATCCAGTATACAGTTCCTCTGTAACCTACAATGGATCCAGTATACAGTTCCTCTGTAACCTACAATGGATCCAGTATACAGGTCCTCTGTAACCTACAATGGATCCAGTATACAGTACCTCTGTAACCTACAATGGATCCAGTATACAGGTCCTCTATAACCTACAATGGATCCAGTATACTGTTACTCTATAACCTACAATGGATCCAGTATACAGGTCCTCTATAACCTACAATGGATCCAGTATACTGTTCCTCTGTAACCTACAATGGAGCCAGTATACAGTTCCTCTATAACCTACAATGGATCCAGTATACTGTTCCTCTGTAACCTACAATGGATCCAGTATACAGTTCCTCTGTAACCTACAATGGATCCAGTATACAGGTCCTCTGTAACCTACAATGGATCCAGTATACAGTTCCTCTATAACCTACAATGGATCCAGTATACAGGTCCTCTATAACCTACAATGGATCCAGTATACTGTTCCTCTGTAACCTACAATGGATCCAGTATACAGTTCCTCTATAACCTACAATGGATCCAGTATACTATTCCTCTGTAACCTACAATGGATCCAGTATACAGTTCCTCTGTAACCTACAATGGATCCAGTATACTGTTCCTCTGTAACCTACAATGGATCCAGTATACAGTTCCTCTATAACCTACAATGGATCCAGTATACAGGTCCTCTATAACCTACAATGGATCCAGTATACTGTTCCTCTATAACCTACAATGGATCCAGTATACTGTTCCTCTGTAACCTACAATGGATCCAGTATACTGTTCCTCTGTAACCTACAATGGATCCAGTATACAGGTCCTCTATAACCTACAATGGATCCAGTATACAGTTCCTCTATAACCTACAATGGATCCAGTATACAGTTCCTCTGTAACCTACAATGGATCCGGTATACAGTGAGTTGTAGAGGAAGACATGGTGAGCCAACCAGATACATGACACCAGACAGACCTGTTAAATAAGTGACTAACCTAGAAAGATCCAGGTACAGTCACTGATACCCAGGGGGCCGAGCGGTACCTCCATGGCACACTTTGTTCCTTTTGGAGAGGTTCCTGTCATCATAATGCTTCATCCAATACTAACACAATTTCCTGTGTTCTCACCCAAGCTCTAAGCCAATCACATTCACTTCCCTGACCACACGTCCAATCATGTGCATTGACCGGGAACATTACAGTAGAACACTAATCTAATTTGCCGATGGCTCAGAAATGGCCCTCTGCTATAAACTCTTTTCTAAACTCATGATGTTGGTAACATAACCTGTGTATTGTTGATTTGATGTCCCATCAATAGGAAGGCAAGGTAATGACATCACCATATTGTTACCTACTGTTCTGTGCCTTCATGTTTACAAATGCCAAAGTGGTAGACATGGGAATAGAGTTAGAGTAAAGGGTTAGGGGTTAGAGGTTAGGGTTAGAGGTTAGGGTTAGGGGTAAGGGTTAGAGGTTAGAGGTTAGAGGTTAGGGTTAGGGGTTAGAGGTTAGGGGTAAGGGTTACGGGTTAGAGGTTAGGGTTAGAGGTTAGAGGTTAGAGGTTAGGGGTAAGGGTTACGGGTTACGGGTTAGGGGTTAGAGGTTAGGGTTAGAGGTTAGGGGTAAGGGTTAGAGGTTAGAGTTAGGGGTAAGGGCGGGTTACGGGTTAGGGGTTAGAGGTAAGGGTGACGGGTTAGAGGTTAGGGGGTAGAGGTTAGGGGTAAGGGTTAGAGGTTAGGGGATAGGGGTAAGGGTTACGGTTTAGGGGTTAGAGGTTAGGGTTAGGGGTAAGGCTTAGAGTTTAGGGTTAGGGATTAGGAGTAAGGGTTACGGGTTAGAGGTTAGGGTAAGGGGTAAGAGTTACGGGTTAGGGGTAAGGGTTACCTGGTTAGAAGTTAGGGTTAGGAGCAAGGGTTAGGGGTTAGAGGTTAGGTTAGGGGTAAGGGTTAGAGGTTAGGGTTAGGGGTAAGGGTTAGGGGTTAGAACAGAACAGGGCTCCGGGCAGCCGAGCGGAAATGGAGGAAAACTCGCCTCCCTGCGGACCTGGCATCCTTTCACTCCCTCCTCTCTACATTTTCCTCTTCTGTCTCTGCTGCTAAAGCCACTTTCTACCACTCTAAATTCCAAGCATCTGCCTCTAACCCTAGGAAGCTCTTTGCTACCTTCTCCTCCCTCCTGAATCCTCCTCCCCCTCCCCCCCCCCTCCTCCCTCTCTGCGGATGACTTCGTCAACCATTTTGAAAAGAAGGTTGACGACATCCGATCCTCGTTTGCTAAGTCAAACGACACCGCTGGTCCTGCTCACACTGCCCTACCCTGTGCTTTGACCTCTTTCTCCCCTCTCTCTCCAGATGAAATCTCGCGTCTTGTGACGGCCGGCCGCCCAACAACCTGCCCACTTGACCCTATCCCCTCCTCTCTTCTCCAGACCATTTCCGGAGACCTTCTCCCCTACCTCACCTCGCTCATCAACGCATCCTTGACCGCTGGCTACGTCCCTTCCGTCTTCAAGAGAGCGAGAGTTGCACCCCTTCTGAAAAAACCTACACTCGATCCCTCCGATGTCAACAACTACAGACCAGTATCCCTTCTTTCCTTTCTCTCCAAAACTCTTGAGCGTGCCGTCCTTGGCCAGCTCTCTTGCTATCTCTCTCAGAATGACCTTCTTGATCCTAATCAGTCAGGTTTCAAGACTGGGCATTCAACTGAGACTGCTCTTCTCTGTGTCACGGAGGCTCTCCGCACTGCTAAAGCTAACTCTCTCTCCTCTGCTCTCATCCTTCTAGACCTATCTGCTGCCTTTGATACCGTGAACCATCAGATCCTCCTCTCCACCCTCTCCGAGCTGGGCATCTCCGGCACCACGCACGCTTGGATTGCGTCCTACCTGACAGGTCGCTCCTACCAGGTGGCGTGGCGAGAATCTGTCTCCGCACCACGTGCTCTCACCGCTGGTGTCCCCCAGGGCTCTGTTCTTGGCCCACTCCTATTCTCGCTATACACCAAGTCACTTGGCTCTGTCATATCCTCACATGGTCTCTCATATCATTGCTATGCAGATGACACACAATTAATCTTCTCCTTTCCCCCTTCTGACAACCAGGTGGCGAATCGCATCTCTGCATGTCTGGCAGACATATCAGTGTGGATGACGGATCACCACCTCAAGCTGAACCTCGGCAAGACGGAGCTGCTCTTCCTCCCGGGGAAGGACTGCCCGTTCCATGATCTCGCCATCACGGTTGACAACTCCCTTGTGTCCTCCTCCCAGAGTGCTAAGAGCCTTGGCGTGACCCTGGACAACACCCTGTCGTTCTCCACCAACATCAAGGCGGTGACCCGATCCTGTAGGTTCATGCTCTACAACATTCGCAGAGTACGACCCTGCCTCACACAGGAAGCGGCGCAGGTCCTAATCCAGGCACTTGTCATCTCCCGTCTGGATTACTGCAACTCGCTGTTGGCTGGGCTCCCTGCCTGTGCCATTAAACCCCTACAACTCATCCAGAACGCCGCAGCCCGTCTGGTGTTCAACCTTCCCAAGTTCTCTCACGTCACCCCGCTCCTCCGCTCTCTCCACTGGCTTCCAGTCGAAGCTTGCATCCGCTACAAGACCATGGTGCTTGCCTACGGAGCTGTGAGGGGAACGGCACCTCCGTACCTTCAGGCTCTGATCAGGCCCTACACCCAAACAAGGGCACTCCGTTCATCCACCTCTGGCCTGCTCGCCTCCCTACCTCTGAGGAAGCACAGTTCCCGCTCAGCCCAGTCAAAACTGTTCGCTGCTCTGGCACCCCAATGGTGGAACAAGCTCCCTCACGACGCCAGGACAGCGGAGTCAATCACCACCTTCCGGAGACACCTGAAACCCCACCTCTTCAAGGAATACCTGGGATAGGATAAAGTAATCCTTCTAACCCCCCCCTTAAAAGATTTAGATGCACTATTGTAAAGTGGTTGTTCCACTGGATATTATAAGGTGAATGCACCAATTTGTAAGTCGCTCTGGATAAGAGCGTCTGCTAAATGACTAAAATGTAAATGTAAAAAAATGTTAGAGGTTAGGGGTAAGGGTTAGAGGTTAGGGGTTAGGGGTAAGGGATTAGGGGTTGGGGTTAGGGTTAATGGTTAATGTCAGGTTAGGGGTAAGGGATTAGGGGTTAGGGTTAAGGGTTAATGTCAGGTTAGGGGTAAGGGTTAGGGTTAACGTCAGGTTAGGGTTAAGGGTTAGGGGTAAGGGGTTAGGGTTAAGGGTTAACGTCAGTTTAGGGTTAAGGGTAAGTTTTAGGGGTAAGGGTTAACATCAGGTTAGGGTTAGGGGTAAGGGTTAACGTCAGGTTAGGGTTAGGGGTAAGGGTTAACGTCAGGTTAGGGTTAGGGGTTAGGGGTAAAGACTCACCATGGGTCTTCGATTCTCTAGCAAATTAATTCCAACGATCCCCAAGAACGCTCCGAAACTCAGCTGGAGAAAGAGAGAGAAAGAGGGGAAGAGGTTTAGAACGGGTTACACTTTATTTACAAAGATTATTGACTTTCCACTCGAGGAGAGAGTTCAGTCAGTTGTTGTGGTGATAACTGTGGTGCTAGAGGAGAGAGTTCAGTCAGTTGTTATGGTGATAACTGTGGTGCTAGAGGAGAGAGTTCAGTCTGTTGTTATGGTGATAACTCTGGTGCTAGAGGAGAGAGTTCAGTCTGTTGTTATGGTGATAACTGTGGTGCTAGAGGAGAGAGTTCAGTCAGTTGTTATGGTGATAACTGTGGTGCTAGAGGAGAGAGTTCAGTCTGTTGTTATGGTGATAACTATGGTGCTAGAGGAGAGAGTTCAGTCTGTTGTTATGGTGATAACTGTGGTGCTAGAGGAGAGAGTTCAGTCAGTTGTTATGGTGATAACTGTGGTGCTAGAGGAGAGAGTTCAGTCAGTTGTTATGGTGATAACTGTGGTGCTAGAGGAGAGAGTTCAGTCTGTTGTTATGGTGATAACTATGGTGCTAGAGGAGAGAGTTCAGTCTGTTGTTATGGTGATAACTGTGGTGCTAGAGGAGCGAGTTCAGTCTGTTGTTATGGTGATAACTGTGGTGCTAGAGGAGATAGTTCAGTCTGTTGTTATGGTGATAACTATGGTGCTAGAGGAGAGAGTTCAGTCTGTTGTTATGGTGATAACTATGGTGCTAGAGGAGAGAGTTCAGTCTGTTGTTATGGTGATAACTGTGGTGCAAGAGGAGAGAGTTCAGTCAGTTGTTATGGTGATAACTGTGGTGCTAGAGGAGAGAGTTCAGTCTGTTGTTATGGTGATAACTGTGGTGCTAGAGGAGAGAGTTCAGTCTGTTGTTATGGTGATAACTATGGTGCAAGAGGAGAGAGTTCAGTCAGTTGTTATGGTGATAACTGTGGTAACGTCCTAAATGGCACCCTATTACCTTTGCAGTGCACTTCTTTTGACAAGAGTGGGCCCTGCATAGGGAATAGGGTACAGTTTGGGATGCTGCCAGTGACTCACAGTGATGCCAGGGTAGTATCCAGCGACAGCCACGTTCCCGGTACGGGTGGCAGAGACCAGTCCCACCACTAGAACCACCACAGACAGAGACAACAGGGAGATGGTCACCCATAACGCTGTCCTCCGGCGCTTCATATACTGAGCTGGAGAGAGGGGAGGGAGGGGAGAGAGAGAGGGAGACGGACCGCGAGACAGACAGAGAGCGAGGGAGAGAGAGAGAGAGAGAGAGAGAAAGAGAGCGTGAGAGATGGAGAGAGACAGAGAGAGAGAGAGAGAGAGAGAGAGAGAGAGAGAGAGAGAGAGAGAAGAGAAAGGGAGATGATGAAAAATACCATAATCAACTCCATGCTTATGATGTAGACAAACACACCACACACTGAATTTGTCAATAGACTCAACTTTCTTGTCCGCATAGAGTCAGACATTAGAGACAGAAAAGCTCAAACAAACTAACTAGGTTTGACTCAGGAGAAGACAGCAACAACAACACATAGCCATCCAGACAGACAGTCATCCAGACAGACAGACAGACAGTCATCCAGACAGACAGACAGACCGCCACCCAGACAGACAGACACAGACAGACAGACAGACAGACAGACAGACAGACAGACAGACAGACAGACAGACAGACAGACAGACAGACAGTAACAACAACACATAGCCATCCAGACAGACAGACAGTAACAACAACACATAGCCATCCAGACAGACAGACAGTAACAACAACACATAGCCATCCAGACAGACAGACAGTAACAACAACACATAGCCATCCAGACAGACAGACAGTAACAACAACACATAGCCATCCAGACAGACAGACAGTAACAACAACACATAGCCATCCAGACAGACAGACAGTAACAACAACACATAGCCATCCAGACAGACAGACAGACAGACAGACAGACAGACAGACAGACAGACAGACAGACAGACAGACAGACAGACAGACAGACAGTATCACTAACTGCACTTTCCATTTCACACTGTGTGCAATTCTCCCTGCTGTAAACTTTCTGCTGATGATGCAGAGCAAGTTAAATACTTTATCATCTATTGGAGGCTATAAGCTGTGGGTGTCAGCATTACTGGATCAATTCATTATATACATGAAATAAGGCAGATGCTGTGGTCAGAAACATTGGGTAATTGAATCAGGACTTTACCTGTGGGGTCCAGGACATCTGTTGTTGTTTGTGGTGGTTGTTGTTGTTGTGCCGTTGGCTGCTGCATTGTGCCGTTACTAAAGTCTTTAGGGTACTAGAATAACAAACAGCCTAGTAGCCTATCTAAAGTTGGTTATGGGGTAGCCTATACAGCAGAAATCCACATGCGAATGGACGACACACTCCTCTTCGCCGCGTCCTTCCTCCCAGCGCGCCCTGCCAGGTGACGGTCTTCACCTCTGTTTTACAGCGTCCTTCCTCCCAGCGCGCCCTGCCAGGTGACGGTCTTCACCTCTGTTTTACAGCGTCCTTCCTCCCAGCGCGCCCTGCCAGGTGACGGTCTTCACCTCTGTTTTACAGCGTCCTTCCTCCCAGCACGCCCTGCCAGGTGACGGTCTTCACCTCTGTTTTACAGCGTCCTTCCTCCCAGCGCGCCCTGCCAGGTGACGGTCTTCACCTCTGTTTTACAGCGTCCTTCCTCCCAGCGCGCCCTGCCAGGTGATGGTCTCCTCTTCACGCAAAACTAGGAATCCGTCACATCACCTGTCTCGCGGGACGGGCGGATGGAGTTCAATAATAACTCCAATGAAGAAGTGTCGAATCACGTTTAATAAAATACGTCTCCCAAGTTTACTCAGTAATGTTTTCGTCACCCAACACCGTCTGACGGTTAGGTTAGTTAGAAGATCCTCTCTCTGCCAACTTTAGGAACCCGACACCCTCTTCAACCGGCGGTCTGTTACGAAAGATGCGCTGCAGCCACAGGACAAAGAAATATACCGCCTCTTTCTCACAATCGCCACAGCCGTTGATGACGATGGCTTAGAGGTACTGTACATAATTTATGTATTTAATCAGTGCTGAATCGTTGGTGGAATATGGTACATTTCAGTTCATTATTTATTTGGCAGTGACACTGAAAGTGTCTGGTGTTTAATCTCAAAGATGACGTAAGGCTATCATTACGTACCATCCACATATGAGAAAGATCCAGAAACACTTCAATTTATTATACAGGTTACACATCTTTTTGCTAGTCTTCGTCCAGTCGGGGATGGTCCGTTCCTGTCCCTGACACTGAGACAGTGAAGGAAGTAGTCCTACTGTTTTAACCAAAGGAGGCCTGGAAATACCAGCAGGATCAAATGTATGATCTCTAATAGGCTGCTGAAGTCTCATCAGCCGAACAACTGTAAAACATCTGTCCATGTGCCGTTGAGCAAGGCACTGAACCCTAATTGCTCATTTAAGTCGCTCTGGATAACAGCGTCTGCTAAATTACTCAAATGTAAATGTGAATATATATATATATATATATATATATATATTTTACATAGATGTGTTTTAATGAATAGGACTAACAACAGATTAAACCACTTTTCACCAAGGGATCCGTGGAAAAGGCCTACATTTTAAAGTGTGTAATACAATACAATACAATTTGATATTATTCATCTACAATTTATGTTCTTAACCCTGGGCAACATGGGTCTGGGATACTCACAGGGATACAGGTATCCACAGTATTCCACCAGTTATCATTTTTCAATTCAATACTATTCCCCCCCATAAGCCTAAATGCACTGTAATTTAAGGAAAACTGTGTAGAATTGCAGGGTATTAGCTTTAAAGCTACAACAACAATAAAATAAAATTATCTGCCCCATGACAAAATGTGTGGATTTGCAGGAAATTTGCTTGAAAACTACATTTTCTCTCAGATGCCAAGGGGCAAGCCTTTTCAATGTTCTTTCCCTGAACCCGAGACTTGGTTCATCCAGCCATGCAGAAGTTTTAGTAAAACTCAGGGGCGCAACTTTCGTTTTAGAAGGGGACATAATTATTATATATATTTTTTTTATCCAGTCGGATAAACATTTCAAACAGCCTACCCGACCAATCGGAGGCATCCGTATGGTCCTAAAGTACACCGTTGCCTCGTTTTATATCACATTCCAATGATAAAACTTGGGGGGACATGTGAAAGTTGTACCCCTTGTAAAACTCACTGTAAGCTATTTGTATGGCACTTGATTTGTGTTCTGATTCTAAGGCGGTCCCTGATGAATTTGCTATCACAAAAGGGGTCCCGGACCCAAAAGGTTTGAGAACCCCTGGTAAAGGCTACCGATGTGGGTTGTGTAATACCCATAGAGCCCCATCTACCACCCATAAACCCAATCACCATCCATAAACCCATCCTCCACCCATAAACCCATCTATCACCCATAAACCCATAAACCACCCATAAACCCACCCACCAGCCATAAACCCATTCATCCATCCACAACCCATAAACCCATCCACCACCTATAAACCCATCACCACCCATAAACACATCCACCACCCATCCATCCATCCACCACCCATAATCCCATCCACCACCCATAAACCCTTCCACCACCCATAAACTCATCCACCACCCATAAACCCATCCACCACCCATCCATCCATCCACCACCCCTAAACCCATCAACCACCCATAAACCTATCCATCCACCACCCATAAACCCAACCATACAGCCACCACCCATAAACCTATCCATCCATCCACCACCCATAAACCCAACCACCACCCATAAACCCATCCACCACCCATAAACCCATCCACCACCCATAAACCCACCTACCACCCATAAACCCATCCACCACTCATAAGCCCATAAACCCACCCACCAGCCATAAACCCATTCATCCATCCACCACCCATAAACCCATCCACCACCTATAAACCCATCCACCACCCATAAACCCAGCCACCACCCATAATCCCATCCACCACCCATAAACTCATCCACCACCCATCCATCCATCCACCACCCCTAAACCCACTCACCACCTATAAACCCATCAACCACCCATAAACCCAACCACCACCCATAAACCCAACCATACAGCCACCACCCATAAACCTATCCATCCATCCACCACCCATAAACCCAACCACCACCCATAAACCCATCACCACCCATAAACCCCTCCACCACCCATAAACCCATCCACCACCCATAAACCCATCCATCACCCATAAACCCATCCACCACCCATCCATCCATCCACCACCCCTAAACCCACTCACCACCCATAAACCCATCAACCACCCATAAACCCAACCACCACCCATAAACCTATCCATCCACCACCCATAAACCCAACCACCACCCATAAACCCATCCACCACCCATAAGCTCATCCATCCATCAATTTCACATAGAGAGTATATGCCAGTACACGGTAGGTAATCAGACATCAACACATTGCAGTAACACAATAGTCATACATTACATATTGATTTTCCGTCGAAATGTTTATTTGAATGAATAAACATTATCATTTCTATGGTATAATTACATAGCCATTTACAGTTTCTCAAGTTCTATATAGACATTAGATCATTTTGTATTGAAACGAATGCACAGGAATTCATTAAACCCTGCTTAACAAGAGGTTCCTGTGTAGGAATCAGAGTGCTAGCACTCTGGAAAGCAACCTAAACAATATAGTATATTATACAATAAAGATAATAATAAATATAATATATTGTACAATATAGAAAAAGCAAGAAGAAAATCACCCCCTGCAGACCCCACCTAACCCTCCCACTAACTCATTCCCCATGGTGCAACAAGAACATTTGAAAATATGTCATACTCACAGTTTTCGTCACGCATATCTATACTGATATGTCATGGGTATCTATACTGATGTCACGCGTATCTATACTGATATGTCATGCGTATCTATACTGATATGTCACGCGTATCTATACTGATATGTCACGCATATCTATACTGATATGTCACGCATATCTATACTGATATGTCACACATATCTTTACCGATATGTCACACGTATCTATACCGATATGTTACGTCTATCTATACCGATATGTCACGCGTATCTATACCGATATGTCACGCGTATCTATACCGATATGTCACGCGTATCTATACCGATATGTCACGCGTATCTATACTGATATGTCACACATATCTATGCTGATATGAAACGTGACATACACAACTTAGAATTTGTATTGAGTGATTATGAGTGACTCCTTACAGGGTTTATAATGTAATATCAGTATTTATTATCAAGAAACCAACATTGCTGTAACTCCATATTGGATTATGCATCCCAAGTGGCACCCTATTCCCTATATAGTGCACTACTTTTGACCAGGGCCCGTAGGCCTCTGACCGTAATTTGAAAAGACCTTGTGGACCATAAGAATATACAGTAGAACAGAGACATACATAGTTCATGCTAGTTGGATTTATATCTGCCATTAAACTGATCTACATCTGAGAGACTTGTGATGGAGTGTGAAGAGAGGGTACAGAGAGAGACAGTCACTGCACATGACAACCAGATAAAACCAGTTGATGAGTTCTCCCCTATCGATCTAAATACATATATTTACATGTATATACACACACACACACACACACACACACACACACACTGCATTGATGACATCACATTCCAAAAACTCTGAAGATTCCACTGCAAAAGACAAACAAGTAAACAGAAACAGAGCAATTATAGTTCCATTATAGTTCCATTATAGTTCCATTATAGTTCCATTATAGTTCCATTATAGTTCCATTATAGTTCCATTATAGTTCCATTATAGTTCTATTATAGTTTTATTATAGTTCCATTATAGTTCCATTATAGTTCTATTATAGTTCCATTATAGTTCCATTATAGTTCCATTATAGTTCTATTATAGTTCCATTATAGTTCCATTATAGTTCCATTATAGTTCCATTATAGTTTTATTATAGTTCTATTATAGTTCCATTATAGTTCCATTATAGTTCTATTATAGTTCCATTATAGTTTTATTATAGTTCTATTATAGTTCCATTATAGTTCCATTATAGTTCCATTATAGTTCCATTATAGTTCCATTATACTTCTATTATAGTTCTATTATAGTTCCATTATAGTTCCATTATAGTTCCATTATAGTTCCATTATAGTTCCATTATAGTTCCATTATAGTTCTATTATAGTTCCATTATAGTTCCATTATAGTTCTATTATAGTTCCATTATAGTTTTATTATAGTTCTATTATAGTTCCATTATAGTTCTATTATAGTTCCATTATAGTTCTATTATAGTTCCATTATAGTTCTATTATAGTTCCATTATAGTTTTATTATAGTTCCATTATAGTTCCATTATAGTTCCATTATAGTGACTGCATTTTGTTTTCTCAGCATAGTGGCTGGCTGTTAAATAACTATTCTGTCTCTTTGGTGAAGTACAATAAATGGTGCATTTCACCATGTACCGTAGTAGCAAGAAAAGAATGATTCTTCACTGAGAAGAAACAGGTGTAGATATCTAAAACATCTGTTAACTTGTTCATTTTGATAAACATAATAATACATAACATATAATAAACAAAATAAACATTCCATCATTTACAACCCATTCCATTCCATTAAATCCACCTGCCTCCTTCGTGACCACATCTCTGCCATTGGCCGAGACTACTTCCTCCACTCGGCCGGTCAATGATATCCTTCCTAGCCGTGATATTCATAAAGGGCGCGTTCCCGTGCCCAGGCGTTGCTGATGCCTGCCAGATCTGACAATGCCTGGATCGGTATTTTACTTACAGTATCAGCTAACCACATTATATGTTATAGAAATCTGTCAGTCGATGACACAGTCAATGATGTGGCACACAACCATTGGTTGATGCATGCAACGTCTGAGCAGGGGAACGCGACCAAAGAGTTCCATGTTCCCTACCCCTTGACCTCTGATCTATGACAGGCAGCAGGTGGAGGACTTTGGGGGCTGTTCCAGGATGCTCTCCCTGCGCAGGTCGTTGGGCAGCGCCCCTCCGACCCCCCAGAGGTTCAGCTCCCCGTAGATCCCCGTCTCGATCATCTCCTCCTGCCAGGGAATGGGGATGTTTCCTGAGGCGAACTCGTCAAAGAACTCCTTGTCGGGGTCGTCCAGGGTGACTCCCTTCACTGTTGAGAAAGCTCCGACGGCGTCCAGATCCTTGGCGTAGACAGTCTTGGAGTCGGGAACAAACGGAGGCACCAGGATCCCTGTCAGAGGAACACAACACCACATCTAGACAGTAATGGGACTCATCATGGGGAACTGGCCACATGTCAGTTCTGTTGATTTCCAGTTTGAAATGAAGTTTTGCTGCTTTGTTTATTATGGGTCTGAATAAGATTTAATCAAAGGTTGACAAATGTGTGTATACTGGTTAATGTGTGTATACTGGTTAATGTGTGTATATTGGGTAATGTGTGTATATTGGGTAATGTGTGTATATTGGGTAATGTGTGTATATTGGTTAATGTGTATATATTGGTTAATGTGTGTATATTGGGTAATGTGTATATATTGGTTAATGTGTGTATATTGGGTAATGTGTATATATTGGGTAATGTGTATATATTGGGTAATGTGTATATATTGGGTAATGTGTGTATATTGGGTAATGTGTGTATATTGGTTAATGTGTGTATATTGGGTAATGTGTGTATATTGGGTAATGTGTGTATATTGGGTAATGTGTGTATGTTGGGTAATGTGTGTATATTGGGTAATGTGTGTATATTGGGTAATGTGTGTATGTTGGTTAATGTGTGTATATTGGGTAATGTGTGTATATTGTATGTATATTGGGTAACGTGTGTATATTGGGTAATGTGTATATATTGGGTAATGTGTGTATATTGGGTAATGTGTATATATTGGTTAATGTGTGTATATATTGGGTAATGTGTATATATTGGTTAATGTGTGTATATTGGGTAATGTGTGTATATTGGGTAATGTGTGTATGTTGGTTAATGTGTGTATATTGTATGTATATTGGGTAACGTGTGTATATTGGGTAATGTGTGTATATTGGTTAATGTGTGTATATTGGGTAATGTGTGTATATTGGGTAATGTGTGTATATTGGGTAATGTGTGTATATTGGGTAATGTGTGTATATTGGGTAATGTGTGTATGTTGGTTAATGTGTGTATATTGGGTAATGTGTGTATATTGGGTAATGTGTGTATGTTGGTTAATGTGTGTATATTGGGTAATGTGTGTATATTGTATGTATATTGGGTAACGTGTGTATATTGGGTAATGTGTGTATGTTGGTTAATGTGTGTATATTGGGTAATGTGTGTATATTGGGTAATGTGTGTATGTTGGTTAATGTGTGTATATTGGGTAATGTGTGTATATTGTATGTATATTGGGTAACGTGTGTATATTGGGTAATGTGTGTATATTGGTTAATGTGTGTATATTGGGTAATGTGTGTATATTGGGTAATGTGTGTATATTGGTTAATGTGTGTATATTGGGTAATGTGTGTATGTTGGTTAATGTGTGTATATTGGGTAATGTGTGTATATTGGGTAATGTGTGTATGTTGGTTAATGTGTGTATATTGGGTAATGTGTGTATATTGTATGTATATTGGGTAACGTGTGTATATTGGGTAATGTGTGTATGTTGGTTAATGTGTGTATATTGGGTAATGTGTGTATATTGGGTAATGTGTGTATGTTGGTTAATGTGTGTATATTGGTTAACTGTGTGTATATTGGGTAATGTGTGTATATTGTATGTATATTGGGTAACGTGTGTATGTTGGGTGTAATGTGTGTATATTGGGTAATGTGTGTATATTGGGTAATGTGTGTATATTGGGTAATGTGTGTATATTGGGTAATGTGTGTATATTGGGTAATGTGTGTATGTTGGTTAATGTGTGTATATTGGGTAATGTGTGTATATTGTAGTGTATATTGGGTAATGTGTGTATATTGGGTAATGTGTGTATATTGGGTAATGTGTGTATATTGGGTAATGTGTGTATATTGGGTAATGTGTGTATATTGGGTAATGTGTGTATATTGGGTAATGTGTGTATATTGGGTAATGTGTGTATGGGTATGTGTGTATATTGGGTAATGTGTGTATATTGGGTAATGTGTGTATATTGGGTAATGTGTGTATGTGTGTGATATTGGGTAATGTGTGTATATTGGTTAATGTGTGTATATTGGGTAATGTGTGTATATTGGGTAATGTGTGTATATTGGGTAATGTGTGTATATTGGTTAATGTGTGTATATTGGGTAATGTGTGTATATTGGGTAATGTGTGTATATTGGGTAATGTGTGTATATTGGGTAATGTGTGTATATTGGGTAATGTGTGTATATTGGGTAATGTGTGTATATTGGTAATGTGTGTATATTGGGTAATGTGTGTATATTGGGTAATGTGTGTATATTGGGTAATGTGTGTATGTTGGTTAATGTGTGTATATTGGGTAATGTGTGTATATTGGGTAATGTGTGATATTGGGTAATGTGTGTATATTGGTAATGTGTGTATATTGGGTAATGTGTGTATATTGGGTAATGTGTGTATATTGGGTAATGTGTGTATATTGGGTAATGTGTGTATATTGGTTGTGTGTGTATGGTTAATGTGTGTATATTGGGTAATGTGTGTATATTGGGTAATGTGTGTATATTGGGTAATGTGTGTATATATTGGTTAATGTGTGTATATTGGTTAATGTGTGTATATTGGGTAATGTGTGTATATTGGGTAATGTGTGTATATTGGGTAATGTGTGTATATATTGGGTAATGTGTATATATTGGTTAATGTGTGTATATTGGGTAATGTGTGTATATTGGGTAATGTGTGTATATTGGGTAATGTGTGTATATATTGGGTAATGTGTGTATATTGGTAATTGGGTAATGTGTGTATATATTGGGTAATGTGTGTATATTGGGTAATGTGTGTATATTGGGTAATGTGTGTATATTGGGTAATGTGTGTATATTGGGTAATGTGTGTATATTGGGTAATGTGTGTATATTGGGTAATGTGTGTATATTGGGTAATGTGTGTATATTGGTTAATGTGTGTATATTGGGTAATGTGTGTATATTGTATGTATATTGGGTAATGTGTGTATATTGGGTAATGTGTGTATATTGGTTAATGTGTGTATATTGGGTAATGTGTGTATATTGGGTAATGTGTGTATATTGGTTAATGTGTGTATATTGGGTAATGTGTGTATATTGGGTAATGTGTGTATATTGGGTAATGTGTGTATATTGGGTAATGTGTGTATATTGGTTAATGTGTGTATATTGGGTAATGTGTGTATATTGGGTAATGTGTGTATATTGGGTAATGTGTGTATATTGGGTAATGTGTGTATATTGGGTAATGTGTGTATATTGGGTAATGTGTGTATATTGGGTAATGTGTGTATATTGGGTAATGTGTGTATATTGGTAATGTGTGTATATTGGGTAATGTGTGTATATTGGGTAATGTGTGTATTTGGTAATGTGTGTATATTGGGTAATGTGTGTATATTGGGTAATGTGTGTATATTGGGTAATGTGTGTATATTGGGTAATGTGTGTATATTGGTAATGTGTGTATATTGGGTAATGTGTGTATATTGGGTAATGTGTGTATGTTGGTTAATGTGTGTATATTGGGTAATGTGTGTATATTGTATGTATATTGGGTAACGTGTGTATATTGGGTAATGTGTGTATATTGGGTAATGTGTGTATATTGGGTAATGTGTGTATATTGGGTAATGTGTGTATATTGGGTAATGTGTGTATATTGGGTAATGTGTGTATGTTGGTTAATGTGTGTATATTGGGTAATGTGTGTATATTGGGTAATGTGTGTATGTTGGTTAATGTGTGTATATTGGGTAATGTGTGTATATTGTATGTATATTGGGTAACGTGTGTATATTGGGTAATGTGTGTATATTGGTAATGTGTGTATATTGGGTAATGTGTGTATATTGGGTAATGTGTGTATATTGGGTAATGTGTGTATATTGGGTAATGTGTGTATATATTGGGTAATGTGTGTATATTGGGTAATGTGTGTATATTGGGTAATGTGTGTATATTGGGTAATGTGTGTATATTGGGTAATGTGTGTATATTGGGTAATGTGTGTATATTGGGTAATGTGTGTATATTGGGTAATGTGTGTATATTGGGTAATGTGTGTATATTGGGTAATGTGTGTATATTGGGTAATGTGTGTATATTGGGTAATGTGTGTATATTGGGTAATGTGTGTATATTGGGTAATGTGTGTATATTGGGTAATGTGTGTATATTGGGTAATGTGTGTATATTGGGTAATGTGTGTATATTGGGTAATGTGTGTATATTGGGTAATGTGTGTATATTGGGTAATGTGTGTATATTGGGTAATGTGTGTATATTGGGTAATGTGTGTATATTGGGTAATGTGTGTATATTGGGTAATGTGTGTATATTGGGTAATGTGTGTATGTTGGTTAATGTGTGTATATTGGGTAATGTGTGTATATTGGGTAATGTGTGTATGTTGGTTAATGTGTGTATATTGGGTAATGTGTGTATATTGTATGTATATTGGGTAACGTGTGTATATTGGGTAATGTGTGTATATTGGTTAATGTGTGTATATTGGGTAATGTGTGTATATTGGGTAATGTGTGTATATTGGGTAATGTGTGTATATTGGGTAATGTGTGTATATTGGGTAATGTGTGTATATTGGGTAATGTGTGTATATTGGGTAATGTGTGTATATTGGGTAATGTGTGTATATTGGGTAATGTGTGTATGTTGGTTAATGTGTGTATATTGGGTAATGTGTGTATATTGGGTAATGTGTGTATGTTGGTTAATGTGTGTATATTGGGTAATGTGTGTATATTGTATGTATATTGGGTAACGTGTGTATATTGGGTAATGTGTGTATATTGGTTAATGTGTGTATATTGGGTAATGTGTGTATATTGGGTAATGTGTGTATATTGGGTAATGTGTGTATATTGGTTAATGTGTGTATATTGGGTAATGTGTGTATATTGGGTAATGTGTGTATGTTGGTTAATGTGTGTATATTGGGTAATGTGTGTATATTGGGTAATGTGTGTATGTTGGTTAATGTGTGTATATTGGGTAATGTGTGTATATTGTATGTATATTGGGTAACGTGTGTATATTGGGTAATGTGTGTATATTGGGTAATGTGTGTATATTGGGTAATGTGTGTATATTGGGTAATGTGTGTATATGGGTGTGTGAGGGTAATGTGTGTATTTGGTTAATGTGTGTATATTGGGTAATGTGTGTATATTGGGTAATGTGTGTATGTTGGTTAATGTGTGTATATTGGGTAATGTGTGTATATTGTATGTATATTGGGTAACGTGTGTATATTGGGTAATGTGTGTATATTGGTTAATGTGTGTATATTGGGTAATGTGTGTATATTGGGTAATGTGTGTATATTGGGTAATGTGTGTATATTGGTGTGTGTATATTGGGTAATGTGTGTATATTGGGTAATGTGTGTATATTGGGTAATGTGTGTATATTGGGTAATGTGTGTATATTGGGTAATGTGTGTATATTGGGTAATGTGTGTATATTGGGTAATGTGTGTATATTGGTAATGTGTGTATATTGGGTAATGTGTGTATATTGGGTAATGTGTGTATGTTGGTTAATGTGTGTATATTGGGTAATGTGTGTATATTGGGTAATGTGTGTATATTGGGTAATGTGTGTATATTGGGTAATGTGTGTATATTGGGTAATGTGTGTATATTGGGTATATGTATATTGGGTAACGTGTGTATATTGGGTAATGTGTGTATATTGGGTAATGTGTGTATATTGGGTAATGTGTGTATATTGGGTAATGTGTGTTATATTGGGTAATGTGTGTATATTGGGTAATGTGTGTATATTGGGTAATGTGTGTATATTGGGTAATGTGTGTATATTGGGTAATGTGTGTATATTGGGTAATGTGTGTATATTGGGTAATGTGTGTATATTGGGTAATGTGTGTATATTGGGTAATGTGTGTATATTGGGTAATGTGTGTATATTGGGTAATGTGTGTATATTGGGTAATGTGTGTATATTGGGTAATGTGTGTATATTGGGTAATGTGTGTATATTGGGTAATGTGTGTATATTGGGTAATGTGTGTATATTGGGTAATGTGTGTATATTGGGTAATGTGTGTATATTGGGTAATGTGTGTATATTGGGTAATGTGTGTATATTGGGTAATGTGTGTATATTGGGTAATGTGTGTATATGTGTGTATATTGGGTAATGTGTGTATATTGGGTAATGTGTGTATATTGGGTAATGTGTGTATATTGGGTAATGTGTGTATATTGGGTAATGTGTGTATATTGGGTAATGTGTGTATATTGGGTAATGTGTGTATATTGGGTAATGTGTGTATGTTGGTTAATGTGTGTATATTGGGTAATGTGTGTATATTGGGTAATGTGTGTATGTTGGTTAATGTGTGTATATTGGGTAATGTGTGTATATTGTATGTATATTGGGTAACGTGTGTATATTGGGTAATGTGTGTATGTTGGTTAATGTGTGTATATTGGGTAATGTGTGTATATTGGGTAATGTGTGTATGTTGGTTAATGTGTGTATATTGGGTAATGTGTGTATATTGTATGTATATTGGGTAACGTGTGTATATTGGGTAATGTGTGTATATTGGTAATGTGTGTATATTGGGTAATGTGTGTATATTGGGTAATGTGTGTATATTGGGTAATGTGTGTATATTGGTAATGTGTGTATATTGGGTAGTGTGATATTGGGTAATGTGTGTATGTTGGTTAATGTGTGTATATTGGGTAATGTGTGTATATTGGGTAATGTGTGTATGTTGGTTAATGTGTGTATATTGGGTAATGTGTGTATATTGTATGTATATTGGGTAACGTGTGTATATTGGGTAATGTGTGTATATTGGTTAATGTGTGTATATTGGGTAATGTGTGTATATTGGGTAATGTGTGTATATTGGGTAATGTGTGTATATTGGGTAATGTGTGTATATTGGGTAATGTGTGTATATTGTAGTGTATATTGGGTAATGTGTGTATATTGGGTAATGTGTGTATATTGGGTAATGTGTGTATATTGGGTAATGTGTGTATATTGTTGTAATTGGTAGTGTGTATATTGGGTAATGTGTGTATATTGGGTAATGTGTGTATATTGGGTAATGTGTGTATATTGGGTAATGTGTGTATATTGGGTAATGTGTGTATATTGGGTAATGTGTGTATATTGGGTAATGTGTGTATATTGGGTAATGTGTGTATATTGGGTAATGTGTGTATATTGGTAATGTGTGTATATTGGGTAATGTGTGTATATTGGGTAATGTGTGTATATTGGGTAATGTGTGTATATTGGGTAATGTGTGTATATTGGGTAATGTGTGTATATTGGGTAATGTGTGTATATTGGGTAATGTGTGTATATTGGGTAATGTGTGTATATTGGGTAATGTGTGTATATTGGGTAATGTGTGTATATTGGGTAATGTGTGTATATTGGGTAATGTGTGTATATTGGGTAATGTGTGTATATTGGGTATGTGTATTTGGTAATGTGTGTATATTGGGTAATGTGTGTATATTGGGTAATGTGTGTATATTGGGTAATGTGTGTATATTGGGTAATGTGTGTATATTGGGTAATGTGTGTATGTTGGTTAATGTGTGTATATTGGGTAATGTGTGTATATTGGGTAATGTGTGTATGTTGGTTAATGTGTGTATATTGGGTAATGTGTGTATATTGTATGTATATTGGGTAATGTGTGTATATTGGGTAATGTGTGTATATTGGGTAATGTGTGTATATTGGGTAATGTGTGTATATTGGGTAATGTGTGTATATTGGGTAATGTGTGTATATTGGGTAATGTGTGTATATTGGGTAATGTGTGTATTGGTAAGTGTGTATTTGGTAATGTGTGTATATTGGGTAATGTGTGTATATTGATTGGGTAATGTGTGTATATTGGGTAATGTGTGTATATTGGTTAATGTGTGTATATTGGGTAATGTGTGTATATTGGGTAATGTGTGTATATTGGGTAATGTGTGTATATTGGGTAATGTGTGTATATTGGGTAATGTGTGTATATTGGGTAATGTGTGTATATTGGGTAATGTGTGTATATTGGGTAATGTGTGTATATTGGGTAATGTGTGTATATTGGGTAATGTGTGTATATTGGGTAATGTGTGTATATTGGGTAATGTGTGTATATTGGGTAATTGTGTAATGTATGTATATTGGGTAATGTGTGTATATTGGGTAATGTGTGTATATTGGGTAATGTGTGTATATTGTGTGTATTGGGTAATGTGTGTATATTGGGTAATGTGTGTATATTGGGTAATGTGTGTATATTGGGTAATGTGTGTATATTGGGTAATGTGTGTATGTTGGTTAATGTGTGTATATTGGGTAATGTGTGTATATTGGGTAATGTGTGTATGTTGGTTAATGTGTGTATATTGGGTAATGTGTGTATATTGTATGTATATTGGGTAACGTGTGTATATTGGGTAATGTGTGTATATTGGTTAATGTGTGTATATTGGGTAATGTGTGTATATTGGGTAATGTGTGTATATTGGGTAATGTGTGTATATTGGGTAATGTGTGTATATTGGGTAATGTGTGTATATTGGGTAATGTGTGTATATTGTAATGTGTGTATATTGGGTAATGTGTGTATATTGGGTAATGTGTGTATATTGGGTAATGTGTGTATATTGGGTAATGTGTGTATATTGGGTAATGTGTGTATAGGTTGGGTTGGGAATGTGTGTATATTGGGTAATGTGTGTATATTGGGTAATGTGTGTATGTTGGTTAATGTGTGTATATTGGGTAATGTGTGTATATTGTATGTATATTGGGTAACGTGTGTATATTGGGTAATGTGTGTATATTGGTTAATGTGTGTATATTGGGTAATGTGTGTATATTGGGTAATGTGTGTATATTGGGTAATGTGTGTATATTGGGTAATGTGTGTATATTGGGTAATGTGTGTATATTGGGTAATGTGTGTATATTGGGTAATGTGTGTATATTGGGTAATGTGTGTATATTGGGTAATGTGTGTATATTGGGTAATGTGTGTATATTGGGTAATGTGTGTATATTGGGTAATGTGTGTATATTGGGTAATGTGTGTATATTGGGTAATGTGTGTATATTGGGTAATGTGTGTATATTGGTAATGTGTGTATATTGGGTAATGTGTGTATATTGGGTAATGTGTGTATGTTGGTTAATGTGTGTATATTGGGTAATGTGTGTATATTGGGTAATGTGTGTATGTTGGTTAATGTGTGTATATTGGGTAATGTGTGTATATTGTATGTATATTGGGTAACGTGTGTATATTGGGTAATGTGTGTATATTGGTTAATGTGTGTATATTGGGTAATGTGTGTATATTGGGTAATGTGTGTATATTGGGTAATGTGTGTATATTGGGTAATGTGTGTATATTGGTAATGTGTGTATATTGGGTAATGTGTGTATATTGGGTAATGTGTGTATATTGGGTAATGTGTGTATATTGGGTAATGTGTGTATATTGGGTAATGTGTGTATATTGGTTAATGTGTGTATATTGGGTAATGTGTGTATATTGGGTAATGTGTGTATATTGGGTAATGTGTGTATATTGGGTAATGTGTGTATATTGGGTAATGTGTGTATATTGGGTAATGTGTGTATATTGGGTAATGTGTGTATATTGGGTAATGTGTGTATATTGGGTAATGTGTGTATATTGGGTAATGTGTGTATATTGGGTAATGTGTGTATATTGGGTAATGTGTGTATATTGGGTAATGTGTGTATATTGGGTAATGTGTGTATATTGGGTAATGTGTGTATATTGGGTAATGTGTGTATATTGGGTAATGTGTGTATATTGGGTAATGTGTGTATATTGGGTAATGTGTGTATATTGGGTAATGTGTGTATATTGGGTAATGTGTGTATATTGGGTAATGTGTGTATATTGGGTAATGTGTGTATATTGGGTAATGTGTGTATATTGGGTAATGTGTGTATATTGGGTAATGTGTGTATATTGGGTAATGTGTGTATATTGGGTAATGTGTGTATATTGGGTAATGTGTGTATATTGGGTAATGTGTGTATATTGGGTAATGTGTGTATATTGGGTAATGTGTGTATATTGGTATGTGATATTGGGTAATGTGTGTATATGGTGGTGTAATGTGTGTATATTGGGTAATGTGTGTATATTGGGTAATGTGTGTATATTGGGTAATGTGTGTATGTTGGTTAATGTGTGTATATTGGGTAATGTGTGTATATTGGGTAATGTGTGTATGTTGGTTAATGTGTGTATATTGGGTAATGTGTGTATATTGTATGTATATTGGGTAACGTGTGTATATTGGGTAATGTGTGTATATTGGTAATGTGTGTATATTGGGTAATGTGTGTATATTGGGTAATGTGTGTATATTGGGTAATGTGTGTATTTGGTAATGTGTGTATATTGGGTAATGTGTGTATATTGGTAATGTGTGTATATTGGGTAATGTGTGTATATTGGGTAATGTGTGTATATTGGGTAATGTGTGTATATTGGGTAATGTGTGTATATTGGGTAATGTGTGTATATTGTATGTGTATGGGTAATGTGTGTATATTGGGTAATGTGTGTATGTTGGTTAATGTGTGTATATTGGGTAATGTGTGTATATTGGGTAATGTGTGTATGTTGGTTAATGTGTGTATATTGGGTAATGTGTGTATATTGTATGTATATTGGGTAACGTGTGTATATTGGGTAATGTGTGTATATTGGTTAATGTGTGTATATTGGGTAATGTGTGTATATTGGGTAATGTGTGTATTTGGTAATGTGTGTATATTGGTAATGTGTGTATATTGGGTAATGTGTGTATATTGGGTAATGTGTGTATATTGGGTAATGTGTGTATATTGGGTAATGTGTGTATATTGGGTAATGTGTGTATATTGGGTAATGTGTGTATATTGGGTAATGTGTGTATATTGGGTAATGTGTGTATGTTGGTTAATGTGTGTATATTGGGTAATGTGTGTATATTGGGTAATGTGTGTATGTTGGTTAATGTGTGTATATTGGGTAATGTGTGTATATTGTATGTATATTGGGTAACGTGTGTATATTGGGTAATGTGTGTATATTGGTTAATGTGTGTATATTGGGTAATGTGTGTATATTGGGTAATGTGTGTATATTGGGTAATGTGTGTATATTGGGTAATGTGTGTATATTGGGTAATGTGTGTATTGTATGTATGGGTAATGTGTGTATATTGGGTAATGTGTGTATGTTGGTTAATGTGTGTATATTGGGTAATGTGTGTATATTGTATGTATATTGGGTAACGTGTGTATATTGGGTAATGTGTGTATATTGGTTAATGTGTGTATATTGGGTAATGTGTGTATATTGGGTAATGTGTGTATATTGGGTAATGTGTGTATATTGGGTAATGTGTGTATATTGGGTAATGTGTGTATATTGGGTAATGTGTGTATATTGGGTAATGTGTGTATATTGGGTAATGTGTGTATATTGGGTAATGTGTGTATATTGGGTAATGTGTGTATATTGGGTAATGTGTGTATATTGGGTAATGTGTGTATATTGGGTAATGTGTGTATATTGGGTAATGTGTGTATATTGGGTAATGTGTGTATATTGGGTAATGTGTGTATATTGGGTAATGTGTGTATATTGGGTAATGTGTGTATATGATTGGGTAATGTGTGTATATTGGGTAATGTGTGTATATTGGGTAATGTGTGTATATTGGGTAATGTGTGTATATTGGGTAATGTGTGTATATTGGGTAATGTGTGTATATTGGGTAATGTGTGTATATTGGGTAATGTGTGTATATTGGGTAATGTGTGTATATTGGGTAATGTGTGTATATTGGGTAATGTGTGTATATTGGGTAATGTGTGTATATTGGGTAATGTGTGTATATTGGGTAATGTGTGTATATTGTATGATTGGGTAATGTGTATATTGGGTAATGTGTGTATATTGGTAATGTGTGTATATTGGGTAATGTGTGTATATTGGGTAATGTGTGTATATTGGGTAATGTGTGTATGTTGGTTAATGTGTGTATATTGGGTAATGTGTGTATATTGGGTAATGTGTGTATGTTGGTTAATGTGTGTATATTGGGTAATGTGTGTATATTGTATGTATATTGGGTAACGTGTGTATATTGGGTAATGTGTGTATATTGGGTAATGTGTGTATATTGGGTAATGTGTGTATATTGGGTAATGTGTGTATATTGGGTAATGTGTGTATGTTGGTTAATGTGTGTATATTGGGTAATGTGTGTATATTGGGTAATGTGTGTATGTTGGTTAATGTGTGTATATTGGGTAATGTGTGTATATTGTATGTATATTGGGTAACGTGTGTATATTGGGTAATGTGTGTATATTGGGTAATGTGTGTATATTGGGTAATGTGTGTATATTGGAGTGTATATTGGGTAAGTGTGTATATTGGGTAATGTGTGTATATTGGGTAATGTGTGTATATTGGGTAATGTGTGTATATTGGGTAATGTGTGTATATTGGGTAATGTGTGTATATTGGGTAATGTGTGTATATTGGGTAATGTGTGTATATTGGTAATGTGTGTATATTGGGTAATGTGTGTATATTGGGTAATGTGTGTATATTGGGTAATGTGTGTATATTGGGTAATGTGTGTATATTGGGTAATGTGTGTATATTGGGTAATGTGTGTATTGGGTATGTGTGTATATTGGGTAATGTGTGTATATTGGGTAATGTGTGTATATTGGGTAATGTGTGTATATTGGGTAATGTGTGTATATTGGGTAATGTGTGTATATTGGGTAATGTGTGTATATTGGGTAATGTGTGTATATTGGGTAATGTGTGTATATTGGGTAATGTGTGTATATTGGGTAATGTGTGTATGTTGGTTAATGTGTGTATATTGGGTAATGTGTGTATATTGGGTAATGTGTGTATGTTGGTTAATGTGTGTATATTGGGTAATGTGTGTATATTGTATGTATATTGGGTAACGTGTGTATATTGGGTAATGTGTGTATGTTGGTTAATGTGTGTATATTGGGTAATGTGTGTATATTGGGTAATGTGTGTATGTTGGTTAATGTGTGTATATTGGGTAATGTGTGTATATTGTATGTATATTGGGTAACGTGTGTATATTGGGTAATGTGTGTATATTGGGTAATGTGTGTATATTGGGTAATGTGTGTATATTGGGTAATGTGTGTATATTGGTAATGTGTGTATATTGGGTAATGTGTGTATATTGGGTAATGTGTGTATGTTGGTTAATGTGTGTATATTGGGTAATGTGTGTATATTGGGTAATGTGTGTATGTTGGTTAATGTGTGTATATTGGGTAATGTGTGTATATTGTATGTATATTGGGTAACGTGTGTATATTGGGTAATGTGTGTATGTTGGTTAATGTGTGTATATTGGGTAATGTGTGTATATTGGGTAATGTGTGTATGTTGGTTAATGTGTGTATATTGGGTAATGTGTGTATATTGTATGTATATTGGGTAACGTGTGTATATTGGGTAATGTGTGTATATTGGGTAATGTGTGTATATTGGGTAATGTGTGTATATTGGTAGTGTGTATATTGGGTAATGTGTGTATATTGGGTAATGTGTGTATATTGGTTAATGTGTGTATATTGGGTAATGTGTGTATATTGGGTAATGTGTGTATATTGGGTAATGTGTGTATATTGGGTAATGTGTGTATATTGGGTAATGTGTGTATATTGGGTAATGTGTGTATATTGGGTAATGTGTGTATATTGGGTAATGTGTGTATATTGGGTAATGTGTGTATATTGGGTAATGTGTGTATATTGGGTAATGTGTGTATGTTGGTTAATGTGTGTATATTGGGTAATGTGTGTATATTGGGTAATGTGTGTATATTGGGTAATGTGTGTATATTGGGTAATGTGTGTATATTGGTTAATGTGTGTATATTGGGTAATGTGTGTATATTGTATGTATATTGGGTAACGTGTGTATATTGGGTAATGTGTGTATATTGGGTAATGTGTGTATATTGGGTAATGTGTGTATATTGGGTAATGTGTGTATATTGGGTAATGTGTGTATATTGGGTAATGTGTGTATATTGGGTAATGTGTGTATATTGGGTAATGTGTGTATATTGGGTAATGTGTGTATATTGGGTAATGTGTGTATATTGGGTAATGTGTGTATATTGGGTAATGTGTGTATATTGGGTAATGTGTGTATATTGGGTAATGTGTGTATATTGGGTAATGTGTGTATATTGGGTAATGTGTGTATATTGGGTAATGTGTGTATATTGGGTAATGTGTGTATATTGGGTAATGTGTGTATATTGGGTAATGTGTGTATATTGGGTAATGTGTGTATGGTAATGTGTGTATATTGGGTAATGTGTGTATATTGGGTAATGTGTGTATATTGGGTAATGTGTGTATATTGGGTAAGTGTGTATATTGGGTAATGTGTGTATATTGGGTAATGTGTGTATATTGGGTAATGTGTGTATATTGGGTAATGTGTGTATATTGGGTAATGTGTGTATATTGGGTAATGTGTGTATATTGGGTAATGTGTGTATATTGGGTAATGTGTGTATATTGGGTAATGTGTGTATATTGGGTAATGTGTGTATATTGGGTAATGTGTGTATATTGGGTAATGTGTGTATATTGGGTAATGTGTGTATATTGGGTAATGTGTGTATATTGGGTAATGTGTGTATATTGGGTAATGTGTGTATATTGGGTAATGTGTGTATATTGGGTAATGTGTGTATATTGGTAATGTGTGTATATTGGGTAATGTGTGTATATTGGGTAATGTGTGTATATTGGGTAATGTGTGTATATTGGGTAATGTGTGTATATTGGGTAATGTGTGTATATTGGTAATGTGTATATTGGGTAATGTGTGTATATTGGGTAATGTGTGTATATTGGGTAATGTGTGTATATTGGGTAATGTGTGTATATTGGGTAATGTGTGTATATTGGGTAATGTGTGTATATTGGGTAATGTGTGTATATTGGGTAATGTGTGTATATTGGGTAATGTGTGTATATTGGGTAATGTGTGTATATTGGGTAATGTGTGTATATTGGGTAATGTGTGTATATTGGGTAATGTGTGTATATTGGGTAATGTGTGTATATTGGGTAATGTGTGTATGTTGGTTAATGTGTGTATATTGGGTAATGTGTGTATATTGTATGTATATTGGGTAACGTGTGTATATTGGGTAATGTGTGTATATTGGTTAATGTGTGTATATTGGGTAATGTGTGTATATTGGGTAATGTGTGTATATTGGGTAATGTGTGTATGTTGGTTAATGTGTGTATATTGGGTAATGTGTGTATATTGGGTAATGTGTGTATGTTGGTTAATGTGTGTATATTGGGTAATGTGTGTATATTGTATGTATATTGGGTAACGTGTGTATATTGGGTAATGTGTGTATATTGGTAATGTGTGTATATTGGGTAATGTGTGTATATTGGGTAATGTGTGTATATTGGGTAATGTGTGTATATTGGTAATGTGTGTATATTGGGTAATGTGTGTATATTGGGTAATGTGTGTATATTGGGTAATGTGTGTATATTGGGTAATGTGTGTATATTGGGTAATGTGTGTATATTGGGTAATGTGTGTATATTGGGTAATGTGTGTATATTGGGTAATGTGTGTATATTGGGTAATGTGTGTATATTGGGTAATGTGTGTATATTGGGTAATGTGTGTATATTGGGTAATGTGTGTATATTGGGTAATGTGTGTATATTGGTAGTGGTATATTGGGTAATGTGTGTATATTGGGTAATGTGTGTATATTGGGTAATGTGTGTATATTGGGTAATGTGTGTATATTGGGTAATGTGTGTATATTGGGTAATGTGTGTATATTGGGTAATGTGTGTATATTGGGTAATGTGTGTATATTGGGTAATGTGTGTATATTGGGTAATGTGTGTATATTGGGTAATGTGTGTATATTGGGTAATGTGTGTATATTGGGTAATGTGTGTATATTGGGTAATGTGTGTATATTGGGTAATGTGTGTATATTGGGTAATGTGTGTATATTGGGTAATGTGTGTATATTGGGTTAATGTGTGTATATTGGGTAATGTGTGTATATTGGGTAATGTGTGTATATTGGGTAATGTGTGTATATTGGTTAATGTGTGTATATTGGGTAATGTGTGTATATTGGGTAATGTGTGTATATTGGGTAATGTGTGTATATTGGGTAATGTGTGTATATTGGGTAATGTGTGTATATTGGGTAATGTGTGTATATTGGGTAATGTGTGTATATTGGGTAATGTGTGTATATTGGGTAATGTGTGTATATTGGGTAATGTGTGTATATTGGGTAATGTGTGTATATTGGGTAATGTGTGTATATTGGGTAATGTGTGTATATTGGGTAAGTGTGTATTGGTATGTGTGATTGGGTAATGTGTGTATATTGGGTAATGTGTGTATATTGGGTAATGTGTGTATATTGGGTAATGTGTGTATATTGGGTAATGTGTGTATATTGGGTAATGTGTGTATGTTGGTTAATGTGTGTATATTGGGTAATGTGTGTATATTGGGTAATGTGTGTATGTTGGTTAATGTGTGTATATTGGGTAATGTGTGTATATTGTATGTATATTGGGTAACGTGTGTATATTGGGTAATGTGTGTATGTTGGTTAATGTGTGTATATTGGGTAATGTGTGTATATTGGGTAATGTGTGTATATTGGGTAATGTGTGTATATTGTAATGTGTGTATATTGGGTAATGTGTGTATATTGGTTAATGTGTGTATATTGGGTAATGTGTGTATATTGGGTAATGTGTGTATATTGGGTAATGTGTGTATATTGGGTAATGTGTGTATATTGGGTAATGTGTGTATATTGGGTAATGTGTGTATTTGGTAATGTGTGTATATTGGGTAATGTGTGTATATTGGGTAATGTGTGTATATTGGGTAATGTGTGTATATTGGGTAATGTGTGTATATTGGGTAATGTGTGTATGTTGGTTAATGTGTGTATATTGGGTAATGTGTGTATATTGGGTAATGTGTGTATGTTGGTTAATGTGTGTATATTGGGTAATGTGTGTATATTGTATGTATATTGGGTAACGTGTGTATATTGGGTAATGTGTGTATATTGGTTAATGTGTGTATATTGGGTAATGTGTGTATATTGGGTAATGTGTGTATATTGGGTAATGTGTGTATATTGGGTAATGTGTGTATATTGGGTAATGTGTGTATATTGGGTAATGTGTGTATATTGGGTAATGTGTGTATATTGGGTAATGTGTGTATATTGGGTAATGTGTGTATATTGGGTAATGTGTGTATATTGGGTAATGTGTGTATATTGGGTAATGTGTGTATATTGGGTAATGTGTGTATATTGGGTAATGTGTGTATATTGGGTAATGTGTGTATATTGGGTAATGTGTGTATATTGTAGTGTATATTGGGTAATGTGTGTATATTGGGTAATGTGTGTATATTGGGTAATGTGTGTATATTGGGTAATGTGTGTATATTGGGTAATGTGTGTATATTGGGTAATGTGTGTATATTGGGTAATGTGTGTATATTGGGTAATGTGTGTATATTGGGTAATGTGTGTATATTGGTAATGTGTGTATATTAGTGTGTATATTGGGTAATGTGTGTATATTGGGTAATGTGTGTATATTGGGTAATGTGTGTATATTGGGTAATGTGTGTATATTGGGTAATGTGTGTATATTGGGTAATGTGTGTATTTGGTAATGTGTGTATATTGGGTAATGTGTGTATATTGGGTAATGTGTGTATGTTGGTTAATGTGTGTATATTGGGTAATGTGTGTATATTGTATGTATATTGGGTAACGTGTGTATATTGGGTAATGTGTGTATATTGGGTAATGTGTGTATATTGGGTAATGTGTGTATATTGGGTAATGTGTGTATATTGGTTAATGTGTGTATATTGGGTAATGTGTGTATATTGGGTAATGTGTGTATGTTGGTTAATGTGTGTATATTGGGTAATGTGTGTATATTGGGTAATGTGTGTATGTTGGTTAATGTGTGTATATTGGGTAATGTGTGTATATTGTATGTATATTGGGTAACGTGTGTATATTGGGTAATGTGTGTATATTGGTTAATGTGTGTATATTGGGTAATGTGTGTATATTGGGTAATGTGTGTATTTGGTAATGTGTGTATTTGGTAATGTGTGTATATTGGGTAATGTGTGTATATTGGGTAATGTGTGTATATTGGGTAATGTGTGTATATTGGGTAATGTGTGTATATTGGGTAATGTGTGTATATTGGGTAATGTGTGTATATTGGGTAATGTGTGTATATTGGGTAATGTGTGTATATTGGGTAATGTGTGTATATTGGGTAATGTGTGTATATTGGGTAATGTGTGTATATTGGGTAATGTGTGTATATTGGGTAATGTGTGTATATTGGGTAATGTGTGTATATTGGGTAATGTGTGTATATTGGGTAATGTGTGTATATTGGGTAATGTGTGTATATTGGGTAATGTGTGTATATTGGGTAATGTGTGTATATTGGGTAATGTGTGTATATTGGGTAATGTGTGTATATTGGGTAATGTGTGTATATTGGGTAATGTGTGTATATTGGGTAATGTGTGTATATTGGGTAATGTGTGTATATTGGGTAATGTGTGTATATTGGGTAATGTGTGTATATTGGGTAATGTGTGTATATTGGGTAATGTGTGTATATTGGGTAATGTGTGTATATTGGGTAATGTGTGTATATTGGGTAATGTGTGTATATTGGGTAATGTGTGTATATTGGGTAATGTGTGTATATTGGGTAATGTGTGTATATTGGGTAATGTGTGTATATTGGGTGGGGTAATGTGTGTATATTGGGTAATGTGTGTATATTGGGTAATGTGTGTATATTGGGTAATGTGTGTATATTGGGTAATGTGTGTATATTGGGTAATGTGTGTATATTGGGTAATGTGTGTATATTGGGTAATGTGTGTATATTGGGTAATGTGTGTATATTGGGTAATGTGTGTATATTGGGTAATGTGTGTATATTGGGTAATGTGTGTATGGGTAATGTGTGTGGGTAATGTGTGTATATTGTATGTATATTGGGTAACGTGTGTATATTGGGTAATGTGTGTATATTGGTTAATGTGTGTATATTGGGTAATGTGTGTATATTGGGTAATGTGTGTATATTGGGTAATGTGTGTATATTGGTGTAATGTGTGTATATTGGGTAATGTGTGTATATTGGGTAATGTGTGTATATTGGGTAATGTGTGTATATTGGGTAATGTGTGTATATTGGGTAATGTGTGTATATTGGGTAATGTGTGTATGTTGGTTAATGTGTGTATATTGGGTAATGTGTGTATATTGGTATGTGGTATATTGGGTAATGTGTGTATATTGGGTAATGTGTGTATATTGGTAGTGTGATATTGGGTAATGTGTGTATATTGGGTAATGTGTGTATATTGGGTAATGTGTGTATATTGGGTAATGTGTGTATATTGGGTAATGTGTGTATATTGGTAATGTGTGTATATTGGGTAATGTGTGTATATTGGGTAATGTGTGTATATTGGGTAATGTGTGTATATTGGGTAATGTGTGTATATTGGGTAATGTGTGTATATTGGGTAATGTGTGTATATTGGGTAATGTGTGGTAATGTGTGTATATTGGGTAATGTGTGTATATTGGGTAATGTGTGTATATTGGGTAATGTGTGTATGTTGGTTAATGTGTGTATATTGGGTAATGTGTGTATATTGGGTAATGTGTGTATGTTGGTTAATGTGTGTATATTGGGTAATGTGTGTATATTGGGTAGTGTGTATGGGTAATGTGTGTATTTGGTAATGTGTGTATATTGGGTAATGTGTGTATATTGGGTAATGTGTGTATATTGGGTAATGTGTGTATATTGGGTAATGTGTGTATATTGGGTAATGTGTGTATATTGGGTAATGTGTGTATATTGGGTAATGTGTGTATGTTGGTTAATGTGTGTATATTGGGTAATGTGTGTATATTGGGTAATGTGTGTATGTTGGTTAATGTGTGTATATTGGGTAATGTGTGTATATTGTATGTATATTGGGTAACGTGTGTATATTGGGTAATGTGTGTATATTGGTTAATGTGTGTATATTGGGTAATGTGTGTATATTGGGTAATGTGTGTATATTGGGTAATGTGTGTATATTGGGTAATGTGTGTATATTGGGTAATGTGTGTATATTGGGTAATGTGTGTATATTGGGTAATGTGTGTATATTGGGTAATGTGTGTATATTGGGTAATGTGTGTATATTGGGTAATGTGTGTATATTGGGTAATGTGTGTATATTGGGTAATGTGTGTATATTGGGTAATGTGTGTATATTGGGTAATGTGTGTATATTGGGTAATGTGTGTATATTGGGTAATGTGTGTATATTGGGTAATGTGTGTATATTGGGTAATGTGTGTATATTGGGTAATGTGTGTATATTGGGTAATGTGGGTAATGTGTGTATATTGGGTAATGTGTGTATATTGGGTAATGTGTGTATATTGGGTAATGTGTGTATATTGGGTAATGTGTGTATATTGGGTAATGTGTGTATATTGGGTAATGTGTGTATATTGGGTAATGTGTGTATATTGGGTAATGTGTGTATATTGGGTAATGTGTGTATATTGGGTAATGTGTGTATATTGGGTAATGTGTGTATATTGGGTAATGTGTGTATATTGGGTAATGTGTGTATATTGGGTAATGTGTGTATATTGGGTAATGTGTGTATATTGGGTAATGTGTGTATATTGGGTAATGTGTGTATATTGGGTAATGTGTGTATATTGGGTAATGTGTGTATATTGGGTAATGTGTGTATATTGGGTAATGTGTGTATATTGGGTAATGTGTGTATATTGGGTAATGTGTGTATATTGGGTAATGTGTGTATATTGGGTAATGTGTGTATATTGGGTAATGTGTGTATATTGGGTAATGTGTGTATATTGGGTAATGTGTGTATATTGGGTAATGTGTGTATATTGGGTAATGTGTGTATATTGGGTAATGTGTGTATATTGGGTAATGTGTGTATGGTATGGTGTAGGGATGTGTGTATATTGGGTAATGTGTGTATATTGGGTAATGTGTGTATATTGGGTAATGTGTGTATATTGGGTAATGTGTGTATATTGGGTTGTGTGATATTGGGTAATGTGTGTATATTGGGTAATGTGTGTATATTGGGTAATGTGTGTATATTGGTTAATGTGTGTATATTGGGTAATGTGTGTATATTGGGTAATGTGTGTATATTGGGTAATGTGTGTATATTGGGTAATGTGTGTATATTGGGTAATGTGTGTATGTTGGTTAATGTGTGTATATTGGGTAATGTGTGTATATTGGGTAATGTGTGTATGTTGGTTAATGTGTGTATATTGGGTAATGTGTGTATATTGTATGTATATTGGGTAACATGTGTATATTGGGTAATGTGTGTATGTTGGTTAATGTGTGTATATTGGGTAATGTGTGTATATTGGGTAATGTGTGTATGTTGGTTAATGTGTGTATATTGGGTAATGTGTGTATATTGTATGTATATTGGGTAACGTGTGTATATTGGGTAATGTGTGTATATTGGTTAATGTGTGTATATTGGGTAATGTGTGTATATTGGGTAATGTGTGTATATTGGGTAATGTGTGTATATTGGTTAATGTGTGTATATTGGGTAATGTGTGTATATTGGTAATGTGTGTATTGGTTAATGTGTGTATATTGGGTAATGTGTGTATATTGGGTAATGTGTGTATGTTGGTTAATGTGTGTATATTGGGTAATGTGTGTATATTGTATGTATATTGGGTAACGTGTGTATATTGGGTAATGTGTGTATGTTGGTTAATGTGTGTATATTGGGTAATGTGTGTATATTGGGTAATGTGTGTATATTGGGTAATGTGTGTATGTTGGTTAATGTGTGTATATTGGGTAATGTGTGTATATTGGGTAATGTGTGTATATTGGGTAATGTGTGTATATTGGGTAATGTGTGTATATTGGTAATGTGTGTATATTGGGTAATGTGTGTATATTGGGTAATGTGTGTATATTGGGTAATGTGTGTATATTGGGTA
Organism: Salmo salar; assembly: GCF_965601325.2. Classification (NCBI taxonomy): domain Eukaryota; kingdom Metazoa; phylum Chordata; class Actinopteri; order Salmoniformes; family Salmonidae; genus Salmo; species Salmo salar. The sequence continues at coordinate 29,174,245 of NC_138307.1, read as the reverse complement.
ATGTGTGTATATTGGGTAATGTGTGTATATTGGTAAGTGTGTATATTGGGTAATGTGTGTATATTGGGTAATGTGTGTATATTGGGTAATGTGTGTATATTGGGTAATGTGTGTATATTGGGTAATGTGTGTATATTGGGTAATGTGTGTATATTGGGTAATGTGTGTATATTGGGTAATGTGTGTATATTGGGTAATGTGTGTATATTGGGTAATGTGTGTATATTGGGTAATGTGTGTATATTGGGTAATGTGTGTATATTGGGTAATGTGTGTATATTGGGTAATGTGTGTATATTGGGTAATGTGTGTATATTGGGTAATGTGTGTATATTGGGTAATGTGTGTATATTGGGTAATGTGTGTATATTGGTAATGTGTATATTGGGTAATGTGTGTATATTGGGTAATGTGTGTATATTGGGTAATGTGTGTATATTGGGTAATGTGTGTATATTGGGTAATGTGTGTATATTGGGTAATGTGTGTATATTGGGTAATGTGTGTATATTGGGTAATGTGTGTATATTGGGTAATGTGTGTATATTGGGTAAGTGTGTATATTGGGTAACGTGTGTATATTGGGTAATGTGTGTATATTGGGTAATGTGTGTATATTGGGTAATGTGTGTATATTGGGTAATGTGTGTATGTTGGTTAATGTGTGTATATTGGGTAATGTGTGTATATTGGGTAATGTGTGTATGTTGGTTAATGTGTGTATATTGGGTAATGTGTGTATATTGTTTGTATATTGGGTAACGTGTGTATATTGGGTAATGTGTGTATATTGGTTAATGTGTGTATATTGGGTAATGTGTGTATATTGGGTAATGTGTGTATATTGGGTAATGTGTGTATATTGGTTAATGTGTGTTTATTGGGTAATGTGTGTATATTGGGTAATGTGTGTATGTTGGTTAATGTGTGTATATTGGGTAATGTGTGTATATTGGGTAATGTGTGTATGTTGGTTAATGTGTGTATATTGGGTAATGTGTGTATATTGTATGTATATTGGGTAACGTGTGTATATTGGGTAATGTGTGTATGTTGGTTAATGTGTGTATATTGGGTAATGTGTGTATATTGGGTAATGTGTGTATATTGGGTAATGTGTGTATATTGGGTAATGTGTGTATATTGGTTAATGTGTGTATATTGGGTAATGTGTGTATGTTGGTTAATGTGTGTATATTGGGTAATGTGTGTATATTGGGTAATGTGTGTATGTTGGTTAATGTGTGTATATTGGGTAATGTGTGTATATTGTATGTATATTAGGTAACGTGTGTATATTGGGTAATGTGTGTATGTTGGTTAATGTGTGTATATTGGGTAATGTGTGTATATTGGGTAATGTGTGTATGTTGGTTAATGTGTGTATATTGGGTAATGTGTGTATATTGTATGTATATTGGGTAACGTGTGTATATTGGTTAATGTGTGTATATTGGGTAATGTGTGTATATTGTATGTATATTGGGTAACGTGTGTATATTGGGTAATGTGTGTATATTGGTTAATGTGTGTATATTGGGTAATGTGTGTATATTGGGTAATGTGTGTATATTGGGTAATGTGTGTATATTGGGTAATGTGTGTATATTGGTAATGTGTGTATATTGGTTAATGTGTGTATATTGGGTAATGTGTGTATATTGGGTAATGTGTGTATATTGGGTAATGTGTGTATGTTGGTTAATGTGTGTATATTGGGTAATGTGTGTATATTGGGTAATGTGTGTATATTGTGTGTATATTGGGTAATGTGTGTATATTGGTTAATGTGTGTATATTGGGTAATGTGTATATATTGGGTAATGTGTGTATATTGGGTAATGTGTATATATTGGGTAATGTGTGTATATTGGGTAATGTATGTATATTGGGTAATGTGTGTATGTTGGTTAATGTGTGTATATTGGGTAATGTGTGTATATTGTATGTATATTGGGTAACGTGTGTATATTGGGTAATGTGTGTATATTGGGTAATGTGTGTATATTGGGTAATGTGTGTATATTGGGTAATGTGTGTATATTGGGTAATGTGTGTATGTTGGTTAATGTGTGTATATTGGGTAATGTGTGTATATTTGGTAATGTGTGTATATTGGGTAATGTGTGTATATTGAATGTGTGTATATTGGGTAATGTGTGTATATTGTATGTATATTGGGTAACGTGTGTATATTGGGTAATGTGTGTATATTGGGTAATGTGTGTATATTGGGTAATGTGTGTATATTGGGTAATGTGTGTATATTGGTTAATGTGTGTTTATTGGGTAATGTGTGTATATTGGGTAATGTGTGTATGTTGGTTAATGTGTGTATATTGGGTAATGTGTGTATATTGGGTAATGTGTGTATGTTGGTTAATGTGTGTATATTGGGTAATGTGTGTATATTGTATGTATATTGGGTAACGTGTGTATATTGGGTAATGTGTGTATGTTGGTTAATGTGTGTATATTGGGTAATGTGTGTATATTGGGTAATGTGTGTATGTTGGTTAATGTGTGTATATTGGGTAATGTGTGTATATTGTATGTATATTGGGTAACGTGTGTATATTGGGTAATGTGTGTATATTGGTTAATGTGTGTATATTGGGTAATGTGTGTATATTGGGTAATGTGTGTATATTGGTTAATGTGTGTATATTGGGTAATGTGTGTATATTGGGTAATGTGTGTATATTGGGTAATGTGTGTATGTTGGTTAATGTGTGTATATTGGGTAATGTGTGTATATTGGGTAATGTGTGTATGTTGGTTAATGTGTGTATATTGGGTAATGTGTGTATATTGTATGTATATTGGGTAACGTGTGTATATTGGGTAATGTGTGTATGTTGGTTAATGTGTGTATATTGGGTAATGTGTGTATATTGGGTAATGTGTGTATATTGGGTAATGTGTGTATGTTGGTTAATGTGTGTATATTGGGTAATGTGTGTATATTGTATGTATATTGGGTAACGTGTGTATATTGGGTAATGTGTGTATATTGGTTAATGTGTGTATATTGGGTAATGTGTGTATATTGTATGTATATTGGGTAACGTGTGTATATTGGGTAATGTGTGTATATTGGTTAATTTGTGTATATTGGGTAATGTGTGTATATTGGGTAATGTGTGTATATTGGGTAATGTGTGTATATTGGGTAATGTGTGTATATTGGTAATGTGTATATATTGGTTAATGTGTGTATATTGGTTAAGTGTGTATATTGGGTAATGTGTGTATATTGGGTAATGTGTGTATATTGGGTAATGTGTGTATATTGGGTAATGTGTATATATTGGGTAATGTGTATATATTGGTTAAAGTGTGTATATTGGGTAATGTGTGTATATTGGGTAATGTGTGTATATTGGGTAATGTGTGTATATTGGGTAATGTGTATATATTGGGTAATGTGTGTATATTGGGTAATGTGTGTATATTGGGTAATGTGTGTATATTGGGTAATGTGTGTATATATTGGGTAATGTGTATATATTGGGTAATGTGTGTATATTGGGTAATGTGTGTATATTGGGTAATGTGTGTATATTGGGTAATGTGTGTATATTGGGTAATGTGTGTATATATTGGGTAATGTGTATATATTGGTTAATGTGTGTATATTGGGTAATGTGTGTATATTGGGTAATGTGTATATATTGGTTAATGTGTGTATATTGGGTAATGTGTGTATATTGGGTAATGTGTGTATATTGGGTAATGTGTGTATATTGTATGTATATTGGGTAACGTGTGTATATTGGGTAATGTGTGTATGTTGGTTAATGTGTGTATATTGGGTAATGTGTGTATATTGGGTAATGTGTGTATATTGGGTAATGTGTGTATATTGGGTAATGTACTGGTGGCCCCTCGTCCTGACTGTCTCATCTCTTTTTGTTAATCACATCCTTGATGATTCCACGTTTCTAAAATGGCCTGTGATGATGACGACACATAAGCGCAGAAGGTGATGCAGCGGGTTCCATTCCAAATGGCACTCTATGTGCTATATAGTGCACTACTTTAGACCAGGGCCCTATATAGTGCACTACTTTAGACCAGGGCCCTATATGGTGCACTACTTTAGACCAGGGCCCTATATAGTGCACTACTTTAGACCAGGGCCCTATATGGTGCACTACTTTAGACCAGGGCCCTATATAGTGCACTACTTTAGACCAGGGCCCTATATAGTGCACTACTTTAGACCAGGACCCTATATAGTGCACTACTTTAGACCAGGACCCTATATAGTGCACTACGTTAAATGAGGGCCAACAGATTATAGGGTGCCATTTTGGACGTAACCCCAGTGATGCAGGCCGCACCTTCGTTCAGTTTCATCCAGTTGAGTTCGCTGAAGAAGGGGTGCGCTCGGAGCTCGTCACAGGACCCGTTCTTGAAGCCCAGCCTCTGGTCCACCGTCTTGCACAGCAGCGCCTCGCAGATGGACTTGGCTTTCTCACTGAACTTCTCCGGATAGGCCACGGGGTCATTCAGAATCCGCTTCTTCACTACTTTGTTCTCCACCTGAATAGATGACAGCCCATAGAGTTGGACAGAAGGTAAATCTATCCAACTCTCTATGTCTATGTGCCTCTATGTACCTCTTTGTGCCCTCTAACTAACTCTATGTGTTAGCCCTAGGTTAGGTTACACCTGACCAGCCCCACCCAGTACATTATTCATTAGCGTTACCTCTGTCAAGCCTCTGTGTGCGTCACAAATGGCACCATTTTCTCTGTTTAGTGCACTACTGTTGACCAGGGACCATAGGGCTCTGGTTTAAAGTAGTGCACTCCATATGGAATAGGGGGCCATTTGGAACGGAGGTAGACAAACGTGAGCTGTGACTGAAGAAAGCAAGAGAAAGACAGACAGAGAGAGAGGAGAGAGGCACAGAGAAGGTGAGAGAGACAGAAGGAGAGAGAGAGAGAGAGAGAGAGAGAGAGAGGAGAGAGACAGAAGGAGAGAGAGAGAGACAGAGGAGAGAGAGACAGAGAAATAGAAGGAATGACAGAGACAGAGAAGGAGAGAGGGACAGAGAAGGAAAGAGAGAGAGAGAGAGAGAGAGGGACAGAAGGAGAGAGAATGTACAGTAGAAAGAGGGTAGTACAGAATAGAGAGAGAGTGAGAGAGAGAGAGAGAGAGAGAGAGAGAGAGGGGGATAAGAAGGAGAAGGGAAGGAGAAGAGGACAGGAGGGAGAAGAAGAAATGGAAGAGAGGAAGGTAGAGGTCACCTTCTCTCCTCGGGTTCTGAAAGGTCCCTTGGCAGCGATGAACTCATACAGCGTGACCCCAAGGGTAAAGTAGTCCACTGACCAGTCATACTCCTCCCCTTTCAGCAGCTCTGGGGCCATGAACCCTGACGGGAAGAGGTCAAAGGGCACAGTAGTGTCCTCTGTCTGCGTCTCAAATGGCACCCTATACCCCATATACAGTCATCTACTACTGACCCCCACATTATGCTACAGGCCAGGGAGGTAAGGACCGGTGAGATAGAGAGGGGAGGGGACAGATAAGGACAGGTGTCTAGAGAAGGGAGGGGACAGGTAAGTGCAGGTGTAATAGAGAGGGGACAGGTAAAGATAGGTGGGATAGAGAGGGGAGGGGACAGGTAAGTGCAGGTGTAATAGAGAGGGGACAGGTAAAGATAGGTGGGATAGAGAGGGGAGGGGACAGGTAAGTGCAGGTGTAATAGAGAGGGGACAGGTAAAGATAGGTGGGATAGAGAGGGGAGGGGACATGTAAGTGCAGGTGTAATAGAGAGGGGACAGGTAAAGATAGGTGGGATAGAGAGGGGAGGGGACAGGTAAGTGCAGGTGTAATAGAGAGGGGACAGGTAAAGATAGGTGGGATAGAGAGGGGAGGGGACAGGTAAGTGCAGGTGTAATAGAGAGGGGACAGGTAAAGATAGGTGGGATAGAGAGGGGAGGGGACAGGTAAGTGCAGGTGTAATAGAGAGGGGACAGGTAAAGATAGGTGGGATAGAGAGGGGAGGGGACAGGTAAGTGCAGGTGTAATAGAGAGGAGACAGGTAAAGATAGGTGGGATAGAGAGGGGAGGGGACAGGTAAGTGCAGGTGTAATAGAGAGGGGACAGGTAAAGATAGGTGGGATAGAGAGGGGAGGGGACAGGTAAGTGCAGGTGTAATAGAGAGGGGACAGGTAAAGATAGGTGGGATAGAGAGGGGAGGGGACAGGTAAGTGCAGGTGTAATAGAGAGGAGACAGGTAAAGATAGGTGGGATAGAGAGGGGAGGGGACAGGTAAGTGCAGGTGTAATAGAGAGGGGACAGGTAAAGATAGGTGGGATAGAGAGGGGAGGGGACAGGTAAGTGCAGGTGTAATAGAGAGGGGACAGGTAAAGATAGGTGGGATAGAGAGGGGAGGGGACATGTAAGTGCAGGTGTAATAGAGAGGGGACAGGTAAAGATAGGTGGGATAGAGAGGGGAGGGGACAGGTAAGTGCAGGTGTAATAGAGAGGGGACAGGTAAAGATAGGTGGGATAGAGAGGGGAGGGGACAGGTAAGTGCAGGTGTAATAGAGAGGAGACAGGTAAAGATAGGTGGGATAGAGAGGGGAGGGGACAGGTAAGTGCAGGTGTAATAGAGAGGGGACAGGTAAAGATAGGTGGGATAGAGAGGGGAGGGGACAGGTAAGTGCAGGTGTAATAGAGAGGGGACAGGTAAAGATAGGTGGGATAGAGAGGGGAGGGGACAGGTAAGTGCAGGTGTAATAGAGAGGGGACAGGTAAAGATAGGTGGGATAGAGAGGGGAGGGGACAGGTAAGTGCAGGTGGACTAGAGAGGGGAGGGGACAGGTAAGGACAGGAGTGAGAGAGAGGGGAGGGGACAGGTAGGGACAGGAGTGAGAGAGAGAGGGGAGGGGACAGGTACAGTAAGTGGTTACAGCAGTGTGTCCGGTCAGGGACAGTACAGTGGGTTGTCAGGGACAGTACAGTGGGTTGTCAGGGACACTACAGTGAGTTGTCAGGGACATTACAGTGAGTTGTCAGGGACATTACAGTGAGTTGTCAGGGACAGTACAGTGAGTTGTCAGGGACAGTACAGTGAGTTGTCAGGGACAGTACAGTGAGTTGTCAGGGACATTACAGTGAGTTGTCAGGGACAGTACAGTGAGTTGTCAGGGACACTACAGTGAGGGACAGTAGAGCGAGTTGTCAGGGACAGTACAGTGAGTTGTCAGGGACAAGTACAGTGAGTTGTCAGGGACAGTACAGTGAGTTGTCAGGGACAATACAGTGAGTTGTCAGGGACACTACAGTGAGGGACAGTACAGTGAGTTGTCAGGGACAGTACAGTGAGTTGTCAGGGACAGTACAGTGAGTTGTCAGGGACAGTACAGTGAGGAACAGTACAGTGAGTTGTCAGGGACAGTACAGTGAGTTGTCAGGGACACTACAGTGAGGGACAGTACAGCGAGTTGTCAGAGACAGTACAGTGAGTTGTCAGGGACACTACAGTGAGTTGTCAGGGACAGTACAGTGAGTTGTCAGGGACAGTACAGTGAGTTGTCAGGGACAGTACAGTGAGTTGTCAGGGACAGTACAGCGAGTTGTCAGGGACAGTACAGTGAGTTGTCAGGGACAGTACAGTGAGTTGTACTGTACAGGTGAGTTAAGGGAAGTGGTAGTGTACCTGGAGTCCCAGCGTAGCCTTTGATATTGGTCTGGTTGTCCTCCAGCTCCACGGCCAGACCAAGGTCAGAGATACGCACGTTACCTGAGACAAAGAGCAAACATCAAGACCATAATGTCAAACACACCTCCAACAAACGTCAGAGATATTGTTAGCAGCCCAGAGTACGTCAGTGTCGACCCATGTCCTGTGTAAAGTGTGTGTGTGTGTGTGTGTGTGTGTGTACCTTCATTATCCAACAACACATTCTCAGGTTTGAGGTCTCTGTAGATGATTCTCTTCTGGTGGAGGTGCTCCATACCCTGTATGATCTGAGCTGTGTAGAAACAGGCCCTCTGCTCATCAAACCCTGGGTTGTTCTCATCCACATTGTAGATATGATACCTGACCGTAGATTAGATTGATGTTTACAAGAGGACATTCTTACCTCAGATCACGCATGAGATACACAAACCACATAGAAACACAACAGGAAACACAGCAGGATATAAACAACTGTAGATAGTCAGACATAAATAGAACCCTCCCTCCCCACACCCACCCAATAGGAGCAAGCTATCTTACCTCAGGTCTCCTCCCTCCCCACACCCACCCAATAGTAGCAAGCTATTTTACCTCAGGTCTCCGCCCTCCCCACACCCACCCAATAGTAGCAAGCTATTTTACCTCAGGTCTCCTCCCTCCCCACAGCCACCCAATAGGAGCAAGCTCTTACCTCAGGTCTCCTCCCTCCCCACACCCACCCAATAGGAGCAAGCTATCTTACCTCAGGTCTCCTCCCTCCCCACACCCACCCAATAGGAGCAAGCTATTTTACCTCAAGTCTCCTCCATTCATGATGGTCATGACCAGACAGAGCTCAGTCTTGGTCTGGAAGGCGTAGGCCAGCGACACGATGAACCTGCTGTGGACACGTGCCAGAATTCTCTTCTCCACCATCGCCCCCTAGTGGACCGGAGGGGAAAGGCACCCTATTCCTTATATAGTGCACTACATTTGACCAGGGCTCATAGGGCTCATAAGGGCTCATAGGGCTCTGGTCAAACGTATTGCACTATATAGGGAATAGGGTTCCATTATATAGGGAATAGGGTGCCATTATATAGGGAATAGGGTTCCATTATATAGGGAATAGGGTGCCATTATATAGGGAATAGGGTTCATTATATAGGGAATACGGTGCCATTATATAGGGAATAGGGTGCCATTATATAGGGAATAGGGTGCCATTTGGGCCAAAGCCTGTGTCTAAGGTCAGCACAGGACAGGCTGCAAGGTCCATCAGTTCATTCACATTACACAAGACAACCACATACTTATACGTAAGCATGTGTGATAACACGCACATACACACACGCCCAATACCCGTAGCAGGGAGGGATCTGCTCCATTTAGAAACATGGCAGAGCTGGCACGTACTGAATAAGGAGCTCAATAATCATTGTAATGCTGCAGGTAGGGGCTTATCACTGATTATATCATAGAAGACAGACATTCTGCACAGCTCCTCTGGTTCCTGCAGGTAGGGGCTTATCACTGATTATATCATAGAAGACAGACACTCTGCACAGCTCCTCTGGTTCCTGCAGGTAGGGGCTTATTACTGATTATATCATAGAAGACAGACACTCTCCACAGCTCCTCTGGTTCCTGCAGGTAGGGGCTTATCACTGATTATATCATAGAAGACAGACACTCTCCACAGCTCCTCTGGTTCCTGCAGGTAGGGGCTTATCACTGATTATATCATGGAAGACAGACACTCTGCACAGCTCCTCTGGTTCCTGCAGGTAGGGGCTTATCACTGATTATATCATAGAAGACAGACACTCTCCACAGCTCCTCTGGTTCCTGCAGGTAGGGGCTTATCACTGATTATATCATAGAAGACAGACACTCTCCACAGCTCCTCTGGTTCCTGCAGGTAGGGGCTTATCACTGATTATATCATAGAAGACAGACACTCTCCACAGCTCCTCTGGTTCCTGCAGGTAGGGGCTTATCACTGATTATATCATAGAAGACAGACACTCTCCACAGCTCCTCTGGTTCCTGCATTGGCACTTCATTGAGCGATTAATGTCACTTCATATCCACGAGTGATTTGACAGTCCAAAGTCAGTCCAGAGTCCACACAGCGTGGTTCCCTGGTAGACATCAGTGTGTAAACCAGCTGCCACTGTGGCCTAGAGGAATAGCTGGACCCCTGGGGTATTTGAATGAAATAACACTTGTATTTCATGTCAACTCTAATCATTGCCACTGCCCTGCCCAATATATCTCAATGTCCCCTGTTCATTCAGTTCCACTCCAGATAGACCCTTACCCCTCACTGCCCAGAACGACTACAGTCCAACACTTACATTCATCTTACTGGAGACTACTGCACTATACTACACACTCACACACACACACACACACACACACACACACACACACACACACACACACACACACACACACACACACACACACACACACACACACACTCACTCACGCACACATGCACACAGACACGTACGTACATGTACACACACACACACACACACACACCACACACACACACACACACACACACACACACACACACACACACACACACACACCACTGCCCAGACCACTCCTCTGTCGAGTCTATTTGTGGCATAGAACAAATCTACAGGGATGATCCTACATTGCACCCTATTCCCTATGAAGGGCCCTACTTTTCACCTTGGCCCATAGGGATTTACAGGGAGTGGGGTGCTATTTGTGATGCAACCTCAGAGGAAGACATTTGGAAGGTGTGTTGTTGGGTAATAGTCCTGAATGAGGTTCTTATGTAGTGTGAAATCCCTGTGATAATCTGAAGAGCTGTGACATTCTGCTGAAGGTCAAGGCTGAGGGATATGTACTCTCCTGTGTGTGCTCTCCTATGTACTAACACCTGTGTGTGTGTGCTCTCCTATGTACTAACACCTGTGTGTGTGTGTGTGTGTGCTCTCCTATGTACAAACACCTGTGTGTGTGTGCTCTCCTATGTACAAACATCTGTGTGTGTGTGTGTGCTCTCCTATGTACAAACACCTGTGTGTGTGTGCTCTCCTATGTACAAACATCTGTGTGTGTGTGTGCTCTCCTATGTACTAACACCTGTGTGTGTGTGTGTGCTCTCCTATGTACTAACACCTGTGTGTGTGTGTGCTCTCCTATGTACTAACACCTGTGTGTGTGTGCTCTCCTATGTACTAACACCTGTGTATGTGTGCTCTCCTATGTACTAACACCTGTGTGTGTGTGCTCTCCTATGTACTAACACCTGTGTGTGTGTGTGTGTGTGTGTGCTCTCCTATGTACTAACACCTGTGTGTGTGTGTGCTCTCCTATGTACTAACACCTGTGTGTGTGTGCTCTCCTATGTACTAACACCTGTGTATGTGTGCTCTCCTATGTACTAACACCTGTGTGTGTGTGCTCTCCTATGTACTAACACCTGTGTGTGTGTGTGTGCTCTCCTATGTACTAACACCTGTGTATGTGTGCTCTCCTATGTACTAACACCTGTGTGTGTGTGTGTGCTCTCCTATGTACTAACACCTGTGTGTGTGTGTGCTCTCCTATGTACTAACACCTGTGTGTGTGTGCTCTCCTATGTACTAACACCTGTGTGTGTGTGCTCTCCTATGTACTAACACCTGTGTGTGTGTGCTCTCCTATGTACTAACACCTGTGTGTGTGTGTGTGTGTGTGCTCTCCTATGTACTAACACCTGTGTGTGTGTGCTCTCCTATGTACTAACACCTGTGTGTGCTCTCCTATGTACTAACGTAAGTCTGTTCCGTAATCAGCCCTCCTCCACCAAGCATCGCTTATCCTGGACAGATGCTTTGGATAAGTTGTGTTACGAGTGGTATTCATCGTACCCAAAACACAAACTTTATTAATTAAACTGTGAACTCTCTTTTGTCCGTCACACGCTTCTCTCTCTCTCTTTATCTCTTACCTCTTTAAAGTGACTTCCTCAGAGCTCTCACACGAAACTCACATGTACTGAAACCAACACCTAACCCTAATGTCTTACAACACACGTCTCATATCAACCCATCCACTGACACATAGCCATTTCCCTCCATGAACTACACTACCCATCAGGCACTCCTTCCTCTTTTCCAATGGCAACCAATTTTGCCCTCCATTTTAGAAGTGAACTACAAAGTCCACTATATATAGTAGTAATACAGGTCTTCTGTCTCTCACCTCATAGCCTTTCCTCTTCTTCAGCCTCTTCTTGTTGAGCTTCTTGCAGGCGTACAGTTTCCCCGTGGCCTTCATCGAGGTGGCGTGTACCTCCCCGAAGCCCCCCTTCCCAAGGACACGGAAGTCCATGAACCAGTCCTCTCCCGTGGGCTGCATCTCCAGCCACTTCCACTGGAGGAACCTCTTCAGGTGCATGCTGTCCAGGTAGAAGGTGTAAGGGACCTCCTTGAGGAAGTCCAGTACGCTGGTCAGAGTCTCGATGAACAGATCGTCTCCGGCCTCCGCGTACTTCTCCTTCACCTTGGTGATGTCGTTCTCCGGCAGGAAGGGGCAGAAGTGTTTGGCGCTTGGCTCCATGTAGCGAGAGAGCATCTTGGAGGCCTTCTTAATGCGGTCCTGGTCCTCGGCCTGGTTGTACTCCTCCACGTCCTTCCACAGGCGGCAGGGGCCTTTGTATTCGTTGTTGGCCTCCAGGAACTCCTGGAACAGACGCTTGCCGATGGGCTGCTCCACGCAGGCGGTCTGGAAGCCCAGGTCCAGTGTCTCCCTGAGGCCCTCGCACACCGTGATGTGAGGCAGCTTCAGGCGGGCGTGGTACTTCTTGTCCCGGTTGGCGGACGGGTTGGCCGTGCCGTCGAAACTCCCGCGCGCCGAGATGTAGGCCGAGTTGGCCACCACCGTTGTCAGGCTGCCCATATCCATGGCGATGAAGGATGGAGGCAGAAACAAAGAGAGAGAAATAAAGAGAGAGAGAAACAGAAGTGAAGCGCCGAGCTCCACTGGGAAACAGATCAGGAGAGGGAGTGAGAAAAGCCCCAGACAACTCCTCTCGTCGTGGACACGGAGAGAAGAAGAGGGGGAGAGGAAAGAAGGAGGAGAAGAGAAGGACAGGAGTAAACAGAAGGACAGATGGCCAGATGACCAAAATGTTCACGGGAAATGAAAGGACTAGAGTTTCCCCCAGACTGTAGTGATTCAGTAGAGAGCAGAGGGGTGATCTGTCTGTCTGTCTGTACCCCTGGAGCGCAGGATGCAGAGAGAGAGAGAGAGAAAGAGACACACAGGGAGCACTGATTCCCCTTACTGGGACCGGAGCAAACCTGAGACTGAGAGGTTAAGCCCCTGCCACGCACACACGCACACACATTCTCACATAACAGAGATCTGTCTGACTCAACACCTTTGTGTTCAGAGTTTATCCACTAACTCTATAATACCTTCCTTCCACTGCTACTGTGTTAAACCATGAGGAGGACAATAGGATGGAGAGGGAGAGAGAGAGAGAGAGAGAGAGAGAGAGAGAGAGAGAGAGAGAGAGAGGGGGAGAGAGAGAGAGAGATATGGAGAGGGAGAGAGAGAGGGAGAGAAAGAGAGAGAGATGGAGAGGGAGAGAGAGATGGAGAGGGAGAGAGAGAGGGAGAGAAAGAGAGAGAGATGGAGAGGGAGAGAGAGATGGAGAGAGAGAGAGAGGGAGAGGGAGAGAAAGAGAGAGAGAGAGAGGGAGAGTGAGAGAAAGAGAGAGAGATAAGAAAAGAGTCAGAGTGGTAGCATTCATAAAAATGATCCATGTCTATGGAATGGTATGTGATCCAGGTCTATGGAATGGTAGGTGATCCATGTCTATGGAATGGTAGGTGATCCAGGTCTATGGAGGGGTAGGTGATCCAGGTCTATGGAGGGGTAGGTGATCCCAGGTTCTATGGAATGGTAGGTGATCCATGTCTATGGAATGGTAGGTGATCCATGGTCTATGGAATGGTAGGTGATCCATGTCTATGGAGGGGTAGGTGATCCAGGTCTATGGAATGGTAGGTGATCCAGGTCTATGGAATGGTAGGTGATCCATGTCTATGGAGGGGTAGGTGATCCATGTCTATGGAGGGGTAGGTGATCCAGGTCTATGGAATGGTAGGTGATCCAGGTCTATGGAATGGTAGGTGATCCAGGTCTATGGAATGGTAGGTGATCCAGGTCTATGGAATGGTAGGTGATCCATGTCTATGGAATGGTAGGTGATCCAGGTCTATGGAATGGTAGGTGATCCAGGTCTATGGAATGGTAGGTGTTCCAGGTCTATGGAATGGTAGGTGATCCAGGTCTATGGAATGGTAGGTGATCCAGGTCTATGGAGGGGTAGGTGATCCATGTCTATGGAATGGTAGGTGATCCAGGTCTATGGAATGGTAGGTGATCCATGTCTATGGAATGGTAGGTGATCCAGGTCTATGGAATGGTAGGTGATCCAGGTCTATGGAATGGTAGGTGATCCATGTCTATGGAATGGTAGGTGATCCATGTCTATGGAATGGTAGGTGTTCCAGGTCTATGGAGGGGTAGGTGATCCAGGTCTATGGAATGGTAGGTGATCCAGGTCTATGGAATGGTAGGTGATCCAGGTCTATGGAGGGGTAGGTGATCCATGTCTATGGAATGGTAGGTGATCCAGGTCTATGGAATGGTAGGTGATCCAGGTCTATGGAGGGGTAGGTGATCCAGGTCTATGGAATGGTAGGTGATCCAGGTCTATGGAATGGTAGGTGATCCAGGTCTATGGAATGGTAGGTGATCCATGTCTATGGAATGGTAGGTGATCCATGTCTATGGAATGGTAGGTGATCCAGGTCTATGGAATGGTAGGTGATCCATGTCTATGGAATGGTAGGTGATCCAGGTCTATGGAATGGTAGGTGATCCATGTCTATGGAATGGTAGGTGATCCAGGTCTATGGAATGGTAGGTGATCCAGGTCTATGGAGGGGTAGGTGTTCCAGGTCTATGGATTGGTAGAGAATTAATATAGAACATTATCACCGTTGAAATGTTCCCAGTGGTTTCTGACAATGTGTTCATGTCACCATTTCACAAAGCAGTTGACTAAAGTGTGGCCATTGTAGTTTCAATAAAAAAGCAGCATAATCATGATTTTAGAAGACATCCCATAATTCCATGGCAGTTCCCTGGACATATCATGCAGTTACAGAGCAGTAGAGTATCACACCAAGGTCCCTGGACATATCATGCAGTTACAGAGGAGTAGAGTATCACACCAAGGTCCCTGGACATATCGTGTAGTTACAGAGGAGTAGAGTATCACACCAAGGTCCTGGACATATCATGCAGTTACAGAGGAGTAGAGTATCATACCAAGGTCCTGGACATATCATGCAGTTACAGAGCAGTAGAGTATCACACCAAGGTCCTGGACATATCATGCAGTTACAGAGGAGTAGAGTATCACACCAAGGTCCCTGGACATATCATGCAGTTACAGAGGAGTAGAGTATCACACCAAGGTCCTGGACATATCATGCAGTTACAGAGCAGTAGAGTATCACACCAAGGTCCCTGGACATATCATGTAGTTACAGAGGAGTAGAATATCACACCAAGGTCCTGGACATATCATGTAGTTACAGAGCAGTAGAGTATCACACCAAGGTCCCTGGACATATCATGCAGTTACAGAGGAGTAGAGTATCATACCAAGGTCCTGGACATATCATGCAGTTACAGAGCAGTAGAGTATCACACCAAGGTCCTGGACATATCATGCAGTTACAGAGGAGTAGAGTATCACACCAAGGTCCTGGACATATCATGCAGTTACAGAGGAGAAGAGTATCACACCAAGGTCCTGGACATATCATGCAGTTACAGAGGAGAAGAGTATCACACCAAGGTCCTGGACATATCATGCAGTTACAGAGGAGAAGAGTATCACACCAAGGTCCTGGACATATCGTGTAGTTACAGAGGAGTAGAGTATCACACCAAGGTCCTGGACATATCATGCAGTTACAGAGGAGTAGAGTATCACACCAAGGTCCTGGACATATCATGTAGTTACAGAGGAGTAGAGTATCACACCAAGGTCCTGGACATATCATGTAGTTACAGAGGAGTAGAATATCACACCAAGGTCACACAGCCTTCTTGGGTCCTGTTTGAGCAGCGAACACAGGGGATGTTGGGTGAGGTGTAGCTCACAGCATGGTTGGCCCTGCCCCGTCCCTACACCCGGAGGCTGCTCTTATCACCACATATAAAAGTCTAGTCCAAGGGTACGCAGTCACATAGTGTAGGTCACACCACAGAGAGATAGAGAGAGCTTGGAGACCAGCTGTACAGTAGTATAACTAGGAAGACAACAGTAGTACAGTATTAGAATACAGGCTGAGAGAAACAGGCACTAGGGCACAGAGACAAAGCAGCACAGAAACATCCCAAAAAGCAAAGGAACCAAGGAGAGAGGGACGGAGGAAATAAAAGAAGACAAGTCCTACAGTAGGTTTCGCTCATACACCATAACTAGGTGAGGAGTGAAGCCAGGTTGCCAGACTGTGAAGAGGTATCCCTCCTCCCTGTACAGCATCTCTCCACATCTCCCACTGGTCTCTCCTGGTGTATCTGGATCCTAGCCCACCAACATGGCGACCCTGAAGGAGAAGAGGACGTGTGGCCAGCGGTGTGAGGACTTCGGTCGCTTTGTGTGGAACTCAGACACTGGGACCATGTTCGGAAGAACACCTGAGAAATGGGGTATGTACTGCAGAGTGGGAAAGGTGTGTGATTGTGTGGTATGTGTGTGTGTGTGTGTGTGCGCGTGTGTGTATGTGCGTGTGTGTATATCAGTGTGTGTAGTGTTATATCAGTGTGTGTGGTGTTATATCAGTGTGTGTGGTGTTATATCAGTGTGTGTAGTGTTATATCAGTGTGTGTGGTGTGTGTATATCAGTGTGTATAGTGTTATATCAGTGTGTGTGGTGTTATATCAGTGTGTGTGGTGTTATATCAGTGTGTGTGGTGTTATATCAGTGTGTGTAGTGTTATATCAGTGTGTGTGGTGTGTGTATACCAGTGTGTGTGGTGTTATATCAGTGTGTGTGGTGTGTGTATACCAGTGTGTGTGGTGTTATATCAGTGTGTGTGGTGTTATATCAGTGTGTGTAGTGTTATATCAGTGTGTGTAGTGTTATATCAGTGTGTGTAGTGTTATATCAGTCAAAACTGTTCGCTGCTCTGGCACCCCAATGGTGGAACAAGCTCCCTCACGACGCCAGGACAGCGGAGTCAATCACCACCTTCCGGAGACACCTGAAACCCCAGCTCTTTAAGGAATACCTGGGATAGGATAAAGTAATCCTTCTAACCCCCCCCCCCCCCTTAAAATATTTAGATGCACTATTGTAAAGTGGTTGTTCCACTGGATATCATAAGGTGAATGCACCATTTTGTAAGTCGCTCTGGATAAGAGCGTCTGCTAAATGACTTAAATGTAATGTAAATGTAATATCAGTGTGTGTAGTGTTATTTCAGTGTGTGGACATTAGATTGAAGAGAGAGCAGTTTGACTGATAAGCTGGTTGCTTTGTGAGGGAGAATTCTCCCTCTGACCTCTGGACGATCTCACATTTAGATAAACCACAGCTCTCGCCCATAGAGGGCACCTTGGCCAGTAGGCTAGTCAGTCAGTCATAAAGACACATTGGACATTCAATGGGAAATACAGGTTTAAGCTACTAACTACAACCAGACCACAGACAGGCAAAGAGGTGCAGACTCCTTACCAACCAAGACCTATCATCATCATTGTTGAATGCAGCCAGGCAAGAGAAGCTGGTTAAAGCAGGAACAGACTGACTTACTCTCTCTCTCTGTCTCTCTCTCCCCCTCCTCTCTCTCTCTCTAACTCTCTCTCTCACTCTCTGTCCCTCTCTCTCTCCCTCTGTCTCTCACCCCTCCTCTCTCTCTGTCCGTCTATCTCTCTGTCTCTCTCTGTCCCTCTCTCTCTCTCCCCCTCCTCTCTCTCTCTCCCCTCCTCTCTCTTTCTGTCCCTCTCTCTCTCTAACTCTCTCTCTCACTCTCTGTCCCTCTGTCTCTCACCCCTCCTCTCTCCCCCTCCTCTCTCTCTCTCCCCTCCTCTCTCTTTCTGTCCCTCTCTCTCTCTCTAACTCTCTCTCTCACTCTCTGTCCCTCTCTCTCTCCCTCTGTCTCTCACCCCTCCTCTCTCTCTGTCCGTCTATCTCTCTGTCTCTCTCTGTCCCTCTCTCTCTCCCCCCCTCCTCTCTCTCTCTCCTCTCTCCTGTAGTGTACATCAGTCTGTACTATGTAGCGTTCTATGTGATAATGACTGGCCTGTTCTCTCTGGCCATCTGGACTCTGATGTATACCCTGGACCCCTACACTCCAGACTACCAGGACCGCTTAACATCACCAGGTAACAACTGAGATGGAAAACTGTGTCCCAAATGGCACCCTACTATTCCCTATATAGTGCACTACTTTAGACCAGGGCCCTATTCCCTATATAGTGCACTACTTTAGACCAGGGCCCATAGATTCAGCCCATTAGTAAAAATGTCCCTTCACTATTCACTGTTTACTATTTACTGTTTACTATTTATTGCTCCTGTAAAGAAGTACATATTGTCCCTTGCGTCCTTCACCGTCCCCTCCTCTCTATCTCCTTCTCTTTCTGGCCCCCCGCTCTCTGTATCTCCTTCTCTTTCTGCCCCCCCGCTCTCTGTCTAGCCCTTCTCTCCATCTCCTTCTCTTTCTGCCCCCCCCCCCCGCTCTCTGTCTAGCCCCTCTCTCCATCTCCTTCTCTTTCTGCCCCCCCGCTCTCTGTCTAGCCCTTCTCTCCATCTCTTTCTGCCCCCCCCCCGCTCTCTGTCTAGCCCCTCTCTCCATCTCCTTCTCTTTCTGCCCCCCCGCTCTCTGTCTAGCCCTTCTCTCCATCTCTTTCTGCCCCCCCCCGCTCTGTCTAGCCCCTCTCTCCTTCTCTTTCTGCCCCCCCGCTCTCTGTCTAGCCCCTCTCTCTATCTCCTTCTCTTTCTGCCCCCCCCGCTCTCTGTCTAGCCCCTCTCTCCATCTCCTTCTCTTTCTGCCCCCCCCCGCTCTCTGTCTAGCCCCTCTCTCCTTCTCTTTCTGCCCCCCCGCTCTCTGTCTAGCCCCTCTCTCCTTCTCTTTCTGCCCCCCGCTCTCTGTCTAGCCCCTCTCTCCTTCTCTTTCTGCCCCCCTGCTCTCTGTCTAGCCCCTCTATCTCCTTCTCTTTCTGCCCTCCCTCTTTCTGCCCCCCCGCTCTCTGTCTAGCCCCTCTCTCCTTCTCTTTCTGCCCCCCTGCTCTCTGTCTAGCCCCTCTCTCCTTCTCTTTCTGCCCCCCTGCTCTCTGTCTAGCCCCTCTCACTATCTCCTTCTCTTTCTGCCCCCCCTCGCTCTCTGTCTAGCCTCTCTCTCTATCTCCTTCTCTTTCTGCCCCCCCTCTCTATCTCCTTCTCTTTCTGCCCCCCCCCGCCTAGCCCCTCTCTCCTCTTTCTGCCCCCCCTCTCTCTATCTCCTTCTCTTTCTGCCCCCCCCGCTCTCTGTCTAGCCCCTCTCTCTATCTCCTTCTCTCTTTCTGCCCCCCTGCTCTCTGTCTAGCCCCTCTCTCCTTCTCTTTCTGCCCCCCGCTCTCTGTCTAGCCCCTCTCTCTATCTCCTTCTCTTTCTGCCCCCCCTCTTTCTGCCCCCCCGCTCTCTGTCTAGCCCCTCTCTCCTTCTCTTTCTGCCCCCCTGCTCTCTGTCTAGCCCCTCTCTCCTTCTCTTTCTGCCCCCCTGCTCTCTGTCTAGCCCCTCTCTCCTTCTCTTTCTGCCCCCCCCGCTCTCAGTCTAGCCCCCTCTCTCCTTCTCTTTCTGCCCCCCCCGCTCTCTGTCTAGCCCCTCTCTCCTTCTCTTTCTGCCCCCCCCGCTCTCTGTATCTCCTTCTCTTTCTGCCCCCCCTCTCTCTCTCCTTCTCTTTCTGCCCCCCCGCTCTCTGTCTAGCCCCTCTCTCCTTCTCTTTCTGCCCCCCCCGCTCTCAGTCTAGCCCCTCTCTCCTTCTCTTTCTGCCCCCCCCGCTCTCAGTCTAGCCCCTCTCTCCTTCTCTTTCTGCCCCCCCCGCTCTCTGTCTAGCCCCTCTCTCCTTCTCTTTCTGCCCCCCCCGCTCTCTGTCTCCCCCCTCTCTCCTTCTCTTTCTGCCCCCCCCGCTCTCTGTCTCCCCCCTCTCTCCTTCTCTTTCTGCCCCCCCCGCTCTCTGTCTCCCCCCTCTCTCCTTCTCTTTCTGCCCCCCCCGCTCTCTGTCTCCCCCCTCTCTCCTTCTCTTTCTGCCCCCCCCGCTCTCTGTCTCCCCCCTCTCTCCTTCTCTTTCTGCCCCCCGCTCTCTGTCTAGCCCCTCTCTCCTTCTCTTTCTGCCCCCCCCCGCTCTCTGTCTAGCCCCTCAGGCTCTCTTTCTAGCCCCTCTCTCCTTCTCTTTCTGCCCCCCCCGCTCTCTGTCTCCCCCCTCTCTCCTTCTCTTTCTGCCCCCCACGCTCTCTGTCTCCCCCATCTCTCCTTCTCTTTCTGCCCCCCACGCTCTCTGTCTCCCCCCTCTCTCCTTCTCTTTCTGCCCCCCCGCTCTCTGTCTAGCCCCTCTCTCTCCTTCTCTTTCTGCCCCCCCGCTCTCTGTCTAGCCCCTCTCTCCTTCTCTTTCTGCCCCCCGCTCTCTGTCTAGCCCCTCTCTCTCTCCTTCTCTTTCTGCCCCCCCGCTCTCTGTCTAGCCCCTCTCCTTCTCTTTCTGCCCCCCGCTCTCTGTCTAGCCCCTCTCTCTGTCTCCCCCCTCTCTCTTTCTGCCCCCCCCCCCTCGTCTCCCCCTCTTTCTCTCCCTCTTTCTCTTCCCGCTCTCCCACAGTCACTCTTTTTCTCTCTCCCCCCCTCCCCCTATCTCTGTAGTTCATACAGTCTGTGACCATATCTGGGATGGTGTCGGCTGACCTCTGCGTTTGTGTGTGTGTGTGTGTGTAGGGGTGATGGTCTGGCCACCTACATACATTGAGGAGGATGTAGTACTCAGCTACAACATGTCTGATAAAGCCAGCCAGAGGAAGATGTCCAACTGCCTCAGCAACTTCCTCAAACGTCAGTGTCCAAGATGGCACCCTATGTAGTGGACTCCTGTTGTCCAGAACTGAGGGTGCCATCCCATTCAGACTTGATCAGTCAATTATCTCAAACTAACCTACTACAGTTGCTAGTCAATGCTTTGACCTCCCTGGATCACAAATCATTAAACCCTCCTTTTTTCCCCTCTCCCTCCCTCTCTATTTTTCTCCCTCTCTGTCCCCTCTACCTCTCTGACTCCTCTCTCTCAGCCTACAATGACACGTCTCAACAGTCTAACCGTAACTGCACCCGGGGAGAGTACTTCAAACAGGAGAAGTTTGAGGCTCCACACCATACCAAGTACTCCTGCCGCTTCACCCAGAGCATGCTGGGACGCTGCTCCGGCCTGGACGAGCCCACGTTCGGCTATAACGGCACCATGCCCTGCGTCATCATCAAGATGAACAGGGTGCGTTCACAGTCACAAACCAGCTGGAAATATTACATTATCTTATGCTATGCACATGACATTTACAACAAGTGGAGATGTTATAACACATAATACATTTATAATAAGGAAATTGCACTGATATGCATGATGTTTCTAACCCAGATCATCAACTTCCTGCCCAACAACGGGACTGGCATGGCTCCTCATTTGAACTGCACGATACTGGTGAGTATAAACTAAGATGGCTACTCAACACCAAAGCCATATTTATATAGAAATAAATCTGTGACTCTGCTCAACATGGCTGCCCAGGAAGACAGTTTCTCACAACGTTAAATCTAGTCTGCCAACAGTATTTAATGGATGGTTGGTGTGTGTGCGCAGAGCGGCCATGATAACATAGACATGATCGAGTACTTCCCCACCAACGGAACCTTCGACTTATCCTACTTCCCATACTACGGCAAGCTGGCTCAGGTAACCACGACAACACTGTCTTCTCTCTATGGAACTAATGTTGTTTTGTGAAACTCAATGCATGGTTTACTTACACCTGGGGTGTATTCATTTGTCGAAATCCATTGCAAAACGTTTTGCATTGGAATCCATTTACCATTTAATGTAGGAATCTAACGTAAGCAAAAAGAGCAAAACGGAACAAACCGGGGAAGGATATACCTGAATTTGTCCAATACAAACTCATTTTCACAGGAAAAACACTGCCCCATTTGGGGTAAACGGTTTCCTTTCGCAAAAAAATCAGACTAATGGATACACCCCTGCATGAACCCCCTGTATTGATTTACAACAATGTATATACAGTTCATTCAGAAAGTATTCAGACCCCTTGACTTTTTCCACATTTTGTTACGTTACAGCCCGTAATGACAAAGCAAAAACAGTTAAAAAATGTTGCAGCCCGGAAATATCACATTTCCATAAGTATTCAGACCCTTTACTCAGTACTTTGTTGAAGCACCTTTGGAAGCGATTACAGCCTCGAGTCTTCTTGGGTATGATGCTACAAGCTTGGCACACCTGTATTTGGCGAGTTTCTCCCATTCTACTCTGCAGATCCTCTTAAGCTGTCAGGTTGGATGGGGAGCGTCGCTGCACAGCTATTTTCAGAATTCTCCAGAGATGTTAGATCAGGTTTAAGTCTGGGCTCTGAGACTTGTCTTGAAGCCACTCCTGCGTTGTCTTGGCTGTGTTTAGGGTTGTTGTCTTGTTGGAAGGTGAACCTTCACCCCAGTCTGAGGTCCTGAGTGCTCTGGAGCAAGTTTTCATCAAGGATCTCTGTACTTCGCTCCGTTCATCTTTGCCTTGATCCTGACTAGCATGATACTACTACCACCATGCTTCACCGTAGGGATGGTGCCAGGTTTCCTCCAGACCAAAGACTTCAATCTTGTTTCTCATGGTCAGAGTCTTCGGATGCCTTTTGGCAAACATCAAGCGGGCTGTCATGTGCCTTCTACTGAGGAGTGGCTTCCATCTGGCCACTACCATAAAGGCCTGATTGGTGGAGTGCTGCAGAGATGGGAGAACCTTCCAGAAGGACAACCATCTGCACAAAGGAGCTCTGTCAGAGTGACCATTGGGTTCTTGGTCACCTCCCTGACCAAGGCCCTTCTCCCTCGATTGCTCAGTTTGACTGAGCAGCCAGCTCTAGGAAGAGTCTTGGTGGTTCCAAACTTCTTCCATTAAAGAATGATGGAGGCCACTGTGTTCTTGGACCTTCAAAAGGTAGACATATGTTGGTACCCTTTCCGAGATCTGTGCCTTGACACAATCCTGTCTCGGAGCTCGTCGGACAATTCCTTCGACCTCATGGCTTGGTTTTTGCCCTGACGTACACTGTCAACTGTGGGACCTTCTATGGACAGGTGTGTGCCTTTCCAAATCATGTTCAGTGGATTCCAATCAATTGTAGAAACATCTCAAGGATGATCGATGGAAACAGGATGCACATGAGTTAAATTTCGAGTCTCATAGCAAAGGGTCTGAATACTTATGTAAATAATGGTATTTGTTTTTTATTTTTAATACAATTTGCAGAGATTTCTAAAAATCTGTTTTCACTTTGTCATTATGGGGTATTGTGTGTAGATTGACGAGGATCTTTTTATTTAAAAAAAAATACATTTTAGAATAAAACTTTGAAAAGTCAAGGAGTCTGAATACTTTTCAAATGCACTTTATCATAGTTTGACAGAGAGCACATCTTTGCTATAATTGTTAAAAACAAGCATTGTGGCAGTTGGTCCCTCTATCCAACTCTATGTCTAAACATGATTGGTATGAACCCTCTCTTGGTCTCCCTCCACACAGCCCACCTACGTTAACCCTCTAGTGGCTGTGAAGTTCCACCTGGTCAAAGAGAGGGAGGCTAAGATCCAGTGTCGTGTGGTGGCCCACAACATCGCCTATCAAGACTCATATGAACCATACCAGGGGAAGGTGGTCTTCCTGCTCAAGGCTCTGAAATAATATATTTTACTAGACAAGCCGGCAATTCAACCATCTAGGTCCTAACCATGGTCAGAACCATAGAATTGGGTAGTGTTCCTCATCTTTGCAATTATGACATTTGTGACAGAATGGGAAGCGCAGTTGAAGGCTTTCTCCATTTTAAAGTTGTCTGTGGGAAGATATCAATTGATACCTTCATAATTTCTCTAAGTATTTCCTTAACCCATAGGAATTCCCACCCAGTTTGAGCCATCTATCCAAGTCTATGATCCCCACCAAGACAATCTGGAAACCCATGAAAAAGGAGAGCTGCACACGAGCTCATATGCAATAATTGAATAAGCAGTGGTTGGACAGACAAGCTGTCTTCATCATGGTACGACGGTAATTCAGTTACTGCATCCGAGGTCCTAGAGGCTCTCCTTGTCTTTGTCCTAGTGTCCTACTCTGCTAGCCAGCACCTCGCCTGAACACGCGTTTCTTTCACCTCCAGATTTAATCTGGAAACCCAACCATCTCTGTCCAAACAGTGGTTTCATATAGCTTCTAGGAAGGGTATTTAACGTATAGTTAACCAAGACATTACCTATGTATCATATTGAAACCAGAAATATTAAACATGTATCAAAATCCATAAAGACAAGTTCAAACACCCTCTATATTTATTCTCTATAATTTAGAAACTCATTAGATAACAGAAAGAAATAAAGGTACGGTATTGCAGTCGACATTTTGTTCAGTTTTACAAAAGTTCCTTGGGGGGGGGGGGGGGTGTCATTGTAGTGGACTCCCCTATTTTGGCTTTTGACACAATCCTGAAGTCTTGAGCTTGTTTCAAACCTATGAACGGCTCCATCCTCCCCAAAGTTCAGTTCATTGATAATACGCAGCTACTTCACTCTGAGTGTCGTTCATTAAGTAGAGCATTGAGATATTTAGAAACATTTCGGTACGTTTTGTCTCAATGGGCTGCCTGCCAGCCAGGCAGAGAACCACTTCTAATTTACAACAACGTTCTCTTGACTCCAATTCTGAGATTATGAACATGGTCACCTTGCTTTGAGAGGGGATGGGTGGCCTTGTCTCCTCTACTGTCACACACAGGGACATTTGGCCTCTACTGTCTGTAGGTATTCACAGTGACACACAGGGCCAAGTGACCATCCAAAAACACATTCTGACCAATCTTGAAAATAGCTGCCAGAAGGAAGTCACACACACACAAAATAAGAAAATATTACTACAAATATGTAAAGTACAAAACACACTCTCCCCTAGGAGCTATATAGGAAGTCATTTCACTGTCATGTCATTGACTGACACCACTACTGATCATAATGTTAAATACTGTAATACAGTCAAACAAAGCAGATATCAGGTTTCTGGAGGGAATCTTTCTGTGGCCGTATATCAGTTCACTCAAGAACAAAAAAAATTGTTTGGCATGAGAAAGCTCCCATTTCCTGTAACAGGGAGGCGGGCTGAAGAGGAGCACGTTGTGGAGATTGCAATCACAGCATCAGAAGGAGAAAAAAATAAATTAATCCCACAAAAGGCATTATAGTCAGTGTCCTTGGCAGCAAAGACTACATTTCCCAGAAGGCCATTGCGTTGGTGAGCTCTGTGCATTCTGAAGGCAGCTGAGGAAGGAGAAGCAGGGGCCTCCTCGTAGATAGCTTGGTGGGAAGGCCTGAGATGGAGCTGGAGGAAGGGAGAGAGACTTGTTCATGGGACAAGGGCTGCATGCATTCCAAATGGCACTATTCCCTATATAGTGCACTACTTCTGTGCCAATATGGCCCTGGTCAAAAGTAGTTCAGTATATTGGGAATAGGAAGCCACTTGGAACACAGCTGGTGAGTCATCAGACTGGGCTGTTAGAGTTGGTTGTGTGAGAAACTACTGATTTAAATCATCGTCGTCGTCATAGTCTTCATCATCCTCTTCCTCATCTGCCATGTAGGACACGGGGGTGTGGCCTCGCGAGCCGCTGTAGTGTGAGTCATTGGAAATGGACGCCACCGTGCCATCGGCACTACTGAATATACAGCAGGAAACAGAAGATGGAATTAGTTAAGACCTTCCTGTTACATCACTTCCTGTCCATTAAAAAAAGAGCTCAGAAAGAAAGAGACCAGAGAGTTGGATAGAGGGCACACTTGAAACAAAGCCTGATTTAGCATGGGAAGCTCCACCCTCCAGATAGGTAAATCAGCTCTGAAGTACATCTCTATAGAAGACTCACCTTGTGTGACGGCGTCCTCCTCCGTTTGTAGACGAGGCTCCTGTGATGTAGACGTTGCTTATTGGACCCGTGGCCATTTCTGAAGGGGAAAAAAATGATAATAAAAGACGCCATTTCTACAGCCTCCTTTACACACTCCCAGCCCAAGTATATCAGGCTGAATAGGGTGCCCTGTGGGAGCCAGCCATACTGACCTGTAACATAGGGCTCCAGGGCTCTGGGCACCAGGGTGCCCTGTGGGAGCCAGCCATACTGACCTGTAACATAGGGCTCCAGGGCTCTGGGCACCAGGGTGCCCTGTGAGAGCCAGCCATACTGACCTGTAACATAGGGCTCCAGGGCTCTGGGCACCAGGGTGCCCTGTGAGAGCCAGCCATACTGACCTGTAACATAGGGCTCCAGGGCTCTGGGCACCAGGGTGCCCTGTGAGAGCCAGCCATACTGACCTGTAACATAGGGCTCCAGGGCTCTGGGCACCAGGGTGCCCTGTGAGAGCCAGCCATACTGACCTGTAACATAGGGCTCCAGGGCTCTGGGCACCAGGGTGCGTGCTTCCTTCAGGTCCTCTGGTGAACATTGGCCCACCTCCAGACCACAGGCCAGCCCCATTCTCTTCAACACCTCAATGTCATCATGGATCTCAAACATGTTGTCAAAGTTGAACAGGTACTCAAACCTGTAGGGGGGGGGCGGAGGCAAGGGGGGGCGGAGACAGGAGAGGGGGGGCGGAGACAGGAGCAGAGACAGGAGAGGGGGGCGGAGACAGGAGAGGGGGGCGGAGACAGGAGCGGAGACAGGTATGATTAGATGAGGTTTGGTGTTGAATTTGAAATCACTCCAATGCTGCACACACCAGGGTGTCTCCAAGGGAGTTGGGACATGCAAGAAAAATATTTTTCACATGCATATAATACACAGGAGTGAAACAGGACTAGTGTAATTGTGTGTATTCCAGAGTCTCTGGTCTCTTACTTGTCGTTGGAGATGCTGCAGTCGATGACGGTCCTCTTGGAGGTGTTGATGATGATGAAGGGCAGGTTGATGACAGAGTTTGGGGGTGGAGCCCTGCCCGCTTGCTGCTCCGCTGCACGATTACGCTGCACCAGGCGCTTGAACGCTATTTGCTGCACCAAGACATTCACACAATGTTGAGATACCGCTCAGTCAACGTCGTTGAGATGACATTCAGGCAACGTTGAAGCCACCAGACAGCGTGAGCGTCTTTAATAGGTGTGTATGTTCCCACAGTGGACGGGTGTTTACCTGCAGAATGAGCTCCTGAAGCTGAGACTGTTTCTGTTGGATCCTCTCCAGGCGTCTCTCTCTCTCCACCTGACCATGACAGGAATACATCAGGCTACAGGTGTCTGTCTCTTCCCCCCCGATCTCTTACCTCCAGGCTCTGACCCCCCCCGATCTCTTACCTCCAGGCTCTGACCCCCCCCGATCTCTTACCTCCAGGCTCTGATCTCTTACCTCCAGGCTCTGACCCCCCCCGATCTCTTACCTCCAGGCTCTGACCCCCCCCCCGATCTCTTACCTCCAGGCTCTGATCTCTTACCTCCAGGCTCTGACCCCCCCCGATCTCTTACCTCCAGGCTCTGACCCCCCCTGATCTCTTACCTCCAGGCTCTGACCCCCCCCCCGATCTCTTACCTCCAGGCTCTGATCTCTTACCTCCAGGCTCTGACCCCCCCCCGATCTCTTACCTCCAGGCTCTGACCCCCCCCCGATCTCTTACCTCCAGGCTCTGATCTCTTACCTCCAGGCTCTGACCCCCCCCCGATCTCTTACCTCCAGGCTCTGACCCCCCCTGATCTCTTACCTCCAGGCTCTGACCCCCCCCCCGATCTCTTACCTCCAGGCTCTGATCTCTTACCTCCAGGCTCTGACCCCCCCCCCCGATCTCTTACCTCCAGGCTCTGACCCCCCCCCGATCTCTTACCTCCAGGCTCTGATCTCTTACCTCCAGGCTCTGACCCCCCCCGATCTCTTACCTCCAGGCTCTGACCCCCCCCCGATCTCTTACCTCCAGGCTCTGACCCCCCCCCGATCTCTTACCTCCAGGCTCTGACCCCCCCCCGATCTCTTACCTCCAGGCTCTGACCCCCCCCCGATCTCTTACCTCCAGGCTCTGACCCCCCCCCGATCTCTTACCTCCAGGCTCTGACCCCCCCCCGATCTCTTACCTCCAGGCTCTGACCCCCCCCCGATCTCTTACCTCCAGGCTCTGACCCCCCCCGATCTCTTACCTCCAGGCTCTGACCCCCCCCCGATCTCTTACCTCCAGGCTCTGACCCCCCCCCGATCTCTTACCTCCAGGCTCTGACCCCCCCCCGATCTCTTACCTCCAGGCTCTGACCCCCCCCCGATCTCTTACCTCCAGGCTCTGACCCCCCCCCGATCTCTTACCTCCAGCTCTGACCCCCCCCGATCTCTTACCTCCAGGCTCTGACCCCCCCCCGATCTCTTACCTCCAGGCTCTGACCCCCCCCCGATCTCTTACCTCCAGGCTCTGACCCCCCCCCGATCTCTTACCTCCAGGCTCTGACCCCCCCCTGATCTCTTACCTCCAGGCTCTGACCCCCCCCTGATCTCTTACCTCCAGGCTCTGATCTCTTACCTCCAGGCTCTGACCCCCCCCTGATCTCTTACCTCCAGGCTCTGACCCCCCCCTGATCTCTTACCTCCAGGCTCTGACCCCCCCCTGATCTGTTACCTCCAGGCTCTGACCCCCCCCGATCTCTTACCTCCAGGCTCTGACCCCCCCCGATCTCTTACCTCCAGGCTCTGACCCCCCCCCGATCTCTTACCTCCAGGCTCTGACCCCCCCCCGATCTCTTACCTCCAGGCTCTGACCCCCCCCCGATCTCTTACCTCCAGGCTCTGACCCCCCCCCGATCTCTTACCTCCAGGCTCTGACCCCCCCCCGATCTCTTACCTCCAGGCTCTGACCCCCCCCCGATCTCTTACCTCCAGGCTCTGACCCCCCCCCCGATCTCTTACCTCCAGGCTCTGATCTCTTACCTCCAGGCTCTGACCCCCCCCCGATCTCTTACCTCCAGGCTCTGACCCCCCCCCCGATCTCTTACCTCCAGGCTCTGATCTCTTACCTCCAGGCTCTGACCCCCCCCCGATCTCTTACCTCCAGGCTCTGACCCCCCCTGATCTCTTACCTCCAGGCTCTGACCCCCCCCCCCGATCTCTTACCTCCAGGCTCTGATCTCTTACCTCCAGGCTCTGACCCCCCCCCCCCCGATCTCTTACCTCCAGGCTCTGACCCCCCCCCCGATCTCTTACCTCCAGGCTCTGATCTCTTACCTCCAGGCTCTGACCCCCCCCGATCTCTTACCTCCAGGCTCTGACCCCCCCCCGATCTCTTACCTCCAGGCTCTGACCCCCCCCCGATCTCTTACCTCCAGGCTCTGACCCCCCCCCGATCTCTTACCTCCAGGCTCTGACCCCCCCCCGATCTCTTACCTCCAGGCTCTGACCCCCCCCCGATCTCTTACCTCCAGGCTCTGACCCCCCCCCGATCTCTTACCTCCAGGCTCTGACCCCCCCCCGATCTCTTACCTCCAGGCTCTGACCCCCCCCCGATCTCTTACCTCCAGGCTCTGACCCCCCCCCGATCTCTTACCTCCAGGCTCTGACCCCCCCCCGATCTCTTACCTCCAGGCTCTGACCCCCCCCCGATCTCTTACCTCCAGGCTCTGACCCCCCCCTGATCTCTTACCTCCAGGCTCTGACCCCCCCCTGATCTCTTACCTCCAGGCTCTGATCTCTTACCTCCAGGCTCTGACCCCCCCCTGATCTCTTACCTCCAGGCTCTGACCCCCCCCGATCTGTTACCTCCAGGCTCTGACCCCCCCCGATCTGTTACCTCCAGGCTCTGACCCCCCCCGATCTCTTACCTCCAGGCTCTGACCCCCCCCGATCTCTTACCTCCAGGCTCTGACCCCCCCCCGATCTCTTACCTCCAGGCTCTGACCCCCCCCCGATCTCTTACCTCCAGGCTCTGACCCCCCCCCGATCTCTTACCTCCAGGCTCTGACCCCCCCCGATCTCTTACCTCCAGGCTCTGACCCCCCCCCTGATCTCTTACCTCCAGGCTCTGATCCCCCCCTGATCTCTTACCTCCAGGCTCTGACCCCCCCCGATCTCTTACCTCCAGGCTCTGATCTCTTACCTCCAGGCTCTGACCCCCCCCGATCTCTTACCTCCAGGCTCTGATCTCTTACCTCCAGGCTCTGACCCCCCCCTGATCTCTTACCTCCAGGCTCTGACCCCCCCCTGATCTCTTACCTCCAGGCTCTGACCCCCCCCCCCCTGATCTGTTACCTCCAGGCTCTGACCCCCCCCCTGATCTCTTACCTCCAGGCTCTGACCCCCCCCCTGATCTCTTACCTCCAGGCTCTGATCTCTTACCTCCAGGCTCTGACCCCCCCCCTGATCTCTTACCTCCAGGCTCTGACCCCCCCCTGATCTCTTACCTCCAGGCTCTGACCCCCCCCTGATCTCTTACCTCCAGGCTCTGACCCCCCCTGATCTCTTACCTCCAGGCTCTGACCCCCCGGCCTGATCTCTTACCTCCAGGCTCTGATCTCTTACCTCCAGGCTCTGACCCCCCTCGATCTCTTACCTCCAGGCTCTGATCTCTTACCTCCAGGCTCTGATCTCTTACCTCCAGGCTCTGATCTCTTACCTCCAGGCTCTGACCCCCCCTGATCTCTTACCTCCAGGCTCTGATCTCTTACCTCCAGGCTCTGACCCCCCCCTGATCTCTTACCTCCAGGCTCTGATCTCTTACCTCCAGGCTCTGATCTCTTACCTCCAGGCTCTGATCTCTTACCTCCAGGCTCTGATCTCTTACCTCCAGGCTCTGATCTCTTACCTCCAGGCTCTGATCTCTTACCTCCAGGCTCTGATCTCTTACCTCCAGGCTCTGATCTCTTACCTCCAGGCTCTGATCTCTTACCTCCAGGCTCTGATCTCTTACCTCCAGGCTCTGATCTCTTACCTCCAGGCTCTGACACTCCTGGGCTGAGTTGGTGGGCAGGCCGATCCACCTGATCTCTTTCTTCTCTTTAGAGATGATGTTCATGGCCATGAGCACGTTGAGCGCGTCGTACACACGCCGTCGGATGTTCTTCTGGTCGTAGGAATGCTGAGGGGGAGAGAGAGAGAGAGGGGTGGTGTCCCAAATGGCTCCCTACTCCCTTTATAGTGCACTAATTCTGACTAGGGCTCATAGGGCTGTACAGAACCTGTGCATCTTGAACTCGGATTGGGCTATTTGTTGTACGGATGAAACCCTGGTCTGATGGTTTTTGATTGGCTGTGTGTCTCACCGAGTCGCCGGGCGAGAGGAGGGTGTCGTTGGCGCTGAACTCTGCCACGAGCTCGTCAGCCACCTCATTGTAGGTAGTTACTCCCTTCTTCTGCACCTTCTCACACACCTTCATGGAGAAATGCCTAAGCCCCTTCCCGTTCTTATCTCCCTTCTTACCAGTACCACGCTTCCTGGAACACAACCACAGCAGGAATAAGAGGAGAAGACAGTCAGAGCGGGAATAAGACAGTCAGAGCGGGAATAAGACAGTCAGAGCGGGAATAAGACAGTCAGAGCGGGAATAAGACAGTCAGAGCGGGAATAAGACAGTCAGAGCGGGAATAAGACAGTCAGAGCGGGAATAAGACAGTCAGAGCGGGAATAAGACAGTCAGAGCGGGAATAAGACAGTCAGAGCGGGAATAAGACAGTCAGAGCGGGAATAAGACAGTCAGAGCGGGAATAAGACAGTCAGAGCGGGAATAAGACAGTCAGAGCGGGAATAAGACAGTCAGAGCGGGAGTTGAGATAGTTCATTAACCTATATGCACTGGGTGTGATACATCTTGGTGATCTAGTACTCTACTATTTAACAAGGTCCAGTCACACATTTCCCAGATGGCAACGGTTCAGATGGATATTGGCATTTATTGTGACCCCAAACTGTTCCCAAATTGAACCATGTGCATTGTACTATTACAACTCAACAGCAGTAAGTTGCAAGCCAGACTGACTGAGGGTCGGGACCTGTGGTCGGGACATGTGGTCCCTAACAACCCCGGCCGGTCCCTAACAACCCCGGCCGGTCCCTAACAACCCCGGCCGGTCCCTAACAACCCCGGCCGGTCCCTAACATCTGTCCCTGACCTCTATCAGCCAGTTGAGTATGGCTGATGGAGAGACAGACTAGGAAAAGACAAGTTCCTTCATACAGTGCCTTCAGAAAGTATTCACACCTCTTGTTGTGTCACTGATCTACACACACTACCCCATCCTGTCAAAGTGGAATGATGTTTTTACAAATGCTTACAAATTCATTAAATGAAAAGCTCAAATGTCTTTAGTCAATAAGTATTCAACCCTTTTGTTATGGCAAGCCTAAATACATTTAGAAGTAAAAATGTACTTAAGTCACAAGTGAGCAATAATAGTGTTTAACATTTTTAAATGACTACCTCATCTCTGTACCTCACACATACAATTATCTGTAATGTCGAGCAGGGAATTTCAAACACATATTCAACCACAAAGACCAGGGAGGTTTTCCAATGGTTTGCAAAGAAGGGAACCTATAGGTTAAAAAACAACAGACATTGAATATCCCGTTGAGCATTGTGCAGTTCTTCCTTACACTGTGGATGGTGTATCAATACAACAATATACAGGCGTCCTTCCTAACTCGGAGAGGAAGACAACAGCCCCGAGATTTCACCACGGTGACGTTAAAACTGCGGAATGGCTGTGACAGGACAAAACTGAGGATGGATCAACAACATTGAAGTTACTCCACATCACTAACATAAATAGTGAAAAGCCTGTACAGAACAAATATTCTAAAACATGCATCCTGTTTGCAATAAGGCACTAAAGTAATAAAGAAAAAATGTGGCAAAGAAATTCACTTTTTGTCCTAAATACAAAGTGTAATGTTAGGGGCAAATCCAACGCATCACTGATTACCACTTGATATTTTCAAGCATAGTGGCGGCTGCATCATGTTATGGGTATGCTCGGCAAGGACTAGGGAGTTTAGGATAAAAATAAAACAGAATACAGCTATAAGCACTGGCAAAATCCTAGAGGAAAATCTAGTCTGCTTTCCACCAGACACGGAGACAAATTCACCTTTCAGCAGGACAATAACCTAAAACAAGGCCAAATATACACTTGAGTTGCTTACCAAGAAGACATTGAACGTTCCTGAGTGGCCTAGTAACAGTTGACTTAAATCTTTAAGATCTACGGCGAGACTTGAAAATGGCTGTCTAGCGATGAACAACCACCAACTTGACAGAGCTTGAAGAATTTTTTAAAGAACAAAACGGGCAAATATTGTACAATCCAGGTGTGCAAAGCTCTTATAGACTCATTACCCAGAAAGACTCACAGCTGTAATCTCTGCCAAAGGTGATTGTAACATGTATTGACTTGGTTGAATAATTACCTAATCAAGATATAGCGATTTTATTTTCCATCCAACAAATTGTATAAACTATTTTTCCACTTTTACAGAGTATTTTGTGTAGATCGTTGCCAAAAAGCAACAATTAAATCAAAATGTAATCCCAATTTGTAACAACAAATCTTGGAAAAAGTCCAAGGGTGTGAATACTTCAATGTTCTGACATCTCAATCTCTTAACGAGAGAGAACTTTCCCCGGAAGTCAGCCAGCCTCCTTGCTGAGAATTTTCCTAAAGCTGACCCACACGACCAGGTGACCATGACCAGCATGAGGAGTGTTTGTATACAATGGTGTATGTGTCTTACCCGGTGGACCAGGGAGAGGCATCAGGGGGCTGGCTCTGTGGTCTGTATTGAGTACTGGGTGTGTGAGGGCTGCCCATCACTAACCCCCCTGACCCACTGGGCCTCTGAGGAGTACCCATCACCTGAGACAGAGGGAGGGACAGTTACTATGCAGACATAACATTTAAAATAGCAATAAATGAAAGAAATTAAAATGTATGCGCTTCTTTCAAAGCAGTGAGGAGCGATCTATATAGCATCTATCTACACCATACTAGAAGCTATGGAGGCTAGCCAGATCAACGTATCATGGCTGGGGTCTAGATCTCTCTATAGATCTAGGGTTTCTATGTCTATGCATCTCTAGCTGAACCCTGAGCTCTGGGGCTTGCCTCATTAATAGGATGATCATGTTGATGAGTTCTTATTATAATCCTGCTGACTGAAGGGTTTGTGATCAGCTTATGCACACAGGTCACACACAGGTACACAGGTCACACACACACAGGTCACAGGTCACACACACACACACACAGGTCACACACACACACACAGACACAGGTCACACACACACACAGGTCACACACACACACACACACGGTCACACACACACACAGACCACAGACCACACACACAGGTCACACACACACACAGGTCACACACACACACAGGTCACACACACACACAGGTCACGACCACACACACAGGTCACAGACCACACACACAGGTCACAGACCACACACACAGGTCACAGACCACACACACAGGTCACAGACCACACACACAGGTCACAGACCACACACACACAGGTCACAGACCACACACACACAGGTCACACACAGACACACAGGTCACACACAGACACACAGGTCACACACAGACACACAGGTCACACACAGACACAGGCCACACACACACACAGGCCACACACACACACAGGTCTCACACACACACAGGTCTCACACACACAGGTCTCACACACACAGGTCTCACACACACAGACACAGACCTCACACACACAGACCTCACACACACAGACCCACACCCGACCCACACACACAGACCGCCCCCCGCCTGCCACACACACAGGCCACACACACAGGTCACACACACAGGCACGCAGGTCACACACACAGGTCACCCTGCCTTGTTCAAAGTTAGTATGAAGGCTTTATCGCCACGGAGACATGGGAAGCCCAGTGCTTCCCAGTAGTAGCAGAGGAGGACGACAGGGGCCCTCAGACAGGAGGAGAGGACAGGGGATCTTAGAAATGAGGCTGTTACTAGTGGTAGTGTTGTGTCTCACCATGTGTGGGGCGATGTTGACGTTGGAGGGCCCCAGGGTTTTGGGAAGCAGTTGTTTCCCCACAGAGAGGGACTGTGGGTGGACTGTCACCAGGGACAGGACACCTGGAGGGACAGGAACAACACTGTTATAACACCAGGGGTGCGTCCCAAATGGCACCCCATTCCCTATATAGTGCATTACTTGAGATTGGGTTGTTACGGTACCAGTATCATCACACCAGATTATCCATTGGGGAAAAAAAGAAAAAATGATTTAGACTGAACTCCATAGTCGTGTATATATATATATAAAAAATTGCTTTATGTAAAATTGTGGGTGCTATAGTTTACTAAATAAATAAAGGCTCCCAGGCGACAACATAATGCTGTTGGTTTCTAACATAAGGACAGTTTTCCTCAAGAAATTAAAACTGCTTCATGTTTTGTTTCCTTGCCACAGAAGTATCGCGACACTGGTATCTTGACAACCCTAATTGAGAACCACCCCAAGCTCCCTGGAATCCCTTACAACTTGATTGGTCAGAGAGAAGGTCTCAATAGGGGCAACACTGCCCTCCTCTGTTAGAGAGTCACAGCCTACCATCAACTCCCATCCTGCAGGAGTAGCGGCTGATTATCATCATGCTTCTAGCATTTCTCTAGTACTGCCACCCTCCTCCATGCCAGTGTTCACCAGTGTGCAGTCCACCTATATTAAAATAACTAGGGGAAACCCTGAGTGCTGTGGCTACCTACCTTTGCTGGGACTGAGGTTCTGGTTGTAGAAAACCTTCATCTCTCCGTTGGCACCGATCACAGCCGCCTAAAGACCACAATGTTCTGTTAAGGCCACACCACCACACTGTCGCCATGGAAACACCAGGAGCTTCAAACTTCTCTAGATTGTCTCCTCACTAGTTGGCTTTATACTAGTCTGGAGTAAGGTGGTGCTGCTGGACTGAGGTCAATGGATTACTAAATGTGTTTACTGTGAGTCTGTTGCTCCATTTCCATGGCAACCTTTGAGTGAACAATTGAGCATCAACCTGTGTACACTTTAGAGTTTGAGTACCTCCGCGACCATCTTGAACTGTGTAGGTGGGTGGACACTAGTCCAGTGTTTCCCAAATCGTGGAGCATAAACCACTAGTTACTATGAATGGAAGGAGATGGTCAAGTAATGTTTGAAGTTGTTTGTCGG
Source organism: Salmo salar (assembly GCF_965601325.2). Lineage (NCBI taxonomy): Eukaryota > Metazoa > Chordata > Actinopteri > Salmoniformes > Salmonidae > Salmo > Salmo salar. The sequence goes on along the minus strand of NC_138307.1, from coordinate 29,138,004 downwards.
ATGATAATCACACAACAGCAAGCAACTAAATCAGGAAGTATCAACCACCACTTGGTATGGTGAGACCCACCACTGCTAAATCAGGAAGTAGATAAGGTCTTCAAAGCAACTTAGCCTGTACCACTCAAACCACAAAGGGAAGTTAATCAATCTAGTTGTGTTCTTCCCTGAAGCAATGATCTAAAACTGGATCTGGATGGTAAAAAAAAAGTTCCACTATAGAAATAGTACTCATTCTAATTGTATGGGTTGCACACTATAACTCTAGCCCAGAACTCACATCCATTGCCATGATATCAGCTCCTATGGGTGGGAGATGAAGTCTTCTAGAAGGTTTCTTTGGGATGTTCAGCAATTGCTTCCCTACAGCAAAATATGGGAGGGGGGAGCCTTTAGTTCAGTGTTATAAAACTGTAGGATTGTAGAAGAAATGCAGAATGGACATTTAATGCAGATGGGCTAAACATTCTGTTTAACTTGTTTTACAAAGGTTGGAATAGGCTGACTATATCCTCTGAGGGATTCAAACCACAACACTCCACTAGGCCGCATGGAAACAACTTGGTTTCAACATACATCAGTCGGTCTCCACACTCAGTTATTGCCAACTATGGGCCATTGAGAACAGAACATAGGCCTAACCGCGTAAATACAACAATTAACGACAGAAGGTTCCCATAGCCGGACAGGGGAAGCACAACAGCAGCTATCTGGATCCAGAAGCCGACTACGCATTACTCAACATGCAATCATACATGTTTTGCAGCTTGGGCTAGAGATATTTAGCAAGAAAGTTAGGTGAACCACCATAGTGTATGTTTAAAACACGAGTATTAACAACCATCAACTAGTTACCACTACCGTTCTCACTCGTTATTCTTGATCCGCAACTCCCAGATGAGGTCGAAATTAACCTCCAAACAGGAAACTAGCTAAAACTAACGTTAGCGAAACAAACATAAACTAGCAAGTTATGAAAAACGTTTCAGACTCCGAGATCAAAGGTTTTCAATTAACTAGTTACCTGCATCTTTACAAAGACAGACAGTAATTGAACGAATGACTTGTAGCAATTTCAGTCAAGATGGTTGCTTGGCAAGCTTGACAGATGGCTAGCATGTTGTTTGTCCTAAAGTTAGCACGCAGCATGCTAGTTTGTTCTCCCTATCGACACAAGCTATTTATTAGCTAACGTTAGCTCATCGCAACGACAGGAGTTTTTTGAATTAATAGCCAGTCAGCTAACGTTAGGGTAATAGTTTGCTAAAACCGCTTTTCGGTTAGACATTCATTAGTAACTAACGTAACGATAATGTGGACAATAGTATTTTATTTACGGTAGAGTGCACTCACTAGCGAACGTTAACTACCTGCTAGCTAGAAGCCGAGTCAGCCATTTTTGTAGCCAGCTAGCTAAAAATTAAGCGAATATATTTAACGTGTCGTACTGCTGGCAGGATACGTTCGCTACCGTACCCATGGGTAGGAATGTGATTGAATGACATGCCTCAATTCAAACTTATTTTGCTTAGCTAAACGACTTCGAATGGCCTCTGCATTTGTTCGATTGCGTTAGGTGCAATAGTTGTACATTTGATGGACAGTGACGTTAGCTAACGTAAGCTAGTTAACTACTTCTACTCCACTGAAACTGAAACCCAGCGAAATAAACGTAATTGCTCAGCGTACAAATGTAACTACCTCTTCTACTTCATCAATAAATCAATTACGTTGAAAGAATGAAAGCCACTTTTCTGATTTATCTCCGAGTCAGCTGTTAGCATTTGTCCCCAAACTCCGACAGATCTCCGGCTGCTGAGCTTCCAGAGTTGTGCGACAAACTAAGCACTCCAAACTGAGCTTGGCGGTGTCTGAAATGTGAAAGAAACTATTGGACACGCACAATGTAAACGTCATCACGCGGGAAGCATAGACCACACCCACAGAACGATATCAAAACATTTCATTGGACGAGACAGACAATATTCAAATATATATCCCGAACCCATAAACCAATCTTTTAATAAATAAGTGCATATTCCAACATTTTTGAATTATATAATTACAACATTTTGTATTTTGTTGAATATTAAACAAACTCCAACCTAACACAATGTAAAATGGGAATTTATTGTTCTTGGAATGACCCCCTTATTTCCATTGTAACGTTTATACATAATCTAACTATAACTGGCCTAATAAATACAATATCTTTATTTCTCCCTTGCATGATGTATTAGCAGGAAGTCTTCTAGTTGTAGTAGTTTTCCTCCAGGCAGGCTACAGTACAGTACAGTACACCATACAAACAGAATAAGATCATCGAGCCATTATCATATAAAACAGTCACTGAAACATAAGAAAAATAAACATTTTAGAGCATTAGATGCCATAGGAGTGCAATAACGCATACATACATGTAAAGCCCTGACATAAACAACCCATACATACAGTTTCTATATGTCCGTGTTTGGTTAGAACACTGAGACTTTACAGTATCAGCTTGACATTCAGACATACTAAATGGAAAGTTGAACTGTTAACCTTGGCCTATGTCTGGAAACTGATCTTTATGCAACCCCAGACTAATAATATTCCCTTGAAGGGAATATGTCATCACCAACAATGTGACGTCACAAACCAAAATGGTATTCTCATCAGGGATCCCTCCATAACTACTGTAGGACGTGAGTGGAGGAATGACAGTCAAGACAACAATGAGTACATGTAAACCATTCTACAATGATCGCATCTCAAATGGCACCCTATTCGTTATATAGTGCACTACTTTAGATCAGGGCTCTATGTAGGGAACAGGGTGCCATTTTGGATGCAACCAATGACCCAAAGATAATGGGTCATTACTATTTTCTCCATGGAAAGAGGGAGAATGACCTTTGATCCTTTGGCCCTTTTGCAGGGCCCCTATGGGTTTCAGTCTGCTGGGTGTGGCAGCAGCGGGGGCGGGCGGGCGAGCGTCTTGCGTTCGGCTCGAGGGACCCACTTGTGTGTGGCGGCTCTCCACAACACCGGAGCCAGCAGAAGACTCAGAGTGGTGACACTGAGAACCAGCAGGTACACCTGGAGAAGAAGAGGACAGAGTGGTGACACTGAGAACCAGCAGGTACACCTGGAGAAGAAGAGGACAGAGTGGTGACACTGAGAACCAGCAGGTACACCTGGGGAAGAAGAGGACAGAGTGGTGACACTGAGAACCAGCAGGTACACCTGGGGAAGAAGAGGACAGAGTGGTGACACTGAGAACCAGCAGGTACACCTGGGGAAGAAGAAGACAGAGTAGTGACACTGAGAACCAGCAGGTACACCTGGAGAAGAAGAGGACAGTAGTATTCTAGATCCTGTATGCATTCACCTTGCAATTGCCATAAACATCTTCAAGTAGTGTCTAGGGGTAGTGGTTAGGGGTACTGGTTAGGGGTAGTGGTTAGGGGAAGTGGTAGTGTCTAGGGGTAGTAGTTAGGGGTAGTGGTAAAAGGTAGTGTCTAGGGGTAGTGGTTAAGGGTAGTGTCTAGGGGTAGTGGTTAGGGGTAGTGGTAGTGTCTAGGGGTAATGTCTAGGGTTAGGGGTAGTGTCTAGGGGTTGTGCTTAGGGGTAGTGGTTAGGGGTAGTGTCTAGAGGTGGTGGTTAGGGGTAGTGTCTAGGGGTAGTGTCTAGGGGTAGTGTCTTGGGGTAGTGTCTTGGAGTAGTGTCTTGGAGTAGTGTCTTGGAGTAGTGTCTTGGGGTAGTGTCTTGGGGTAGTGTCTTGGAGTAGTGTCTTGGGGTAGTGTCTTGGGGTAGTGTCTAAGGGTAGTGGGTAGGGGGAGTGGTTAGGGGTAGCGCTTAGGGGTAGTGTCTAAGGGTAGTGTCTAGGGGTAGTGTCCAGAGGTAGTGGTTAGGGGTAGTGCCTAGGGGTAGTGGTTAGGGGTAGTGGTTAGTGGTAGTGTCTAGGGGTAGTGTCTAGGGGTAGTGTCTAGGGGTAGTGTCTAGGGGTAGCGGTTAGGGGTAGCGGTTAGGGGTAGCGGTTAGGGGTAGCGGTTAGGGGTAGTGGTTAGGGGTAGTGTCTAGGGGTAGTGTCTAGGGGTAGTGTCTTGGGGTAGTGTCTTGGGGTAGTGTCTAAGGGTAGTGGGTAGGGGGAGTGGTTAGGGGGAGTGGTTAGGGGTAGCGCTTAGGGGTAGTGTCTAAGGGTAGTGTCTAGGGGTAGTGTCCAGAGGTAGTGGTCAGGGGTAGTGTCTAGGGGTAGTGTCTAGGGGTAGTGTCTAGGGGTAGTGTCTAGGGGTAGTGTCTTGGGGGAGTTGTTAGGGGTAGCGCTTAGGGGTAGCGCTTAGGGGTAGCGCTTAGGGGTAGCGCTTAGGGGTAGTGTCTTGGGGTAGTGTCTTGGGGTAGTGTCTAGGGGTAGTGTCTAGGGGTAGTGTCTAGGGGTAGTGGTTAAGGGTAGTGGTTAAGGGTAGTGGTTAAGGGTAGTGTCTAGGGGTAGTGTCTAGGGGTAGCGCTTAGGGGTAGTGTCCAGAAGTAGTGGTTAGGGGTAGTGTCTAGGGGTAGTGGTTAGGGGTAGTGATTAGGGGTAGTGTCTAGGGGTAGTGGTTAGGGGTAGTGTCTAGAGGTGGTGGTTAGGGGTAGTGTCCAGGGGTAGTGTCTAGGGGTAGTGTCTAGGGGTAGTGTCTAGGGGTAGTGCTAGGGGTAGTAGTTAGGGGTAGTAGTTAGGGGTAGTGTCTAGGGGTAGTGTCAAGGGGTAGTGTCAAGGGGTAGCGCTTAGGGGTAGCGCTTAGGGGTAGCGCTTAGGGGTAGTGTCCAGAGGTAGTGCCTAGGGGTAATGTCTAGGGGTAGTGTCTAGGGCTAGTGGTTAGTGGTAGTGGTTAGGGGTAGTGTCTAGGGGTAGTGTCTAGGGGTAGTGTCTAGGGGTAGTGTCTTGGGGTAGTGTCTAGGGGTAGTGTCTAGGGGTAGTGGTTAGGGGTAGTGGTTAGAGGTAGTGGTTAGGGGTAGTGGTTAGGGTAGTGGTTAGCGGTTAGGGGGAGTGGTTAGGGGTAGTGGTTAGGGGTAGTGGTTAGGGTAGTGGTTAGCGGTTAGGGGTAGTGGTTAGGGGTAGTGGTTAGGGTAGTGTTTAGCGGTTAGGGGTAGTGGTTAGGGGTAGTGGTTAGGGGTAGTGGTTAGAGGTACTGGTTAGGGTTAGGGGTAGTGGTTAGGGGTAGTGGTTAGGTACTAGTGGCTATTGTTTGATTTGGAACTAAGCATGGAGTGGTGGTCTGTTTGTCGGTAGAAGTACCTCTCTGGAGATGATGCCAGCTCGGCGGGCGCGGCTCCCCAAGACGAAGGAGAACTCGCTGACCTGCGCCAGGCCGGCAGACACTATCCAACGGATGTGGCGAGAACCCTCAGGCAAGATGGCCGACAGCACCAACACCGCCATCAGGAACTAACAGGGACATGGAGAGGAGGTGGTGTTTAATTAGAGAAGGCGAGAGAGAGAGGGGGAGAGAGAGAGGGGGAGAGAGAGAAAGGGGGAGAGAGAGAGAGAAAATAAGTAAGTGAGAGTGGTTTAAAGCAACAAAGAGCATACCTTCATGATGACCAGTGAGAGAGTCAGCACCACCAGGACTGTCAGTTCGTACAGGACAAAGGTAGGAAAGACATGGAAACCTGCAGTAGAAGAGAACACAAATGGAGACCTACACATGAAGACCTACAGCAGTAGAGACAACACATAGACCTACAGCAGTAGAGACAACACAGAGACCTACAGCAGTAGAGACAACACATAGACCTACAGCAGTAGAGACAACACATAGACCTACAGCAGTAGACAACACATAGAGACATACTGCAGTAGAGACAACACATAGAGACTTACAGCAGTAGACAACACATAGAGACCTACAGCAGTAGAGACAACACATAGACCTACAGCAGTAGACAACACATAGAGACCTACAGCAGTAGAGACAACACATAGAGACCTACAGTAGTAGAGACAACACATAGAGACGTACAGCAGTAGAGACAACATAGAGACCTACAGCAGTAGACAACACATAGACCTACAGCAGTAGAGACAACACAGAGACCTACAGCAGTAGAGACAACACATAGACCTACAGCAGTAGAGACAACACATAGACCTACAGCAGTAGAGACAACACAGAGACCTACAGCAGTAGAGACAACACATAGACCTACAGCAGTAGAGACAACACATAGACCTACAGCAGTAGAGACAACACAGAGACCTACAGCAGTAGAGACAACACAGAGACCTACAGCAGTAGAGACAACACAGAGACCTACAGCAGTAGAGACAACACATAGACCTACAGCAGTAGAGACAACACATAGACCTACAGCAGTAGAGACAACACATAGAGACCTACAGTAGTAGAGACAACACATAGACCTACAGCAGTAGAGACAACACATAGACCTACAGCAGTAGAGACAACACATAGAGACCTACAGCAGTAGAGACAACACATAGAGACCTACAGCAGTAGAGACAACACATAGAGACCTACAGCAGTAGAGACAACACATAGAGACCAACAGCAGTAGAGACAACACATAGAGACCTACAGTAGTAGAGACAACACATAGACCTACAGCAGTAGAGACAACACAGAGACCTACAGCAGTAGAGACAACACAGAGACCTACAGCAGTAGAGACAACACATAGAGACCTACAGCAGTAGAGACAACACATAGAGACCTACAGCAGTAGAGACAACACATAGAGACCTACAGCAGTAGAGACAACACATAGAGACCTACAGCAGTAGAGACAACACATAGAGACCTACAGTAGTAGAGACAACACACAAATAAAAGCATCAAATAACTGCACAAACAGCCATAGAGAGATACAATGCTAAACAGCCATAGAGGTAAGATGCTAAACAGCCATAGAGAGACAGAGATACGATGCTAAACAGCCAAAAAGAGACAGAGATACGATGCTAAACAGCCATAGAGACAGAAATACGATGCTAAACAGCCATAGAGAGACAGAGATACGATGCTAAACAGCCATAGAGATACGATGCTAAACAGCCATAGAGAGACAGAGATACGATGCTAAACAGCCATAGAGAGACAGAGATACGATGCTAAACAGCCATAGAGATACGATGCTAAACAGCCATAGAGAGACAGAGATACGATGCTAAACAGCCATAGAGAGACAGAGATACGATGCTAAACAGCCATAGAGACAGAGATACGATGTTAAACAGCCATAGAGACAGAAATACGATGCTAAACAGCCATAGAGACAGAAATACGATGCTAAACAGCCATAGAGACAGAAATACGATGCTAAACAGACATAGAGACAGAAATACGATGCTTAACAGCCATAGAGACAGAAATACGATGCTAAACAGCCATAGAGACAGAGATACGATGCTAAACAGCCATAGAGAGACAGAAATTCGATGCTAAACAGCCATAGAGAGACAGAGATACGATGCTAAACAGCCATAGAGAGACAGAGATACGATGCTAAACAGCCATAGAGAGACAGAAATACGATGCTAAACAGCCATAGAGAGACAGAAATATGATGCTAAACAGCCACAGAGAGACAGAAATACGATGCTAAACAGCAATAGAGAGACAGAGATACGATGCTAAACAGCCATAGAGAGACAGAAATACGATGCTAACAGCCATAGAGACAGAAATACGATGCTAAACCGCCATAGAGAGACAGAGATACGATGCTAAACAGCCATAGAGACAGAAATACGATGCTAAACAGCCATAGAGAGACAGAGATACGATGCTAAACAGCCATAGAGACAGAGATATGATGCTAAACAGCCATAGAGAGACAGAGATACGATGCTAAACAGCCATAGAGACAGAGATACGATGCTAAACAGCCATAGAAAGACAGAGATACGATGCTAAACAGCCATAGAGACAGAGATACGATGCTAAACAGCCATAGAAAGACAGAGATACGATGCTAAACAGCCATAGAGACAGAGATACGATGCTAAACAGCCATAGAGACAGAGATACGATGCTAAACAGCCATAGAGAGACAGAGATACGATGCTAAACAGCCATAGAGAGCCCGAAATACGATGCTAAACAGCCATAGAGACAGAAATACGATGCTAAACAGCCATAGAGACAGAGATACGATGCTAAACAGCCATAGAGAGACAGAGATACGATGCTAAACAGCCATAGAGACAGAAATACGATGCTAAACAGCCATAGAGAGACAGAGATACGATGCTAAACAGCCATAGAGACAGAAATACGATGCTAAACAGCCATAGAGAGACAGAGATACGATGCTAAACAGCCATAGAGATACGATGCTAAACAGCCATAGAGAGACAGAGATACGATGCTAAACAGCCATAGAGAGACAGAGATACGATGCTAAACAGCCATAGAGATACGATGCTAAACAGCCATAGAGAGACAGAGATACGATGCTAAACAGCCATAGAGAGACAGAGATACGATGCTAAACAGCCATAGAGAGACAGATATACGATGCTAAACAGCCATAGAGAGACAGAGATACGATGCTAAACAGCCATAGAGACAGAAATACGATGCTAAACAGCCATAGAGACAGAAATACGATGCTAAACAGCCATAGAGACAGAAATACGATGCTAAACAGCCATAGAGACAGAAATACGATGCTAAACAGCCATAGAGAGACAGAGATACGATGCTAAACAGCCATAGAGACAGAGATACGATGCTAAACAGCCATAGAGAGACAGAAATACGATGCTAAACAGCCATAGAGACAGAAATACGATGCTAAACAGCCATAGAGACAGAGATACGATGCTAAACAGCCATAGAGAGACAGAGATACGATGCTAAACAGCCATAGAGACAGAGATACGATGCTAAACAGCCATAGAGATACGATGCTAAACAGCCATAGAGAGACAGAGATACGATGCTAAACAGCCATAGAGAAACAGAGATACGATGCTAAACAGCCATAGAGATACGATGCTAAACAGCCATAGAGAGACAGAGATACGATGCTAAACAGCCATAGAGAGACAGAGATACGATGCTAAACAGCCATAGAGAGACAGAGATACGATGCTAAACAGCCATAGAGAGACAGAGATACGATGCTAAACAGCCATAGAGACAGAAATACGATGCTAAACAGCCATAGAGACAGAAATACGATGCTAAACAGCCATAGAGACAGAAATACGATGCTAAACAGCCATAGAGACAGAAATACGATGCTAAACAGCCATAGAGAGACAGAGATACGATGCTAAACAGCCATAGAGACAGAAATACGATGCTAAACAGCCATAGAGACAGAAATACGATGCTAAACAGCCATAGAGACAGAAATACGATGCTAAACAGCCATAGAGAGACAGAGATACGATGCTAAACAGCCATAGAGACAGAGATACGATGCTAAACAGCCATAGAGACAGAGATACGATGCTAAACAGCCATAGAGACAGAGATACGATGCTAAACAGCCATAGAGACAGAGATACGATGCTAAACAGCCATAGAGACAGAGATACGATGCTAAACAGCCATAGAGACAGAGATACGATGCTAAACAGCCATAGAGACAGAGATACGATGCTAAACAGCCATAGAGACAGAGATACGATGCTAAACAGCCATAGAAAGACAGAAATACGATGCTAAACAGCCATAGAGACAGAAATACGATGTTAAACAGCCATAGAGACAGAGATACGATGCTAAACAGCCATAGAGAGACAGAGATACGATGCTAAACAGCCATAGAGAGACAGAGATACGATGCTAAACAGCCATAGAGACAGAGATACGATGCTAAACAGCCATAGAGAGACAGAGATACGATGCTAAACAGCCATAGAGAGACAGGGATACGATGCTAAACAGCCATAGAGAGACAGAGATACGATTCTAAACAGCCATAGAGAGACAGAGATACGATGCTAAACAGCCATAGAGACAGAAATACGATGCTAAACAGCCATAGAGAGACAGATACGATGCTAAACAGCCATAGAGACAAAAATACGATGCTAAACAGCCATAGAGACAGAAATACGATGCTAAACAGCCATAGAGACAGAAATACGATGCTAAACAGCCATAGAGACAGAGATACGATGCTAAACAGCCATAGAGAGACAGAGATACGATGCTAAACAGCCATAGAGACAGAGATACGATGCTAAACAGCCATAGAGATACGATGCTAAACAGCCATAGAGAGACAGAGATACGATGCTAAACAGCCATAGAGAACAGAGATACGATGCTAAACAGCCATAGAGATACGATGCTAAACAGCCATAGAGAGACAGAGATACGATGCTAAACAGCCATAGAGAGACAGAGATACGATGCTAAACAGCCATAGAGAGACAGAGATACGATGCTAAACAGCCATAGAGAGACAGAGATACGATGCTAAACAGCCATAGAGAGACAGAGATACGATGCTAAACAGCCATAGAGAGACAGAGATACGATGCTAAACAGCCATAGAGACAGAAATACGATGCTAAACAGCCATAGAGAGACAGAGATACGATGCTAAACAGCCATAGAGACAGAAATACGATGCTAAACAGCCATAGAGACAGAAATACGATGCTAAACAGCCATAGAGACAGAAATACGATGCTAAACAGCCATAGAGACAGAAATACGATGCTAAACAGCCATAGAGAGACAGAAATACGATGCTAAACAGCCATAGAGACAGAAATACGATGCTAAACAGCCATAGAGACAGAGATACGATGCTAAACAGCCATAGAGAGACAGAGATACGATGCTAAACAGCCATAGAGACAGAGATACGATGCTAAACAGCCATAGAGATACGATGCTAAACAGCCATAGAGAGACAGAGATACGATGCTAAACAGCCATAGAGAACAGAGATACGATGCTAAACAGCCATAGAGATACGATGCTAAACAGCCATAGAGAGACAGAGATACGATGCTAAACAGCCATAGAGAGACAGAGATACGATGCTAAACAGCCATAGAGAGACAGAGATACGATGCTAAACAGCCATAGAGAGACAGAGATACGATGCTAAACAGCCATAGAGACAGAAATACGATGCTAAACAGCCATAGAGACAGAAATACGATGCTAAACAGCCATAGAGACAGAAATACGATGCTAAACAGCCATAGAGACAGAAATACGATGCTAAACAGCCATAGAGAGACAGAGATACGATGCTAAACAGCCATAGAGACAGAAATACGATGCTAAACAGCCATAGAGACAGAAATACGATGCTAAACAGCCATAGAGACAGAAATACGATGCTAAACAGCCATAGAGAGACAGAGATACGATGCTAAACAGCCATAGAGACAGAGATACGATGCTAAACAGCCATAGAGAGACAGAGATACGATGCTAAACAGCCATAGAGACAGAGATACGATGCTAAACAGCCATAGAGACAGAGATACGATGCTAAACAGCCATAGAGACAGAGATACGATGCTAAACAGCCATAGAGACAGAGATACGATGCTAAACAGCCATAGAGACAGAGATACGATGCTAAACAGCCATAGAGACAGAGATACGATGCTAAACAGCCATAGAAAGACAGAAATACGATGCTAAACAGCCATAGAGACAGAAATACGATGTTAAACAGCCATAGAGACAGAGATACGATGCTAAACAGCCATAGAGAGACAGAGATACGATGCTAAACAGCCATAGAGAGACAGAGATACGATGCTAAACAGCCATAGAGACAGAGATACGATGCTAAACAGCCATAGAGAGACAGAGATACGATGCTAAACAGCCATAGAGAGACAGGGATACGATGCTAAACAGCCATAGAGAGACAGAGATACGATGCTAAACAGCCATAGAGAGACAGAGATACGATGCTAAACAGCCATAGAGACAGAAATACGATGCTAAACAGCCATAGAGAGACAGATACGATGCTAAACAGCCATAGAGACAGAAATACGATGCTAAACAGCCATAGAGACAGAAATACGATGCTAAACAGCCATAGAGACAGAAATACGATGCTAAACAGCCATAGAGACAGAGATACGATGCTAAACAGCCATAGAGAGACAGAGATACGATGCTAAACAGCCATAGAGACAGAGATACGATGCTAAACAGCCATAGAGATACGATGCTAAACAGCCATAGAGAGACAGAGATACGATGCTAAACAGCCATAGAGAAACAGAGATACGATGCTAAACAGCCATAGAGATACGATGCTAAACAGCCATAGAGAGACAGAGATACGATGCTAAACAGCCATAGAGAGACAGAGATACGATGCTAAACAGCCATAGAGAGACAGAGATACGATGCTAAACAGCCATAGAGAGACAGAGATACGATGCTAAACAGCCATAGAGAGACAGAGATACGATGCTAAACAGCCATAGAGACAGAAATATGATGCTAAACAGCCATAGAGACAGAAATACGATGCTAAACAGCCATAGAGACAGAAATACGATGCTAAACAGCCATAGAGACAGAAATACGATGCTAAACAGCCATAGAGAGACAGAGATACGATGCTAAACAGCCATAGAGACAGAAATACGATGCTAAACAGCCATAGAGACAGAAATACGATGCTAAACAGCCATAGAGAGACAGAAATACGATGCTAAACAGCCATAGAGAGACAGAGATACAATGCTAAACAGCCATAGAGACAGAGATACGATGCTAAACAGCCATAGAGACAGAGATACGATGCTAAACAGCCATAGAGAGACAGAGATACGATGCTAAACAGCCATAGAGACAGAGATACGATGCTAAACAGCCATAGAGACAGAGATACGATGCTAAACAGCCATAGAGACAGAGATACGATGCTAAACAGCCATAGAGACAGAGATACGATGCTAAACAGCCATAGAAAGACAGAAATACGATGCTAAACAGCCATAGAGACAGAGATACGATGTTAAACAGCCATAGAGACAGAGATACGATGCTAAACAGCCATAGAGAGACAGAGATACGATGCTAAACAGCCATAGAGAGACAGAGATACGATGCTAAACAGCCATAGAGACAGAGATACGATGCTAAACAGCCATAGAGAGACAGAGATACGATGCTAAACAGCCATAGAGAGACAGGGATACGATGCTAAACAGCCATAGAGAGACAGAGATACGATGCTAAACAGCCATAGAAAGACAGAGATACGATGCTAAACAGCCATAGAGACAGAGATACGATGCTAAACAGCCATAGAGACAGAGATACGATGCTAAACAGCCATAGAGAGACAGAGATACGATGCTAAACAGCCATAGAGAGACAGAAATACGATGCTAAACAGCCATAGAGACAGAAATACGATGCTAAACAGCCATAGAGACAGAGATACGATGCTAAACAGCCATAGAGAGACAGAGATACGATGCTAAACAGCCATAGAGACAGAAATACGATGCTAAACAGCCATAGAGACAGAGATACGATGCTAAACAGCCATAGAGAGACAGAGATACGATGCTAAACAGCCATAGAGACAGAATACGATGCTAAACAGCCATAGAGAGACAGAGATACGATGCTAAACAGCCATAGAGAGACAGAAATACGATGCTAAACAGCCATAGAGACAGAAATACGATGCTAAACAGCCATAGAGACAGAGATACGATGCTAAACAGCCATAGAGAGACAGAGATACGATGCTAAACAGCCATAGAGAGACAGAGATACGATGCTAAACAGCCATAGAGATACGATGCTAAACAGCCATAGAGAGACAGAGATACGATGCTAAACAGCCATAGAGAGACAGAGATACGATGCTAAACAGCCATAGAGAGACAGAGATACGATGCTAAACAGCCATAGAGAGACAGAGATACGATGCTAAACAGCCATAGAGACAGAGATACGATGCTAAACAGCCATAGAGAGACAGAGATACGATGCTAAACAGCCATAGAGAGACAGAGATACGATGCTAAACAGCCATAGAGAGACAGAGATACGATGCTAAACAGCCATAGAGAGACAGAGATACGATGCTAAACAGCCATAGAGACAGAGATACGATGCTAAACAGCCATAGAGACAGAGATACGATGCTAAACAGCCATAGAGACAGAGATACGATGCTAAACAGCCATAGAGACAGAAATACGATGCTAAACAGCCATAGAGACAGAGATACGATGCTAAACAGCCATAGAGACAGAGATACGATGCTAAACAGCCATAGAGAGACAGAGATACGATGCTAAACAGCCATAGAGAGACAGAGATACGATGCTAAACAGCCATAGAGACAGAGATACGATGCTAAACAGCCATAGAGAGACAGAGATACGATGCTAAACAGCCATAGAGAGACAGAGATACGATGCTAAACAGCCATAGAGAGACAGAGATACGATGCTAAACAGCCATAGAGAGACAGAGATACGATGCTAAACAGCCATAGAGACAGAATACGATGCTAAACAGCCATAGAGAGACAGATACGATGCTAAACAGCCATAGAGACAGAAATACGATGCTAAACAGCCATAGAGACAGAAATACGATGCTAAACAGCCATAGAGACAGAAATACGATGCTAAACAGCCATAGAGACAGAGATACGATGCTAAACAGCCATAGAGAGACAGAGATACGATGCTAAACAGCCATAGAGACAGAGATACGATGCTAAACAGCCATAGAGATACGATGCTAAACAGCCATAGAGAGACAGAGATACGATGCTAAACAGCCATAGAGAAACAGAGATACGATGCTAAACAGCCATAGAGATACGATGCTAAACAGCCATAGAGAGACAGAGATACGATGCTAAACAGCCATAGAGAGACAGAGATACGATGCTAAACAGCCATAGAGAGACAGAGATACGATGCTAAACAGCCATAGAGAGACAGAGATACGATGCTAAACAGCCATAGAGAGACAGAGATACGATGCTAAACAGCCATAGAGACAGAAATACGATGCTAAACAGCCATAGAGACAGAAATACGATGCTAAACAGCCATAGAGACAGAAATACGATGCTAAACAGCCATAGAGACAGAAATACGATGCTAAACAGCCATAGAGAGACAGAGATACGATGCTAAACAGCCATAGAGACAGAAATACGATGCTAAACAGCCATAGAGACAGAAATACGATGCTAAACAGCCATAGAGAGACAGAAATACGATGCTAAACAGCCATAGAGAGACAGAGATACGATGCTAAACAGCCATAGAGACAGAGATACGATGCTAAACAGCCATAGAGACAGAGATACGATGCTAAACAGCCATAGAGAGACAGAGATACGATGCTAAACAGCCATAGAGACAGAGATACGATGCTAAACAGCCATAGAGACAGAGATACGATGCTAAACAGCCATAGAGACAGAGATACGATGCTAAACAGCCATAGAGACAGAGATACGATGCTAAACAGCCATAGAAAGACAGAAATACGATGCTAAACAGCCATAGAGACAGAGATACGATGTTAAACAGCCATAGAGACAGAGATACGATGCTAAACAGCCATAGAGAGACAGAGATACGATGCTAAACAGCCATAGAGAGACAGAGATACGATGCTAAACAGCCATAGAGACAGAGATACGATGCTAAACAGCCATAGAGAGACAGAGATACGATGCTAAACAGCCATAGAGAGACAGGGATACGATGCTAAACAGCCATAGAGAGACAGAGATACGATGCTAAACAGCCATAGAAGACAGAGATACGATGCTAAACAGCCATAGAGACAGAGATACGATGCTAAACAGCCATAGAGACAGAGATACGATGCTAAACAGCCATAGAGAGACAGAGATACGATGCTAAACAGCCATAGAGAGACAGAAATACGATGCTAAACAGCCATAGAGACAGAAATACGATGCTAAACAGCCATAGAGACAGAGATACGATGCTAAACAGCCATAGAGAGACAGAGATACGATGCTAAACAGCCATAGAGACAGAAATACGATGCTAAACAGCCATAGAGACAGAGATACGATGCTAAACAGCCATAGAGAGACAGAGATACGATGCTAAACAGCCATAGAGACAGAAATACGATGCTAAACAGCCATAGAGAGACAGAGATACGATGCTAAACAGCCATAGAGACAGAAATACGATGCTAAACAGCCATAGAGAGACAGAGATACGATGCTAAACAGCCATAGAGATACGATGCTAAACAGCCATAGAGAGACAGAGATACGATGCTAAACAGCCATAGAGAGACAGAGATACGATGCTAAACAGCCATAGAGATACGATGCTAAACAGCCATAGAGAGACAGAGATACGATGCTAAACAGCCATAGAGAGACAGAGATACGATGCTAAACAGCCATAGAGAGACAGATATACGATGCTAAACAGCCATAGAGAGACAGAGATACGATGCTAAACAGCCATAGAGACAGAAATACGATGCTAAACAGCCATAGAGACAGAAATACGATGCTAAACAGCCATAGAGACAGAAATACGATGCTAAACAGCCATAGAGACAGAAATACGATGCTAAACAGCCATAGAGAGACAGAGATACGATGCTAAACAGCCATAGAGACAGAGATACGATGCTAAACAGCCATAGAGAGACAGAAATACGATGCTAAACAGCCATAGAGACAGAAATACGATGCTAAACAGCCATAGAGACAGAGATACGATGCTAAACAGCCATAGAGAGACAGAGATACGATGCTAAACAGCCATAGAGACAGAAATACGATGCTAAACAGCCATAGAGACAGAGATACGATGCTAAACAGCCATAGAGAGACAGAGATACGATGCTAAACAGCCATAGAGACAGAGATACGATGCTAAACAGCCATAGAGATACGATGCTAAACAGCCATAGAGAGACAGAGATACGATGCTAAACAGCCATAGAGAACAGAGATACGATGCTAAACAGCCATAGAGATACGATGCTAAACAGCCATAGAGAGACAGAGATACGATGCTAAACAGCCATAGAGAGACAGAGATACGATGCTAAACAGCCATAGAGAGACAGAGATACGATGCTAAACAGCCATAGAGAGACAGAGATACGATGCTAAACAGCCATAGAGAGACAGAGATACGATGCTAAACAGCCATAGAGACAGAAATACGATGCTAAACAGCCATAGAGACAGAGATACGATGCTAAACAGCCATAGAGACAGAAATACGATGCTAAACAGCCATAGAGACAGAAATACGATGCTAAACAGCCATAGAGAGACAGAGATACGATGCTAAACAGCCATAGAGACAGAAATACGATGCTAAACAGCCATAGAGACAGAGATACGATGCTAAACAGCCATAGAGAGACAGAAATACGATGCTAAACAGCCATAGAGAGACAGAGATACGATGCTAAACAGCCATAGAGACAGAGATACGATGCTAAACAGCCATAGAGACAGAGATACGATGCTAAACAGCCATAGAGAGACAGAGATACGATGCTAAACAGCCATAGAGAGACAGAGATACGATGCTAAACAGCCATAGAGAGACAGAGATACGATGCTAAACAGCCATAGAGAGACAGAGATACGATGCTAAACAGCCATAGAGACAGAAATACGATGCTAAACAGCCATAGAGACAGAAATACGATGCTAAACAGCCATAGAGACAGAAATACGATGCTAAACAGCCATAGAGACAGAAATACGATGCTAAACAGCCATAGAGAGACAGAGATACGATGCTAAACAGCCATAGAGACAGAAATACGATGCTAAACAGCCATAGAGACAGAAATACGATGCTAAACAGCCATAGAGAGACAGAAATACGATGCTAAACAGCCATAGAGAGACAGAGATACGATGCTAAACAGCCATAGAGACAGAGATACGATGCTAAACAGCCATAGAGACAGAGATACGATGCTAAACAGCCATAGAGAGACAGAGATACGATGCTAAACAGCCATAGAGACAGAGATACGATGCTAAACAGCCATAGAGACAGAGATACGATGCTAAACAGCCATAGAGACAGAGATACGATGCTAAACAGCCATAGAGACAGAGATACGATGCTAAACAGCCATAGAAGACAGAAATACGATGCTAAACAGCCATAGAGACAGAGATACGATGCTAAACAGCCATAGAGACAGAGATACGATGCTAAACAGCCATAGAGAGACAGAGATACGATGCTAAACAGCCATAGAGAGACAGAGATACGATGCTAAACAGCCATAGAGACAGAGATACGATGCTAAACAGCCATAGAGAGACAGAGATACGATGCTAAACAGCCATAGAGAGACAGAGATACGATGCTAAACAGCCATAGAGAGACAGAGATACGATGCTAAACAGCCATAGAAGACAGAGATACGATGCTAAACAGCCATAGAGACAGAGATACGATGCTAAACAGCCATAGAGACAGAGATACGATGCTAAACAGCCATAGAGAGACAGAGATACGATGCTAAACAGCCATAGAGAGACAGAAATACGATGCTAAACAGCCATAGAGACAGAAATACGATGCTAAACAGCCATAGAGACAGAGATACGATGCTAAACAGCCATAGAGAGACAGAGATACGATGCTAAACAGCCATAGAGACAGAAATACGATGCTAAACAGCCATAGAGACAGAGATACGATGCTAAACAGCCATAGAGAGACAGAGATACGATGCTAAACAGCCATAGAGACAGAAATACGATGCTAAACAGCCATAGAGAGACAGAGATACGATGCTAAACAGCCATAGAGACAGAAATACGATGCTAAACAGCCATAGAGAGACAGAGATACGATGCTAAACAGCCATAGAGATACGATGCTAAACAGCCATAGAGAGACAGAGATACGATGCTAAACAGCCATAGAGAGACAGAGATACGATGCTAAACAGCCATAGAGATACGATGCTAAACAGCCATAGAGAGACAGAGATACGATGCTAAACAGCCATAGAGAGACAGAGATACGATGCTAAACAGCCATAGAGACAGAGATACGATGCTAAACAGCCATAGAGACAGAGATACGATGCTAAACAGCCATAGAGAGACAGAGATACGATGCTAAACAGCCATAGAGACAGAGATACGATGCTAAACAGCCATAGAGAGACAGAAATACGATGCTAAACAGCCATAGAGACAGAAATACGATGCTAAACAGCCATAGAGACAGAGATACGATGCTAAACAGCCATAGAGAGACAGAGATACGATGCTAAACAGCCATAGAGACAGAAATACGATGCTAAACAGCCATAGAGACAGAGATACGATGCTAAACAGCCATAGAGAGACAGAGATACGATGCTAAACAGCCATAGAGACAGAGATACGATGCTAAACAGCCATAGAGATACGATGCTAAACAGCCATAGAGAGACAGAGATACGATGCTAAACAGCCATAGAGAGACAGAGATACGATGCTAAACAGCCATAGAGATACGATGCTAAACAGCCATAGAGAGACAGAGATACGATGCTAAACAGCCATAGAGAGACAGAGATACGATGCTAAACAGCCATAGAGAGACAGAGATACGATGCTAAACAGCCATAGAGAGACAGAGATACGATGCTAAACAGCCATAGAGAGACAGAGATACGATGCTAAACAGCCATAGAGACAGAAATACGATGCTAAACAGCCATAGAGACAGAAATACGATGCTAAACAGCCATAGAGACAGAAATACGATGCTAAACAGCCATAGAGACAGAAATACGATGCTAAACAGCCATAGAGAGACAGAGATACGATGCTAAACAGCCATAGAGACAGAAATACGATGCTAAACAGCCATAGAGACAGAAATACGATGCTAAACAGCCATAGAGAGACAGAAATACGATGCTAAACAGCCATAGAGAGACAGAGATACGATGCTAAACAGCCATAGAGACAGAGATACGATGCTAAACAGCCATAGAGACAGAGATACGATGCTAAACAGCCATAGAGAGACAGAGATACGATGCTAAACAGCCATAGAGACAGAGATACGATGCTAAACAGCCATAGAGACAGAGATACGATGCTAAACAGCCATAGAGACAGAGATACGATGCTAAACAGCCATAGAGACAGAGATACGATGCTAAACAGCCATAGAAGACAGAAATACGATGCTAAACAGCCATAGAGACAGAAATACGATGCTAAACAGCCATAGAGACAGAGATACGATGCTAAACAGCCATAGAGAGACAGAGATACGATGCTAAACAGCCATAGAGAGACAGAGATACGATGCTAAACAGCCATAGAGACAGAGATACGATGCTAAACAGCCATAGAGAGACAGAGATACGATGCTAAACAGCCATAGAGAGACAGGGATACGATGCTAAACAGCCATAGAGAGACAGAGATACGATGCTAAACAGCCATAGAGAGACAGAGATACGATGCTAAACAGCCATAGAGACAGAAATACGATGCTAAACAGCCATAGAGAGACAGATACGATGCTAAACAGCCATAGAGACAGAAATACGATGCTAAACAGCCATAGAGACAGAAATACGATGCTAAACAGCCATAGAGACAGAAATACGATGCTAAACAGCCATAGAGACAGAGATACGATGCTAAACAGCCATAGAGAGACAGAGATACGATGCTAAACAGCCATAGAGACAGAGATACGATGCTAAACAGCCATAGAGATACGATGCTAAACAGCCATAGAGAGACAGAGATACGATGCTAAACAGCCATAGAGAACAGAGATACGATGCTAAACAGCCATAGAGAGACAGAGATACGATGCTAAACAGCCATAGAGAGACAGAGATACGATGCTAAACAGCCATAGAGAGACAGAGATACGATGCTAAACAGCCATAGAGAGACAGAGATACGATGCTAAACAGCCATAGAGAGACAGAGATACGATGCTAAACAGCCATAGAGACAGAAATACGATGCTAAACAGCCATAGAGACAGAAATACGATGCTAAACAGCCATAGAGACAGAAATACGATGCTAAACAGCCATAGAGACAGAAATACGATGCTAAACAGCCATAGAGAGACAGAGATACGATGCTAAACAGCCATAGAGACAGAAATACGATGCTAAACAGCCATAGAGACAGAAATACGATGCTAAACAGCCATAGAGAGACAGAAATACGATGCTAAACAGCCATAGAGAGACAGAGATACGATGCTAAACAGCCATAGAGACAGAGATACGATGCTAAACAGCCATAGAGACAGAGATACGATGCTAAACAGCCATAGAGAGACAGAGATACGATGCTAAACAGCCATAGAGACAGAGATACGATGCTAAACAGCCATAGAGACAGAGATACGATGCTAAACAGCCATAGAGACAGAGATACGATGCTAAACAGCCATAGAGACAGAGATACGATGCTAAACAGCCATAGAGAGACAGAGATACGATGCTAAACAGCCATAGAGACAGAAATACGATGCTAAACAGCCATAGAGACAGAGATACGATGCTAAACAGCCATAGAGAGACAGAGATACGATGCTAAACAGCCATAGAGACAGAGATACGATGCTAAACAGCCATAGAGAGACAGAGATACGATGCTAAACAGCCATAGAGACAGAAATACGATGCTAAACAGCCATAGAGAGACAGAGATACGATGCTAAACAGCCATAGAGATACGATGCTAAACAGCCATAGAGAGACAGAGATACGATGCTAAACAGCCATAGAGAGACAGAGATACGATGCTAAACAGCCATAGAGATACGATGCTAAACAGCCATAGAGAGACAGAGATACGATGCTAAACAGCCATAGAGAGACAGAGATACGATGCTAAACAGCCATAGAGAGACAGAGATACGATGCTAAACAGCCATAGAGAGACAGAGATACGATGCTAAACAGCCATAGAGACAGAAATACGATGCTAAACAGCCATAGAGACAGAAATACGATGCTAAACAGCCATAGAGACAGAAATACGATGCTAAACAGCCATAGAGACAGAAATACGATGCTAAACAGCCATAGAGAGACAGAGATACGATGCTAAACAGCCATAGAGACAGAGATACGATGCTAAACAGCCATAGAGAGACAGAAATACGATGCTAAACAGCCATAGAGACAGAAATACGATGCTAAACAGCCATAGAGACAGAGATACGATGCTAAACAGCCATAGAGAGACAGAGATACGATGCTAAACAGCCATAGAGACAGAAATACGATGCTAAACAGCCATAGAGACAGAGATACGATGCTAAACAGCCATAGAGAGACAGAGATACGATGCTAAACAGCCATAGAGACAGAGATACGATGCTAAACAGCCATAGAGATACGATGCTAAACAGCCATAGAGAGACAGAGATACGATGCTAAACAGCCATAGAGAAACAGAGATACGATGCTAAACAGCCATAGAGATACGATGCTAAACAGCCATAGAGAGACAGAGATACGATGCTAAACAGCCATAGAGAGACAGAGATACGATGCTAAACAGCCATAGAGAGACAGAGATACGATGCTAAACAGCCATAGAGAGACAGAGATACGATGCTAAACAGCCATAGAGAGACAGAGATACGATGCTAAACAGCCATAGAGAGACAGAGATACGATGCTAAACAGCCATAGAGAGACAGAGATACGATGCTAAACAGCCATAGAGAGACAGAGATACGATGCTAAACAGCCATAGAGACAGAAATACGATGCTAAACAGCCATAGAGACAGAAATACGATGCTAAACAGCCATAGAGACAGAAATACGATGCTAAACAGCCATAGAGAGACAGAGATACGATGCTAAACAGCCATAGAGACAGAAATACGATGCTAAACAGCCATAGAGACAGAAATACGATGCTAAACAGCCATAGAGAGACAGAAATACGATGCTAAACAGCCATAGAGAGACAGAGATACAATGCTAAACAGCCATAGAGACAGAGATACGATGCTAAACAGCCATAGAGACAGAGATACGATGCTAAACAGCCATAGAGAGACAGAGATACGATGCTAAACAGCCATAGAGACAGAGATACGATGCTAAACAGCCATAGAGACAGAGATACGATGCTAAACAGCCATAGAGACAGAGATACGATGCTAAACAGCCATAGAGACAGAGATACGATGCTAAACAGCCATAGAAAGACAGAAATACGATGCTAAACAGCCATAGAGACAGAAATACGATGTTAAACAGCCATAGAGACAGAGATACGATGCTAAACAGCCATAGAGAGACAGAGATACGATGCTAAACAGCCATAGAGAGACAGAGATACGATGCTAAACAGCCATAGAGACAGAGATACGATGCTAAACAGCCATAGAGAGACAGAGATACGATGCTAAACAGCCATAGAGAGACAGGGATACGATGCTAAACAGCCATAGAGAGACAGAGATACGATGCTAAACAGCCATAGAGAGACAGAGATACGATGCTAAACAGCCATAGAGACAGAAATACGATGCTAAACAGCCATAGAGAGACAGATACGATGCTAAACAGCCATAGAGACAGAAATACGATGCTAAACAGCCATAGAGACAGAAATACGATGCTAAACAGCCATAGAGACAGAAATACGATGCTAAACAGCCATAGAGACAGAGATACGATGCTAAACAGCCATAGAGAGACAGAGATACGATGCTAAACAGCCATAGAGAGACAGAGATACGATGCTAAACAGCCATAGAGACAGAGATACGATGCTAAACAGCCATAGAGACAGAAATACGATGCTAAACAGCCATAGAGACAGAGATACGATGCTAAACAGCCATAGAGAGACAGAGATACGATGCTAAACAGCCATAGAGACAGAAATACGATGCTAAACAGCCATAGAGACAGAGATACGATGCTAAACAGCCATAGAGAGACAGAGATACGATGCTAAACAGCCATAGAGACAGAGATACGATGCTAAACAGCCATAGAGATACGATGCTAAACAGCCATAGAGACAGAGATACGATGCTAAACAGCCATAGAGAACAGAGATACGATGCTAAACAGCCATAGAGATACGATGCTAAACAGCCATAGAGAGACAGAGATACGATGCTAAACAGCCATAGAGAGACAGAGATACGATGCTAAACAGCCAT
Source organism: Salmo salar (assembly GCF_965601325.2). NCBI lineage: Eukaryota > Metazoa > Chordata > Actinopteri > Salmoniformes > Salmonidae > Salmo > Salmo salar. The sequence goes on along the minus strand of NC_138307.1, from coordinate 29,113,857 downwards.
AGAGAGACAGAGATACGATGCTAAACAGCCATAGAGAGACAGAGATACGATGCTAAACAGCCATAGAGAGACAGAGATACGATGCTAAACAGCCATAGAGACAGAAATACGATGCTAAACAGCCATAGAGACAGAAATACGATGCTAAACAGCCATAGAGACAGAAATACGATGCTAAACAGCCATAGAAGACAGAAATACGATGCTAAACAGCCATAGAGAGACAGAGATACGATGCTAAACAGCCATAGAGACAGAAATACGATGCTAAACAGCCATAGAGACAGAAATACGATGCTAAACAGCCATAGAGAGACAGAGATACGATGCTAAACAGCCATAGAGACAGAGATACGATGCTAAACAGCCATAGAGACAGAGATACGATGCTAAACAGCCATAGAGAGACAGAGATACGATGCTAAACAGCCATAGAGACAGAGATACGATGCTAAACAGCCATAGAGACAGAGATACGATGCTAAACAGCCATAGAGACAGAGATACGATGCTAAACAGCCATAGAGACAGAGATACGATGCTAAACAGCCATAGAAAGACAGAAATACGATGCTAAACAGCCATAGAGACAGAAATACGATGTTAAACAGCCATAGAGACAGAGATACGATGCTAAACAGCCATAGAGAGACAGAGATACGATGCTAAACAGCCATAGAGAGACAGAGATACGATGCTAAACAGCCATAGAGACAGAGATACGATGCTAAACAGCCATAGAGAGACAGAGATACGATGCTAAACAGCCATAGAGAGACAGAGATACGATGCTAAACAGCCATAGAGAGACAGAGATACGATGCTAAACAGCCATAGAGAGACAGAGATACGATGCTAAACAGCCATAGAGACAGAAATACGATGCTAAACAGCCATAGAGAGACAGATACGATGCTAAACAGCCATAGAGACAGAAATACGATGCTAAACAGCCATAGAGACAGAAATACGATGCTAAACAGCCATAGAGACAGAAATACGATGCTAAACAGCCATAGAGACAGAGATACGATGCTAAACAGCCATAGAGAGACAGAGATACGATGCTAAACAGCCATAGAGACAGAGATACGATGCTAAACAGCCATAGAGATACGATGCTAAACAGCCATAGAGAGACAGAGATACGATGCTAAACAGCCATAGAGAAACAGAGATACGATGCTAAACAGCCATAGAGAGACAGAGATACGATGCTAAACAGCCATAGAGAGACAGAGATACGATGCTAAACAGCCATAGAGAGACAGAGATACGATGCTAAACAGCCATAGAGAGACAGAGATACGATGCTAAACAGCCATAGAGAGACAGAGATACGATGCTAAACAGCCATAGAGACAGAAATACGATGCTAAACAGCCATAGAGACAGAAATACGATGCTAAACAGCCATAGAGACAGAAATACGATGCTAAACAGCCATAGAGACAGAAATACGATGCTAAACAGCCATAGAGAGACAGAGATACGATGCTAAACAGCCATAGAGACAGAAATACGATGCTAAACAGCCATAGAGACAGAAATACGATGCTAAACAGCCATAGAGAGACAGAAATACGATGCTAAACAGCCATAGAGAGACAGAGATACGATGCTAAACAGCCATAGAGACAGAGATACGATGCTAAACAGCCATAGAGACAGAGATACGATGCTAAACAGCCATAGAGAGACAGAGATACGATGCTAAACAGCCATAGAGACAGAGATACGATGCTAAACAGCCATAGAGACAGAGATACGATGCTAAACAGCCATAGAGACAGAGATACGATGCTAAACAGCCATAGAAAGACAGAGATACGATGCTAAACAGCCATAGAGACAGAAATACGATGCTAAACAGCCATAGAGACAGAGATACGATGCTAAACAGCCATAGAGAGACAGAGATACGATGCTAAACAGCCATAGAGAGACAGAGATACGATGCTAAACAGCCATAGAGACAGAGATACGATGCTAAACAGCCATAGAGAGACAGAGATACGATGCTAAACAGCCATAGAGAGACAGAGATACGATGCTAAACAGCCATAGAGAGACAGAGATACGATGCTAAACAGCCATAGAGAGACAGAGATACGATGCTAAACAGCCATAGAGACAGAAATACGATGCTAAACAGCCATAGAGAGACAGAGATACGATGCTAAACAGCCATAGAGACAGAAATACGATGCTAAACAGCCATAGAGAGACAGAGATACGATGCTAAACAGCCATAGAGATACGATGCTAAACAGCCATAGAGAGACAGAGATACGATGCTAAACAGCCATAGAGAGACAGAGATACGATGCTAAACAGCCATAGAGACAGAGATACGATGCTAAACAGCCATAGAGAGACAGAGATACGATGCTAAACAGCCATAGAGAGACAGAGATACGATGCTAAACAGCCATAGAGAGACAGAGATACGATGCTAAACAGCCATAGAGAGACAGAGATACGATGCTAAACAGCCATAGAGAGACAGAGATACGATGCTAAACAGCCATAGAGACAGAAATACGATGCTAAACAGCCATAGAGACAGAAATACGATGCTAAACAGCCATAGAGACAGAAATACGATGCTAAACAGCCATAGAGACAGAAATACGATGCTAAACAGCCATAGAGAGACAGAGATACGATGCTAAACAGCCATAGAGACAGAAATACGATGCTAAACAGCCATAGAGACAGAAATACGATGCTAAACAGCCATAGAGAGACAGAAATACGATGCTAAACAGCCATAGAGAGACAGAGATACGATGCTAAACAGCCATAGAGACAGAGATACGATGCTAAACAGCCATAGAGACAGAGATACGATGCTAAACAGCCATAGAGACAGAGATACGATGCTAAACAGCCATAGAGAGACAGAGATACGATGCTAAACAGCCATAGAGACAGAGATACGATGCTAAACAGCCATAGAGAGACAGAGATACGATGCTAAACAGCCATAGAGAACAGAGATACGATGCTAAACAGCCATAGAGAGTACGATGCTAAACAGCCATAGAGAGACAGAGATACGATGCTAAACAGCCATAGAGAGACAGAGATACGATGCTAAACAGCCATAGAGAGACAGAGATACGATGCTAAACAGCCATAGAGACAGAAATACGATGCTAAACAGCCATAGAGACAGAAATACGATGCTAAACAGCCATAGAGACAGAAATACGATGCTAAACAGCCATAGAGACAGAAATACGATGCTAAACAGCCATAGAGAGACAGAGATACGATGCTAAACAGCCATAGAGACAGAAATACGATGCTAAACAGCCATAGAGACAGAAATACGATGCTAAACAGCCATAGAGAGACAGAAATACGATGCTAAACAGCCATAGAGAGACAGAGATACGATGCTAAACAGCCATAGAGACAGAGATACGATGCTAAACAGCCATAGAGACAGAGATACGATGCTAAACAGCCATAGAGAGACAGAGATACGATGCTAAACAGCCATAGAGACAGAGATACGATGCTAAACAGCCATAGAGACAGAGATACGATGCTAAACAGCCATAGAGACAGAGATACGATGCTAAACAGCCATAGAGACAGAGATACGATGCTAAACAGCCATAGAAAGACAGAAATACGATGCTAAACAGCCATAGAGACAGAAATACGATGTTAAACAGCCATAGAGACAGAGATACGATGCTAAACAGCCATAGAGAGACAGAGATACGATGCTAAACAGCCATAGAGAGACAGAGATACGATGCTAAACAGCCATAGAGACAGAGATACGATGCTAAACAGCCATAGAGAGACAGAGATACGATGCTAAACAGCCATAGAGAGACAGGGATACGATGCTAAACAGCCATAGAGAGACAGAGATACGATGCTAAACAGCCATAGAGAGACAGAGATACGATGCTAAACAGCCATAGAGACAGAAATACGATGCTAAACAGCCATAGAGAGACAGATACGATGCTAAACAGCCATAGAGACAGAAATACGATGCTAAACAGCCATAGAGACAGAAATACGATGCTAAACAGCCATAGAGACAGAGATACGATGCTAAACAGCCATAGAGACAGAGATACGATGCTAAACAGCCATAGAGAGACAGAGATACGATGCTAAACAGCCATAGAGACAGAGATACGATGCTAAACAGCCATAGAGATACGATGCTAAACAGCCATAGAGAGACAGAGATACGATGCTAAACAGCCATAGAGAAACAGAGATACGATGCTAAACAGCCATAGAGATACGATGCTAAACAGCCATAGAGAGACAGAGATACGATGCTAAACAGCCATAGAGAGACAGAGATACGATGCTAAACAGCCATAGAGAGACAGAGATACGATGCTAAACAGCCATAGAGAGACAGAGATACGATGCTAAACAGCCATAGAGACACAGAGATACGATGCTAAACAGCCATAGAGACAGAAATACGATGCTAAACAGCCATAGAGACAGAAATACGATGCTAAACAGCCATAGAGACAGAAATACGATGCTAAACAGCCATAGAGAGACAGAGATACGATGCTAAACAGCCATAGAGACAGAAATACGATGCTAAACAGCCATAGAGACAGAAATACGATGCTAAACAGCCATAGAGAGACAGAAATACGATGCTAAACAGCCATAGAGAGACAGAGATACGATGCTAAACAGCCATAGAGACAGAGATACGATGCTAAACAGCCATAGAGACAGAGATACGATGCTAAACAGCCATAGAGAGACAGAGATACGATGCTAAACAGCCATAGAGACAGAGATACGATGCTAAACAGCCATAGAGACAGAGATACGATGCTAAACAGCCATAGAGACAGAGATACGATGCTAAACAGCCATAGAAAGACAGAAATACGATGCTAAACAGCCATAGAGACAGAAATACGATGTAAACAGCCATAGAGACAGAGATACGATGCTAAACAGCCATAGAGAGACAGAGATACGATGCTAAACAGCCATAGAGAGACAGAGATACGATGCTAAACAGCCATAGAGACAGAAATACGATGCTAAACAGCCATAGAGAGACAGATACGATGCTAAACAGCCATAGAGACAGAAATACGATGCTAAACAGCCATAGAGACAGAAATACGATGCTAAACAGCCATAGAGACAGAGATACGATGCTAAACAGCCATAGAGACAGAGATACGATGCTAAACAGCCATAGAGAGACAGAGATACGATGCTAAACAGCCATAGAGAGACAGAGATACGATGCTAAACAGCCATAGAGACAGAGATACGATGCTAAACAGCCATAGAGACAGAAATACGATGCTAAACAGCCATAGAGACAGAGATACGATGCTAAACAGCCATAGAGAGACAGAGATACGATGCTAAACAGCCATAGAGAGACAGAAATACAATGCTAAACAGCCATAGAGACACAATGCTAAACAGCCATAGAGACAGAGATACGATGCTAAACAGACATAGAGACAGAAATACGATGCTAAACAGCCATAGAGATACGATGCTAAACAGCCATAGAGAGACAGAAATACGACGCTAAACAGCCATAGAGAGACAGAGATACGAAGCTAAACAGCCATAGAGAGACAGAGATACGATGCTAAACAGCCATAGAGAGACAGAAATACGATGCTAAACAGCCATAGAGAGACAGAAATATGATGCTAAACAGCCACAGAGAGACAGAAATACGATGCTAAACAGCCATAGAGAGACAGAAATACGATGCTAAACAGCCATAGAGACAGAAATACGATGCTAAACAGCCATAGAGAGACAGAGATACGATGCTAAACAGCCATAGAGAGACAGAGATACGATGCTAAACAGCCATAGAGAGACAGAAATACGATGCTAAACAGCCATAGAGAGACAGAAATACGATGCTAACAGCCATAGAGACAGAAATACGATGCTAAACAGCCATAGAGAGACAGAGATACGATGCTAAACAGCCATAGAGACAGAAATACGATGCTAAACAGCCATAGAGAGACAGAGATACGATGCTAAACAGCCATAGAGACAGAGATATGATGCTAAACAGCCATAGAGAGACAGAGATACGATGCTAAACAGCCATAGAGACAGAGATACGATGCTAAACAGCCATAGAAAGACAGAGATACGATGCTAAACAGCCATAGAGACAGAGATACGATGCTAAACAGCCATAGAAGACAGAGATACGATGCTAAACAGCCATGAGAGACAGAGATACGATGCTAAACAGCCATAGAGACAGAGATACGATGCTAAACAGCCATAGAGAGACAGAGATACGATGCTAAACAGCCATAGAGACAGAAATACGATGCTAAACAGCCATAGAGAGACAGAGATACGATGCTAAACAGCCATAGAGATACGATGCTAAACAGCCATAGAGAGACAGAGATACGATGCTAAACAGCCATAGAGATACGATGCTAAACAGCCATAGAGAGACAGAGATACGATGCTAAACAGCCATAGAGAGACAGAGATACGATGCTAAACAGCCATAGAGAGACAGAGATACGATGCTAAACAGCCATAGAGAGACAGAGATACGATGCTAAACAGCCATAGAGACAGAAATACGATGCTAAACAGCCATAGAGACAGAAATACGATGCTAAACAGCCATAGAGACAGAAATACGATGCTAAACAGCCATAGAGACAGAAATACGATGCTAAACAGCCATAGAGAGACAGAGATACGATGCTAAACAGCCATAGAGACAGAGATACGATGCTAAACAGCCATAGAGAGACAGAAATACGATGCTAAACAGCCATAGAGACAGAAATACGATGCTAAACAGCCATAGAGACAGAGATACGATGCTAAACAGCCATAGAGAGACAGAGATACGATGCTAAACAGCCATAGAGACAGAAATACGATGCTAAACAGCCATAGAGACAGAGATACGATGCTAAACAGCCATAGAGAGACAGAGATACGATGCTAAACAGCCATAGAGACAGAGATACGATGCTAAACAGCCATAGAGACAGAGATACGATGCTAAACAGCCATAGAGACAGAGATACGATGCTAAACAGCCATAGAGAGACAGAGATACGATGCTAAACAGCCATAGAGACAGAGATACGATGCTAAACAGCCATAGAGAGACAGAGATACGATGCTAAACAGCCATAGAGAGACAGAGATACGATGCTAAACAGCCATAGAGAGACAGAGATACGATGCTAAACAGCCATAGAGAGACAGAGATACGATGCTAAACAGCCATAGAGACAGAAATACGATGCTAAACAGCCATAGAGACAGAAATACGATGCTAAACAGCCATAGAGACAGAAATACGATGCTAAACAGCCATAGAGACAGAAATACGATGCTAAACAGCCATAGAGAGACAGAGATACGATGCTAAACAGCCATAGAGACAGAAATACGATGCTAAACAGCCATAGAGACAGAAATACGATGCTAAACAGCCATAGAGACAGAAATACGATGCTAAACAGCCATAGAGAGACAGAGATACGATGCTAAACAGCCATAGAGAGACAGAGATACGATGCTAAACAGCCATAGAGACAGAGATACGATGCTAAACAGCCATAGAGACAGAGATACGATGCTAAACAGCCATAGAGAGACAGAGATACGATGCTAAACAGCCATAGAGACAGAGATACGATGCTAAACAGCCATAGAGACAGAGATACGATGCTAAACAGCCATAGAGACAGAGATACGATGCTAAACAGCCATAGAAAGACAGAGATACGATGCTAAACAGCCATAGAGACAGAGATACGATGCTAAACAGCCATAGAGACAGAGATACGATGCTAAACAGCCATAGAGAGACAGAGATACGATGCTAAACAGCCATAGAGAGACAGAGATACGATGCTAAACAGCCATAGAGACAGAGATACGATGCTAAACAGCCATAGAGAGACAGAGATACGATGCTAAACAGCCATAGAGAGACAGAGATACGATGCTAAACAGCCATAGAGAGACAGAGATACGATGCTAAACAGCCATAGAGACAGAGATACGATGCTAAACAGCCATAGAGACAGAGATACGATGCTAAACAGCCATAGAGAGACAGAGATACGATGCTAAACAGCCATAGAGACAGAAATACGATGCTAAACAGCCATAGAGACAGAGATACGATGCTAAACAGCCATAGAGACAGAAATACGATGCTAAACAGCCATAGAGACAGAGATACGATGCTAAACAGCCATAGAGAGACAGAGATACGATGCTAAACAGCCATAGAGACAGAGATACGATGCTAAACAGCCATAGAGATACGATGCTAAACAGCCATAGAGAGACAGAGATACGATGCTAAACAGCCATAGAGAACAGAGATACGATGCTAAACAGCCATAGAGATACGATGCTAAACAGCCATAGAGAACAGAGATACGATGCTAAACAGCCATAGAGAGACAGAGATACGATGCTAAACAGCCATAGAGAGACAGAGATACGATGCTAAACAGCCATAGAGAGACAGAGATACGATGCTAAACAGCCATAGAGAGACAGAGATACGATGCTAAACAGCCATAGAGACAGAGATACGATGCTAAACAGCCATAGAGACAGAAATACGATGCTAAACAGCCATAGAGACAGAAATACGATGCTAAACAGCCATAGAGACAGAAATACGATGCTAAACAGCCATAGAGAGACAGAGATACGATGCTAAACAGCCATAGAGACAGAAATACGATGCTAAACAGCCATAGAGAGACAGAAATACGATGCTAAACAGCCATAGAGAGACAGAAATACGATGCTAAACAGCCATAGAGAGACAGAGATACGATGCTAAACAGCCATAGAGACAGAGATACGATGCTAAACAGCCATAGAGACAGAGATACGATGCTAAACAGCCATAGAGAGACAGAGATACGATGCTAAACAGCCATAGAGACAGAGATACGATGCTAAACAGCCATAGAGAGACAGAGATACGATGCTAAACAGCCATAGAGACAGAGATACGATGCTAAACAGCCATAGAGACAGAGATACGATGCTAAACAGCCATAGAGAGACAGAGATACGATGCTAAACAGCCATAGAGACAGAGATACGATGCTAAACAGCCATAGAGACAGAGATACGATGCTAAACAGCCATAGAGACAGAAATACGATGCTAAACAGCCATAGAGACAGAGATACGATGCTAAACAGCCATAGAGACAGAAATACGATGCTAAACAGCCATAGAGACAGAAATACGATGCTAAACAGCCATAGAGAGACAGAGATACGATGCTAAACAGCCATAGAGATAAACAGCCATAGAGAGACAGAGATACGATGCTAAACAGCCATAGAGACAGAAATACGATGCTAAACAGCCATAGAGAGACAGAGATACGATGCTAAACAGCCATAGAGACAGAGATACGATGCTAAACAGCCATAGAGAGACAGAGATACGATGCTAAACAGCCATAGAGACAGAGATACGATGCTAAACAGCCATAGAGACAGAGATACGATGCTAAACAGCCATAGAGAGACAGAGATACGATGCTAAACAGCCATAGAGACAGAGATACGATGCTAAACAGCCATAGAGAGACAGAGATACGATGCTAAACAGCCATAGAGAGACAGAGATACGATGCTAAACAGCCATAGAGACAGAAATACGATGCTAAACAGCCATAGAGACAGAGATACGATGCTAAACAGCCATAGAGAGACAGAGATACGATGCTAAACAGCCATAGAGACAGAGATACGATGCTAAACAGCCATAGAGAGACAGAGATACGATGCTAAACAGCCATAGAGAGACAGAGATACGATGCTAAACAGCCATAGAGAGACAGAGATACGATGCTAAACAGCCATAGAGAGACAGAGATACGATGCTAAACAGCCATAGAGACAGAGATACGATGCTAAACAGCCATAGAGACAGAGATACGATGCTAAACAGCCATAGAGACAGAGATACGATGCTAAACAGCCATAGAGACAGAGATACGATGCTAAACAGCCATAGAGACAGAGATACGATGCTAAACAGCCATAGAGAGACAGAGATACGATGCTAAACAGCCATAGAGACAGAGATACGATGCTAAACAGCCATAGAGACAGAGATATGATGCTAAACAGCCATAGAGACAGAGATACGATGCTAAACAGCCATAGAAAGACAGAAATACGATGCTAAACAGCCATAGAGACAGAAATACGATGTTAAACAGCCATAGAGAGACAGAGATACGATGCTAAACAGCCATAGAGAGACAGAGATACGATGCTAAACAGCCATAGAGAGACAGAGATACGATGCTAAACAGCCATAGAGAGACAGAGATACGATGCTAAACAGCCATAGAGAGACAGAGATACGATGCTAAACAGCCATAGAGACAGAGATACGATGCTAAACAGCCATAGAGAGACAGAGATACGATGCTAAACAGCCATAGAGAGACAGAGATACGATGCTAAACAGCCATAGAGACAGAAATACGATGCTAAACAGCCATAGAGACAGAGATACGATGCTAAACAGCCATAGAGAGACAGAGATACGATGCTAAACAGCCATAGAGAGACAGAGATACGATGCTAAACAGCCATAGAGAGACAGAGATACGATGCTAAACAGCCATAGAGAGACAGAGATACGATGCTAAACAGCCATAGAGAGACAGAAATACGATGCTAAACAGCCATAGAGACAGAGATACGATGCTAAACAGCCATAGAGACAGAAATACGATGCTAAACAGCCATAGAGACAGAAATACGATGCTAAACAGCCATAGAGACAGAGATACGATGCTAAACAGCCATAGAGAGACAGAGATACGATGCTAAACAGCCATAGAGAGACAGAGATACGATGCTAAACAGCCATAGAGAGACAGAGATACGATGCTAAACAGCCATAGAGAGACAGAGATACGATGCTAAACAGCCATAGAGACAGAGATACGATGCTAAACAGCCATAGAGAGACAGAAATACGATGCTAAACAGCCATAGAGACAGAGATACGATGCTAAACAGCCATAGAGAGACAGAGATACGATGCTAAACAGCCATAGAGACAGAGATACGATGCTAAACAGCCATAGAGAGACAGAGATACGATGCTAAACAGCCATAGAGAGACAGAGATACGATGCTAAACAGCCATAGAGACAGAGATACGATGCTAAACAGCCATAGAGACAGAAATACGATGCTAAACAGCCATAGAGACAGAAATACGATGCTAAACAGCCATAGAGACAGAAATACGATGCTAAACAGCCATAGAGACAGAGATACGATGCTAAACAGCCATAGAGACAGAAATACGATGCTAAACAGCCATAGAGAGACAGAGATACGATGCTAAACAGCCATAGAGACAGAGATACGATGCTAAACAGCCATAGAGAGACAGAGATACGATGCTAAACAGCCATAGAGAGACAGAGATACGATGCTAAACAGCCATAGAGAGACAGAGATACGATGCTAAACAGCCATAGAGACAGAGATACGATGCTAAACAGCCATAGAGAGACAGAGATACGATGCTAAACAGCCATAGAGACAGAGATACGATGCTAAACAGCCATAGAGAGACAGAGATACGATGCTAAACAGCCATAGAGACAGAGATACGATGCTAAACAGCCATAGAGACAGAGATACGATGCTAAACAGCCATAGAGACAGAGATACGATGCTAAACAGCCATAGAAGACAGAAATACGATGCTAAACAGCCATAGAGACAGAATACGATGCTAAACAGCCATAGAGACAGAATACGATGCTAAACAGCCATAGAGAGACAGAGATACGATGCTAAACAGCCATAGAGAGACAGAGATACGATGCTAAACAGCCATAGAGAGACAGAGATACGATGCTAAACAGCCATAGAGAGACAGAGATACGATGCTAAACAGCCATAGAGAGACAGAGATACGATGCTAAACAGCCATAGAGACAGAGATACGATGCTAAACAGCCATAGAGAGACAGAGATACGATGCTAAACAGCCATAGAGAGACAGAGATACGATGCTAAACAGCCATAGAGACAGAGATACGATGCTAAACAGCCATAGAGACAGAAATACGATGCTAAACAGCCATAGAGACAGAAATACGATGCTAAACAGCCATAGAGACAGAAATACGATGCTAAACAGCCATAGAGACAGAGATACGATGCTAAACAGCCATAGAGACAGAGATACGATGCTAAACAGCCATAGAGAGACAGAGATACGATGCTAAACAGCCATAGAGAGACAGAGATACGATGCTAAACAGCCATAGAGACAGAAATACGATGCTAAACAGCCATAGAGACAGAAATACGATGCTAAACAGCCATAGAGAGACAGATACGATGCTAAACAGCCATAGAGCGACAGAGATACGATGCTAAACAGCCATAGAGAGACAGAGATACGATGCTAAACAGCCATAGAGAGACAGAGATACGATGCTAAACAGCCATAGAGACAGAGATACGATGCTAAACAGCCATAGAGAGACAGAAATACGATGCTAAACAGCCATAGAGACAGAGATACGATGCTAAACAGCCATAGAGACAGAGATACGATGCTAAACAGCCATAGAGACAGAGATACGATGCTAAACAGCCATAGAGAGACAGAGATACGATGCTAAACAGCCATAGAGAGACAGAGATACGATGCTAAACAGCCATAGAGACAGAGATACGATGCTAAACAGCCATAGAGACAGAAATACGATGCTAAACAGCCATAGAGACAGAAATACGATGCTAAACAGCCATAGAGACAGAAATACGATGCTAAACAGCCATAGAGACAGAGATACGATGCTAAACAGCCATAGAGACAGAAATACGATGCTAAACAGCCATAGAGATACGATGCTAAACAGCCATAGAGACAGAGATACGACGCTAAACAGCCATAGAGAGACAGAGATACGATGCTAAACAGAAATAGAGAGACAGAGATACGATGCTAAACAGCCATAGAGAGACAGCGATACGATTCTAAACAGCCATAGAGACAGAGATACGATGCTAAACAGCCATAGAGAGACAGAGATACGATGCTAAACAGCCATAGAGAGACAGAGATACGATGCTAAACAGCCATAGAGACAGAAATACGATGCTAAACAGCCATAGAGAGCAGAGATACGATGCTAAACAGCCATAGAGACAGAGATACGATGCTAAACAGCCATAGAGACAGAGATACGATGCTAAACAGCCATAGAAAGACAGAAATACGATGCTAAACAGCCATAGAGACAGAAATACGATGCTAAACAGCCATAGAGACAGAGATACGATGCTAAACAGCCATAGAGAGACAGAGATACGATGCTAAACAGCCATAGAGAGACAGAGATACGATGCTAAACAGCCATAGAGACAGAGATACGATGCTAAACAGCCATAGAGACAGAAATACGATGCTAAACAGCCATAGAGAGACAGAGATACGATGCTAAACAGCCATAGAGACAGAGATACGATGCTAAACAGCCATAGAGAGACAGAGATACGATGCTAAACAGCCATAGAGAGACAGAGATACGATGCTAAACAGCCATAGAGAGACAGAGATACGATGCTAAACAGCCATAGAGACAGAGATACGATGCTAAACAGCCATAGAGACAGAAATACGATGCTAAACAGCCATAGAGACAGAAATACGATGCTAAACAGCCATAGAGAGCAGAGATACGATGCTAAACAGCCATAGAGAGACAGAGATACGATGCTAAACAGCCATAGAGAGACAGAGATACGATGCTAAACAGCCATAGAGAGACAGAGATACGATGCTAAACAGCCATAGAGAGACAGAGATACGATGCTAAACAGCCATAGAGACAGAAATACGATGCTAAACAGCCATAGAGACAGAAATACGATGCTAAACAGCCATAGAGACAGAAATACGATGCTAAACAGCCATAGAGACAGAGATACGATGCTAAACAGCCATAGAGAGACAGAGATACGATGCTAAACAGCCATAGAGAGACAGAGATACGATGCTAAACAGCCATAGAGAGACAGAGATACGATGCTAAACAGCCATAGAGAGACAGAAATACGATGCTAAACAGCCATAGAGACAGAAATACGATGCTAAACAGCCATAGAGACAGAAATACGATGCTAAACAGCCATAGAGAGACAGAGATACGATGCTAAACAGCCATAGAGAGACAGAGATACGATGCTAAACAGCCATAGAGAGACAGAGATACGATGCTAAACAGCCATAGAGACAGAGATACGATGCTAAACAGCCATAGAGAGACAGAAATATGATGCTAAACAGCCATAGAGACAGAGATACGATGCTAAACAGCCATAGAGAGACAGAAATACGATGCTAAACAGCCATAGAGACAGAAATACGATGCTAAACAGCCATAGAGAGACAGAGATACGATGCTAAACAGCCATAGAGAGACAGAGATACGATGCTAAACAGCCATAGAGAGACAGAGATACGATGCTAAACAGCCATAGAGAGACAGAAATACGATGCTAAACAGCCATAGAGAGACAGAAATACGATGCTAAACAGCCATAGAGAGACAGAAATACGATGCTAAACAGCCATAGAGAGACAGAAATACGATGCTAAACAGCCATAGAGACAGAAATACGATGCTAAACAGCCATAGAGAGACAGAGATACGATGCTAAACAGCCATAGAGAGACAGAGATACGATGCTAAACAGCCATAGAGAGACAGAAATACGATGCTAAACAGCCATAGAGAGACAGAAATACGATGCTAACAGCCATAGAGACAGAAATACGATGCTAAACAGCCATAGAGAGACAGAGATACGATGCTAAACAGCCATAGAGACAGAAATACGATGCTAAACAGCCATAGAGAGACAGAGATACGATGCTAAACAGCCATAGAGACAGAGATATGATGCTAAACAGCCATAGAGAGACAGAGATACGATGCTAAACAGCCATAGAGACAGAAATACGATGCTAAACAGCCATAGAGATACGATGCTAAACAGCCATAGAGAGACAGAGATACGATGCTAAACAGCCATAGAGAGACAGAGATACGATGCTAAACAGCCATAGAGATACGATGCTAAACAGCCATAGAGAGACAGAGATACGATGCTAAACAGCCATAGAGAGACAGAGATACGATGCTAAACAGCCATAGAGACAGAAATACGATGCTAAACAGCCATAGAGACAGAAATACGATGCTAAACAGCCATAGAGACAGAAATACGATGCTAAACAGCCATAGAGACAGAAATACGATGCTAAACAGGCATAGAGAGACAGAGATACGATGCTAAACAGCCATAGAGACAGAGATACGATGCTAAACAGCCATAGAGAGACAGAGATACGATGCTAAACAGCCATAGAGACAGAAATACGATGCTAAACAGCCATAGACACAGAGATACGATGCTAAACAGCCATAGAGAGACAGAGATACGATGCTAAACAGCCATAGAGACAGAGATACGATGCTAAACAGCCATAGAGAGACAGAGATACGATGCTAAACAGCCATAGAGACAGAAATACGATGCTAAACAGCCATAGAGAGACAGAGATACGATGCTAAACAGCCATAGAGACAGAAATACGATGCTAAACAGCCATAGAGAGACAGAGATACGATGCTAAACAGCCATAGAGATACGATGCTAAACAGCCATAGAGAGACAGAGATACGATGCTAAACAGCCATAGAGAGACAGAGATACGATGCTAAACAGCCATAGAGACAGAAATACGATGCTAAACAGCCATAGAGAGACAGAGATACGATGCTAAACAGCCATAGAGACAGAAATACGATGCTAAACAGCCATAGAGAGACAGAGATACGATGCTAAACAGACATAGAGATACGATGCTAAACAGCCATAGAGAGACAGAGATACGATGCTAAACAGCCATAGAGATACGATGCTAAACAGCCATAGAGAGACAGAGATACGATGCTAAACAGCCATAGAGAGACAGAGATACGATGCTAAACAGCCATAGAGAGACAGAGATACGATGCTAAACAGCCATAGAGAGACAGAGATACGATGCTAAACAGCCATAGAGACAGAAATACGATGCTAAACAGCCATAGAGACAGAAATACGATGCTAAACAGCCATAGAGAGACAGAAATACGATGCTAAACAGCCATAGAGAGACAGAGATACGATGCTAAACAGCCATAGAGACAGAGATACGGTGCTAAACAGCCATAGAGACAGAGATACGATGCTAAACAGCCATAGAGAGACAGAGATACGATGCTAAACAGCCATAGAGATACGATGCTAAACAGCCATAGAGAGACAGAGATACGATGCTAAACAGCCATAGAGAGACAGAGATACGATGCTAAACAGCCATAGAGAGACAGAGATACGATGCTAAACAGCCATAGAGAGACAGAGATACGATGCTAAACAGCCATAGAGACAGAAATACGATGCTAAACAGCCATAGAGACAGAAATACGATGCTAAACAGCCATAGAGACAGAAATACGATGCTAAACAGCCATAGAGAGACAGAGATACGATGCTAAACAGCCATAGAGACAGAAATACGATGCTAAACAGCCATAGAGACAGAAATACGATGCTAAACAGCCATAGAGAGACAGAAATACGATGCTAAACAGCCATAGAGAGACAGAGATACGATGCTAAACAGCCATAGAGACAGAGATACGGTGCTAAACAGCCATAGAGACAGAGATACGATGCTAAACAGCCATAGAGAGACAGAGATACGATGCTAAACAGCCATAGAGACAGAGATACGATGCTAAACAGCCATAGAGTGACAGAGATACGATGCTAAACAGCCATAGAGACAGAGATACGATGCTAAACAGCCATAGAGACAGAGATACGATGCTAAACAGCCATAGAGACAGAGATACGATGCTAAACAGCCATAGAAAGACAGAAATACGATGCTAAACAGCCATAGAGACAGAAATACGATGTTAAACAGCCATAGAGACAGAGATACGATGCTAAACAGCCATAGAGAGACAGAGATACGATGCTAAACAGCCATAGAGAGACAGAGATACGATGCTAAACAGCCATAGAGACAGAAATACGATGCTAAACAGCCATAGAGAGACAGAGATACGATGCTAAACAGCCATAGAGAGACAGGGATACGATGCTAAACAGCCATAGAGAGACAGGGATACGATGCTAAACAGCCATAGAGAGACAGAGATACGATGCTAAACAGCCATAGAGAGACAGAGATACGATGCTAAACAGCCATAGAGACAGAAATACGATGCTAAACAGCCATAGAGAGACAGAGATACGATGCTAAACAGCCATAGAGACAGAGATACGATGCTAAACAGCCATAGAGACAGAAATACGATGCTAAACAGCCATAGAGACAGAAATACGATGCTAAACAGCCATAGAGACAGAAATACGATGCTAAACAGCCATAGAGACAGAGATACGATGCTAAACAGCCATAGAGACAGAGATACGATGCTAAACAGCCATAGAGAGACAGAGATACGATGCTAAACAGCCATAGAGAGACAGAGATACGATGCTAAACAGCCATAGAGACAGAGATACGATGCTAAACAGCCATAGAGACAGAAATACGATGCTAAACAGCCATAGAGACAGAGATACGATGCTAAACAGCCATAGAGAGACAGAGATACGATGCTAAACAGCCATAGAGAGACAGAAATACAATGCTAAACAGCCATAGAGAGACAGAGATACGATGCTAAACAGCCATAGAGACAGAGAGACGATGTTAAACAGCCATAGAGACAGAGATACGATGCTAAACAGCCAGAGAAAGACAGAAATACGATGCTAAACAGCCATAGAGACAGAAATACGATGCTAAACAGCCATAGAGACAGAGATACGATGCTAAACAGCCATAGAGAGACAGAGATACGATGCTAAACAGCCATAGAGACAGAGATACGATGCTAAACAGCCATAGAGACAGAAATACGATGCTAAACAGCCATAGAGACAGAGATACGATGCTAAACAGCCATAGAGAGACAGAGATACGATGCTAAACAGCCATAGAGAGACAGAAATACAATGCTAAACAGCCATAGAGACACAATGCTAAACAGCCATAGAGACAGAGATATGATGCTAAACAGCCATAGAGACAGAAATACGATGCTAAACAGCCATAGAGATACGATGCTAAACAGCCATAGAGACAGAAATACGATGCTAAACAGCCATAGAGACAGAAATACGATGCTAAACAGCCATAGAGACAGAAATACGATGCTAAACAGCCATAGAGAGACAGAAATACGATGCTAAACAGCCATAGAGAGACAGAGATACGATGCTAAACAGCCATAGAGACAGAGATACGGTGCTAAACAGCCATAGAGACAGAGATACGATGCTAAACAGCCATAGAGAGACAGAGATACGATGCTAAACAGCCATAGAGACAGAGATACGATGCTAAACAGCCATAGAGAGACAGAGATACGATGCTAAACAGCCATAGAGACAGAGATACGATGCTAAACAGCCATAGAGACAGAGATACGATGCTAAACAGCCATAGAGAGACAGAGATACGATGCTAAACAGCCATAGAGAGACAGAGATACGATGCTAAACAGCCATAGAGACAGAAATACGATGCTAAACAGCCATAGAGAGACAGCGATACGATGCTAAACAGCCATAGAGAGACAGGGATACGATGCTAAACAGCCATAGAGAGACAGGGATACGATGCTAAACAGCCATAGAGAGACAGAGATACGATGCTAAACAGCCATAGAGAGACAGAGATACGATGCTAAACAGCCATAGAGACAGAAATACGATGCTAAACAGCCATAGAGAGACAGAGATACGATGCTAAACAGCCATAGAGACAGAGATACGATGCTAAACAGCCATAGAGACAGAAATACGATGCTAAACAGCCATAAAGACAGAAATACGATGCTAAACAGCCATAGAGACAGAAATACGATGCTAAACAGCCATAGAGACAGAGATACGATGCTAAACAGCCATAGAGACAGAGATACGATGCTAAACAGCCATAGAGAGACAGAGATACGATGCTAAACAGCCATAGAGAGACAGAGATACGATGCTAAACAGCCATAGAGACAGAGATACGATGCTAAACAGCCATAGAGACAGAAATACGATGCTAAACAGCCATAGAGACAGAGATACGATGCTAAACAGCCATAGAGAGACAGAGATATGATGCTAAACAGCAATAGAGAGACAGAAATACAATGCTAAACAGCCATAGAGACACAATGCTAAACAGCCATAGAGACAGAGATACGATGCTAAACAGCCATAGAGACAGAAATACGATGCTAAACAGCCATAGAGATACGATGCTAAACAGCCATAGAGACAGAAATACGATGCTAAACAGCCATAGAGACAGAGATACGATGCTAAACAGCCATAGAGACAGAAATACGATGCTAAACAGCCATAGAGAGACAGAGATACGATGCTAAACAGCCATAGAGACAGAAATACGATGCTAAACAGCCATAGAGAGACAGAGATACGATGCTAAACAGCCATAGAGATAGAAGTACGATGCTAAACAGCCATAGAGACAGAAATACGATGCTAAACAGCCATAGAGACAGAAATACGATGCTAAACAGCCATAGAGAGACAGAGATACGATGCTAAACAGCCATAGAGACAGAAATACGATGCTAAACAGCCATAGAGACAGAAATACGATGCTAAACAGCCATAGAGAGACAGAAATACGATGCTAAACAGCCATAGAGAGACAGAGATACGATGCTAAACAGCCATAGAGACAGAGATACGGTGCTAAACAGCCATAGAGACAGAGATACGATGCTAAACAGCCATAGAGAGACAGAGATACGATGCTAAACAGCCATAGAGACAGAGATACGATGCTAAACAGCCATAGAGAGACAGAGATACGATGCTAAACAGCCATAGAGACAGAGATACGATGCTAAACAGCCATAGAGACAGAGATACGATGCTAAACAGCCATAGAGACAGAGATACGATGCTAAACAGCCATAGAAAGACAGAAATACGATGCTAAACAGCCATAGAGACAGAAATACGATGTTAAACAGCCATAGAGAACAGAGATACGATGCTAAACAGCCATAGAGAGACAGAGATACGATGCTAAACAGCCATAGAGAGACAGAGATACGATGCTAAACAGCCATAGAGACAGAAATACGATGCTAAACAGCCATAGAGAGACAGAGATACGATGCTAAACAGCCATAGAGAGACAGGGATACGATGCTAAACAGCCATAGAGAGACAGGGATACGATGCTAAACAGCCATAGAGAGACAGAGATACGATGCTAAACAGCCATAGAGAGACAGAGATACGATGCTAAACAGACATAGAGACAGAAATACGATGCTAAACAGCCATAGAGAGACAGAGATACGATGCTAAACAGCCATAGAGACAGAAATACGATGCTAAACAGCCATAGACAGAGATACGATGCTAAACAGCCATAGAGACAGAGATACGATGCTAAACAGCCATAGAGAGACAGAGATACGATGCTAAACAGCCATAGAGAGACAGAGATACGATGCTAAACAGCCATAGAGACAGAGATACGATGCTAAACAGCCATAGAGACAGAAATACGATGCTAAACAGCCATAGAGACAGAGATACGATGCTAAACAGCCATAGAGAGACAGAGATACGATGCTAAACAGCCATAGAGAGACAGAAATACAATGCTAAACAGCCATAGAGACACAATGCTAAACAGCCATAGAGACAGAGATACGATGCTAAACAGCCATAGAGACAGAAATACGATGCTAAACAGCCATAGAGATACGATGCTAAACAGCCATAGAGACAGAAATACGATGCTAAACAGCCATAGAGACAGAGATACGACGCTAAACAGCCATAGAGAGACAGAGATACGATGCTAAACAGAAATAGAGAGACAGAGATACGATGCTAAACAGCCATAGAGAGACAGCGATACGATTCTAAACAGCCATAGAGACAGAGATACGATGCTAAACAGCCATAGAGAGACAGAGATACGATGCTAAACAGCCATAGAGAGACAGAGATACGATGCTAAACAGCCATAGAGACAGAAATACGATGCTAAACAGCCATAGAGACAGAGATACGATGCTAAACAGCCATAGAGACAGAGATACGATGCTAAACAGCCATAGAGACAGAGATACGATGCTAAACAGCCAGAGAAAGACAGAAATACGATGCTAAACAGCCATAGAGACAGAAATACGATGCTAAACAGCCATAGAGAGACAGAGATACGATGCTAAACAGCCATAGAGACAGAAATACGATGCTAAACAGCCATAGAGAGACAGAGATACGATGCTAAACAGCCATAGAGATACGATGCTAAACAGCCATAGAGAGACAGAGATACGATGCTAAACAGCCATAGAGAGACAGAGATACGATGCTAAACAGCCATAGAGATACGATGCTAAACAGCCATAGAGAGACAGAGATACGATGCTAAACAGCCATAGAGAGACAGAGATACGATGCTAAACAGCCATAGAGAGACAGAGATACGATGCTAAACAGCCATAGAGAGACAGAGATACGATGCTAAACAGCCATAGAGAGACAGAGATACGATGCTAAACAGCCATAGAGACAGAAATACGATGCTAAACAGCCATAGAGACAGAAATACGATGCTAAACAGCCATAGAGACAGAAATACGATGCTAAACAGCCATAGAGAGACAGAGATACGATGCTAAACAGCCATAGAGACAGAAATACGATGCTAAACAGCCATAGAGAGACAGAGATACGATGCTAAACAGCCATAGAGAGACAGCGATACGATGCTAAACAGCCATAGAGAGACAGGGATACGATGCTAAACAGCCATAGAGAGACAGAGATACGATGCTAAACAGCCATAGAGAGACAGAGATACGATGCTAAACAGCCATAGAGACAGAAATACGATGCTAAACAGCCATAGAGAGACAGAGATACGATGCTAAACAGCCATAGAGACAGAAATACGATGCTAAACAGCCATAGACAGAGATACGATGCTAAACAGCCATAGAGACAGAGATACGATGCTAAACAGCCATAGAGAGACAGAGATACGATGCTAAACAGCCATAGAGAGACAGAGATACGATGCTAAACAGCCATAGAGACAGAGATACGATGCTAAACAGCCATAGAGACAGAAATACGATGCTAAACAGCCATAGAGACAGAGATACGATGCTAAACAGCCATAGAGAGACAGAGATACGATGCTAAACAGCCATAGAGAGACAGAAATACAATGCTAAACAGCCATAGAGACACAATGCTAAACAGCCATAGAGACAGAGATACGATGCTAAACAGCCATAGAGACAGAAATACGATGCTAAACAGCCATAGAGATACGATGCTAAACAGCCATAGAGACAGAAATACGATGCTAAACAGCCATAGAGACAGAGATACGACGCTAAACAGCCATAGAGAGACAGAGATACGATGCTAAACAGAAATAGAGAGACAGAGATACGATGCTAAACAGCCATAGAGAGACAGCGATACGATTCTAAACAGCCATAGAGACAGAGATACGATGCTAAACAGCCATAGAGAGACAGAGATACGATGCTAAACAGCCATAGAGAGACAGAGATACGATGCTAAACAGCCATAGAGACAGAAATACGATGCTAAACAGCCATAGAGACAGAGATACGATGCTAAACAGCCATAGAGACAGAGATACGATGCTAAACAGCCATAGAGACAGAGATACGATGCTAAACAGCCAGAGAAAGACAGAAATACGATGCTAAACAGCCATAGAGACAGAAATACGATGCTAAACAGCCATAGAGAGACAGAGATACGATGCTAAACAGCCATAGAGACAGAAATACGATGCTAAACAGCCATAGAGAGACAGAGATACGATGCTAAACAGCCATAGAGATACGATGCTAAACAGCCATAGAGAGACAGAGATACGATGCTAAACAGCCATAGAGAGACAGAGATACGATGCTAAACAGCCATAGAGATACGATGCTAAACAGCCATAGAGAGACAGAGATACGATGCTAAACAGCCATAGAGAGACAGAGATACGATGCTAAACAGCCATAGAGAGACAGAGATACGATGCTAAACAGCCATAGAGAGACAGAGATACGATGCTAAACAGCCATAGAGAGACAGAGATACGATGCTAAACAGCCATAGAGACAGAAATACGATGCTAAACAGCCATAGAGACAGAAATACGATGCTAAACAGCCATAGAGACAGAAATACGATGCTAAACAGCCATAGAGAGACAGAGATACGATGCTAAACAGCCATAGAGACAGAAATATGATGCTAAACAGCCATAGAGACAGAAATACGATGCTAAACAGCCATAGAGAGACAGAAATACGATGCTAAACAGCCATAGAGAGACAGAGATACGATGCTAAACAGCCATAGAGACAGAGATACGGTGCTAAACAGCCATAGAGACAGAGATACGATGCTAAACAGCCATAGAGAGACAGAGATACGATGCTAAACAGCCATAGAGACAGAGATACGATGCTAAACAGCCATAGAGAGACAGAGATACGATGCTATACAGCCATAGAGACAGAGATACGATGCTAAACAGCCATAGAGACAGAGATACGATGCTAAACAGCCATAGAGACAGAGATACGATGCTAAACAGCCATAGAAAGACAGAAATACGATGCTAAACAGCCATAGAGACAGAAATACGATGTTAAACAGCCATAGAGACAGAGATACGATGCTAAACAGCCATAGAGAGACAGAGATACGATGCTAAACAGCCATAGAGAGACAGAGATACGATGCTAAACAGCCATAGAGACAGAAATACGATGCTAAACAGCCATAGAGAGACAGAGATACGATGCTAAACAGCCATAGAGAGACAGGGATACGATGCTAAACAGCCATAGAGAGACAGGGATACGATGCTAAACAGCCATAGAGAGACAGAGATACGATGCTAAACAGCCATAGAGAGACAAAGATACGATGCTAAACAGCCATAGAGACAGAAATACGATGCTAAACAGCCATAGAGAGACAGAGATACGATGCTAAACAGCCATAGAGACAGAGATACGATGCTAAACAGCCATAGAGACAGAAATACGATGCTAAACAGCCATAGAGACAGAAATACGATGCTAAACAGCCATAGAGACAGAAATACGATGCTAAACAGCCATAGAGACAGAGATACGATGCTAAACAGCCATAGAGACAGAGATACGATGCTAAACTGCCATAGAGAGACAGAGATACGATGCTAAACAGCCATAGAGAGACAGAGATACGATGCTAAACAGCCATAGAGACAGAGATACGATGCTAAACAGCCATAGAGACAGAAATACGATGCTAAACAGCCATAGAGACAGAGATACGATGCTAAACAGCCATAGAGAGACAGAGATACGATGCTAAACAGCCATAGAGAGACAGAAATACAATGCTAAACAGCCATAGAGACACAATGCTAAACAGCCATAGAGACAGAGATACGATGCTAAACAGCCATAGAGACAGAAATACGATGCTAAACAGCCAAAGAGATACGATGCTAAACAGCCATAGAGACAGAAATACGATGCTAAACAGCCATAGAGACAGAGATACGACGCTAAACAGCCATAGAGAGACAGAGATACGATGCTAAACAGAAATAGAGAGACAGAGATACGATGCTAAACAGCCATAGAGAGACAGCGATACGATTCTAAACAGCCATAGAGACAGAGATACGATGCTAAACAGCCATAGAGAGACAGAGATACGATGCTAAACAGCCATAGAGAGACAGAGATACGATGCTAAACAGCCATAGAGACAGAGATACGATGCTAAACAGCCATAGAGAGACAGAGATACGATGCTAAACAGCCATAGAGACAGAGATACGATGCTAAACAGCCATAGAGACAGAGATACGATGCTAAACAGCCAGAGAAAGACAGAAATACGATGCTAAACAGCCATAGAGACAGAAATACGATGCTAAACAGCCATAGAGACAGAAATACGATGCTAAACAGCCATAGAGACAGAGATACGATGCTAAACAGCCATAGAGAGACAGAGATACGATGCTAAACAGCCATAGAGAGACAGAAATACAATGCTAAACAGCCATAGAGACACAATGCTAAACAGCCATAGAGACAGAGATATGATGCTAAACAGCCATAGAGACAGAAATACGATGCTAAACAGCCATAGAGATACGATGCTAAACAGCCATAGAGACAGAAATACGATGCTAAACAGCCATAGAGACAGAGATATGACGCTAAACAGCCATAGAGAGACAGCGATACGATTCTAAACAGCCATAGAGACAGAGATACGATGCTAAACAGCCATAGAGAGACAGAGATACGATGCTAAACAGCCATAGAGACAGAGATACGATGCTAAACAGCCATAGAGACAGAGATACGATGCTAAACAGCCATAGAAAGACAGAAATACGATGCTAAACAGCCATAGAGACAGAGATGCGATGCTAAACAGCCATAGAGAGACAGAGATACGATGCTAAACAGCCATAGAGACAGAGATACGATGCTAAACAGCCATAGAGACAGAAATACGATGCTAAACAGCCATAGAGACAGAGATACGATGCTAAACAGCCATAGAGAGACAGAGATACGATGCTAAACAGCCATAGAGAGACAGAAATACAATGCTAAACAGCCATAGAGACACAATGCTAAACAGCCATAGAGACAGAGATATGATGCTAAACAGCCATAGAGACAGAAATACGATGCTAAACAGCCATAGAGATACGATGCTAAACAGCCATAGAGACAGAAATACGATGCTAAACAGCCATAGAGACAGAGATATGACGCTAAACAGCCATAGAGAGACAGCGATACGATTCTAAACAGCCATAGAGACAGAGATACGATGCTAAACAGCCATAGAGAGACAGAGATACGATGCTAAACAGCCATAGAGACAGAGATACGATGCTAAACAGCCATAGAGACAGAGATACGATGCTAAACAGCCATAGAAAGACAGAAATACGATGCTAAACAGCCATAGAAAGACAGAAATACGATGCTAAACAGCCATAGAGACAGAGATACGATGCTAAACAGCCATAGAGAGACAGAGATACGATGCTAAACAGCCATAGAGAGACAGAGATACGATGCTAAACAGCCATAGAGAGACAGAGATACGATGCTAAACAGCCATAGAGAGACAGAGATACGATGCTAAACAGCCATAGAGAGACAGAGATACGATGCTAAACAGCCATAGAGAGACAGAGATACGATGCTAAACAGCCATAGAGACAGAGATACGATGCTAAACAGCCATAGAGAGACAGAGATACGATGCTAAACAGCCATAGAGAGACAGAGATACGATGCCAAACAGCCATAGAGACAGAAATACGATGCTAAACAGCCATAGAGACAGAAATACGATGCTAAACAGCCATAGAGACAGAAATACGATGCTAAACAGCCATAGAGACAGAAATACGATGCTAAACAGCCATAGAGACAGAGATACGATGCTAAACAGCCATAGAGAGACAGAAATACGATGCTAAACAGCCATAGAGAGACAGAGATACGATGCTAAACAGCCATAGAAAGACAGAAATACGATGCTAAACAGCCATAGAGACAGAAATACGATGCTAAACAGCCATAGAGACAGAAATACGATGCTAAACAGCCATAGGGAGACAGATACGATGCTAAACAGCAATAGAGAGACAGGGATACGATGCTAAACAGCCATAGAGAGACAGAGATACGATGCTAAACAGCCATAGAGAGACAGAGATACGATGCTAAACAGCCATAGAGACAGAGATACGATGCTAAACAGCCATAGAAAGACAGAGATACGATGCTAAACAGCCATAGAAAGACAGAGATACGATGCTAAACAGCCATAGAGACAGAGATACGATGCTAAACAGCCATAGAGACAGAGATACGATGCTAAACAGCCATAGAGAGACAGAGATACGATGCTAAACAGCCATAGAGAGACAGAAATACGATGCTAAACAGCCATAGAGACAGAAATACGATGCTAAACAGCCATAGAGACAGAGATACGATGCTAAACAGCCATAGAGAGACAGAGATACGATGCTAAACAGCCATAGAGACAGAAATACGATGCTAAACAGCCATAGAGACAGAGATACGATGCTAAACAGCCATAGAGAGACAGAGATACGATGCTAAACAGCCATAGAGACAGAAATACGATGCTAAACAGCCATAGAGAGACAGAGATACGATGCTAAACAGCCATAGAGACAGAAATATGATGCTAAACAGCCATAGAGAGACAGAGATACGATGCTAAACAGCCATAGAAAGACAGATACAGTTGAAGTCGGAAGTTTACATACACTTTGGTTGGAGTCATTAAAACTAGTTTTTCAACTACTCCACACATTTCTTATTAACCAACTATAGTTTTGGCAAGTCGGTTAAGACATCTACTTTGTGCATGACACAAGTAATTTTTCCAACAATTGTTTACAGACAGATTATTTCACTTATAATTAACTGTATAACAATTCCAGTGGGTCAGAAATGTACATACACTAAGTTGACTGTGCCTTTAAACAGCTAGGAAAATTACAGAAAATGCTGTCTTGGCTTTAGAAGCTTCTGATAGGCTAATTGACATCATATGAGTCAGTTGGAGGTGTACCTGCGGATATATTTCAAGGCCTACCTTCAAACTCAGTGCCTCTTTGCTTGACATCATGGGAAAATCAAAAGAAATCAGCCCAGACCTCAGAAAAAAAATTGTAGACCTCCACAAGTCTGATTCAGCCTTGGGAGCAATTTCCAAACACCTGAAGGTACCACATTCATCTGTACAAACAATATTACACAAGTATAAACACCATGGGACCATGCAGCAGTCATACAGCTCAGGAAGGAGACGCGTTCTGTTTCCTAGAGATGAACGTACTTTGGTGCGAAAAGTGCAAATCAATCCTAGAACAACAGAAAAGGACCTTGTGAAGATGCTGGAGGAAACAGGTACAAAAGTATCTGTATCCACAGTAAAATGAGTCCTATATCAACATAACCTGAAAGGCCGCTCAGCAAGGAAGCAGCCACTGCTCCAAAACCGCCATAAAAAAGCCAGACTACGGTTTGCAACTGCACATTGGGACAAAGATCGTACTTTTTGGAGAAATGTCCTCTGGTCTGATTTGACCATAATGACCATTGTTATGTTTGTAGAAAAAAGGGATGCTTGCAAGCCGAAGAACACCATCCCAACCATGAAGCACGGGGGTGGCAGCATCATGTTGTGGGGGTGCTTTGCTGCAGGAGGGACTGGTGCACTTCACAAAATGGATGGCATCATGAGGGAGCAAAATGATGTGGATATATTGAAGCAACATCTCAAGACATCAGTAAGGAAGTTAAAGCTTGGTCGCAAATGGGTCTTCCAAATGGACAATGACCCCAAGCATACTTCTAAAGTTGTGGCAAAATGGATTAAGGACAACAAAGTCAAGGTATTGGAGTGGCCATCACAAAGCCCTGACCTCAATCCTATAGACATTTTGTGGGCAGAACTGAAAAAGTGTGTGCGAGCAAGGAGGCCTACAAACCTGACTCAGCTACACCAGCTCTGTCAGGAGGAATGGGCCAAAATTTACCCAACTTATTGTGGGAAGCTTGTGGAAGGCTATCCGAAACGTTTGACCCAAGTTAAACAATTTAAAGGCAATGCTACCAAATACTAATTGAGTGTATGTAAACTTCTGACCCACTGACAATGTGATGAAAGAAATAAAAGCTGAAATAAATCACTCTCTCTACTATTATTCTGACATTTCACATTCTTAAAATAAAGTGGTGATCCTAACTGACCTAAGACAGGGAATTTTTACTAGGATTCAATGTCAGGAATTGTGAAAAACTGAGTTTAAATGTATTTGGCTAAGGTGTATGTAAACTTCCGACTTCAACCGTATGATGCCAAACAGCCATAGAGAGACAGA
The DNA here is from genome assembly GCF_965601325.2 of Salmo salar. NCBI lineage: Eukaryota > Metazoa > Chordata > Actinopteri > Salmoniformes > Salmonidae > Salmo > Salmo salar. Next base: position 29,084,628 of record NC_138307.1, on the reverse strand, counting down.
GATATAACCCTAAACAGAGACACTGCAGACTGCAGAGGGTAAGCTTCAGTTCTGACCAATGGAGGCGAAGAAGATGATGGCGAGGAAGTCTCTGATTGGCTCGATGCAGCCCATGACCTCCGTGGTGCAAATCTGACCCTGCGAGGAGAGAAGCGCTCCAGCCAGGAAGCAGCCCAGCTCCATGGAAATGTCCAAGAACTCCGTCACCTGGAAAACGCCGGGGGAAAAACATCATTTGACATACATTTGGTAGAATGGATATAGTGTAACAATTTATATCATAAACTCCCTAATGACACAGTATTGCTTTGTATTGGAATGTCCATTGTAGTACTTGATTGTACAGGAAATATATTCTCTGTTGGAGAAGAGAGCTATATCTCACAGAGGAGAGGATAGAGGAGGGGAAGCTATATCTCACAGAGGAAAGGATAGAGGAGGGGGAGCTATATCTCACAGAGGAGAGGATAGAGGAGGGGAAGCTATATCTCACAGAGGAGAGGATAGAGGAGGGGAAGCTATATCTCACAGAGGAGAGGATAGAGGAGGGGAAGCTATATCTCACAGAGGAAAGGATAGAGGAGGGGGAGCAACATCTCACAGAGGAGAGGATAGAGGAGGGGGAGCTATATCTCACAGAGGAGAGGATAGAGGAGGGGAAGCTATATCTCACAGAGGAGAGAATAGAGGAGGGGAAGCTATATCTCACAGAGGAGAGAATAGAGGAGGGGAAGCTATATCTCACAGAGGAGAGGATAGAGGAGGGGGAGCTATATCTCACAGAGGAGAGGATAGAGGAGGGGGGAGCTATATCTCACAGAGGAGATGATAGAGGAGGGGGAGCTATATCTCACAGAGGAGAGGATAGAGGAGGGGGGAGCTATATCTCACAGAGGAGAGGATAGAGGAGGGGGAGCTATATCTCACAGAGGAGAGGATAGAGGAGGGGGGAGCTATATCTCACAGAGGAGAGGATAGAGGAGGGGGAGCTATATCTCACAGAGGAGAGGATAGAGGAGGGGGGAGCTATATCTCACAGAGGAGAGGATAGAGGAGGGGGAGCTATATCTCACAGAGGAGAGGATAGAGGAGGGGGAGCTATATCTCACAGAGGAGAGGATAGAGGAGGGGGAGCTATATCTCACAGAGGAGAGGATAGAGGAGGGGGGAGCTATATCTCACAGAGGAGAGGATAGAGGAGGGGGAGCTATATCTCACAGAGGAGAGGATAGAGGAGGGGGGAGCTATATCTCACAGAGGAGAGGATAGAGGAGGGGGAGCTATATCTCACAGAGGAGAGGATAGAGGAGGGGGGAGCTATATCTCACAGAGGAGAGGATAGAGGAGGGGGAGCTATATCTCACAGAGGAGAGGAGAGGATAGAGGAGGGGGAGCTATATCTCACAGAGGAGAGGATAGAGGAGGGGGAGCTATATCTCACAGAGGAGATGATAGAGGAGGGGGAGCTATATCTCACAGAGGAGAGGATAGAGGAGGGGGAGCTATATCTCACAGAGGAGAGGATAGAGGAGGGGGAGCTATATCTCACAGAGGAGAGGATAGAGGAGGGGGGAGCTATATCTCACAGAGGCGAGGATAGAGGAGGGGGGAGCTATATCTCACAGAGGAGAGGATAGAGGAGGAGGAGCTATATCTCACAGAGGAGAGGATAGAGGAGGGGGAGCTATATCTCACAGAGGAGAGGATAGAGGAGGGGGAGCTACATGTAACAGAGGAGAGGATAGAGGAGGGGGAGCTATATCTCACAGAGGAGAGGATAGAGGAGGGGGAACTACATCTCACAGAGGAGAGGATAGAGGAGGGGGAACTACATCTCACAGAGGAGAGGAGAGGATAGAGGAGGGGGAGCTATATCTCACAGAGGAGAGGATAGAGGAGGGGGAGCTATATCTCACAGAGGAGAGGATAGAGGAGGGGGAGCTACATCTCACAGAGGAGAGGATAGAGGAGGGGGAGCTATATCTCACAGAGGAGAGAATAGAGGAGGGGGAGCTATATCTCACAGAGGAGAGGAGAGGATAGAGGAGGGGGAGCTATATCTCACAGAGGAGAGGATAGAGGAGGGGGAGCTATATCTCACAGAGGAGAGGATAGAGGAGGGGGAGCTATATCTCACAGAGGAGAGGAGAGGATAGAGGAGGGGGAGCTATATCTCACAGAGGAGAGGATAGAGGAGGGGGAGCTATATCTCACAGAGGAGAGGATAGAGGAGGGGGAGCTATATCTCACAGAGGAGAGGATAGAGGAGGGGGAGCTACATCTCACAGAGGAGAGGATAGAGGAGGGGGAGCTACATCTCACAGAGGAGAGGATAGAGGAGGGGGAGCTATATCTCACAGAGGAGATGATAGAGGAGGGGGAGCTATATCTCACAGAGGAGAGGATAGAGGAGGGGGAGCTATATCTCACAGAGGAGAGGATAGAGGAGGGGGAGCTATATCTCACAGAGGAGAGGATAGAGGAGGGGGGAGCTATATCTCACAGAGGAGAGGATAGAGGAGGGGGGAGCTATATCTCACAGAGGAGAGGATAGAGGAGGGGGAGCTATATCTCACAGAGGAGAGGATAGAGGAGGGGGAGCTATATCTCACAGAGGAGAGGATAGAGGAGGGGGAGCTATATCTCACAGAGGAGAGGATAGAGGAGGGGGAGCTATATCTCACAGAGGAGAGGATAGAGGAGGGGGAGCTATATCTCACAGAGGAGAGGATAGAGGAGGGGGAGCTATATCTCACAGAGGAGAGGGGGATAGAGGAGGGGGAGCTATATCTCACAGAGGAGAGGATAGAGGAGGGGGAGCTATATCTCACAGAGGAGAGGATAGAGGAGGGGGAGCTATATCTCACAGAGGAGAGGATAGAGGAGGGGGAGCTATATCTCACAGAGGAGAGGATAGAGGAGGGGGAGCTATATCTCACAGAGGAGAGGATAGGGAGGAGGGGGAGCTATATCTCACAGAGGAGAGGATAGAGGAGGGGGAGCTATATCTCACAGAGGAGAGGATAGAGGAGGGGGAGCTATATCTCACAGAGGAGAGGAGAGGATAGAGGAGGGGGAGCTATATCTCACAGAGGAGAGGATAGAGGAGGGGGAGCTATATCTCACAGAGGAGAGGATAGAGGAGGGGGAGCTATATCTCACAGAGGAGAGGATAGAGGAGGGGGAGCTATATCTCACAGAGGAGAGGATAGAGGAGGGGGGAGCTATATCTCACAGAGGAGAGGATAGAGGAGGGGGAGCTATATCTCACAGAGGAGAGGATAGAGGAGGGGGAGCTATATCTCACAGAGGAGAGGATAGAGGAGGGGGAGCTATATCTCACAGAGGAGAGGATAGAGGAGGGGGGAGCTATATCTCACAGAGGAGAGGATAGAGGAGGGGGAGCTATATCTCACAGAGGAGAGGATAGAGGAGGGGGGAGCTATATCTCACAGAGGAGAGGATAGAGGAGGGGGAGCTATATCTCACAGAGGAGAGGGGGATAGAGGAGGGGGAGCTATATCTCACAGAGGAGAGGATAGAGGAGGGGGAGCTATATCTCACAGAGGAGAGGATAGAGGAGGGGGAGCTATATCTCACAGAGGAGAGGATAGAGGAGGGGGAGCTATATCTCACAGAGGAGAGGATAGAGGAGGGGGAGCTATATCTCACAGAGGAGAGGATAGAGGAGGGGGAGCTATATCTCACAGAGGAGAGGATAGAGGAGGGGGGAGCTATATCTCACAGAGGAGAGGATAGAGGAGGGGGGAGCTATATCTCACAGAGGAGAGGATAGAGGAGGGGGAGCTATATCTCACAGAGGAGAGGATAGAGGAGGGGGAGCTATATCTCACAGAGGAGAGGATAGAGGAGGGGGAGCTATATCTCACAGAGGAGAGGATAGAGGAGGGGGAGCTATATCTCACAGAGGAGAGGATAGAGGAGGGGGAGCTATATCTCACAGAGGAGAGGATAGAGGAGGGGGAGCTATATCTCACAGAGGAGAGGATAGAGGAGGGGGAGCTATATCTCACAGAGGAGAGGATAGAGGAGGGGGAGCTATATCTCACAGAGGAGAGGGGGATAGAGGAGGGGGAGCTATATCTCACGAGGAGGGAGAGGATAGAGGAGGGGGAGCTATATCTCACAGAGGAGAGGATAGAGGAGGGGGAGCTATATCTCACAGAGGAGAGGATAGAGGAGGGGGAGCTATATCTCACAGAGGAGAGGATAGAGGAGGGGGAGCTATATCTCACAGAGGAGAGGATAGAGGAGGGGGAGCTATATCTCACAGAGGAGAGGATAGAGGAGGGGGAGCTATATCTCACAGAGGAGAGGATAGAGGAGGGGGAGCTATATCTCACAGAGGAGAGGATAGAGGAGGGGGAGCTATATCTCACAGAGGAGAGGAGGTAGAGGAGGGGGAGCTATATCTCACAGAGGAGAGGATAGAGGAGGGGGAGCTATATCTCACAGAGGAGAGGATAGAGGAGGGGGAGCTATATCTCACAGAGGAGAGGATAGAGGAGGGGGAGCTATATCTCACAGAGGAGAGGATAGAGGAGGGGGAGCTATATCTCACAGAGGAGAGGATAGAGGAGGGGGAGCTATATCTCACAGAGGAGAGGATAGAGGAGGGGGAGCTATATCTCACAGAGGAGAGGATAGAGGAGGGGGAGCTATATCTCACAGAGGAGAGGATAGAGGAGGGGGAGCTATATCTCACAGAGGAGATGATAGAGGAGGGGGAGCTATATCTCACAGAGGAGAGGATAGAGGAGGGGGAGCTATATCTCACAGAGGAGATGATAGAGGAGGGGGAGCTATATCTCACAGAGGAGAAGAGGGGGAGCTATATCTCACAGAGGAGAGGATAGAGGAGGGGGAGCTATATCTCACAGAGGAGATGATAGAGGAGGGGGAGCTATATCTCACAGAGGAGAGAATAGAGGAGGGGGAGCTATATCTCACAGAGGAGAGGATAGAGGGGGAGCTATATCTCACAGAGGAGAGGGAGCTATATCTCACAGAGGAGAGGATAGAGGAGGGGGAGCTATATCTCACAGAGGAGAGGATAGAGGAGGGGGAGCTATATCTCACAGAGGAGAGGATAGAGGAGGGGGAGCTATATCTCACAGAGGAGAGGATAGAGGAGGGGGGAGCTATATCTCACAGAGGAGAGGATAGAGGAGGGGGAGCTACATGTAACAGAGGAGAGGATAGAGGACGGGGAGCTATATCTCACAGAGGAGAGGATAGAGGAGGGGGAGCTATATCTCACAGAGGAGAGGAGAGATATAGGAGGGGGAGCTATATCTCACAGAGGAGAGGATAGAGGAGGGGGAGCTATATCTCACAGAGGAGAGGATAGAGGAGGGGGAGCTATATCTCACAGAGGAGAGGATAGAGGAGGGGGAGCTATATCTCACAGAGGAGAGGGTGAGAGTGAGGAGGAGGAGCTATATCTCACAGAGGAGAGGATAGAGGAGGGGGAGCTATATCTCACAGAGGAGAGGATAGAGGAGGGGGAGCTATATCTCACAGAGGAGAGGATAGAGGAGGGGGAGCTATATCTCACAGAGGAGAGGATAGAGGAGGGGGAGCTATATCTCACAGAGGAGAGGATAGAGGAGGGGGAGCTATATCTCACAGAGGAGAGGATAGAGGAGGGGGAGCTATATCTCACAGAGGAGAGGATAGAGGAGGGGGAGCTATATCTCACAGAGGAGAGGATAGAGGAGGGGGAGCTATATCTCACAGAGGAGAGGATAGAGGAGGGGGAGCTATATCTCACAGAGGAGAGGATAGAGGAGGGGGAGCTATATCTCACAGAGGAGAGGATAGAGGAGGGGGAGCTATATCTCACAGAGGAGAGGATAGAGGAGGGGGAGCTATATCTCACAGAGGAGAGGATAGAGGAGGGGGAGCTATATCTCACAGAGGAGAGGATAGAGGAGGGGGAGCTATATCTCACAGAGGAGAGGATAGAGGAGGGGGAGCTATATCTCACAGAGGAGAGGATAGAGGAGGGGGAGCTATATCTCACAGAGGAGAGGATAGAGGAGGGGGAGCTATATCTCACAGAGGAGAGGATAGAGGAGGGGGAGCTATATCTCACAGAGGAGAGGATAGAGGAGGGGGAGCTATATCTCACAGAGGAGAGGATAGAGGAGGGGGAGCTATATCTCACAGAGGAGAGGATAGAGGAGGGGGAGCTATATCTCACAGAGGAGAGGATAGAGGAGGGGGAGCTATATCTCACAGAGGAGAGGATAGAGGAGGGGGAGCTATATCTCACAGAGGAGAGGATAGAGGAGGGGGAGCTATATCTCACAGAGGAGAGGATAGAGGAGGGGGAGCTATATCTCACAGAGGAGAGGATAGAGGAGGGGGAGCTATATCTCACAGAGGAGAGGATAGAGGAGGGGGAGCTATATCTCACAGAGGAGAGGATAGAGGAGGGGGAGCTATATCTCACAGAGGAGAGGATAGAGGAGGGGGAGCTATATCTCACAGAGGAGAGGATAGAGGAGGGGGAGCTATATCTCACAGAGGAGAGGATAGAGGAGGGGGAGCTATATCTCACAGAGGAGAGGATAGAGGAGGGGGAGCTATATCTCACAGAGGAGAGGATAGAGGAGGGGGAGCTATATCTCACAGAGGAGAGGATAGAGGAGGGGGAGCTATATCTCACAGAGGAGAGGATAGAGGAGGGGGAGCTATATCTCACAGAGGAGAGGATAGAGGAGGGGGAGCTATATCTCACAGAGGAGAGGATAGAGGAGGGGGAGCTATATCTCACAGAGGAGAGGATAGAGGAGGGGGAGCTATATCTCACAGAGGAGAGGATAGAGGAGGGGGAGCTATATCTCACAGAGGAGAGGATAGAGGAGGGGGAGCTATATCTCACAGAGGAGAGGATAGAGGAGGGGGAGCTATATCTCACAGAGGAGAGGATAGAGGAGGGGGAGCTATATCTCACAGAGGAGAGGATAGAGGAGGGGGAGCTATATCTCACAGAGGAGAGGATAGAGGAGGGGGAGCTATATCTCACAGAGGAGAGGATAGAGGAGGGGGAGCTATATCTCACAGAGGAGAGGATAGAGGAGGGGGAGCTATATCTCACAGAGGAGAGGATAGAGGAGGGGGAGCTATATCTCACAGAGGAGAGGATAGAGGAGGGGGAGCTATATCTCACAGAGGAGAGGATAGAGGAGGGGGAGCTATATCTCACAGAGGAGAGGATAGAGGAGGGGGAGCTATATCTCACAGAGGAGAGGATAGAGGAGGGGGAGCTATATCTCACAGAGGAGAGGATAGAGGAGGGGGAGCTATATCTCACAGAGGAGAGGATAGAGGAGGGGGAGCTATATCTCACAGAGGAGAGGATAGAGGAGGGGGAGCTATATCTCACAGAGGAGAGGATAGAGGAGGGGGAGCTATATCTCACAGAGGAGAGGATAGAGGAGGGGGAGCTATATCTCACAGAGGAGAGGATAGAGGAGGGGGAGCTATATCTCACAGAGGAGAGGATAGAGGAGGGGGAGCTATATCTCACAGAGGAGAGGATAGAGGAGGGGGAGCTATATCTCACAGAGGAGAGGATAGAGGAGGGGGAGCTATATCTCACAGAGGAGAGGATAGAGGAGGGGGAGCTATATCTCACAGAGGAGAGGATAGAGGAGGGGGAGCTATATCTCACAGAGGAGAGGATAGAGGAGGGGGAGCTATATCTCACAGAGGAGAGGATAGAGGAGGGGGAGCTATATCTCACAGAGGAGAGGATAGAGGAGGGGGAGCTATATCTCACAGAGGAGAGGATAGAGGAGGGGGAGCTATATCTCACAGAGGAGAGGATAGAGGAGGGGGAGCTATATCTCACAGAGGAGAGGATAGAGGAGGGGGAGCTATATCTCACAGAGGAGAGGATAGAGGAGGGGGAGCTATATCTCACAGAGGAGAGGATAGAGGAGGGGGAGCTATATCTCACAGAGGAGAGGATAGAGGAGGGGGAGCTATATCTCACAGAGGAGAGGATAGAGGAGGGGGAGCTATATCTCACAGAGGAGAGGATAGAGGAGGGGGAGCTATATCTCACAGAGGAGAGGATAGAGGAGGGGGAGCTATATCTCACAGAGGAGAGGATAGAGGAGGGGGAGCTATATCTCACAGAGGAGAGGATAGAGGAGGGGGAGCTATATCTCACAGAGGAGAGGATAGAGGAGGGGGAGCTATATCTCACAGAGGAGAGGATAGAGGAGGGGGAGCTATATCTCACAGAGGAGAGGATAGAGGAGGGGGAGCTATATCTCACAGAGGAGAGGATAGAGGAGGGGGAGCTATATCTCACAGAGGAGAGGATAGAGGAGGGGGAGCTATATCTCACAGAGGAGAGGATAGAGGAGGGGGAGCTATATCTCACAGAGGAGAGGATAGAGGAGGGGGAGCTATATCTCACAGAGGAGAGGATAGAGGAGGGGGAGCTATATCTCACAGAGGAGAGGATAGAGGAGGGGGAGCTATATCTCACAGAGGAGAGGATAGAGGAGGGGGAGCTATATCTCACAGAGGAGAGGATAGAGGAGGGGGAGCTATATCTCACAGAGGAGAGGATAGAGGAGGGGGAGCTATATCTCACAGAGGAGAGGATAGAGGAGGGGGAGCTATATCTCACAGAGGAGAGGATAGAGGAGGGGGAGCTATATCTCACAGAGGAGAGGATAGAGGAGGGGGAGCTATATCTCACAGAGGAGAGGATAGAGGAGGGGGAGCTATATCTCACAGAGGAGAGGATAGAGGAGGGGGAGCTATATCTCACAGAGGAGAGGATAGAGGAGGGGGAGCTATATCTCACAGAGGAGAGGATAGAGGAGGGGGAGCTATATCTCACAGAGGAGAGGATAGAGGAGGGGGAGCTATATCTCACAGAGGAGAGGATAGAGGAGGGGGAGCTATATCTCACAGAGGAGAGGATAGAGGAGGGGGAGCTATATCTCACAGAGGAGAGGATAGAGGAGGGGGAGCTATATCTCACAGAGGAGAGGATAGAGGAGGGGGAGCTATATCTCACAGAGGAGAGGATAGAGGAGGGGGAGCTATATCTCACAGAGGAGAGGATAGAGGAGGGGGAGCTATATCTCACAGAGGAGAGGATAGAGGAGGGGGAGCTATATCTCACAGAGGAGAGGATAGAGGAGGGGGAGCTATATCTCACAGAGGAGAGGATAGAGGAGGGGGAGCTATATCTCACAGAGGAGAGGATAGAGGAGGGGGAGCTATATCTCACAGAGGAGAGGATAGAGGAGGGGGAGCTATATCTCACAGAGGAGAGGATAGAGGAGGGGGAGCTATATCTCACAGAGGAGAGGATAGAGGAGGGGGAGCTATATCTCACAGAGGAGAGGATAGAGGAGGGGGAGCTATATCTCACAGAGGAGAGGATAGAGGAGGGGGAGCTATATCTCACAGAGGAGAGGATAGAGGAGGGGGAGCTATATCTCACAGAGGAGAGGATAGAGGAGGGGGAGCTATATCTCACAGAGGAGAGGATAGAGGAGGGGGAGCTATATCTCACAGAGGAGAGGATAGAGGAGGGGGAGCTATATCTCACAGAGGAGAGGATAGAGGAGGGGGAGCTATATCTCACAGAGGAGAGGATAGAGGAGGGGGAGCTATATCTCACAGAGGAGAGGATAGAGGAGGGGGAGCTATATCTCACAGAGGAGAGGATAGAGGAGGGGGAGCTATATCTCACAGAGGAGAGGATAGAGGAGGGGGAGCTATATCTCACAGAGGAGAGGATAGAGGAGGGGGAGCTATATCTCACAGAGGAGAGGATAGAGGAGGGGGAGCTATATCTCACAGAGGAGAGGATAGAGGAGGGGGAGCTATATCTCACAGAGGAGAGGATAGAGGAGGGGGAGCTATATCTCACAGAGGAGAGGATAGAGGAGGGGGAGCTATATCTCACAGAGGAGAGGATAGAGGAGGGGGAGCTATATCTCACAGAGGAGAGGATAGAGGAGGGGGAGCTATATCTCACAGAGGAGAGGATAGAGGAGGGGGAGCTATATCTCACAGAGGAGAGGATAGAGGAGGGGGAGCTATATCTCACAGAGGAGAGGATAGAGGAGGGGGAGCTATATCTCACAGAGGAGAGGATAGAGGAGGGGGAGCTATATCTCACAGAGGAGAGGATAGAGGAGGGGGAGCTATATCTCACAGAGGAGAGGATAGAGGAGGGGGAGCTATATCTCACAGAGGAGAGGATAGAGGAGGGGGAGCTATATCTCACAGAGGAGAGGATAGAGGAGGGGGAGCTATATCTCACAGAGGAGAGGATAGAGGAGGGGGAGCTATATCTCACAGAGGAGAGGATAGAGGAGGGGGAGCTATATCTCACAGAGGAGAGGATAGAGGAGGGGGAGCTATATCTCACAGAGGAGAGGATAGAGGAGGGGGAGCTATATCTCACAGAGGAGAGGATAGAGGAGGGGGAGCTATATCTCACAGAGGAGAGGATAGAGGAGGGGGAGCTATATCTCACAGAGGAGAGGATAGAGGAGGGGGAGCTATATCTCACAGAGGAGAGGATAGAGGAGGGGGAGCTATATCTCACAGAGGAGAGGATAGAGGAGGGGGAGCTATATCTCACAGAGGAGAGGATAGAGGAGGGGGAGCTATATCTCACAGAGGAGAGGATAGAGGAGGGGGAGCTATATCTCACAGAGGAGAGGATAGAGGAGGGGGAGCTATATCTCACAGAGGAGAGGATAGAGGAGGGGGAGCTATATCTCACAGAGGAGAGGATAGAGGAGGGGGAGCTATATCTCACAGAGGAGAGGATAGAGGAGGGGGAGCTATATCTCACAGAGGAGAGGATAGAGGAGGGGGAGCTATATCTCACAGAGGAGAGGATAGAGGAGGGGGAGCTATATCTCACAGAGGAGAGGATAGAGGAGGGGGAGCTATATCTCACAGAGGAGAGGATAGAGGAGGGGGAGCTATATCTCACAGAGGAGAGGATAGAGGAGGGGGAGCTATATCTCACAGAGGAGAGGATAGAGGAGGGGGAGCTATATCTCACAGAGGAGAGGATAGAGGAGGGGGAGCTATATCTCACAGAGGAGAGGATAGAGGAGGGGGAGCTATATCTCACAGAGGAGAGGATAGAGGAGGGGGAGCTATATCTCACAGAGGAGAGGATAGAGGAGGGGGAGCTATATCTCACAGAGGAGAGGATAGAGGAGGGGGAGCTATATCTCACAGAGGAGAGGATAGAGGAGGGGGAGCTATATCTCACAGAGGAGAGGATAGAGGAGGGGGAGCTATATCTCACAGAGGAGAGGATAGAGGAGGGGGAGCTATATCTCACAGAGGAGAGGATAGAGGAGGGGGAGCTATATCTCACAGAGGAGAGGATAGAGGAGGGGGAGCTATATCTCACAGAGGAGAGGATAGAGGAGGGGGAGCTATATCTCACAGAGGAGAGGATAGAGGAGGGGGAGCTATATCTCACAGAGGAGAGGATAGAGGAGGGGGAGCTATATCTCACAGAGGAGAGGATAGAGGAGGGGGAGCTATATCTCACAGAGGAGAGGATAGAGGAGGGGGAGCTATATCTCACAGAGGAGAGGATAGAGGAGGGGGAGCTATATCTCACAGAGGAGAGGATAGAGGAGGGGGAGCTATATCTCACAGAGGAGAGGATAGAGGAGGGGGAGCTATATCTCACAGAGGAGAGGATAGAGGAGGGGGAGCTATATCTCACAGAGGAGAGGATAGAGGAGGGGGAGCTATATCTCACAGAGGAGAGGATAGAGGAGGGGGAGCTATATCTCACAGAGGAGAGGATAGAGGAGGGGGAGCTATATCTCACAGAGGAGAGGATAGAGGAGGGGGAGCTATATCTCACAGAGGAGAGGATAGAGGAGGGGGAGCTATATCTCACAGAGGAGAGGATAGAGGAGGGGGAGCTATATCTCACAGAGGAGAGGATAGAGGAGGGGGAGCTATATCTCACAGAGGAGAGGATAGAGGAGGGGGAGCTATATCTCACAGAGGAGAGGATAGAGGAGGGGGAGCTATATCTCACAGAGGAGAGGATAGAGGAGGGGGAGCTATATCTCACAGAGGAGAGGATAGAGGAGGGGGAGCTATATCTCACAGAGGAGAGGATAGAGGAGGGGGAGCTATATCTCACAGAGGAGAGGATAGAGGAGGGGGAGCTATATCTCACAGAGGAGAGGATAGAGGAGGGGGAGCTATATCTCACAGAGGAGAGGATAGAGGAGGGGGAGCTATATCTCACAGAGGAGAGGATAGAGGAGGGGGAGCTATATCTCACAGAGGAGAGGATAGAGGAGGGGGAGCTATATCTCACAGAGGAGAGGATAGAGGAGGGGGAGCTATATCTCACAGAGGAGAGGATAGAGGAGGGGGAGCTATATCTCACAGAGGAGAGGATAGAGGAGGGGGAGCTATATCTCACAGAGGAGAGGATAGAGGAGGGGGAGCTATATCTCACAGAGGAGAGGATAGAGGAGGGGGAGCTATATCTCACAGAGGAGAGGATAGAGGAGGGGGAGCTATATCTCACAGAGGAGAGGATAGAGGAGGGGGAGCTATATCTCACAGAGGAGAGGATAGAGGAGGGGGAGCTATATCTCACAGAGGAGAGGATAGAGGAGGGGGAGCTATATCTCACAGAGGAGAGGATAGAGGAGGGGGAGCTATATCTCACAGAGGAGAGGATAGAGGAGGGGGAGCTATATCTCACAGAGGAGAGGATAGAGGAGGGGGAGCTATATCTCACAGAGGAGAGGATAGAGGAGGGGGAGCTATATCTCACAGAGGAGAGGATAGAGGAGGGGGAGCTATATCTCACAGAGGAGAGGATAGAGGAGGGGGAGCTATATCTCACAGAGGAGAGGATAGAGGAGGGGGAGCTATATCTCACAGAGGAGAGGATAGAGGAGGGGGAGCTATATCTCACAGAGGAGAGGATAGAGGAGGGGGAGCTATATCTCACAGAGGAGAGGATAGAGGAGGGGGAGCTATATCTCACAGAGGAGAGGATAGAGGAGGGGGAGCTATATCTCACAGAGGAGAGGATAGAGGAGGGGGAGCTATATCTCACAGAGGAGAGGATAGAGGAGGGGGAGCTATATCTCACAGAGGAGAGGATAGAGGAGGGGGAGCTATATCTCACAGAGGAGAGGATAGAGGAGGGGGAGCTATATCTCACAGAGGAGAGGATAGAGGAGGGGGAGCTATATCTCACAGAGGAGAGGATAGAGGAGGGGGAGCTATATCTCACAGAGGAGAGGATAGAGGAGGGGGAGCTATATCTCACAGAGGAGAGGATAGAGGAGGGGGAGCTATATCTCACAGAGGAGAGGATAGAGGAGGGGGAGCTATATCTCACAGAGGAGAGGATAGAGGAGGGGGAGCTATATCTCACAGAGGAGAGGATAGAGGAGGGGGAGCTATATCTCACAGAGGAGAGGATAGAGGAGGGGGAGCTATATCTCACAGAGGAGAGGATAGAGGAGGGGGAGCTATATCTCACAGAGGAGAGGATAGAGGAGGGGGAGCTATATCTCACAGAGGAGAGGATAGAGGAGGGGGAGCTATATCTCACAGAGGAGAGGATAGAGGAGGGGGAGCTATATCTCACAGAGGAGAGGAGGGATAGAGGAGGGGGAGCTATATCTCACAGAGGAGAGGATAGAGGAGGGGGAGCTATATCTCACGAGAGGAGAGGATAGAGGAGGGGGAGCTATATCTCACAGAGGAGAGGATAGAGGAGGGGGAGCTATATCTCACAGAGGAGGGAGAGGATAGAGGAGGGGGAGCTATATCTCACAGAGGAGAGGATAGAGGAGGGGGAGCTATATCTCACAGAGGAGAGGATAGAGGAGGGGGAGCTATATCTCACAGAGGAGAGGATAGAGGAGGGGGAGCTATATCTCACAGAGGAGAGGATAGAGGAGGGGGAGCTATATCTCACAGAGGAGAGGATAGAGGAGGGGGAGCTATATCTCACAGAGGAGAGGATAGAGGAGGGGGAGCTATATCTCACAGAGGAGAGGATAGAGGAGGGGGAGCTACATCTCACAGAGGAGAGGATAGAGGAGGGGGAGCTATATCTCACAGAGGAGATGATAGAGGAGGGGGAGCTATATCTCACAGAGGAGAGGATAGAGGAGGGGGAGCTATATCTCACAGAGGAGAGGATAGAGGAGGGGGAGCTATATCTCACAGAGGAGAGGATAGAGGAGGGGGAGCTATATCTCACAGAGGAGAGGATAGAGGAGGGGGAGCTATATCTCACAGAGGAGAGGATAGAGGAGGGGGAGCTATATCTCACAGAGGAGAGGATAGAGGAGGGGGAGCTATATCTCACAGAGGAGATGATAGAGGAGGGGGAGCTATATCTCACAGAGGAGAGGATAGAGGAGGGGGAGCTATATCTCACAGAGGAGAGGATAGAGGAGGGGGAGCTATATCTCACAGAGGAGAGGATAGAGGAGGGGGAGCTATATCTCACAGAGGAGAGGATAGAGGAGGGGGAGCTATATCTCACAGAGGAGAGGATAGAGGAGGGGGAGCTATATCTCACAGAGGAGAGGATAGAGGAGGGGGAGCTATATCTCACAGAGGAGAGGATAGAGGAGGGGGAGCTATATCTCACAGAGGAGAGATAGAGGAGGGGGAGCTATATCTCACAGAGGAGAGGATAGAGGAGGGGGAGCTATATCTCACAGAGGAGAGGATAGAGGAGGGGGAGCTATATCTCACAGAGGAGAGGATAGAGGAGGGGGAGCTATATCTCACAGAGGAGAGGATAGAGGAGGGGGAGCTATATCTCACAGAGGAGAGGATAGAGGAGGGGGAGCTATATCTCACAGAGGAGAGGATAGAGGAGGGGAGCTATATCTCACAGAGGAGAGGATAGAGGAGGGGGAGCTATATCTCACAGAGGAGAGGATAGAGGAGGGGGAGCTATATCTCACAGAGGAGAGGATAGAGGAGGGGGAGCTATATCTCACAGAGGAGAGGATAGAGGAGGGGGAGCTATATCTCACAGAGGAGAGGATAGAGGAGGGGGAGCTATATCTCACAGAGGAGAGGATAGAGGAGGGGGAGCTATATCTCACAGAGGAGAGGATAGAGGAGGGGGAGCTATATCTCACAGAGGAGAGGATAGAGGAGGGGGAGCTATATCTCACAGAGGAGAGGATAGAGGAGGGGGAGCTATATCTCACAGAGGAGAGGATAGAGGAGGGGGGAGCTATATCTCACAGAGGAGAGGATAGAGGAGGGGGAGCTATATCTCACAGAGGAGAGGATAGAGGAGGGGGAGCTATATCTCACAGAGGAGAGGATAGAGGAGGGGGAGCTATATCTCACAGAGGAGAGGATAGAGGAGGGGGAGCTATATCTCACAGAGGAGAGGATAGAGGAGGGGGAGCTATATCTCACAGAGGAGAGGATAGAGGAGGGGGAGCTATATCTCACAGAGGAGAGGATAGAGGAGGGGGAGCTATATCTCACAGAGGAGAGGATAGAGGAGGGGGAGCTATATCTCACAGAGGAGAGGATAGAGGAGGGGGAGCTATATCTCACAGAGGAGAGGATAGAGGAGGGGGAGCTATATCTCACAGAGGAGAGGATAGAGGAGGGGGAGCTATATCTCACAGAGGAGAGGATAGAGGAGGGGGAGCTATATCTCACAGAGGAGAGGATAGAGGAGGGGGAGCTATATCTCACAGAGGAGAGGATAGAAGGAGGGGGAGCTATATCTCACAGAGGAGAGGATAGAGGAGGGGGAGCTATATCTCACAGAGGAGAGGATAGAGGAGGGGGAGCTATATCTCACAGAGGAGAGGATAGAGGAGGGGGAGCTATATCTCACAGAGGAGAGGATAGAGGAGGGGGAGCTATATCTCACAGAGGAGAGGATAGAGGAGGAGGGGGGAGCTATATCTCACAGAGGAGAGGATAGAGGAGGGGGAGCTATATCTCACAGAGGAGAGGATAGAGGAGGGGGAGCTATATCTCACAGAGGAGAGGATAGAGGAGGGGGAGCTATATCTCACAGAGGAGAGGATAGAGGAGGGGGAGCTATATCTCACAGAGGAGAGGATAGAGGAGGGGGAGCTATATCTCACAGAGGAGAGGATAGAGGAGGGGGAGCTATATCTCACAGAGGAGAGGATAGAGGAGGGGGAGCTATATCTCACAGAGGAGAGGATAGAGGAGGGGGAGCTATATCTCACAGAGGAGAGGATAGAGGAGGGGGAGCTATATCTCACAGAGGAGAGGATAGAGGAGGGGGAGCTATATCTCACAGAGGAGAGGATAGAGGAGGGGGAGCTATATCTCACAGAGGAGAGGATAGAGGAGGGGGAGCTATATCTCACAGAGGAGAGGATAGAGGAGGGGGAGCTATATCTCACAGAGGAGAGGATAGAGGAGGGGGAGCTATATCTCACAGAGGAGAGGATAGAGGAGGGGGAGCTATATCTCACAGAGGAGAGGATAGAGGAGGGGGAGCTATATCTCACAGAGGAGAGGATAGAGGAGGGGGAGCTATATCTCACAGAGGAGAGGATAGAGGAGGGGGAGCTATATCTCACAGAGGAGAGGATAGAGGAGGGGGAGCTATATCTCACAGAGGAGAGGATAGAGGAGGGGGAGCTATATCTCACAGAGGAGAGGATAGAGGAGGGGGAGCTATATCTCACAGAGGAGAGGATAGAGGAGGGGGAGCTATATCTCACAGAGGAGAGGATAGAGGAGGGGGAGCTATATCTCACAGAGGAGAGGATAGAGGAGGGGGAGCTATATCTCACAGAGGAGAGGATAGAGGAGGGGGAGCTATATCTCACAGAGGAGAGAAGAGGAGGGGGAGCTATATCTCACAGAGGAGAGGATAGAGGAGGGGGAGCTATATCTCACAGAGGAGAGGATAGAGGAGGGGGAGCTATATCTCACAGAGGAGAGGATAGAGGAGGGGGAGCTATATCTCACAGAGGAGAGGATAGAGGAGGGGGAGCTATATCTCACAGAGGAGAGGATAGAGGAGGGGGAGCTATATCTCACAGAGGAGAGGATAGAGGAGGGGGAGCTATATCTCACAGAGGAGAGGATAGAGGAGGGGGAGCTATATCTCACAGAGGAGAGGATAGAGGAGGGGGAGCTATATCTCACAGAGGAGAGGATAGAGGAGGGGGAGCTATATCTCACAGAGGAGAGGATAGAGGAGGGGGAGCTATATCTCACAGAGGAGAGGATAGAGGAGGGGGAGCTATATCTCACAGAGGAGAGGATAGAGGAGGGGGAGCTATATCTCACAGAGGAGAGGATAGAGGAGGGGGAGCTATATCTCACAGAGGAGAGGATAGAGGAGGGGGAGCTATATCTCACAGAGGAGAGGATAGAGGAGGGGGAGCTATATCTCACAGAGGAGAGGATAGAGGAGGGGGAGCTATATCTCACAGAGGAGAGGATAGAGGAGGGGGAGCTATATCTCACAGAGGAGAGGATAGAGGAGGGGGAGCTATATCTCACAGAGGAGAGGATAGAGGAGGGGGAGCTATATCTCACAGAGGAGAGGATAGAGGAGGGGGAGCTATATCTCACAGAGGAGAGGATAGAGGAGGGGGAGCTATATCTCACAGAGGAGAGGATAGAGGAGGGGGAGCTATATCTCACAGAGGAGAGGATAGAGGAGGGGGAGCTATATCTCACAGAGGAGAGGATAGAGGAGGGGGAGCTATATCTCACAGAGGAGAGGATAGAGGAGGGGGAGCTATATCTCACAGAGGAGAGGATAGAGGAGGGGGAGCTATATCTCACAGAGGAGAGGATAGAGGAGGGGGAGCTATATCTCACAGAGGAGAGGATAGAGGAGGGGGAGCTATATCTCACAGAGGAGAGGATAGAGGAGGGGGAGCTATATCTCACAGAGGAGAGGATAGAGGAGGGGGAGCTATATCTCACAGAGGAGAGGATAGAGGAGGGGGAGCTATATCTCACAGAGGAGAGGATAGAGGAGGGGGAGCTATATCTCACAGAGGAGAGGATAGAGGAGGGGGAGCTATATCTCACAGAGGAGAGGATAGAGGAGGGGGAGCTATATCTCACAGAGGAGAGGATAGAGGAGGGGGAGCTATATCTCACAGAGGAGAGGATAGAGGAGGGGGAGCTATATCTCACAGAGGAGAGGATAGAGGAGGGGGAGCTATATCTCACAGAGGAGAGGATAGAGGAGGGGGAGCTATATCTCACAGAGGAGAGGATAGAGGAGGGGGAGCTATATCTCACAGAGGAGAGGATAGAGGAGGGGGAGCTATATCTCACAGAGGAGAGGATAGAGGAGGGGGAGCTATATCTCACAGAGGAGAGGATAGAGGAGGGGGAGCTATATCTCACAGAGGAGAGGATAGAGGAGGGGGAGCTATATCTCACAGAGGAGAGGATAGAGGAGGGGGAGCTATATCTCACAGAGGAGAGGATAGAGGAGGGGGAGCTATATCTCACAGAGGAGAGGATAGAGGAGGGGGAGCTATATCTCACAGAGGAGAGGATAGAGGAGGGGGAGCTATATCTCACAGAGGAGAGGATAGAGGAGGGGGAGCTATATCTCACAGAGGAGAGGATAGAGGAGGGGGAGCTATATCTCACAGAGGAGAGGATAGAGGAGGGGGAGCTATATCTCACAGAGGAGAGGATAGAGGAGGGGGAGCTATATCTCACAGAGGAGAGGATAGAGGAGGGGGAGCTATATCTCACAGAGGAGAGGATAGAGGAGGGGGAGCTATATCTCACAGAGGAGAGGATAGAGGAGGGGGAGCTATATCTCACAGAGGAGAGGATAGAGGAGGGGGAGCTATATCTCACAGAGGAGAGGATAGAGGAGGGGGAGCTATATCTCACAGAGGAGAGGATAGAGGAGGGGGAGCTATATCTCACAGAGGAGAGGATAGAGGAGGGGGAGCTATATCTCACAGAGGAGAGGATAGAGGAGGGGGAGCTATATCTCACAGAGGAGAGGATAGAGGAGGGGGAGCTATATCTCACAGAGGAGAGGATAGAGGAGGGGGAGCTATATCTCACAGAGGAGAGGATAGAGGAGGGGGAGCTATATCTCACAGAGGAGATGATAGAGGAGGGGGAGCTATATCTCACAGAGGAGAGGATAGAGGAGGGGGAGCTATATCTCACAGAGGAGAGGATAGAGGAGGGGGAGCTATATCTCACAGAGGAGAGAGGGGAGCTATATCTCACAGAGGAGAGATAGAGGAGGGGGAGCTATATCTCACAGAGGAGAGGATAGAGGAGGGGGAGCTATATCTCACAGAGGAGAGGATAGAGGAGGGGGAGCTATATCTCACAGAGGAGAGGATAGAGGAGGGGGAGCTATATCTCACAGAGGAGAGGATAGAGGAGGGGGAGCTATATCTCACAGAGGAGAGGATAGAGGAGGGGGAGCTATATCTCACAGAGGAGAGGATAGAGGAGGGGGAGCTATATCTCACAGAGGAGAGGATAGAGGAGGGGGAGCTATATCTCACAGAGGAGAGGATAGAGGAGGGGGAGCTATATCTCACAGAGGAGAGGATAGAGGAGGGGGAGCTATATCTCACAGAGGAGAGGATAGAGGAGGGGGAGCTATATCTCACAGAGGAGAGGATAGAGGAGGGGGAGCTATATCTCACAGAGGAGAGGATAGAGGAGGGGGAGCTATATCTCACAGAGGAGAGGATAGAGGAGGGGGAGCTATATCTCACAGAGGAGAGGATAGAGGAGGGGGAGCTATATCTCACAGAGGAGAGGATAGAGGAGGGGGAGCTATATCTCACAGAGGAGAGGATAGAGGAGGGGGAGCTATATCTCACAGAGGAGAGGATAGAGGAGGGGGAGCTATATCTCACAGAGGAGAGGATAGAGGAGGGGGAGCTATATCTCACAGAGGAGAGGATAGAGGAGGGGGAGCTATATCTCACAGAGGAGAGGATAGAGGAGGGGGAGCTATATCTCACAGAGGAGAGGATAGAGGAGGGGGAGCTATATCTCACAGAGGAGAGGATAGAGGAGGGGGAGCTATATCTCACAGAGGAGAGGATAGAGGAGGGGGAGCTATATCTCACAGAGGAGAGGATAGAGGAGGGGGAGCTATATCTCACAGAGGAGAGGATAGAGGAGGGGGAGCTATATCTCACAGAGGAGAGGATAGAGGAGGGGGAGCTATATCTCACAGAGGAGAGGATAGAGGAGGGGGAGCTATATCTCACAGAGGAGAGGATAGAGGAGGGGGAGCTATATCTCACAGAGGAGAGGATAGAGGAGGGGGAGCTATATCTCACAGAGGAGAGGATAGAGGAGGGGGAGCTATATCTCACAGAGGAGAGGATAGAGGAGGGGGAGCTATATCTCACAGAGGAGAGGATAGAGGAGGGGGAGCTATATCTCACAGAGGAGAGGATAGAGGAGGGGGAGCTATATCTCACAGAGGAGAGGATAGAGGAGGGGGAGCTATATCTCACAGAGGAGAGGATAGAGGAGGGGGAGCTATATCTCACAGAGGAGAGGATAGAGGAGGGGGAGCTATATCTCACAGAGGAGAGGATAGAGGAGGGGGAGCTATATCTCACAGAGGAGAGGATAGAGGAGGGGGAGCTATATCTCACAGAGGAGAGGATAGAGGAGGGGGAGCTATATCTCACAGAGGAGAGGATAGAGGAGGGGGAGCTATATCTCACAGAGGAGAGGATAGAGGAGGGGGAGCTATATCTCACAGAGGAGAGGATAGAGGAGGGGGAGCTATATCTCACAGAGGAGAGGATAGAGGAGGGGGAGCTATATCTCACAGAGGAGAGGATAGAGGAGGGGGAGCTATATCTCACAGAGGAGAGGATAGAGGAGGGGGAGCTATATCTCACAGAGGAGAGGATAGAGGAGGGGGAGCTATATCTCACAGAGGAGAGGATAGAGGAGGGGGAGCTATATCTCACAGAGGAGAGGATAGAGGAGGGGGAGCTATATCTCACAGAGGAGAGGATAGAGGAGGGGGAGCTATATCTCACAGAGGAGAGGATAGAGGAGGGGGAGCTATATCTCACAGAGGAGAGGATAGAGGAGGGGGAGCTATATCTCACAGAGGAGAGGATAGAGGAGGGGGAGCTATATCTCACAGAGGAGAGGATAGAGGAGGGGGAGCTATATCTCACAGAGGAGAGGATAGAGGAGGGGGAGCTATATCTCACAGAGGAGAGGATAGAGGAGGGGGAGCTATATCTCACAGAGGAGAGGATAGAGGAGGGGGAGCTATATCTCACAGAGGAGAGGATAGAGG
The DNA here is from genome assembly GCF_965601325.2 of Salmo salar. Taxonomy (NCBI): domain Eukaryota; kingdom Metazoa; phylum Chordata; class Actinopteri; order Salmoniformes; family Salmonidae; genus Salmo; species Salmo salar. Next base: position 29,063,264 of record NC_138307.1, on the reverse strand, counting down.
AGGGGGAGCTATATCTCACAGAGGAGAGGATAGAGGAGGGGGAGCTATATCTCACAGAGGAGAGGATAGAGGAGGGGGAGCTATATCTCACAGAGGAGAGGATAGAGGAGGGGGAGCTATATCTCACAGAGGAGAGGATAGAGGAGGGGGAGCTATATCTCACAGAGGAGAGGATAGAGGAGGGGGAGCTATATCTCACAGAGGAGAGGATAGAGGAGGGGGAGCTATATCTCACAGAGGAGAGGATAGAGGAGGGGGAGCTATATCTCACAGAGGAGAGGATAGAGGAGGGGGAGCTATATCTCACAGAGGAGAGGATAGAGGAGGGGGAGCTATATCTCACAGAGGAGAGGATAGAGGAGGGGGAGCTATATCTCACAGAGGAGAGGATAGAGGAGGGGGAGCTATATCTCACAGAGGAGAGGATAGAGGAGGGGGAGCTATATCTCACAGAGGAGAGGATAGAGGAGGGGGAGCTATATCTCACAGAGGAGAGGATAGAGGAGGGGGAGCTATATCTCACAGAGGAGAGGATAGAGGAGGGGGAGCTATATCTCACAGAGGAGAGGATAGAGGAGGGGGAGCTATATCTCACAGAGGAGAGGATAGAGGAGGGGGAGCTATATCTCACAGAGGAGAGGATAGAGGAGGGGGAGCTATATCTCACAGAGGAGAGGATAGAGGAGGGGGAGCTATATCTCACAGAGGAGAGGATAGAGGAGGGGGAGCTATATCTCACAGAGGAGAGGATAGAGGAGGGGGAGCTATATCTCACAGAGGAGAGGATAGAGGAGGGGGAGCTATATCTCACAGAGGAGAGGATAGAGGAGGGGGAGCTATATCTCACAGAGGAGAGGATAGAGGAGGGGGAGCTATATCTCACAGAGGAGAGGATAGAGGAGGGGGAGCTATATCTCACAGAGGAGAGGATAGAGGAGGGGGAGCTATATCTCACAGAGGAGAGGATAGAGGAGGGGGAGCTATATCTCACAGAGGAGAGGATAGAGGAGGGGGAGCTATATCTCACAGAGGAGAGGATAGAGGAGGGGGAGCTATATCTCACAGAGGAGAGGATAGAGGAGGGGGAGCTATATCTCACAGAGGAGAGGATAGAGGAGGGGGAGCTATATCTCACAGAGGAGAGGATAGAGGAGGGGGAGCTATATCTCACAGAGGAGAGGATAGAGGAGGGGGAGCTATATCTCACAGAGGAGAGGATAGAGGAGGGGGAGCTATATCTCACAGAGGAGAGGATAGAGGAGGGGGAGCTATATCTCACAGAGGAGAGGATAGAGGAGGGGGAGCTATATCTCACAGAGGAGAGGATAGAGGAGGGGGAGCTATATCTCACAGAGGAGAGGATAGAGGAGGGGGAGCTATATCTCACAGAGGAGAGGATAGAGGAGGGGGAGCTATATCTCACAGAGGAGAGGATAGAGGAGGGGGAGCTATATCTCACAGAGGAGAGGATAGAGGAGGGGGAGCTATATCTCACAGAGGAGAGGATAGAGGAGGGGGAGCTATATCTCACAGAGGAGAGGATAGAGGAGGGGGAGCTATATCTCACAGAGGAGAGGATAGAGGAGGGGGAGCTATATCTCACAGAGGAGAGGATAGAGGAGGGGGAGCTATATCTCACAGAGGAGAGGATAGAGGAGGGGGAGCTATATCTCACAGAGGAGAGGATAGAGGAGGGGGAGCTATATCTCACAGAGGAGAGGATAGAGGAGGGGGAGCTATATCTCACAGAGGAGAGGATAGAGGAGGGGGAGCTATATCTCACAGAGGAGAGGATAGAGGAGGGGGAGCTATATCTCACAGAGGAGAGGATAGAGGAGGGGGAGCTATATCTCACAGAGGAGAGGATAGAGGAGGGGGAGCTATATCTCACAGAGGAGAGGATAGAGGAGGGGGAGCTATATCTCACAGAGGAGAGGATAGAGGAGGGGGAGCTATATCTCACAGAGGAGAGGATAGAGGAGGGGGAGCTATATCTCACAGAGGAGAGGATAGAGGAGGGGGAGCTATATCTCACAGAGGAGAGGATAGAGGAGGGGGAGCTATATCTCACAGAGGAGAGGATAGAGGAGGGGGAGCTATATCTCACAGAGGAGAGGATAGAGGAGGGGGAGCTATATCTCACAGAGGAGAGGATAGAGGAGGGGGAGCTATATCTCACAGAGGAGAGGATAGAGGAGGGGGAGCTATATCTCACAGAGGAGAGGATAGAGGAGGGGGAGCTATATCTCACAGAGGAGAGGATAGAGGAGGGGGAGCTATATCTCACAGAGGAGAGGATAGAGGAGGGGGAGCTATATCTCACAGAGGAGAGGATAGAGGAGGGGGAGCTATATCTCACAGAGGAGAGGATAGAGGAGGGGGAGCTATATCTCACAGAGGAGAGGATAGAGGAGGGGGAGCTATATCTCACAGAGGAGAGGATAGAGGAGGGGGAGCTATATCTCACAGAGGAGAGGATAGAGGAGGGGGAGCTATATCTCACAGAGGAGAGGATAGAGGAGGGGGAGCTATATCTCACAGAGGAGAGGATAGAGGAGGGGGAGCTATATCTCACAGAGGAGAGGATAGAGGAGGGGGAGCTATATCTCACAGAGGAGAGGATAGAGGAGGGGGAGCTATATCTCACAGAGGAGAGGATAGAGGAGGGGGAGCTATATCTCACAGAGGAGAGGATAGAGGAGGGGGAGCTATATCTCACAGAGGAGAGGATAGAGGAGGGGGAGCTATATCTCACAGAGGAGAGGATAGAGGAGGGGGAGCTATATCTCACAGAGGAGAGGATAGAGGAGGGGGAGCTATATCTCACAGAGGAGAGGATAGAGGAGGGGGAGCTATATCTCACAGAGGAGAGGATAGAGGAGGGGGAGCTATATCTCACAGAGGAGAGGATAGAGGAGGGGGAGCTATATCTCACAGAGGAGAGGATAGAGGAGGGGGAGCTATATCTCACAGAGGAGAGGATAGAGGAGGGGGAGCTATATCTCACAGAGGAGAGGATAGAGGAGGGGGAGCTATATCTCACAGAGGAGAGGATAGAGGAGGGGGAGCTATATCTCACAGAGGAGAGGATAGAGGAGGGGGAGCTATATCTCACAGAGGAGAGGATAGAGGAGGGGGAGCTATATCTCACAGAGGAGAGGATAGAGGAGGGGGAGCTATATCTCACAGAGGAGAGGATAGAGGAGGGGGAGCTATATCTCACAGAGGAGAGGATAGAGGAGGGGGAGCTATATCTCACAGAGGAGAGGATAGAGGAGGGGGAGCTATATCTCACAGAGGAGAGGATAGAGGAGGGGGAGCTATATCTCACAGAGGAGAGGATAGAGGAGGGGGAGCTATATCTCACAGAGGAGAGGATAGAGGAGGGGGAGCTATATCTCACAGAGGAGAGGATAGAGGAGGGGGAGCTATATCTCACAGAGGAGAGGATAGAGGAGGGGGAGCTATATCTCACAGAGGAGAGGATAGAGGAGGGGGAGCTATATCTCACAGAGGAGAGGATAGAGGAGGGGGAGCTATATCTCACAGAGGAGAGGATAGAGGAGGGGGAGCTATATCTCACAGAGGAGAGGATAGAGGAGGGGGAGCTATATCTCACAGAGGAGAGGATAGAGGAGGGGGAGCTATATCTCACAGAGGAGAGGATAGAGGAGGGGGAGCTATATCTCACAGAGGAGAGGATAGAGGAGGGGGAGCTATATCTCACAGAGGAGAGGATAGAGGAGGGGGAGCTATATCTCACAGAGGAGAGGATAGAGGAGGGGGAGCTATATCTCACAGAGGAGAGGATAGAGGAGGGGGAGCTATATCTCACAGAGGAGAGGATAGAGGAGGGGGAGCTATATCTCACAGAGGAGAGGATAGAGGAGGGGGAGCTATATCTCACAGAGGAGAGGATAGAGGAGGGGGAGCTATATCTCACAGAGGAGAGGATAGAGGAGGGGGAGCTATATCTCACAGAGGAGAGGATAGAGGAGGGGGAGCTATATCTCACAGAGGAGAGGATAGAGGAGGGGGAGCTATATCTCACAGAGGAGAGGATAGAGGAGGGGGAGCTATATCTCACAGAGGAGAGGATAGAGGAGGGGGAGCTATATCTCACAGAGGAGAGGATAGAGGAGGGGGAGCTATATCTCACAGAGGAGAGGATAGAGGAGGGGGAGCTATATCTCACAGAGGAGAGGATAGAGGAGGGGGAGCTATATCTCACAGAGGAGAGGATAGAGGAGGGGGAGCTATATCTCACAGAGGAGAGGATAGAGGAGGGGGAGCTATATCTCACAGAGGAGAGGATAGAGGAGGGGGAGCTATATCTCACAGAGGAGAGGATAGAGGAGGGGGAGCTATATCTCACAGAGGAGAGGATAGAGGAGGGGGAGCTATATCTCACAGAGGAGAGGATAGAGGAGGGGGAGCTATATCTCACAGAGGAGAGGATAGAGGAGGGGGAGCTATATCTCACAGAGGAGAGGATAGAGGAGGGGGAGCTATATCTCACAGAGGAGAGGATAGAGGAGGGGGAGCTATATCTCACAGAGGAGAGGATAGAGGAGGGGGAGCTATATCTCACAGAGGAGAGGATAGAGGAGGGGGAGCTATATCTCACAGAGGAGAGGATAGAGGAGGGGGAGCTATATCTCACAGAGGAGAGGATAGAGGAGGGGGAGCTATATCTCACAGAGGAGAGGATAGAGGAGGGGGAGCTATATCTCACAGAGGAGAGGATAGAGGAGGGGGAGCTATATCTCACAGAGGAGAGGATAGAGGAGGGGGAGCTATATCTCACAGAGGAGAGGATAGAGGAGGGGGAGCTATATCTCACAGAGGAGAGGATAGAGGAGGGGGAGCTATATCTCACAGAGGAGAGGATAGAGGAGGGGGAGCTATATCTCACAGAGGAGAGGATAGAGGAGGGGGAGCTATATCTCACAGAGGAGAGGATAGAGGAGGGGGAGCTATATCTCACAGAGGAGAGGATAGAGGAGGGGGAGCTATATCTCACAGAGGAGAGGATAGAGGAGGGGGAGCTATATCTCACAGAGGAGAGGATAGAGGAGGGGGAGCTATATCTCACAGAGGAGAGGATAGAGGAGGGGGAGCTATATCTCACAGAGGAGAGGATAGAGGAGGGGGAGCTATATCTCACAGAGGAGAGGATAGAGGAGGGGGAGCTATATCTCACAGAGGAGAGGATAGAGGAGGGGGAGCTATATCTCACAGAGGAGAGGATAGAGGAGGGGGAGCTATATCTCACAGAGGAGAGGATAGAGGAGGGGGAGCTATATCTCACAGAGGAGAGGATAGAGGAGGGGGAGCTATATCTCACAGAGGAGAGGATAGAGGAGGGGGAGCTATATCTCACAGAGGAGAGGATAGAGGAGGGGGAGCTATATCTCACAGAGGAGAGGATAGAGGAGGGGGAGCTATATCTCACAGAGGAGAGGATAGAGGAGGGGGAGCTATATCTCACAGAGGAGAGGATAGAGGAGGGGGAGCTATATCTCACAGAGGAGAGGATAGAGGAGGGGGAGCTATATCTCACAGAGGAGAGGATAGAGGAGGGGGAGCTATATCTCACAGAGGAGAGGATAGAGGAGGGGGAGCTATATCTCACAGAGGAGAGGATAGAGGAGGGGGAGCTATATCTCACAGAGGAGAGGATAGAGGAGGGGGAGCTATATCTCACAGAGGAGAGGATAGAGGAGGGGGAGCTATATCTCACAGAGGAGAGGATAGAGGAGGGGGAGCTATATCTCACAGAGGAGAGGATAGAGGAGGGGGAGCTATATCTCACAGAGGAGAGGATAGAGGAGGGGGAGCTATATCTCACAGAGGAGAGGATAGAGGAGGGGGAGCTATATCTCACAGAGGAGAGGATAGAGGAGGGGGAGCTATATCTCACAGAGGAGAGGATAGAGGAGGGGGAGCTATATCTCACAGAGGAGAGGATAGAGGAGGGGGAGCTATATCTCACAGAGGAGAGGATAGAGGAGGGGGAGCTATATCTCACAGAGGAGAGGATAGAGGAGGGGGAGCTATATCTCACAGAGGAGAGGATAGAGGAGGGGGAGCTATATCTCACAGAGGAGAGGATAGAGGAGGGGGAGCTATATCTCACAGAGGAGAGGATAGAGGAGGGGGAGCTATATCTCACAGAGGAGAGGATAGAGGAGGGGGAGCTATATCTCACAGAGGAGAGGATAGAGGAGGGGGAGCTATATCTCACAGAGGAGAGGATAGAGGAGGGGGAGCTATATCTCACAGAGGAGAGGATAGAGGAGGGGGAGCTATATCTCACAGAGGAGAGGATAGAGGAGGGGGAGCTATATCTCACAGAGGAGAGGATAGAGGAGGGGGAGCTATATCTCACAGAGGAGAGGATAGAGGAGGGGGAGCTATATCTCACAGAGGAGAGGATAGAGGAGGGGGAGCTATATCTCACAGAGGAGAGGATAGAGGAGGGGGAGCTATATCTCACAGAGGAGAGGATAGAGGAGGGGGAGCTATATCTCACAGAGGAGAGGATAGAGGAGGGGGAGCTATATCTCACAGAGGAGAGGATAGAGGAGGGGGAGCTATATCTCACAGAGGAGAGGATAGAGGAGGGGGAGCTATATCTCACAGAGGAGAGGATAGAGGAGGGGGAGCTATATCTCACAGAGGAGAGGATAGAGGAGGGGGAGCTATATCTCACAGAGGAGAGGATAGAGGAGGGGGAGCTATATCTCACAGAGGAGAGGATAGAGGAGGGGGAGCTATATCTCACAGAGGAGAGGATAGAGGAGGGGGAGCTATATCTCACAGAGGAGAGGATAGAGGAGGGGGAGCTATATCTCACAGAGGAGAGGATAGAGGAGGGGGAGCTATATCTCACAGAGGAGAGGATAGAGGAGGGGGAGCTATATCTCACAGAGGAGAGGATAGAGGAGGGGGAGCTATATCTCACAGAGGAGAGGATAGAGGAGGGGGAGCTATATCTCACAGAGGAGAGGATAGAGGAGGGGGAGCTATATCTCACAGAGGAGAGGATAGAGGAGGGGGAGCTATATCTCACAGAGGAGAGGATAGAGGAGGGGGAGCTATATCTCACAGAGGAGAGGATAGAGGAGGGGGAGCTATATCTCACAGAGGAGAGGATAGAGGAGGGGGAGCTATATCTCACAGAGGAGAGGATAGAGGAGGGGGAGCTATATCTCACAGAGGAGAGGATAGAGGAGGGGGAGCTATATCTCACAGAGGAGAGGATAGAGGAGGGGGAGCTATATCTCACAGAGGAGAGGATAGAGGAGGGGGAGCTATATCTCACAGAGGAGAGGATAGAGGAGGGGGAGCTATATCTCACAGAGGAGAGGATAGAGGAGGGGGAGCTATATCTCACAGAGGAGAGGATAGAGGAGGGGGAGCTATATCTCACAGAGGAGAGGATAGAGGAGGGGGAGCTATATCTCACAGAGGAGAGGATAGAGGAGGGGGAGCTATATCTCACAGAGGAGAGGATAGAGGAGGGGGAGCTATATCTCACAGAGGAGAGGATAGAGGAGGGGGAGCTATATCTCACAGAGGAGAGGATAGAGGAGGGGGAGCTATATCTCACAGAGGAGAGGATAGAGGAGGGGGAGCTATATCTCACAGAGGAGAGGATAGAGGAGGGGGAGCTATATCTCACAGAGGAGAGGATAGAGGAGGGGGAGCTATATCTCACAGAGGAGAGGATAGAGGAGGGGGAGCTATATCTCACAGAGGAGAGGATAGAGGAGGGGGAGCTATATCTCACAGAGGAGAGGATAGAGGAGGGGGAGCTATATCTCACAGAGGAGAGGATAGAGGAGGGGGAGCTATATCTCACAGAGGAGAGGATAGAGGAGGGGGAGCTATATCTCACAGAGGAGAGGATAGAGGAGGGGGAGCTATATCTCACAGAGGAGAGGATAGAGGAGGGGGAGCTATATCTCACAGAGGAGAGGATAGAGGAGGGGGGAGCTATATCTCACAGAGGAGAGGATAGAGGAGGGGGAGCTATATCTCACAGAGGAGAGGATAGAGGAGGGGGAGCTATATCTCACAGAGGAGAGGATAGAGGAGGGGGAGCTATATCTCACAGAGGAGAGGATAGAGGAGGGGGAGCTATATCTCACAGAGGAGAGGATAGAGGAGGGGGAGCTATATCTCACAGAGGAGAGGATAGAGGAGGGGGAGCTATATCTCACAGAGGAGAGGATAGAGGAGGGGGAGCTATATCTCACAGAGGAGAGGATAGAGGAGGGGGAGCTATATCTCACAGAGGAGAGGAGAGATTATAGGAGGGGGAGCTATATCTCACAGAGGAGAGGATAGAGGAGGGGGAGCTATATCTCACAGAGGAGAGGATAGAGGAGGGGGAGCTATATCTCACAGAGGAGAGGAGAGGATAGAGGAGGGGGAGCTATATCTCACAGAGGAGAGGATAGAAGAGGGGGAGCTACATCTCACAGAGGAGAGGATAGAGGAGGGGGAGCTATATCTCACAGAGGAGATGATAGAGGAGGGGGAGCTATATCTCACAGAGGAGATGATAGAGGAGGGGGAGCTACATCTCACAGAGGAGAGGATAGAGGAGGGGGAGCTATATCTCACAGAGGAGAGGAGAGAATATAGGAGGGGGAGCTATATCTCACAGAGGAGAGGATAGAGGAGGGGGAGCTACATCTCACAGAGGAGAGGATAGAGGAGGGGGAGCTATATCTCACAGAGGAGATGATAGAGGAGGGGGAGCTATATCTCACAGAGGAGAGGATAGAGGAGGGGGAGCTATATCTCACAGAGGAGAGGAGGGGGAGCTATATCTCACAGAGGAGAGGATAGAGGAGGGGGAGCTATATCTCACAGAGGAGATGATAGAGGAGGGGGAGCTATATCTCACAGAGGAGAGAGTAGAGGAGGGGGAGCTATATCTTACAGAGGAGAGGGAGCTATATCTCACAGAGGAGAGGAGGGGGAGCTATATCTCACAGAGGAGAGGATAGAGGAGGGGGAGCTATATCTCACAGAGGAGAGGATAGAGGAGGGGGAGCTATATCTCACAGAGGAGAGGAGGGGGAGCTATATCTCACAGAGGAGAGGATAGAGGAGGGGGAGCTATATCTCACAGAGGAGATGATAGAGGAGGGGGAGCTATATCTCACAGAGGAGAGGATAGAGGAGGGGGAGCTATATCTCACAGAGGAGAGGATAGAGGAGGGGGAGCTATATCTCACAGAGGAGAGGATAGAGGAGGGGGAGCTATATCTCACAGAGGAGAGGATAGAGGAGGAGGGGGGAGCTATATCTCACAGAGGAGAGGATAGAGGAGGGGGAGCTATATCTCACAGAGGAGAGGAAAGAGGAGGGGGAGCTATATCTCACAGAGGAGAGGATAGAGGAGGGGGAGCTATATCTCACAGAGGAGAGGAGAGGATAGAGGAGGGGGAGCTATATCTCACAGAGGAGAGGATAGAGGAGGGGGAGCTACATCTCACAGAGGAGAGAATAGAGGAGGGGGAGCTATATCTCACAGAGGAGAGGATAGAGGAGGGGGAGCTATATCTCACAGAGGAGAGGATAGAGGAGGGGGGAGCTATATCTCACAGAGGAGAGGATAGAGGAGGGGGAGCTATATCTCACAGAGGAGAGGATAGAGGAGGGGGAGCTATATCTCACAGAGGAGAGGATAGAGGAGGGGGAGCTATATCTCACAGAGGAGAGGATAGAGGAGGGGGAGCTATATCTCACAGAGGAGAGGATAGAGGAGGGGGAGCTTTATCTCACACAGGAGAGGATAGAGGAGGGGGAGCTATATCTCACAGAGGAGAGGATAGAGGAGGGGGAGCTATATCTCACAGAGGAGAGGATAGAGGAGGGGGAGCTATATCTCACAGAGGAGAGGAGAGATTATAGGAGGGGGAGCTATATCTCACAGAGGAGAGGATAGAGGAGGGGGAGCTATATCTCACAGAGGAGAGGATAGAGGAGGGGGAGCTATATCTCACAGAGGAGAGGATAGAGGAGGGGGAGCTATATCTCACAGAGGAGAGGGGGAGAGTGAGGAGGAGGAGCTATATCTCACAGAGGAGAGGAGAGGATAGAGGAGGGGGAGCTATATCTCACAGAGGAGAGGGGGGAGAGTGAGGAGGGGGAGCTATATCTCACAGAGGAGAGGGGGGAGAGTGAGTAGGGGGAGCTATATCTCACAGAGGAGAGTGGGAAGAGTGAGGAGGGGGAGCTATATCTCACAGAGGAGAGTGGGAAGAGTGAGGAGGGGGTTACATACGGTGAGCATGAGGAATACGAAGGCAGCGGTCCCCAGAACCAGGATCTCCTTGCTGCCTTTAGACTCAGCATGGAGCTTCCTGTAGTATGGACCAATCAGGAAGGACTTGAGGAGAACACACAGCAGTAGTACCACAGCCAGAGAGAACAGGACTTGGGACAGGAGCAGGAGGACGCGCAGACCCCCAAACAGAACACTACAGAACACAGGATAGAACACAGAACACCAGCCTCACAACACAGAACACTGGTTAACAGAGAAAACAGGACCTGGGACAGGAAAACAGAACACAGGACAGGACCCTCAGAAGACAGAACACAGGACCCTCAGAAGACAGAACACAGGACCCTCAGAAGACAGAATACAGGACAGGACCCTCAGAAGACAGAATACAGGACAGGACCCTCAGAAGACAGAATACAGGACCCTCAGAAGACAGAACACAGGACCCTCAGAAGACAGAACACAGGACCCTCAGAAGACAGAACACAGGACAGGACCCGCAGAAGACAGAACACAGGACAGGACCTTCAGAAGACAGACCCCTCAGAAGACAGACCCCTCAGAAGACAGAACCCTCAGAAGACAGAACACAGGACAGGACCTTCAGAAGACAGACCCCTCAGAAGACAGAACAGGACCCTCAGAAGACAGAACCCTCAGAAGACAGAACACAGGACAGGACCCTCAGAAGACAGAACAAGACCATCAGAAGACAAAACACAGGACAGGACCATCGGAAGACAAAACACAGGACAGGACCCTCGGAAGACAAAACACAGGACAGGACCCTCGGAAGACAAAACACAGGACAGGACCCTCGGAAGACAAAACACAGGACAGGACCCTCGGAAGACAAAACACAGGACAGGACCCTCGGAAGACAAAACACAGGACCCTCAGAAGACAACACAGGATCCTCAGAAGATGACAAAACAGGACCCTCAGAAGACAAAACAGGACCCTCAGAAGACAAAACAGGACCCTCAGAAGACAAAACAGGACCCTCAGAAGACAAAACAGGACCCTCAGAAGACAAAACAGGACCCTCAGAAGACAAAACACAGGACAGGACCCTCAGATGATAGGACAGGACCCTCAGAAGACAGGACCCTCAGAAGACAGGACAGGACCCTCAGAAGACAAAACACAGGACAGGACCCTCAAAAGACAGGACAGGACCCTCAGAAGACAGACCCCTCAGAAGACAGAACCCTCAGAAGACAGACCCCTCAGAAGACAGACCCCTCAGAAGACAGAACCCTCAGAAGACAGAACCCTCAGAAGACAGAACCCTCAGAAGACAGAACCCTCAGAAGACAGACCCCTCAGAAGACAGAACCCTCAGAAGACAGAACCCTCAGAAGACAGACCCCTCAGAAGACAGACCCCTCAGAAGACAGAACCCTCAGAAGACAGAACCCTCAGAAGACAGACCCCTCAGAAGACAGACCCCTCAGAAGACAGACCCCTCAGAAGACAGACCCCTCAGAAGACAGACCCCTCAGAAGACGGACCCCTCAGAAGACAGAACCCTCAGAATACAGAACCCAACAGTATTAAACATTAGAACTTCTAACACATCTTTGGAACTACATACCTCACTAGCCTGAGACAAGTTTTGGGACAGGTTGAGTTAGACTGTGCAGGTGTGTATACCCAGCAGTAACTATATGTACACAGGGTGTGTCTAGATCGTAGGGCATATACAGCTGTGTGTGTGTGTGTGTTAGCTCACCTGTCCAGGTGGCCAGATGACACCTGTATGAGGGTGGGCATGACGGCTATGAACAGCCCCAGCTGAACATCCTGCATCACCAACATCCCCAGGAGAACACTGCTGTAGTCCAGCTCCCCTACACACACACACAGAGAGACACACACAGAGAGACACACACACACACACAGTTTTAATGTTTGTAGTCAGTTACTCATTTAAAGACAGGTGGTTCTTTAACATTAAAATAAAGAGCATTGGAAGTCAAGTCTCTCTCTCTCACACACACAGTCCGTAGTCTCCGTGCCATCTCTCTCTCTCTCACACACACACACACACACACACACACACACACACACACACACACAGTCCGTAGTCTCCGTACCGTCCTTGTCTGGGCGGGCGCCCCCAGCCAGGAAGCGTGAGACCAGTGGTGTGGAGGATAGAGAGAGACAGGAGGAGATGAAGACAGTCTGGGTGGGACGGACATGCAGCACCTGACCCCACAGCAGCCCTGTAGCTACCATCAACAGACTGAGGTAACATGAACCCTGCACAGAGGTCTTCCACACCTGTACACACACGCATAGGACAGTACACACGTTAAATATACACACGCATAGGACAGTACACACGTTAAATATACACACGCATAGGACAGTACACATGTTAAATATACACACGCATAGGACAGTATACACGTTAAATATACACACTCATAGGACAGTACACACGTTAAATATACACACGCATAGGACAGTACACACGTTAAATACACACACGCATAGGACAGTACACATGTTAAATATACACACGCATAGGACAGTATACACGTTAAATATACACACTCATAGGACAGTACACACGTTAAATATACACACGCATAGGACAGTACACACGTTAAATATACACACGCATAGGACAGTACACATGTTAAATATACACACGCATAGGACAGTACACACGTTAAATACACACACGCATAGGACAGTACACATGTTAAATATACACACGCATAGGACAGTACACACGTTAAATATACACACGCATAGGACAGTACACACGTTAAATACACACACGCATAGGACAGTACACATGTTAAATATACACACGCATAGGACAGTAAACACATGTTAATAAATATACACACGCATAGGACAGTAAACACATGTTAAATATACACACGCATAGGACAGTAAACACATGTTAAATATACACACGCATAGGACAGTAAACACATG